>NC_049238.1:51697312-52309641 GCF_011100685.1 Canis lupus familiaris
ACTTCCATGTGCCGCTGAACAGGGCCCCCAGCTCCACAAGGACAGAAGTTCTTTCGCTCAGGACCTTGCCCTGTGTATCTCTTCATCTGGCTGTTGATCCGTATCCTTTATTTTATCTTTTAATGAACTGGTAAATGTTAGTGCTTCTCTGAATTCTGTGAGCTGCTCTAGCAAATTAATTAAACCTAAGGAGGAGATCACTGGGGCCTCTAATCTGGAGCTTGTTGGTCAGTACCACAGGTAACGGCCTGGCATCTAACATGGGAGGTGGAGAGGCTTCTGGGGGGTTCAGTCAGTGAAGCGCCTGCCTTCGGCCTGGATCATGATCTCAGGTCCTGGGATCAAGCCCAGCACCAGGCTCTCTGCTCAGTGGGGAGTCTGCTTCTCCCTCTCCTTCTGCCTACTGCCCTGCCCACTTGTGGTTATGCTCGCTCATGCTCTCTGTCAAATAAACAAATAAATCTTTTTTTAAAATTTTAAATAAAAATAAATAAATAAAGTCGGAGGTGGGAGCAATCTTGTAGGACTAAACCCTTAACCTGTGGAATCTGATACTGTCTCTGGGTAGATAGTGTCAGAATTGAGTTGATGTTGTTGGGGGGGGGCATCCCCCATTGAAATTGGGTCCAGGAACTCTAAAAGAGGGGCCCAATACACACCCAAATTGGGTCCAGGAACTCTAAAAGAGGGGCAGGCCAGCCCTGAGATGTGCTGGAGAAGTTTGGAGAAGATTCCTGGCTCCTATCTACAGTTCCTCCATTAGTGCTCTCCACCTTTAGAGAAAGTTATGGTCCTCTTAGGGATCCAGAAGTTCTTGGAGTCCTGCTTGAGTATACGGATGGGATACTGTGATTTATAATTTTGTGTGTGTGTGTGTGTGTGTGTGTGTGTGTGTGTATTTGGTCATTATCCCTGCTTCAGACACAGAGCTCCTTTTATGTATGAATTCCTTGGAATTTCCTAAGTGATAAGAGCCATAAAAGTGAATTTTGTTGTGCTAATGAGGTGACTTTGGAAATCACCTAAGGACAGGATCTGGTTGCTAGATCTGGAGCCAACCTTATGGTTAGAGGGTTGTAGAACTTTCAGATCCCACCACCTCCAGGAGAGGATCCAGGCTGGAGAGTAAGTTCAACTGCCAATGAAGCCTCCAATAAAAACCCAAAGGACAGGGATTGGAGAGCTTTCAAGTTGGATAATAATTGTTCTGGTAAGCAAAATGTTCTTCTGAGTTCTGTGAGCCACTCTAGCAAATTAATCAAACCCCAGGAGGTTCATAGGAATGTCCCATCTAGAGCCAGTTGGTTAGAAGCACAGGGGAACCTGGACTTGGGACTGGCATCGGAAGGGGAAGGAGAGATCTTGTAGCACTTAGCCCTTAACCCAGAGCTATCTCTGGGTAGACAAGTGTCAGAATTGAGTTGAATTATAGGACGCCCAGCTGGTGTCAAAGAATTGCTTGGTGGTGTGGAGGGGAACCCACACATGCACATTGGAAACTGGCACTAGAACCCTTAGACTGCATGAGTACTGGAGAGCCCAGGGAGGACAAGGGAGATTCAGCAGGTAACGGAGACAAGCTCAGTGATGCTGAGGAGGCCATGTGAGAACCCACCCACCAGGTGACCTATGAGCTAAACCCAGGCAATCTGAGGCTCCTCACCCCCTCCATGATTGGTGGGATGTAAGTTCCACTTGCCATCCCTGCTCCCAGAAGCTGCCCCAGGCGTAGTCTTGAGCTAGTGACATGGTGTTAAGATTATCTGGATGGTATACAAGCTGAACCCAGTTAAGACCTCTATGTAAACCGAAGATTTGGTAGATGGGTGCAGAGACCTACTGCTCTTGCTGCCATGCCAGATAAGCCTCACAGGTTAAGAAGTTAGTTCCCTTGCTTACTCACCCTGCTGCCTCCCAGTCTGGAGTGGCTTTGCCTCTTTCCTTGGCCCTTCCCTGCCTCCAATGGTGGGGGGCTGGTTCCAGATTTCACCTGGGAAGCTCCTGAAGAGGTTACAAACCTACAAATGATCACCGCACCAACCCACAATGCTCTGCCATTGAGAACTGTTTGAGAAAGGGATGGGTTCTCCTGGGAAGTAACCTCTCTCCATCAGGGAAGCATCGAGCCATCACTGGCGTAAGATGCCTCAGGAAGAAATTCCAGCATCAGAAAGGCAGTGGACCAGAAGTCCATTCAAGTCCCTCTCCCTCCCAGCCCTGAGAGTTGAGGTGTGCCACACTCCGACTTGGCCCCATCTGGACACGGATTCACTGTGTGACTTCCGTCCGTCACTCTCTTTCTCCAGTTCCCAGTACCCAGTGGTGGTTCCTTTCAGAGTTCTGCCCAGATTTACTATTTCCTGACTCAACAAGCCAGCCAAGGCTCCCTGTCTTCTCACACACACACACACACACACACACACACACACACACACACAGTAGCCCCACTCTGTCTAAGAGAACTGGGCCCAGATCCCCAGGGCCTCACCAGGAGGAAGTATTTCCAAATGAATAGCTCCCCAGTTCATCCTGGGAAGTAGAGCTGACCCAGAGGGAAGGTCAGGAATTCTACTGACCAGGAAGAAAGAACCCTGCAGAGTATATTTAGCTCCCTAAAAATAACGGGAAGCCAGATGAGGGCTGGGAATTGTCTGCTAGGACTGGAAGAGCACTGGAAAGGCTGGGGGAGGGGCAGGAAGGACAATGAAGGAAAGGAAGAGAGTCTGACAGGTTCCGGTGGGCTGGGAAGGGGGATGTCTGTCTCCCTTCCCTTATGATCTGTGACCCAGATGACTCAGATATTCCAGACCTGGAGATGGGGGCTGGGAGGTGAAGGATGGGCTACCAAGGGGCTTGGGAGAGCCGTAACCAAGGCTGCTTAGGAAGCTTGGGGAGTCATCAGGTTTCTAGTGAAGAAGCAATCCCAGGAGGTGATCTGACTCTTCCAGTCAGTTCCCTTCCCTGGCACCCCCAGCTTCAGCCAGGGAGGGCCAGGCCTAGTTGTTGGCAGCTGGACTATGATACACCACTAGGGTCAGAAAGGCAAGGCCTCAGACCAGACACTAACCTGGTGCAAAGGCCCTTTGGGCACTTACCCCCGTGGGCTGCTTCTTGGCGTCCAGGAGGGGGGCATTGAAGCTGGCAGACAGACTAGGAGTGGCGAGGACCTCCTGGAGTGGGACTTGGGCTTCCCCTAAGAACCTAAGTGGAGAGAAAAGCAGACTATAGAGAACTAACGTAATGTGCCTGGCTCTTCACCCAAAATAGCACCCCCACCACCACCACCTTACAAAACAAACACCCTGCAGACAAAGTTGATCTGACTCGAACACCGTAGTCCCCTAGGACCCTTCAAGGCTCCCTAGCACTCTGCTCCCAGTCACCCCATGCATCATCCCTGGAGGGCCAGGCCCCTCTCCCTGCACAAGGATGAAAGACACCTTCCCTTCTCCCAAAGTCAACTCGCCGCCTCTCCTCAGAGCCCCAGCCCCACCATCCCTGTCCACCCGGGTACTCCCATATAAGGGCTGCCTTGCCCATCTGACCTCAGCAATTCACCAGGTCAGAGTCTCCTGAAAGCAGGGCTGTTTCCCCACCACAACATCTGCTCACTCTTAAGCTGCAGTAGTTCATCTGACCCACATCTACACAGGCCGTCTACACCAGTTTCCAGGGCTCGGCCAGCAATGATTATACCTGAGAAACTGTCTTCTCTGTCTTCAGAGACAGGGAGAAAAGTAAATTGGGACAGTCCCAAGAGAGGCCTGGGACTGTCACAGCACACACACCTCAGGCCGCATCTCCATAAACGTATGGGTTCTTAGGAAAGAGTAGGTCACTGAGCGATGATCAGTGAAGGGACCCTTCAAAGAGTGCCAAGGAAAGAGTTTGTGTTCCCTAAGCTAAGAAACGGGCAGAGTCTATTCCGCACCTCTGCAGGCAAGAGGGCAGAACCTGCAAGAGGGCCTGCCGTCTGCATCAGACTCCTGTGTGCTTCCTGCATAGGACTGTCAAGATGGATGGTGAACGGCAGCCACAGGGCTGCTCTCATCTTCTGCTTCTGAATTTTTTTCCCCTGATGAATAAACAGCACACCTGCCATTTGGGACCTTCCTTTTTCTAGTGTCCATAACAACTGATTCGAATATAAGTTTTATGAAGTTTTATTGAAATACAACTTTAGTCTTGATCTAAATGGCTGATTTAAAAAAAAAAAGATGTATTCATTTATTTGAAAGAGAGAGAGAGTGCAGGGGAGTAAGGGGCAGTAAGGGGAGATGGAGAAAGAGTCTTAAGCAGACTCTGAGCTGAGCATAGAGCCTGATGTGGAGCTTGATGTCATAACCCTGACATCACGACGTGATCCAAAACCAAGAGTAGAATGCTTAACTGACTGAGCCACCTAGGCGCCCCCTAAATAGCTGATTTTTAACACTGGCTACTCACAAGGAAATACCACCTCACATTCATTAGGATGGGTACTATCCAAAAAAAAAAAAAAAAACAGAAAACAACAAAAGTTGGTGAGGATGTGGAGAAATTGGAAACTTGTGCTCTGTTGGTGTGCATGGAAAAAAAAAGGAATGCAAAAATGGATCAAACCATATAATCTAGCAACTCCACTTCTGGGTATATACCCAAAAGAATTGAAACCAGGGACTCAAAGAGATATTTGTACACCCATGTTCATAATAGCATTATTCACAATCACTAAAAAATGAAAGTAACCTAAGTATCTATCAACAGATGAATGCCTAAATAAA
The DNA here is from genome assembly GCF_011100685.1 of Canis lupus familiaris. NCBI lineage: Eukaryota > Metazoa > Chordata > Mammalia > Carnivora > Canidae > Canis > Canis lupus. The sequence goes on from NC_049238.1 coordinate 51,702,076, forward strand.
CAACTGAATGAATAAATAAAATGCAATCAAAATTAAAATAAAATAAATTAAAACACATGTACTGTGAAATGTTATTTTGCTTTAAAAAAGAAAGAAGTTCTGACAGGTGCTAGGACATGGATAAACCATGGAGACGTGGTGCTGAGTGAAATAAGCCAGACACAAAGGACAACTATTGTATGATTCCATGTACGTGAGGTTCCCAGAACAAGCAAGTTCACGAAGAAAGTAAAATAGAGGTTATCAGGGACTGAAGGGCAGGCAAATTGGGAGTTATTATTTAGTGGCTATAGAGTTTCAGTTTGTGAAGATGAAAAAGTTCTGGGGATGGATGGTGGTGATGGTTGCTCAACAGTGTGAATGTACTTAATGCCACTGACCTGCACATTTATAATAGTCAAAGTGGTTAGTTTTGTTATTTTACCATGATAAGAACAATTAATAGCTGCTTATTAATTATTAATTAGTCATTGATAGTTGTTCAATAAAATCACTTGACTCCATTCTTCTTGGAACCAGTAGACTCGTGGCCACGTTACACGTTCCCTAGCTAGCAAGGCAGTAACCTGATTTGTGCTGAATTTTGTAATGTTTTTCTATCATTTCTTTAAAGAGAGGGCTAGGGATCCTTGGGTGGCTCAGCGGTTTAGTGCCTGCCTTCGGCCCAGTGTGTGATCCTGGAGTCCTGGGATCAAATCCCACATCAGGCTCCTTGCATGGATCCTGTTTCTCCCTCTGCCTGTGTCTCTGCTTCTTTTTCCCTCTGTGTCTCTCATGAATAAATAAATAAAATCTTTATTAAGAAAAATGAAAAAAAAAAAGAAAAAAGAAAGGGCTAAAGAGATTTTCACTAACATTCATTCCTCTGATGCTAAGAGTCACATTTTCTAGAATTTGGAGTGGCGTGTGTTAAATTCCTCTGCAGCACAGAGCAGGCTTGCAGCACAGCTTACTAAGCAGAGGCTCCTGGAGTGTCTACCTCCCAGGGCCAGCGTGGGGAAGGCACCTGGCACCGGTGTGTTGATTGAAGTGTCCTCAGTGTCACCAGGTAGACCCCCAAGAGCTGATCTTTACCGCTGACTTGCTTGTACCCACAGACCTCTGTCCCACAGTTTTCCATTAGCTCTTCTCTACAACTTCTCTCTCAACTCAGGAAAAAGACCCCACTGGCACAGCACCCCATGACCGAGACCGAAACTGCCCTTCCAACGTAGTGACCTGCCCTGGTGGAGTCCCGGCAGCCCAGACCAGCCGGACCAGTGCCAGCTTCCTTCTCCATTTACCCCTGCGCAGATGGGCCACGGAAGGACCCACGGATTAACTGACACTTATCTTTACGTCATTATAATAGTAACATCTCTGCCCGAGTTGGAGCACAAGCCTCATCTCCGTAGTTTCCTTCAGGCGCATCCCGACCTCATGCCCGCCTCTACAGGGCCGCGAGCCTCCCCTACCTAAATATTTTAAATAAAAGAGACCCATTCACCCCTTGCTGGGGAGCGGGGGGTGGGGGGGGGGGGTCGTGACTTTGGAAAGTATGCCCTGTGACCCTATTTGCTGTCAAGAGCTTCCTTGGTGCGACAACTCCACCCGGTGTACTTTCTAACTGACTCACCGTGGAGCAAACTCCTGTCAGTTGGGGCTACAGCAGGACCCAGGCATGACAGTAGGTGCAAAAGCCCAGTGAGCCCCTGCGACACGCGGCCGCGGCCTGCCCTGCAGCTGCGCCCCGGGCCCTGGGGAGCCTTCCCGACGCAGGCAGAGCGCGCAGCGGGCCCGGCGGTGGCGGTGCAGACGCGCGCCAGGCGCTCCCTCCGGGGCCTCCGGGGCCTCCGGGTCGGGACAGGCCGGGTCGGGACAGGCCGCAGCGTCCCGTTCTGGCCGCGGGCCCGCCAGCCCCCCCCCCCTCCGCCCCCGGAGAATTCCCGGAAGTGGGGCGGGAACAATGCGAGGAAACGCGGCGGGAAGCGCGGGAGGGGCCCCCCTGCCAGCCCAGGCACCTCCTGGCCAGCGGGCACGGCCTGTTATTTCCTCCCTCAACGTCTTGCTGGACCTTGAAATGCCCCCGCCTCCCACCCCAGCCACGGGCCTTGGGGCCAGTCCTTTGGAGAAGCCACGTGGCCTTCATAAGCCCCCCACCTCCCCTAGGGGGAGAGGCTGGAGGCAGCACAGCAGTTGCCTGTCCCCAGGCCTCAGGAGCAGGCTGCCCCAGAATTGCCCTGGGAGACCAGACTGGGTTGGCTGGACACCCTGGGGAGGTTGGACGGGTCTGAGGCTTGAGCACAGGAAACCCTAATGGCTGCTCTTCATTCATTCTTTCACAGAGGATGGAGGAGAGTGGCTTTATGAGGGCAGCCTCCGGGGAGGAGGGCCCAGTCCCTTAGGGAGACGCACCGCATCCAGAGATCAAGACTAAGGCACAGGGCCTACATGAACCAGCGATGCCCGGCCCTCAGTGGCACTGGCACTGGCACCAACCAATGGCCACTTGTGGCAGACAGGATTCAGTAAGGGTCAAAGGAGGCGAGGAAGGGCCTGGGGGTCCTGCACAGGCTGCCTCAGAGCCAGCTCAGGCAGGTGGGAAGGAAACCCTATGGGCCTGGGCCCCACCCCCTACAGCCCACAGGAGGATAATGTCACTGCTTTCCCAGCCTCCACAGACCTGGCCATCCCTACTGGCAGTGCTGGGTTCTGCAGCCACTGGAACGTGGGCAGAGGAGAAATGTGCGGGCTGAAATCGCCACTGCCATCCCACAGACTGAGAGAGAGGTCAGGAATTGGCATGTGGGAGGGAGAGAAAGGTCCAGGCAGTTCACACACTGACAAGGCACACATTTTTCCTCCACAGATAAAGAACTGTTCCCAGACTCATCACCCAGTAGGGCTACTGTCCTATTGGAGATGGAAGAAGGAGGGAGTAGTGGCCTCCAAATCTGAGCCTTAAGTGGGAGGCTATAAATTAAAGTGGCCAAGTAAGTTTATTTTAATGAAGCACAAAGAAATCTAAACAATTTTATTTCAAAACATTGGGCTTTTTTACAATTTTGTTTATAAGAACAAAACACAGGGGACGCCTGGGTGGCTCAGTGGCTGAGCGTCTCCCTTCAGCTCAGGCCATGATCCCAGAGTTCCAGGATGGAGTCCTGCATTGGGCTCCTCCCAAGGAGCCTGCTTTTCTCTCTGCCTGTGTCTCTGCCTCTGTGTGTGTGTGTGTGTGTGTGTGTGTGTCATGAATAAATAAATAAAATCTTAAGAACAAAAGGAACAAAACGCAGGAGGCAACCCAAATGTCCATCATAGAAGATAGATAAAGTACAGTACACCATATGATGGAATACTGCACAACTATAAAAATAATGTGACCTACACCATAGACTTATATTTGGAAAACCCTCAAGATACATTGTAAAGTGAAAAACAGAGTACAAAAGAGTGTGGGCACCCGGTAGCTCAGTCAGTTAAGCGTCTGCCTTCAGCTCGGATCATGATCTTGGGGTCCTGGGATTGAGCCCTGTGTCCAGCTCCCTGCTCAGTGGGGAGTGTGCCTCTCTCTCTCTCCCTCTGCCCATCCCACCCCCTCTGCTCCTGCTCTCTCTCTTGTAAATAAAGAAAATCTTTTTTTTTAAGGTGTGTATAATATGCTACCTATTACTTAGACTAGTGGAAATCACAGACAGAAAGTAGAATAGTGGTGACCAGAGGCTGGGGGGAGGGGAAGCAGGGAGTTATTGTTTACCAGACACAGACTTTCAGTTTTACAAAATGAGAAGTTTTGGGGATGGATGATGGTGACAGCCACACAACAATGAGAACATGTTTAATACCACTGAAATGCACACTTTAAAATCGTTAAGATGGTAATCGTTATGTTATGTGTATCTTACCATAATACCCCCCCAAAAATCTATTTAAATAAATAAATAACTAAATATGCTACTGATTGTGTGAAAAAGAGGAAAGTCAAAATCTCTACTGGTGATTCAGCAATAGCATAGGAGCTCTGGAATGACACAAAAGAAACTAAGGATGATGGTTATCTCTAGGCAACGGGTAAGAACAGGGCAGATGGGAGACAAAGACAACAGGGAGAACTCTCATTGCATTTTTTCTTACAGTTCCTGTCCTTATAACCCCTTATGTTTTTTTACCAACTCAAAATTTAAATTTAGGAACGTACATGAAATCTTGAAAATCTTATAACTCATTCATTCAGCAAATATTTATTTGCCACTTCCACCAAAGCCCAGTCGCTGCCCTCATGGAACTTCCTCTTTTTTTTTTTAATTTGTATTTATTTATGATAGTCACAGAGAGAGAGGCAGAGACACAGGCAGAGGGAGAAGCAGGCTCCACGCACCAGGAGCCCGATATGGGATTCGATCCCGGGTCTCCAGGATCGCTCCCTGGGCCAAAGGCAGGCGCCAAACCGCTGCGCCACCCAGGGATCCCGGAACTTCCTTCTAATAACAGCTCCCCTCCTACTGAGTGAGTACACATTAGACACAGTGCCGAGCACTCTACACACACTCTCTTGTTTAAAATAACACTAGCTCCATGAGGTAGGCACTGTTATTGGTTCAATTCATCTTACAGACAGGAAATCAGAAAATTAGGACTCAGAAAGGCATCTGACTTGATTTTACACAAAGAACAAGGCAGACAGAACCAGACTCCAAAGGCTTTCCTTTGCCAGACCTATGCTGGGTCTGCTGGTGCACCTGAGAGCTCCCTGACTATGAACTGAAACACATCATGATGAAAGAAACCAAGATGTCCTCGGCTTGCTTCATGCATGGAAAAGGGGGCCCAGCCTCCATATTTAATCTGATTCAACTTTTTTTTTTTTTTAATCTAATTCCAGGGGCACCTGGGTGGCTCAGTCAGTTAAGCCTCAGGCAAGATCTCAAGGGGCCGTGATCTCATGGGATTGAGAGACTGAGTCCCCCTTCACGTCTGCTCAAAGATTCTCTCCTCTGCACCCCCCCCCAACTTGTGCAAGCAGGCTCACTCTCGCTCACTCTCAAATAAATCTTTAAAAAAAAAACTAATTCCAAGCAGTATTAGTTATGCCTTTTTATTTTTCTGTATTTTTTAAATAGGGCTGCTATTTTTTAAACATTTATTTATTTATTTATTTATTTATTTATTTGAGAGAGAGAGAGAGAGTGCAAGACCCACAGAGGGTGGCAGACTGTCCGTAGTTACCCAAGCCTTCCCCTATGCCTCGGTGCTATGAGCCGTAGAAGGAAGGGGTGCAGCAGCCCAGGGTAGACAAGAGCCCCAGGCGCCAGTAGCCATGCAGGGAGCAGGAAGATGGGAGAAGTGGGCACAGCTCATACTGACACTGACGAAAAAGTGTAGGTAAGACATGTCCCCTCCCCCAAATGCCCCAAAGAAAATTGGCCCTGGAAGGCGTCTGGAACACACAGCTCCGCTCTCTATTTGGTTCAGGGGACATCCCAGGTGGCAGCCTCTAGGGCATCACATCAGCCATCATTTTCACATGTTGAGTCACTCCTAACATTTCCAGGTATCTTTCAACCTATAACAATGCTCTGGAAGCATCCTTCCTCTCATCCTCCAAAAATAAATATTTATCATTGCATGATTAAGAATAAGAGCTCTAAAAGAAAAAAAAGAAAGAAAAAGAAAAGAAAAGAAAAGAAAAAACAATAAGAGCTCTCAAGTCATCCTACCAGTGTGTTAGAAGCCCAACACATGACAGCTGTGTGCTAAGCATAAGTGACATAACTTCCCTGAGCCTGTTTCCTCATCTGTCAAAGTCATTCATTCACTTAACAAATACGTAGTGAGTGCCTACCATGGGTCCTGTACTATTGTTAAGTACTGGGGACACTGGTTAAACAAACTGGACAACCATTCCCTCACCATCAGAGCTTCTGGGGAAAGTGCACACTTCAGAGGTTCTTGTAAAACTTGAGTTCACACACCTAACACCCTTATGTGTGCCTGGAGCATAGATGGGGCTTAGGAAATGACAGTTCCCTTCCTCCCCCGCTGCCCACCCACCCATTCACCACCAACCTGTCCTTCTCCGCACATACCTATTATACCAAATCACTGTGAGGGCCACATTAGATCATGGCTTCAAGGGTTGTCATATGGAAGAGGTTAGATTTATTTCTGATCTTTCCTGATGATAGAATAGAAATGAGACCCTCAAAGTCTCAGTGAGAAAGACATGGTTCAATAGAATAATTCAGGCCTGAAATGGGCTTCTTCCTGACTCCAACACTGTCCTTGAAGATGGAAAAAATGAGACTCCTAGCCTGATAGCTCATAGGTTTTTCAACTCTGGCTGACATACCTGCCCAGGGGGAAGGCTCCTATGAAGCTTGTGTGGCTGATGCACCAGGCCCAGCACAGAGTGGGACCAATATGTGAGGGCAGTGGGATTAGATAGTTGTCCCCATGACCACAAGAACCTCCCACAGAATGTAAATGTGGAGGAAGTGCTGGGGATGGAAAGCCAGTTCACAACCATTATGGTAAAGACCAAATCAGGAAGAGTCATCTGTAGATGCTAAATCTAGGGGCCCATTTTAATGATATTTTTATACTACTTTGACAGGTGATCAAAATAAGGGACATCTTGTGCCTCCAGAGCCTGAGACAGACACAACACACCTACAAAATATTCTGGCCAGGAATTAGTAACTGAATCTAATCATGAGAGAAACATGAAAACAAACACCAAATGAAGAACATTTGTATATTATATTATTGAAAAATGTAAGTTGTTGTAAAAGAAAAAGGCTGTGAGAATGTTCCAGATTAAAGGAGGCTATGGAAATATAATGACTAAATTCAATATGGAAATCTAGACTGGATTCCATACTGAGAAAGAGGGAGAAGGGGCTTGCTATAAAAGACATTATTCAGGGGCACCTGTGTGGCTCAGTCAGTTAAGCATCCAACTCTTGATTTCAGCTCAGGTCATGATCTCAGGGTTGTAAGATCAAGCGCTGCATCAGGTCCCACACTCAGTGAGGAGTCTGCTTGAGATTCTTCTCTCTCTCTGCCCTCCCCCCACCCTCACTGGCTTCCTCTCCCTCTAAATAAATAAATAAATAAAGTCATAAAAAAAAAAAAAAAAAAAAGACCGGCATTATTTGGTCAATTGCTAGAAGAGAATACAAATGGTGAAGTAGGTAGAAGTCTGGTAGAAGTCTGGTAGCCATGTTAAGTTTACTGAAGTTGATAACTACACTGTGATTATATAAAAGAATATCCCTATTTTTTTTAAAGATTTTATTTATTTATTCATGAGAGACACAGAGAGAGGCAGAAACACAGAGACAGAAGCAGGCTCCCTGCAGTGAACCCGATGCAGGACTCGATCCCAGGACCCCGGGATCATGCCCTGAACCAGCCAAAGGTAGACATTCAACCACTGAGCCACCCAGGTGTCCCAAAAATATCCTTATTCTTAGGAAATATACACTGAAGTATTTAGAGATAAAGGGCTATGGTGATTATAACTTAGCCTCAAATGGGAGAGAGAGGAAAAAAGGAAGAAAGAAAATGGGAAGGAGGGAGAAGAGAGAGAATAATATAAAGCAAATGGGGTAGCATGTTCATTAATGATTCTGAGGAAAGAGTATATGGATGTTCTTTGTTCTATTTTTGCCACTTTCTATAAGTTCGAAAATATTTCTTAAAAAAGCTCCAGAAGGATTTCATGTATCAGTTTCTCATTCTTTATCTTTTAAACTAAGAAAAGGACGTGTCAACTACAAATACCTATTTTACAACTCAAACCCATTCATCACTGACTCAGAGGCACCTTCCCCTCAACTGGAGTCCATGAATCAGGCATGACAGGAGTCAGAGAGCCATTGTCCTGGCAGGACGCACAGACGCTTGTGCAGACGCACTCGGGGGAGATTTCAGGTCCCTGTGAAGAGACAGTCATGAGCTGTGGCCTCTCCAGCCCTCAGCTGTGTGTGCCTGGCAGTGAGGGGCAGGAAATGAGGGACAGCCGGACATTCCGGCCCCCTGAGCCCACCTGGCCTCTGGCAGTCTTCCTGCCAATATCTGATTCCCCAGGGGCTGCCCCAGGATAACTAAATAGTTTTCCACTTCAATCCAGAGAAAGACAAAAGAAAAACTATTCTGAACCCCAGGGGCGTCCTGGATAAAATTCAGCACAAAATATAGTCACAAAAATCCTTGGAAAATCAGGGCACACTCAACACTTCCGAGCATGCTGAGAACAATGAGATGGTGAACTGTGAATATTCCTGCCTCCCAAGTATTCCAGAAAGGGGGACCTGGAAGCGAGCCTACTGAAACCCAGAGGTTAAACTTAGGCCTACTTTTCCCAACTTCTAGCAACAGCAAATCACCACTCTACCCTTTTATTATTTTTTTAAGATTTTATTTATTTATTCATGAGAGACACAGAGACAGAGGCAAAGTCACAGGCAGAGGGAGAAGCTCACACCCTGAGCCAAAAGCAGACACTCAACCACTGAGCCACCCAGGCGTCCCCCACTCTGCCCTTTTAAATGTCTAAGAGTACACGCACACATCTGGCTGAGGGTCTATTCTTATGTGGGAATGGCATTTGTCATTCAGGCAGGAAGAAAATCTCCTCCACACATAAAACACACAGAGAGCTAATATTCCTGATAGGATCCCAAACGTACAAACTGCTCTGAATCAGTAAGAAAAAAAACAAGCAACTCAAAATATAAGGATAGGTAATTGACAGAAGAAGAAATACAAATGGACAATAAAATGCATGAAAAGATGCCCAACTTCACAAGTAGTCAAGAAAATACAGTTTGGGGGCACCTGGCTGGCCCAGTCATTCGGGCATGCACTCTTGACCTCAGGATCATAACTTTGAGCCCCACGTTGGATGTAGAGATTACTTAAAAGTAAAATTTAAAAAGAGAGAGAGAGAGAGAGAAAACATGGTTTATAAGATACTTTTCAGGCAGCCAGGGTGGCTCAGCGGTTTAGCACTGCCTTCAGCCCAGGGCGTGATCCTGGAGATCAGGGATCGAGTCCCACATCGGGCTCTCTGCATGGAGCCTGCTTCTCCCTCTGCCTGTGTCTCTGCCTCTCTCTCTCTCTCTCTCTCTCTTCTGTGTCTCTCATGAATAAATCAATAAAATTTTTTTAAAAAGATACTTTTCTCACACACCACCCCACCCCTGCCATGGCACTAAGCAAAAATAAAAAATTGACGGGCACCTTTTTACATTGTTGGTGGACATAAATTAGGACACATTTTTGAAAAGCAATTTGGCAGAATCTATGAAAATGTTATTTGCTCATATCCTTCGACCTAATAATCACACGTCTATGGATCTATTTTAAAGAAAAAAATAGTATAAGGACATGAAAACATTTGGATAAAGATATTCATGGAAGGGGCAGAGAAGAAATTAGAAAGAAATCGAATCCCAGTCAATAAGGGCATGGTGGGATAAATTATGGATCACACACCTAGTGAAGTGCCACACAACCCTTAAAAATGGGGTTGACTGGGGGGTGCCTGGGGGCTCAGTCGGTTAAGCATCTGCCTTCAGTTTGAGTCATGATCCGGGGTTCCTGGGATCAAGCCTTACATCGGGGAGTCTGCTTCTCCCTCTCCCTCTCCCTCTGCCTGCTACTCTCCCTGCTTGTGCTCATTCTCTCTCTCTCTCTGTCAAATAAATAAACAAAATCTTTAAAAAATAATAATAATAAAATGGGGTTGATTAGGGTGCCTGAGTGACTCAGTTGGTTAAGCATCTGCCTTTAGCTCAAGTAATGATCTCAGAGTCCTGGGATCGAGTCCCGCGTTGGGCTCCCAGCTCAGAGGGGAGTCTGCTTCTCCCTCTCCCTCTGCCTGTTCATGTTGTCTCTCCCTCTCTCAAATAAATAATAAAATATTTAATAAATAAATTTTAAAAATGGGGTTGATCAATACAGACTGACCTGGGAAAGGGTCCATGATGGCAAATGACTAGTATATACAACATGATTCCATTTTTAAGTACACACATGCACACATATGTAAACAGATGCTTGCACAGGCCTTAGGAAAAACCAAGAAAGATATGCACCATATTGTCAGCAATGGACACACAAGAGGGAAGGGAAGCAGCAGATGGGGAAAGGTGGGGAAAAGTGCACTTCTCCCTTTATAACTTTTTAAGAATGAGGTTACTTTTGCTTATTACAAAAGACTTCTAATTTGTATATTCTTGTGGGGGTTTTCTTTAGTTTTTTTTTTTAAGATTTTTATTTATTTACTTGATGCAGAAAGAGCCAGAGACCACAAGTAGGGGGAACAGCAGAGGGAGAGGGAGAAACAGGCTCCCCGAGAAGCAAGGAGCCTGATGCGGGACTCGATCCCAGAACCCAGGATTCGTGACTTGAGCCGAAGGCAGACGCTCAACCACTGAGCCATCCAGGTGCCCCTCTTTAGTGTGCACACTCTAGTACGGTCATGTGTCCACATGGGGCGTGTGGGTGGTATGTTCATAGTTGGTGTGGTCTGCATAGGTGCATCCATATGGATCCAACAGTCCCCATGTACTAAACACCTTCAAGGTGCCAAGTGCCAAGTAGGCATCTAACACCCACACATTATCTCACATAAGTTTCGTGACAACCATGCAACATAGGTACTGTTATTGCCATTATCCTGATGGAGAAATGGGTTCAGAGAAATGCAAGTTGCAGTGTCAAGATGAGGCTCACTACTGAGAGGGAGTCCCTGAGAGAAGCCTTTGACCCTCATTCTCGTGCTACCACCCCTGCCCTGCATGGCTCTGGACAGCTGGGGCTGTCCACCTTCTCCCGTCAGGATGGAACCCCTGGACCCCAGCAACACACTCCCCTCATGGCCCACAGGCAGCAGCCAGCCAGGCCCCGCCCCCAGGTGTCTCTGCCATGGCCTGTACATTCTTCCGTCAGGCTCTTGGTCAGCTCCTTCCTAGAAACCCCCACGTTCCCTAATATATATTAAGCCTGTTGTCCCAGGAGGAACTAAGACACCCCCACCTCCACCCTGAGGGCACCAAGGCCTAGTCCAGGCTCAGAGGAGCCCTACACACCATAGTCACCGAAGTCAGCAAGCTGGCCATTCCCAAAATATCTCCATGAGAGGTTTCTCATGGTGCCTGCCGCTCATCATTAACCTTCCTTTGTTGGCCTAAACAGAGTCTGGCACACTCAGCACCGTCCCCCAGGCTCCTAAGAACAGCAAAACATTAGCCATAGGCTGCCACCAACACTTCAGTATGAATTAGTCCTTTTTCAAACCATCACTGGCTGAGAGCAGGCTTTGATGGGAAAAAGCTGAGTCAGTGAGAACCAAAGAAAGTAGCACAGCCGGAGAGCAACACAGGAGAGATAAGAGAAAGGATGCGCCAAAAGTAACTGCCGTTTATGGAGTGGCCTCTCCATGGCAGTTCCCTTAGACGTGCTTGTGCATTTGACTTAACGCCCCCTAAGGAGGAAGAAACAGAGGCTCAGGGAGCTTGGCTGAGACTAGGGCCCAGCGCTCCCCAAGGTCCACACTCATTCCACTGGACCAGATCGTCAAACCCTGTGTGATGGTGGGGAGAAAAGCAGCTGCAAGAGGAAGGAGGAGGAGGCATCTGGGTGGCTCAGTGGGTTGAGTGTTCCGCTCAGGTCATGACCTCAGGGTCGTGGGATTGAGACCCGAGTCTGGCTTCATGCTGAGCACAGCATATCCTTGAGATTCTCTCTCTCCCTCTCCCTCTGCCCCTCCTTCCGTGTGCCACGCTGTTTCTCTCTTTAAAACAAATAAAACTTAAAAAAAAAATTGTAAGGGGAGAAGGAGCAGGCATTCAGAGAGGTTCCCAACCTGCCTCCTGAGCCCCTGGCCAGTTGCAAGTACCATGACTGATGACCCAGATCACAGAAAAGTGAGGGCAATCAAGCTCTGTGTGGAGGTGAGAGACCCCCCGAATGCCCCACTTCGCGGAGTCACCAGGTCACCAAGAGGTTCCAAGTACTCCAAAGAAATAGCTACTACAAACAAGAACTTTCCTTTTTTTTTTCTTTTTTTAAAATTTTATTTATTTATTCACGAGAGACACAGAGAGAGAGGCAGAGACATAGGCAGAAGGAGAAGCAGACTCTCCCCTGAGCAGGGGAGCCCAATGCAGGACTCGATCCCAGGACCCCAGGATCATGCCCCAAGTCAAAGGCCTGACCCATCCAGGTGTCCCTGTGAACAGGCTTTTCTAAGGCCGTCAGCGCCTCCTGCCCAATTCCCGGTGTAAAGTTAAGGGCCCTCCTACACTGCTTGTTTAAAGGGAGACAGGGTGCACAGCCACCCTGAGAATGGGCTCTGGATCAAATGCAGAATTCCCATTAGGCTTACTTTTCAGATAAACAATGAATAATTTTTTATAATAAGTATGTCCTATGTAATACTTGGGACAAACTTAACTGGGTATCCTGAATGTCACTTTGTTGAATCTGGCCACCCTACACCAGGCCTGGCTAGGCCCGGACCCAGTGACGAACGTCTTGATCCTGGTGTTTTTTTGACAGGTAGATGTTTTGACCCTATGGAGATTTTTGCTTCATGTGTACATTTACGAAATATTTAAATAAAAAATACACCTGCATTAATTAATTTCCACTGAAAAACCATTCTCCGGGATAAATTAAACTAACTACATTTCATTTGTTGACATATTTTCTATACAGTGCAATTAACTAGTTCCTTTTTCTCCAGTCTTCATTTTATTTGACTGAAATTAGTGTCACTGGTAACAACTATTTCTTGTTTAAATTTCTCTGCACAGATTTGGCTCAAAGATTTTTTTTTTTTCAATTTTTTGGTTCATATCAAGCTTAGTAAATATAGCCCCCCCTTTTTTTCTTAAAGATTTTATTTATTTATTTATTTTAGAGAAAGAGAGTGACAGGAAGCGCGAACAGGGGTTGGGGCAGAGGGAGAGGGGTAAGCAGACTCCCCACTGAGCAGGGAGCCTGACGCATGTGGCTCGATCTCAGGACCCCAAGATCATGACCTGAGGCAAAGGCAGATGCTTAACTGACTAAGCCATCCAGGTGCCCCAAATATAGCTCCTTTCTATTTTGAGTTTTCTCTTATGAAATTATTTCTATTAAGTCCAATTTTCCCCAGGTCAGTGTTTACAGTTACCAACAAGATTGTAACCTCTTTCATTCCCTTCATGATTCTATCGTGTGTGGTTTTTAATTTTGTGGTGATCGTTTCTGCCCGTAATTACACACATACGCTATTATAAAAGTGACAGTTTAAAAAATAAATAAATAAATAAATAAAAGTGACAGTTTATATTTATTTCCTAGCTAATTCATGAACAAACGGAGAGCACTTCTTTACAAAAGGGCCAGCATTGCCCTAAAACAGTGGGTGCTCCTCCTTGGGTGCATACTGTCCTCCCCTGGACAGCTGTAGAAGCACTGATGCCTGCACCCCACTCCAGAGTTTCTGGTTTAATCAGTTTGCTGTGGAACCCAAACACTAATCTCTTTTAAAGCTCCCACATCAGGGGATCCCTGGGTGGCGCAGCAGTTTAGCGCCTGCCTTTGGCCCAGGGCGCGATCCTGGAGACCCGGGATCGAATCCCACGTCGGGCTCCCGGTGCATGGAGCCTGCTTCTCCCTCTGCCTGTGTCTCTGCCTCTCTCTCTCTCTCACTGTGTGCCTATCATAAATAAATAAAATAAAATTAATTAATTTAAAAAAAAATAAAGCTCCCACATCGGGATCCCTGGGTGGCGCAGCGGTTTGGCGCCTGCCTTTGGCCCAGGGCGCAATCCTGGAGACCTGGGATCGAATCCCATGTCGGGCTCCCGGTGCATGGAGCCTGCTTCTCCCTCTGCCTATGTCTCTGCCTCTCTCTCTCTCTCTCTGTGTGACTATCATAAATAAATAAAAATTAAAAAAAAAAAAGCTCCCACATCAGGGGGCCTGGGTGGCTCAGTGAGTTAAGTGGCCAGCTCTAGGTTTCAGTTCAGGTCATGACCTCGGTCCTGGGATCAAACACACTCAGCGCTCAGTAAGGAGCTAGCTTGAGGAATCTCTCCCTTTCCCTCTGCTTCTTGTCTGCTCACACTCTCTCTGTGTGTCTCTAAAATAAATAAATCTTTTTATTAAGCACCTGACTTCAGCTCGGGTCATGATCTCAGAGTCCCAGGATCGAGCCCCACATCGGACTCCTCACTCAGTGGGGAATCTACTTATCCCTTTCCCTCTGCCCCTCCCCCCATTTGTGCTCACTCTCTCTCTCAAATAAATAAATAAAATCTTTGGAAAAAATAAAAAGCTCCCACATCATTCTAATATGCAGTCCGAGTTGGAACACTGCTGTAAAGAGCTCTGCTGTCCAACACAGCAGCCACTATGTACATTAGCTATTTAAATTTAAATTGATTAAAATGAAATAAATTTTAAGATTCAGTTCCTCAGTTAAACTAGCCAATACAGAACATTTCCATCATCTCAGAAAGTTCTATCATGTAGCATGGGTCTGGACTGAGATGAGTGGCTCTCACCCCTGGGCTGCACAGCAGAAATACCTAATACCTGGGAGTTGGTAATGATGCCCACCAGGCACTGGTATATGTAAAAGCTGCAGGTGATGCAGTTGTGTTGCCTGGATTAGGAACCTCTCAAATGAACATCCCAGTGGTCAAAACAGCTGGTCAGGGATCAGCATCACCACCCTTACCACATCCCTATGAGAAGCCCAGAGTAAACAGGAAATTGTTCTGAGACAGGAGTCCAGGACCTCTGCTGGGCTTTCAGGAGTGTCTCCTATCCATAGAAGTGGAATTTCCTTTTCTGTGCATTTCAAACCTGGTTTTTTTTATCAACACAAACCTGGCCCAACGCCACTGTTGGCTCTGGGCTCTCTCAGTGCTCAGTGTGCGTGGGTGCTGAACAGCCAGGAGGCAGTTCTCAGCCCATGTTCCCCTCTTATGGCATGGAGGGCTCCCCAAGCTCCCACCCCAGGCCAACAGACAAGTCTGGTATAAGGAGGCCACATCAAACTGCCAACAGTCATCAGGGGAAACACAGCAGTGTGAAATGCCACAGGCACCCTGGGGACAGAGAAGAGGGTAGAGGTGAAGGAGACCCAGAAGGGAGAAAGAATAGAGGGAGCAGAGAGGACAGGCAAAGTGAGGTACTTGTGAGACACTGGTGCTGAGGGAGAGGCTATGAAGAATGAGGGAGGTCTGGGGGACACCTAGAAACAGACGGAGGCAGAGCAGGGAAGTTAGGCAGAGGTAGAGGAGGCAAGACAGAGGGAGACCAAGAATTAATGGTAGCGGAGGCTCAGATTCACCTCATTTGGAGAAGCCCAAGGAGGACCTTTTTTTTTTAATTTTTATTTATTTATGATAGTCACAGAGAGAGAGAGAGAGAGGCGCAGAGACACAGGCAGAGGGAGAAGCAGGCTCCATGCACCGGGAGCCCGACGTGGGACTCGATCCCGGGTCTCCAGGATCGCGCCCTGGGCCAAAGGCAGGCACCAAACCGCTGCGCCACCCAGGGATCCCCCAAGGAGGACCATTTATGAGCTCACAGCACACAGGCTGGGGACACTCAGAAATGACGGGGGAGGCTGTGTGATGACCCCATAGGTCCTTCTGAAATCCTGGGGTCAGATGACAACAGTCACTGTCACGCCTGTCATTTCCTTCTTTGCTTCCTGACCGGACAGTGACAATGTGAAAGCAGAGTGTAGATGTTCTTTTTTTTTTTCCCCCCTTAGATTTATTTATTTATTTTTTGTGGGGAAGGGGCAGAGGGAGAGGGAGAGAGTCTTAAGGAGATCCCACACTGAGCGCAGGGCTTGATGAGGGGCTCCATCTCATGACCCTGAGATCACGACCTGAGCCAAAACCAAGAGTCGCACACTCAACTAACTGCACCCCCAGGTGCCCTTAGACAGTAGGTTTTCTATTTAATTTTTTTGTTAAAGTGAAACCACTGAATATTTTCCCTTCTTTCTTTCAAAATGTAAAATGCCCCATGGTTGCTCTTGTCACTTCCTGGTCTATTTCTTACTTTTACTGCTTTAGAATTGTTAATACTTTTTATCTCAGATTCTTTTCTCACAATCACGTGTAAAATGAAAGTCCATGAGGTCTGGCCTCGGGGGCACACAGCATGGCCTTACTGGTTTCCTGCCCCCCTGCCACTGCTCCAGCAGCTTCTCCCTCGGGCCCCTCACAGTCAAGCAAACTACTCTGGAGGCTGCCTACCGCAAGGGGTTCCATAATGAAGCCAGAACTCCATTATTTCCACCCAGGACACTGTGGTTTGGGCAACCTCTGAAATTCTTCAGGTATTTATGAATATAAGTTTAAATTTAGTTTAATTCAAATTTAGTTTTTAATTGCTAGGAGTGCAAAATTAAGAAATGTTTGGAAAATTCAAAACCTACATGCAAGTGGTTACAAGAAAGAAGTTTCTAGTATGTTGGAAAGTTTTGAGAATTAGCAGTTCTGCAAATTGATGTTGAGGAACTGATTTCCAGCACTGGCCCTGCAGTGAACTGGTGTTCAGGGAGCTGGCTTCCCCCCAGGAACTACAGGACACCCACAAGGAGCCAATGAGAAGGCCCCAAGGTACAGTGCAGCCTAGCCCCCAGTGTGGCACTGGTCTGGTGTCACCCTGAGGACCAGCCTGGCCCTTGAATTAATCAAAAATATCTTCACAGCCCCCTGCTCAGGTCTCCATGATTTTAAACATCTCCCCACAGGGCCTGTAAAATGCTGAATATGATCATGAAAATGAAACCCATGTACCTTGCAGCCCCCAGACTATCTTGCCTCACTACACCCTTTCAAGTCCAGCATCATGAGGGAATGGAACCCTCCAGAGGGTCCAGCACCCGCCTGGGCCTTCCAGGAGCCTCTGAGAGGCACAGGGACTCAGTGATTATGAGCATGCTGCAGACCTGCCTTCCAGAATAGCTCTGCCATCACCAGCCTCTGAGGAAAAAAACCCATCTCTCAGAGCCACAGTGTCCTTCCATAACGATGACAACCGTAACAGCAGTACCCAGCTGATTTAAAAAGATCTTACATTATAAAGACTCAGCAAAGGGCCAGACACTAGGCAACATCAGCTGTTGTGGTTTTGCTATTATTATCCCCTGGCTGATATCAGAGAAGCCCTCCCTATCTGGCCCCACGGCTCCCTTCTCACTGGGCTGCATGTGTCGTGTGACCGAGCCACAACTGTGAGGCCTTGGCCTGTGGGCCTTGGCCCACCACACCCGAATGCTGGAATGCCCTCCCTTCCTCATCCTCCAAAACACTGGAGTCAGTCTGTGTGGCCCTCCTCCAGAAAGCCTTCCAAGACTGTCTGGCACCCAGCGTCCCTCCCTCTTTCACCTGCAGATCCACCGTCCATGCTTATTAGAGGCTGCCTTTTTTTTTCCAGAAAATGTCTGTGTTGGGATCGATTAGTGTGAATGGATCCCAGTCCCTGCCTCCTGTGAGGAGGTCCCTGGTAAAAGTACCCCCACTCTCCTCACACATACCATGCCCTGCACCCATGACCAGGACAGTCACAGAGAGACCCTGGCAGTTGGACTTTTCTTCTAAGCTTTTGAAGATTCCAAACTTTCCAGGTGCTTTGCAGCCTGAGACCCTCGTTAGCCTCCCCTAGGCCTCTGACTCTTCCCTTCCTCCCTCACTCTTCTCTCCCACCCCAGGGTAACACAGCCAGGCCTTCTGGGCCTCAGATACTGGCTGACCCAATTCCCAGACAAAGGCACCCCTATGAGTAGATCACAAAACAGCAAGCCCATGCCTCAGTACATGGCACCAAGAGCAGGAATCCCCCCTCCCTGCTGGCACCTAACACAGCCCTACCCGGCCATGCCCAGCAGGGATGCTGAACCCTGCCCTCACGTTCAAGGCCACAAGGCCCCGGGGCCTCACAGGCTGTTTTCCCAGATGACCTGACCCCACAGTGAGCAGCACCATCAAGCTGCAAGCTTGGCTGGTCCTGCCCCCCCACCCCACACTACCCCGGGCACATGCAAGGCCCCCAGTTCAATGACAGGAGACAGGACCCACTGCCAACCTGTAAAGAGCCTCCTTTCTCCGCCACCACCACCCCCAAGCTTTGCTCCTCTACTGCCCCTGCCTGGAACCCTCCACAGTCCATATATGAAACAAGAGAAAAGTCTGCCAGAGGGAAGTATACAGCCACTGCAAACCTTTAATACCTTCCGACTTCTAAACCCCAACTCTCACCTCCAGTCCTTCCTCTTCCATGAAGGCTTCCTCAAGAGCTCCCTGCTAGCTGCAGTTTTGTTATGCCAGGCCGCCGCTGGAGTGCACTGCTGCCCTCAGCAGCCTGACCGGGTGGGGAGAGGTGGCTGCACCCAGGCTCCCCTGGGCTGCAGCTGGACATGAGGATCCTTCTCCTCCCTGCTCCCTAGGACGCAGGCTGTCGTGCAAACACGTGCACATCTGATTCCAGCCCATCTCCCTTCCCTGCAGCCTAGACAGCTCTCAGATTTAGCCATACTGAGTTCTTGAGGCTACAGGCACGCCCCCTCCCGGGCATCTACCACTAGGCCCACAAGAGACACATCTTCAATACATGCTGAGTTGAAACACCAGCGCTCCAGGGCCCAGGTTCTGGAGCCTATGTCCACCACAAACCCCCCTGTGCCTTCAGGCCACAGAGTGCCCCTTGCCCACCTCACCTGTTCCTCCCCATTGTCTCATGGTCTTTGACCACCACATGAAGCTCGGAGCTCTGGTCCAAGGGGATGCCCTTGAGGTCCCACTCAAAGCCCTGGAAGAAAAAGAGAAAAAAACAACGGGTGGCCCCTTAGGAGAAGAAACTGTGTCTGGTTCACTCTGGTCCATCCAGGGCACTGAACAGCCATCCATGAACAATGCCAGTGGGTGGATGAATGAATGAGCAAATGAATGAATACATGAATAAATGAGAATTCCAGAGCTTCAGAAGAGACAGCAAAAGCTGAAGGGAGCAGAAAAGAGAAGGAAACCAGGCTCCTATGGCCTCCTTCCCCAAACTCAATTCCACCAATGACCAGGAAGCCAGGCCAGGAGCACAGTGCAGAGGTAGAGGCGGTGGTGTGTGTGCCTGCTGACTCTACAGGGTCCTCGGGGACCAAGATCAATGTGCTCATGCGGAAGCCAGGCCTGTGGCATGCAGTATGGATTAGTGCCACACTAGGTATGTCTATCCAGAGGCCCTGAATCTCTCCTCAGAGCAAAGGTACCCCTGTGAATCCCAGCCCTGTCCACAAGGCATCCAAAGGACCACCAGGGGGTCATATGCAAGGAGCTAGTTGAGCACCTGGTTAATCAGGGAGGACTGAGGGGAGGAGGTGGGCTTTGGGCAGGAAGAACCGCCTGGATAAGGGAGCCAAGGCAGGCCAGAGAGCCCCTAAATGACCCAGCTGCTAGTTGTACCTGGCTGACAAGAGCTGGAAGGAATAGAAACCAAAGACATCTCACTCCTCCCCATGCCACACCCACATCAGAGGAGATGCTTCTATTTACCTGGCAGGCCAGGCCACCGACTGTCCTCCCGGGTTCCTAGCACCAGGCAGATTTAGTTGACACGTGGGACCAGCCGCCCCTCCCCTCCTTGACATACCTCTGAGAAAGCCACCTCAGTCTCAAGCTCCTGACTTGTCACTGCAGAGACAGTGACAGCAGATGAAAAGGAGGGAGAATGGAAATCTTGCATACCTCATTCCACACGGGGTTCACGCTGTTCTTGATGACTTTGGTTCTCTTCTTCACTCCTAGGAGAGACACGAAGGGAGAGTGGAGAGATGAATGACAGCCCTGCACCTCCCACCCAATCTGGGGCAGCTCCTGAGAGCCGCGCTGCTGCTGCTTGCCCGCCCCCTCCCTCCGAGGAAACCTCACCCAACCAAGGGATTCCTGAGAACCCCAGCAGGCTGCAAGGAGTGGCCAATGCCAGTCACGCGCCTTCGCTCTCTCAGCTCTGGACTGATACACAGCAGTCCCAACCCCAGGACCCAGGATGTTTTTAAAGGAAAATACCCAGTCTGCCTCTTCTCAATGACTTTGTTACTGTTATGATAATATGTTATTATATAACATGATAATAACAAATTCTATTGTTGGGAAGTTATGACTTTCTAAATAAAGGTTTTAACTGTAAATTTGCTGAGAATGAATGATCTGCATGGAAAATATTTTTCATTTTAAAAGCATCTACCTACACATATTGTACGATTCTGTTTATGTGAAACAGCCAGAATAGGCAAATGCAGAGACAGGAAATAGGTTAGTGGTTTCCAGTGGCTGAGGGGAGATGGGAATGAGGAGCAAATGCTTAATGGTTTCTTTCAGAGGTAATGAGATATTCTGGAATTAGAACGAGGGTGATTGCACAGCCTTGTGAATATACTCAAAACCATTGAGATCGTGTGCTTTTAAATGGTTAAAATGATTAATTTTAGGTTATGTGAATTTTACCTCAATAAAAAAAACAGCCCCCCCACCCTTGCCTTGAAGGGGTATGTCTGAAGCAGGCTGTCCCAAGGCTCGCAATGGCTGGGCCAATGGAATGCAGAATGGTTCGGGGTAGATGACAGGAAGAACAGACAATGTTAGGGCTGAGGTGGGACCCACAGTGCCCCAGACGACAGCAAGTCGAAGCACCTCCTTTGGAGCCTTAGGCATGGAGGAGTGGATGTGAGGCACAGAAAAGGACAAACACGTCCAACCCTTCCAGTAAGCATCAGAACAGAAATGATTCAGTGTTCAATGGATGATTAAAAGTGGTCAGATACAGAACTTACATTCAATCACCTGGTTCCACCCTGCCTGTGCAAGACTTTATAGTGAGAAGCTTGAGACTGCTCTACTTTTACAGAGTCTGGACCATGAAAGCCCCGAAAGTCTCTGGAAACATCTCCTGGGACCCCTCAAGTCCTCCTCTAAAGCTAAGCATTGCCAATAACCTGCAGGCTCAGCTCCCTCTGGCCAGTTTCAGAGCAGGAAGAAAAGAAAATCAGAGTGGCGTCAAGGATGCAAGCAGGGTTTGGGGGAAGATTTGGAGGAGAGAAACAATAGAGAAAGAAAAAGCAAAGGAAAATTGTGGAGAAAGAGATATCTGAGGGAGAGAGGCCGAGCAGGATTTGGTAGACTCCAAGGCAATTACGTTGAAAATGGTTGCTGAGCCTCCAGGGAGTCCCTTGGGAGATTTGGATAAAACTCTCCCAAGTGGGGCAGAGTGGACTCCCAATCCCCTCTCATGGCCTGCTGCAAATCACAAATGTAGGAAAAGAATGTGGGCTTCATGGGATGCCTGGGTGGCTCAGTTGTTTAGTGCCTGCCTTCAGCTCAGGGCGTGATCCTGGAGTCCTGGGATCGGGTCCTGCATTGGGCTTCCTGCATGGAGCCTCCTTCTCCCTCTGCCTGTGTCTCTGCCTTTCTCTCTCTCTCTCTCTCTCTCTCTGTGTGTGTGTGTGTGTGTCTCATGAATAAATAAATAAATAAAATCTTTAAAAAAAATAAAAGAATGTGGGCTTCAAAATGACACAGAACACTTATTTCCCATGAAACCTCAGATCAGAGGTTCTCAAACTCTTTGATCACAAGAGATAACTCTTAAAATTTACTAAGGATCCTAAAGAGCTTTTATTTGAATGGCTTGTATCTATTGACCTTTGTGGTATTAAGAAATAACAACTGATGGCGAGGATGCAGAGAAAGGAGAACCCTCTTGCACTCTTGATCGGAATGCAAACTGGTACAGCCACTCAGGAAAACAGTATGGAGGTTCCTTAAGAAGTTGAAAATAAAGCTATCCTACACTACCCAGCAATTCCACTACTGGGTATTTACCCCAAAGATACTAATGTATTGAAACACCAGGACATCGGCACCCCGATGTTTCTAGCAGCAATGTCCACAGTAGCCAAACTGTGGAAGGAGCCTCGGTGTCCATCAAAAGATGAATGGATAAAGATGTGGCCTATAAAAAAAAAAAAGATGTGGCCTATATATACAATGGAATATTCCTCAGCCATTAGAAACGACAAATACCCACCATTTGCTTCGATATGGATGGAGCTGGAGGGTATTATGCTGAGTGAAGTAAGTCAATCAGAGAAGGACAAACATCATATGGTTTCACTCATACGGGGAATAGAAGAAATAGTGAACGGGATTATAAGGGAAAGGAGGGGAACTGAGTGGGAAAAATTAGAGAGGGAGACTTTCCATGAGAGACTCCTTACTCTGGGAAACAAACAAAGGTTTGCAGAAGGGAGGTGGGTAGGGTGATGGGGCAACTGAGTGACGGGCATTAAGGAGGGCACCTGATGTGATGAGCACTAGGTGTTATACTATATGTTGGCAAGTTGAATTTAAATTTAAAAAGAAATAATTTCTTTAAAAAGAAATAACAACTGAGGCATTTAAAAATATTTATTTAGGGGTCCCCGGCTGCCTCAGTGGGTAGAGCCTAAGGCTTGATCTCAGGGTCATGAGTTCAAGCCCCACACTGGGTGTGGAGCCTATTTAAAATAATTTTTTAAGTTAAAAATATTTATTTAGTAACTAATCTTAAATTAACAGTAATAAATCCAATCCATGTTAACATAAGTGACATGTTTTTCTGAAAAGTAACTATAACTTCCAAAACAAAGGAAAAAAAAAAGTGCCACTGTTTATATTTTGTAAATCTCTTTAATGCCTGGCTGGATTATCATATCTACTTCTACATTCAGTCTGTTGAGATGTCTTGTTTTGGTTGACATCTAGGAAGAAAAATCCAATGAGATATATAGTTGGAGGGGATGCCTGGGGGGCTCAGCAGTTTAGCACCTGCCTTCAGGCCCAGAGCATGATCCTGGAGTCCATGGATCGAGTCCCAAATCAGGGTCCCTGCATGGAGCCTGCTTCTCCCTCTGCCTGTGTCTGCCTCTCCCTCTCTCTGTGTGTCTCATGAATAAATAAAATATTTTTTTTAATTTTTTTTATTTATTTATGATAGTCACACAGAGAGAGAGAGAGAGAAGCAGAGATATAGGCAGAGGGAGAAGCAGGCTCCATGCACCAGGAGCCCGACGTGGGATTCGATCCTGGGTCTCCAGGATCGTGCCTTGGGCCAAAGGCAGGCGCCAAACCACTGCACCACCCAGGGATCCCTAAATAAAATATTTTTTAAAAGAGAGAGACATATATTTGGAAAAAGAGGTGTATTTTAATAAATCTTCAGATAACTGTGGATATCCTTCTTTGATATTACACCAAAAACTCAACAAATAGTATCCCTGAAAACAGGTCAATGAACATTTTGTACTCTGTTACACTGAAGCCCATGGTTCTGTCTTGCACTTTGAATGAATATCTTAATCTTGCATGATTCTGCAATATCTTGCCTTGATTACTGTGAGAGTTTCTGCTCATCGTGTTATGTGGACCTTCCAAAGATTGACACATTTGATTGTGTAATGCAAAAAAAAATCATATTCATTAATATTACCATCAATCTCATCAGTAAAGTCATTAAATATGAGGAAGCTGAAGGATACAACTTTCTATGTTCCCATTCTGGTTTGAAAGTTCAAATTTGAGATCCCGGGGTGGCTCAGCAGTTTGGCACCTGCCTTAAGCACAGGGTGTGATCCTGGAGTCCCGGGATCGAGTCCCACATCGGGCTCCCTGCAAGGAGCCTGCTTCTCTCTCTGCCTGTGTCTCTGCCTCTCTCTCTCTGTGTCTCTCATGAATAAATAAATAAAATCTTTAAACAAAAGAAAATAAAGCTCAAATTTTGTGATTGGCAACAAATAATAAATGTCTGCTTGAGGTGAAAAGCTCATGCTTTCACTTTCAAGAAAATGTCAGTCAAATGCCCAAATCTGAACAGTCACAATTTGTCAGTCATTCTTTCAAGTAAAAACAATATTCCATGAAATAAACAAACTGGCTAGTTCAGCTTGCAACTCAAGCAGCCATACATGTGCTTCTTCTTGCAACAGTCATCATTTTTCAGTGTGGAGTGCTCTATGCATACTTATGTCTCAACACTCCAAATATTACAAATATATGTACTTGAAGATCAAGATTAAAAAATTAATAATTGTAATGCTTTATCAAGGACATTTCTCATCTGATCTAGCTTTCTTTTTTTAAGTGCAAATACAGGAAAGGGAAGAATTCAGTGCCGAGTACAATTTTGCACCAAGGCTTTCACTAGGACTAAGATACCAGCGGTTTTACCTTCCATCACTGTTGTACTATCAGTGCAAATATTGACAGTGAAAAAGACACATAGGAACTTCAGGTTATTCTGAAAATAGTTTCAACCTTGCTGACCTGCTCAAAGAGTCTTGGGGATTCCCCCAGGAGTCCCTGTAACACACTTGGAAAAACTCTCAGGAAATTCATTGAGTATCTCAGCCTCTGTTTCCTCATCTATAAAATCATAATAATACCTCTCCATGGGGTTTTGTGAAAATTAAACAAGACAGTATGAGTGAGGTTCCTGGCACACAGCAGACTCATTAAATATGAGTTCATTTCACTTGCCCTCCCCACCCTCCTGCATCACTCAGATGCATCTAGGGAACTCCTACTGATTCTTCAATACCCAGCTCAGTTGTTTACTCTGATAAGCCTCACCTGACTCTTCCAGACAGAGATGGCTGACCATATATCAGAACATAGGAGAACTATAGGTTTCTCTGTCTTTCTCCCCAACTGGACTATGATCTTCAGAGGACAGACACCATGCCTTATCCCCAGGTTCACTCCATCACCAGGGGATACCACTCTTCCCAAGGAATGCGATCACACTGCATTAACAGTAGGGGAGTAGATCAGTGGACATAGGGGATAAGAAGAGTCACAGTGAGAAGGAGGTGTTCTGGGAGGGGCAAGTTATCTTCTCAAAGTTAGTCCAGGCCTGGCCTGGCTAAATCATCCTTGTGGGCCACATTAGTATGTCTCCAGCAGTGGGTGCAGACACAGCTTTGAAGTCACTCAAATAATATCCCCTGTTGTGTGACCTCAGATAGGGCTTATTAACTCTCTAGGCCTTATCTCCCTTGGTCGTAAATGGATAATAAGAAGAATGTTTACTTCATAGGGTTTTGCAGAGATATGAGATTCAGTCTAAGTGTCTACTTCCTCTGCCCTATCAACTTCCCCTGACCTACAAGAGTAATGTGGAAAATCCCATCTGCAGCTGCTCTTGAGTTGACCACTTGGAAGCATTCCTGGTGCTCTTGGAGGGTATTAATTGAACAAGCCAAGTGCCAAGCCCTGTGCAAAGTGTCTTTCAAGCATTTCCCACTTCCTGGCTTTCCTAAAGATGAGGCAAACAAAGGCCTTCAGTGAACTGGGTATTTACCCCAAAGACACAAATATAGTGATTCAAAGGGGCACCTGCACCCCAGTATTTATAGCAGCAATGTCCAGAGCTATTGTGGACATACAGCCAAACTATGAAAAGAGCCCAGATGTCAATCGACAGATGAATGGATAAAGAAGAGGTGGTGTATGTATGCAATGGAATATTACTCAGCCATCAAAAAAGGAAATATTGCCATATGCAATGATGTGGATGGAACTTGAAGGTATTATGCTAAGTGAAATAAGTCAATCAGGAAAAGACAATTATCATATGATCTCACTCATATGTAGAATTTAAGAAACAACAAAACAGAGGACTATAGGGGAAGAGAGGAAAAAATAATACAAGACGAAATCAGAGAGGAAGACAGACCATAAGAGACCCTTAGTCATAGGATACAAACTGAGAGTTGCTGGAGGGGAGGGAGGTGGAGGGATGGGGTAACTGGGTAGTGGACATTAAGGAGGGCACGTGATGGGGGATCCCTAGGTGGCTCAGCGGTTTGGTGCCTGCCTTTGGCCCAGGGTGCGATCCTGGAGTCCTGGGATCAAGTC
This sequence comes from Canis lupus familiaris, assembly GCF_011100685.1. Classification (NCBI taxonomy): domain Eukaryota; kingdom Metazoa; phylum Chordata; class Mammalia; order Carnivora; family Canidae; genus Canis; species Canis lupus. The sequence continues at coordinate 51,728,028 of NC_049238.1, forward strand.
CCACGTCGGGCTCCCAGCATGGAGCCTGCTTCTCCCTCCTCCTGTGTCTCTACTCTCTCTCTCTCTCTCTATGTCTATCATAAATGAATAAATAAATCTTTAAAAAAAAGAAAAGAAAAAAAAGGAGGGCACGTGATGTAATGGGCACTGGGTATTATATAAGACTGATGAGTCATCACTGACCTCTACCTCTGAAACCAATAATACATTGCATGTTAATTAACTGAATTTAAGTAAAAAGATTTTTTAAAAAGGCCTTCAGTGAGATTTCACTAGGTCTGGTTAGAAGGACCAACTCTGAGACCCTCTGAGTGACATTCAGGGAGGACACTTCAATGGAAGGGTGCTATAGCCTCAGAGAGGTGCAGGAAAGAAGTGAAACATTACCCCAGCACATCACATGACTGACAGAAGCCAAAGGAAGGGAAGGCATCCTGCTAATTAGGAAACAGTCAAGAAAACAGTTCCTTCCTTGTCATGGGTCTAAATCTGTCCTGTCCTTGATCATTAATTTTGGCCTTGATAGATGTGGCTTTTTGTGTATAATTTAACCGACTCAAGAGTTAAATATATAGGAGAGCCCACAGGTCATGCTGGGGATGGGGACAGAGGACCATGTCCTCTCCCAGGATTGCTCTGCAGAATTAGGGGCCAGCAGGCCTCATGAGAATTATGCTATAGCCTCTGGTGGTGTTCCTCCAGACTGAATGACTCAGCGAAGAAGAATGAACTTACCTTAGACAGAAGAGTTTGTCCCCGTGGAAATGCTTCACTTGTTTCCCCAGGCCTGCCCACCCTGATTCTATCCCAGACCAGAGTCTCTTATTGATGGATGGTAGTGTTTTTCAAACTGCTCACTGGGACCCATTCATAGGCCATGACATCAACTGAGTGACATAACCAATATGTCTTTTTAATGACAGAACAGAGAAGAAAATATCAGAGTACATCTTTCACTGCAAAATTACTATTAGTTGAAAAGTTGGGTTATATTTTCATATACATATTTATATGTGTGTACTATGTCTTGATATTAAATATGTTTCTTGTGAATAACAATCCAAAATGTTTGAAAATAATGCTTAAAATGAAGACTGTCAGAGAAGAACTGAAGAACAAAGAAATGACCCTCTTGGCCCTTCATTGTTGAGAGCCAAGGGGTGTGACAAGAATGATCTAGCACACCATCTGGTCCTGGTCCCTCACCAGGGGCCAGTTCTGATAAAGACCATGGCTATGGGAAGAGGTTGGGAGAGGGGCCTCAGAGACAGGAGCAGAGCAAAGGTAAGAAGACAGCCCAATCCTGTCCCATCTGGCACCTGGGGCCACCTGGCTAAGCAGTCTCCCCTGGTGGGAAGCCCCAAATCTCCTGCCACCCTAGAGTCTGACATAGTCATAGTATCATGTGAGGAGCCACATCATTACCTTCTGCTCACCACCTGGTGAGGTTCACTTGTCAGTGGCCAGGGTACTGTCTATCCAGCAGTCTGGGCCCCAGGCCTCACTCATACCTCCAGGCCCATCTTGTGGGGACAGGCTTCTTTCAGGAGCCCAAGATGTTAGTTAGCCCCAGGGCCTTGGACACCCACAGGGGTTACAGCATGGAAGGGAACCCTCTGACCTCTGGCAGAGCCAGTTGGCAATCCCCCAGTAGCCTCTCTTCCCTACAACACAATTATAAGGTCATGGGAAGCAGACAGTGACACTAATGATGATGGAAGTCTTTGGGGCTGGTGGGATCATAGAGAAGACACACTCGGAAGCAGGGGTTTTCACTGAGGGTGCACTCAGTCTGTAATTTGGCAGGTTTTTATGCCAGTCAAAGGAGGGTTCAAAGAAAAGCTGAGGGATGCTGATTTATTTCCCAACACACCTCAAAAGCACCAAGGTCCACATGTCCATCAACAGATGGATGGATAAATAAAATGTACGGGATATACAAACAATGAGATGTGGCTCAGCCTTAAGGAGGAAGGAAACTCCTGACACATGCTATGACATAAAAGAATCTTGAAAATTCACAGCACGCTAAATGAAATAAGGCAGACACAAAAGGACAACATTATACGCTAGCACTTACATGAGGTACCCAGAATAATCAAATTCACAGAGACAGAAAGTAGACTAGAGGTTTCCAGGGGACTGAGGGGAGGAGGAACGGGCAGGTACTGTTGAATGGGCATGAAGTTTCATGCTGGGATGATGAAAAAGTTCTGGGAATGAACAGCAGTGATAGATGCACAACAGTGTGGATGTGCTTAATGCCACTGAGCTGTATATCTAAAAATGTTTAAATGGTAAAGGATGCATTATATATATTTTATCAGAATAAGAAAACATTTTTTAAGCACAAAAAAAGTGAAACATCTCAACACTAAGAGTCATTTGCTGTTCCTAATTCATGGGGGACACTGACTCCCATGTAGGGGAATGATTGGCAACAAAGATGGGTAAATATTTACCGATACCTGTTATGTGCCTGGCACTGTGTTGGGAACAGGACTAATTAAAGGAGTTGCAGTCACCACAGCCATACTGTTATCCTGGCCAAATGGAGAAGGAAGTGGTCCCTGCTTCTTGGAGCTGAAAATGTAGGGAATAGTAGTCTTCATAGTAGATGGCCCCAGTGAGCCAGCTTCCTAACATTCACATATTTTCTTTCTTTCTTTCTTTCTTTCTTTCTTTCTTTCTTTCTTTCTTTCTTTCTTTCTTTCTTTCTTTCTTTCTTTCTTTTTCTTTCTTTCTTTCTTTCTTTCTTTCTTTCTTTCTTTCTTTCTTTCTTTCTTCCAAGATTTTATGTATTCACGAGAAACAGAGAGAGAGGGGCAGAGACATAGGCAGAGGGAGAAGCAGGCTCCCTGCAGGAATCCTGATGCAGGACTTGATACCAGGACCCTCGATCAAGACCTGAGCCGAAGGCAGATGTGCAACCACTGAGCCACCCAGGCATCCCTAACATTCACACCCTTAGCTGGTACACCTCCACACTGATCTGAGCTGGCCCTGTGGTTCAAAGTAGGACCTGTGGTTTCTGCTTTCATGGCTTTAGGAGCCCTGAGTGACCATGTAAGAAGTCCAGCTACTCTATGGTAGGGACCAAGCTAGATCTAGGCCTTGTGGTGGGGGGAAGGTCCTGAGGCTACACAGAGAGAAAGAGAAACTCAAGATCCCAGGACCCCTGCCAGAGGGTGGTAGGAGTAAAGACATTGACAGTCACAAACTCTCATAAAAGTTCAGGAGGTCTCAGATATTTGTACCCCCATGTGCACAGCAGCATTACTCACAGCAGCTAAAATGTGTAAGCAACCCAAATGTCCACTGACAGATAAATGGACAAGAAAAATGTGGGATATACATACAAGAGAATAGGATTCAGCCCTTGAATATGAAGGAGATTCTGACCATGCTACATCATGGATGAACCTCGAGGATGTTATACTAAGTGAAAGCAGTTAGTTACCAGGGACACGGGGAGCTATTATTTAATGGGTAGAGATTTCCGTTGGGAACAATGAAAGAGTTCTGGGGATGGATGGTGGTGATGGTTACATGATAATATGAATGTTCTCAATACCACTGAAGTGTACACTTAAAGATGATTAAGATGGTAAATGTTCTGTTATGTGTATTTTGTCACATTTTTTTTAAGTCCAGGTATGAGGGGCGCCTGAGTGGCTTGGTCAGTTAAGCATCTGCCTTTGGCTCAGATCATAATCCCAGGGTCCTGGGATCAAGCCCTGCGTCGGGCTCCCTGCTCAGTGGGAGCCTGCTTCTCCCTCTTCCTCTGCCTGCTGCTTCACCTGCTTGTGCCTCTTTCCTCTGTGTATGTGTGTTAAATAAATAAGTAAAGTCTTAAAAAAAAATCCAAGTGGAGATAGTGAAGACAGAGGTTGTGGGTCTGGGGCACGCTGACCAGCACCCAGGTGGGGAAGGGAGAAGGGTGAAGAGCAGAACATGTCTCAGGTTCTGACAGGGATGTAGGCATGCTGGCGGTGCCATTCACTTAGAGACGGAGGAGACAGGAGAGGGTATGGGGTGCTCTGGACTCCCAGAGAGAGAGACAGGCTGTTTCTGCCCATGAGGCAGGAGACAACACCTACTGTCAGAAGCTGCATGGCACCTTAAGATCCTGCAGGCAGCCTGGACTATTCCACAAACAGGTACTAAGGATTCGCTCTGTTTGGGGGATTCTGTTGACACTTCTTTAGAATATCCATCAGACAAAAATTTGAAGTATCAGCATAAAACCAAAAGGCAATGGCAACAGAAAGGAGAAAAGATGGCTCTGGCTCCTGCTGAAGGAAGGTCAGCTGTACTTCTCAGTACAGACAACCTCCAACAAAAAGGAGAGGTAGACTCTGGTAACTCTGACATTGGCCCACCATCCGTGCCTGATTCAAGCCTGCACACCTCAAGAACTGGGCAGCTGTCACTCCCCCCACCACTCCCTGCAGAGTCCTGCTCTTCTCACCCTCAGGAACTCACCCTCATATTCATCTTTCTGAATCCTAACTGAAACCACCCTTTCCAGGAAACTGCTAGCCAGGAAGGGGTGGTGGTAGCTGGATCAACTGGCTGTGATGGAATGTACTCTGAGAAGGGTAGTCTTTGAACTCAAAAGGCCAATTTGAACTGGGGAACATATTTGAAATATCTATGACAAAATGTTAACATCCTTAATATGTAAAGAGCACTTTACAGCTAATTAAGAAAAAAAGATACCTTCCCTCCAAAAAACTGGGCAAATGAAAAAGTAAAAAAATAAATGCAAGTAGGTAATAACATTGAAATGTCACAAATACTATGTGAACCTAAGAAATGGTTAAAGAAGATTGTTAAACATGGTAATGTTTAGTGTTAGCAGGATTATAGGAAAATAAACCTTCTTACTCAGTTAGTGAGAGGGTAAAGCTGGTAGAGATCTTCCAAAAAGCAATTTGGGAAATGCAGCAAATCCTTATATACATCTATAACCTGTATATTAGATGTAATGCTACTTCCAGTATTTACCCAAAGGAAATAATTAAATATGTGGACAAAGATTTAATCACCAGGATAGTTCTCACAGTGACAGTATAACTTGAGCGCTGGATATAAATAAAAAAGATTTAATATCACTTAAACATAAGTCAATAAGGGATTGATTCATTGAATTAGGGTGCAGCCATATAATAAAATACTATGCAGACATTTTAAAAGGTGTGTAAAATAATCTTTCCTGACATAGAAAGATGCTCCTGGTTTATTGTTGAGTGAAAATGTAAATATTCAAACATTTTAAAAAAGATATCTGGGATGGGATTATCTCTACAGAGGAAGGCAGGGAGTCTGAGACTTCTGATGGAGGAGTGAGACTAGTAAGGTTCTATTCCTTGTCCTGGGTAATATACATGGATACCCCCTCTTCATTACTCATTAAAGCTGGGGTTTGGCAGCCCGGGTGGCTCAGCAATTTAGCACCTGCCTTCAGCCCAGGGTGTGATCCTGGAGACCCGGGATCGAGTCCCACGTCAGGCTCCCTGCGTGGAGCCTGCTTCTCCCTCTGCCTGTGTCTCTGCCTCTGTGTGTGTGTGTGTCTCTCATGGATAAATAAATAAAATCTTTAAAAATAATAATAATAAAATAAAATAAAATAAAATAAAATAAAATAAAATAAAATAAATAAAATAAAGCTGGGTGTCTCGCCCTTGGCACTATTAACATTTGAGGTTGGATGATTCTTTGTTGTGGCTGTCGTGGGGAGGTCCTGTACCCTGTAGGTGTTTAGCAGCACCTCTGGCCCCTGCCCACTAGATGCCAGTAGCACCCCCTACCCCCATCTCACCCAGAAGCAACAACCCAAAATGTCTCCAGATGTTGACAAATGTCCCCTGAGGCACAAAATCACCCCCAGCTGAGAGCCAGTGCAGTGAAGCACACATTTATACTGTATGGACTTTACTCGGGTGTTATATTTCACAACTGAAATTGCTTTTTTGAAAAAGAGGATAAAAGAATCTTTGAGGAAATATATCTTAAGTACCAAGTTAATTCAAAGTACCAAGATTTGGGGCCAGTCTTGACTTTTGCATCATACCTTTCTGTAACAGATCCTTTTCCACATTGAGTACATATTGAGTTCACGGAAAGTAGAATGTTATTTTGAATGCTTTAAAGTCACTTTTATTTTTTTTTAAGATTGTATTTATTTATTTGACAGACAGAACACAAGCAGAGAGAGCAGCAGATGGAAAGGGAGAAGTAGGCTCCCCTGTTGAGCAGGAAGCATGACTCGGGGCCCAATCCCAGGACCCAGAGATCATGACCTGAGCCAAAGGCAGATGCTCAACTGACTGAGCCACCCAGGTGCCCCTAAAGTCACTTTTAACATGTAAAAAGCCAGAAACAGAGAGTTCAGTGCCTTGAGCCCACCTTCCCTATACAGGAGAGTCACATCTGCCCCTCAGAAGTGTTTCCACATACAGAGGGTTCTATAAGATGCCCCCAGGTTCCTGGTGGGAGCCTAGAGCCCCCCCCCCTCCCCACCAAAAGACAGAAGGGAGCGGAGGAAGGGAAGGGGGAGGGCCAACTAAAGAGGCAGAGGGAGGAAGAGAGGCCCTGAGAGGATGAGGGAAGGGAAGGAGCAGTCATGACTCCAGTTTCTAGCTGGTGAAGCAGGGTAGATATTCACCAAGCCAGGTCACAGGAGATCACACCCTCAAGGAAATAAGATGTCTGAGCTCCAAGTTTTGCTCTTAGATATATCCCCAGCACTTTGAACGGTATCTGGCACATAGTAGGTGCTCAACAAATATTTGGTCAGTGGATTTGGAAAGACATAAATAATCACATTAGCTGGTAGAAAATGGGCAGGACAGAGGAGAGGTACAGATCATTAAATGCTACAGGAAATGAAGCCGCTCATGTACACAGAGAATCAGCCGAAACTATCTGCCAGAGCCCAGGTACTCATAAGAGTTTTAGTTAACTAATTATTCAATTAATACAAGAACAAATGAATGATAAGTATTCATTAATAGGCTCCACCCTGAACACTTGAAGGAAACCCGAAAGTGCCCTCAGAGTCCAGCCTTGCAGAGCTCACAGTCTATTTTGGGAGGCGGGTCCTGAAATTACATCGCAGCCTGGAATGCCCTGGGAACAAGAGCAGGGGAAGTGGGGCCAGCCGGGCCCATGCATCTGGGGCTGTAAGTGGGAGCCAAGCACACGGTGCAGGCTGGTTTCTCTGCAAGCAGGCCACAGCCCCCTCTGTGCCATGAGGGGATCGGGCTCAAGACTTCTCACCCCTGACTACACATCTGAAATGTTGGAGAATGTTTAGAAACACCTCTCTCCGGCCCCCTCCTCCAGAGATTCAAGAGAGGAGAGGATAAGAAGGTTGGTAGTGGTCTTTTTTAAAGCTCTCCACGTGATTCTGATGAGCACCCCAGCCTAAAAGATGTGTAAATTCTGAGTCTGATTCTAATGGCCTCTCTCCCTAAGCATCCACTCGGCCCCAAACTGCAGCATGGATAGCCTCTGGGGTGGGAGTGGGGGAAGGAATGACATTAATTTCACATTTCACCCCCTCTCACATCAATTTCTCTCAAGGTATGGTTCCAAAACGCTCTGCATCAAGTGGATGTTAAGTGCTGAGTCTCAGGTCACTTAGACCTCTTGGATCAGAAGCCAAAAATCTGTCTTTCAAGAAGTATACTCTCCAGAAGATTCTCAGGTACAGGAAAGTATAAGGACCATCAGCCCAGACTGCATGAGGCTCCCAGGCACATCCTAAGGACAGCCAGAGCCGGGGCCAGAAAGCACACAAACCCTACAGAGCACCTACTTGTGCTCAGCCGGACAGCTGATGAATAGGACAGGCTGCTGCTCCCAAGGAGTCACGGCATCTAAGGGTGGCTCGGAGCACAGAGCACAGGCTGGCTGCGGCGAGTGCTCTGGCAGACCTAGCAAAGTGTTGTACGCCTAGAGAGAAGAGACTAATGAATGCCAGGGGAATCTCAGGGGCCTTCCTGGAGAAGGTGGCATTGCCGCATGGCTTTGAAAAAGCAATAGACTTGGAATAGTTGGAGATGTTACATTCTATTGTGTCAGTTTTGCTAGGACCTTATCAATGCAAATAAGTAATAAAGGATGAGGACGGCAGACACCTAGAGGAGAGCAGCTGAATGGGGCACCTGGGCCAGGACGACGCCAAGGGGGGCTTCAACAGATCTGGTCATCTTCCTGACTCATGGGCACTGCCCACTCCAGGCTGTGACCAAGTACACATATAACTTCCCCGAGTTTCCATTTCTTTATCTGCACAATGGAGAGATTAGGAGCCACGACAAGACTGTTCCAGAACCAGGGAAAGAGAGCTGTGAACAGATCCTAAAGCATCCAAGAGATCTGGGCTGCTGTAGGCCCCTGGCCTCAAGATCTTTACAGAACTTCTCTTCCCGCTGGGGATGAGCCCACAGTATCTATAGGGGAATGGTTTGGGCAGATAAGCTAGCGACCTTGCCGCCAAGTGGCATTTCTTTGTAGGTACCCAGGAATGTCACCAGTTAACGAAAAGAGCACCGTGTTCTAAAATATTTTGACTCACGCTTTTCTAAAGAGGGATAAAATGTAAATTGTCCCCTTACAAAGAATAAAAGCAAGTCGTTTTCACCTTGCCGAATTGTGCCTACCATCTATGGTCATTATTATTCTGGGGCGCTTGGGGACCAGATGGAGAACGTGGATCAGAGCAAAAGAGCCCCCTGGTGCCCTCACTGTTTTCCAATCTCCTGAAAACACCAGCCACTTTTCCCTCTTCTTTTGACCATCTTTTGTGATGCACGTATTTTTTAATTCCACAGAAACCACGGGATACACCTCCTGGTAAAAGAGAAACCCCTTCTCCTCTCCTTATGCATTTTTCTTTGCTGAACTGGGATCCTGACTCAGCCATTGTTCCTTCTCTTAATTTCAACACATCCTTCCTCTTCCATCTGCTCCTTCTGAGGCGCCTCCTCCCATGGGAAGGTCTGCCTTAAAGAAGATGGGTTAAGGGTGCCCGGTGAGGAGAGTTGCGAGTCCTTTGTTGCTCCAGAGAGAGACCCTCTGTTGCCTAAGAACCTCCTGTGGGCGAGCAGGCTCTTTTTTTTTTTATGATAGTCACATAGAGAGAGAGAGAGAGAGAGAGGCAGAGACATAGGCAGAGGGAGAGGGAGAAGCAGGCTCCATGCACCGGGAGCCCGACGCGGGATTCGATCCCGGGTCTCCAGGATCGCGCCCTGGGCCAAAGGCAGGCGCCAAACCGCTGCGCCACCCAGGGATCCCCGAGCAGGCTCTTTGACACGTGGCTGATTGAATAGGCCAGTGTTCAATAAAGATGGGCGGATGAATGAAATCAAGACCCAGTTTCAAAAACACGCCCAGCTTTTAAGTGATCCTGGTTCCTCTACCCCGCACCACCTGTCTTTCCCCACCGTCTCCCACTGCCCCGCGAGCGCTCGGACTTTATTAGGTCTCCGTACGGGTCTTAAGAAGCACTGACTGTTGACAGGCTCTGGCCCTTTCAGTTCTCCAAAATTTCAGAGCGCTGGGCTACGTCCGAGGCTGGCTTCGTCGTCCTCGCCTCCCCGCGGCCGAGGCCTCGCGCTGCGCCCCGGGCTTCGGTCAGCGCCGAGCCGCGGCCGTGCGCGCCCAGAGTCGGGTGGCCCGGGCGCGGGCGCGGCCGCCAGGGGCTCTCACCTCGGAAAGTCAGGCTGGCGACCGGGTCGCTGCGCCGGTCCTTCTTCCCGCCGGGGAGGTTGCTGGCCCTCAGCAGCAGGCAGCACAGCATGGTGCGGCCGCGGCGGGCGCGCGGGGCGCGGGGGGCGCGGGGGGCGCGGGGGCGCGGGGGGCCCAGGCCCCGGCGGGCGAGCGAGCGCCCGGCTCCGCGGCACCCGTGCCACAGGGCAGCTGTCGCCTTCGCCGCGCCGCCGCCGAGTCCCCGCGCCCGGCCGAGGCCGCGGGGAGGACACTGGACACCCGCTGGGCGGACCCTCCCTCCACCCCACCCCTCTGCCCGCCTCGGCCGCGACCCGCCCTGCGGCTGGGGGCGGGTGGGGGCCCGGGGCGGGGACCGCGAGGGCCGCGGAGGCGGGGCGCACTGCCCGGCCAGGCCGCCGACGCTGCGCGCCCGGAGCGCACCCGCGCGCACCCCCTGCGCCCTGCCCGGGCCCGCACTCCGGGGGCGCCGGGAGCCGAGGCGGGAGGAGGGGACGCAGGGTCTGCGGACCACCCCCCGCTGGAGCGAGCGCGGACGCGTGTCCCGAGCGGCGGCGCCACACGCCGCACCCTGAGCCCCGGCCTCGCGCCGCCCGCCCCGGGACCCGCGCCCTCGGTGCCCGGCCGCCGCCCCGGAAAGACCCCGCCCGAGCCTCGCGAACCCCTCCCGGCTTCTCCAAGCGGTCCCTGGAGCACAGAGCCACCCGCCACTCACCCGGCCCCCGCCACGGCCCGACGGCAGCCTCCGGGCCCCGCGCCCCCACCCGGAGGAGGACTGCGTTAGGCGGGAGCCTTGAGTGGTGACAGCCCTGAGCACGTTGCCTTGTTCCGTCGGGCCCCTTTCCAGCTGATGGACGGACCTCCGGACCACAGGAGCCCTGGCTTCTCATCTCCCTACACCCCTACCCTCCAGCACCCAGCACCCGGGCAGGCCACTAGCCCTTAGCCTAAATGTAGCGACTAGTCATCATTCCGCTGCATAGCCCCTCAGCTGGCTGTCCCCTCCCTTATTTAGAGGATCCAGCATTTTCATGTGGCTAAACCACAACGTGGTGAAATCCAACTCTGACTACTGAAGGTGTTGGAGAACCGCCCAGCTAACCACCTGTCACACTTGATATTCATGGCCCTTGATTCAAGTGGACCCTTCCTGCTGCCCAGCAAGCAATCTTTCCACAATCTCTTTAGAAACCACCATTTCATACTTTTCTCTCCCCTAACTTGTAACACGCTACTGCCATCCTCACTCTCAGTTTGCTTCCTATTTGCTGAGTAGAGAACTTCCCCAGGCTCCCAGCCTCCTAACCCCCATCAGCATCTGTGCCCAAATCCTTTGCCTTTTCTCCCATGTTTGTGAATGACCAGCTGGCCACATGGGCATGAGATCCTACCCCTCTCACTCCCTCAATGACAAGTCTGAGGCTGTCTTCTTGCCCACCTTAAAGGTTGTACCTTTTCTAGCTGTCGGGGGACCTCGTTCTCCTGACGTTCCCACTCTGCCTGGGCCACCCCACCTACCCTCATAAGGAGGTGGACACTTGCTTCCTCTCCAGCATTCAGACCTCCCTCCTCCCTCTTAGCAGAACCCAACTGTTCAGGTATGACCCCCAGCCCCGGCTCCAGGTAGATCCTGTGCTATCGGAAGCCATCTCCTGGCAATAGCTATTGCTGTAGTGAAAGGCAAATGTCCTGAGTCGTTCTCCAGGAGGGCTGGGCTTATACTCTGTGAATGGACAAGCCCAACTCCCTCTCCTGGTTCTTGAGAATAAGGAAGCATGTGGATCAATTGCTCACGAGCTCTAGGATGGAGCAGATACCAATGACAGCAGACCAGAGGGAGAAACGGTCTGCCTGGGTGCAGGATGACTGCGGAGCTGTATGCTGTATGTGCCCAGAGCCCATTATGTCTCTGGATCATGTCTCTGGATCCTGCCGGAGCCTAGTACTCGACAGGAGGTCTTTCTAAGGGGCCATGTATTAGGAGTGAGGACCACTTTAAGACTATTTACTATTGGGGATCCCTGGGTGGCTCAGCGGTTTAGTGCCTGCCTTTGGCCCAGTGTGTGATCCTGGAGTCCTGGGATCGAGTCCCACATCAGGTTCCCTGCATGGAGCCTGCTTTTCCCTCTGCCTGTGTCTGCCTCTCTTTCTCTCTGTGTCTCTCATGAATATATAAATAAAATCTTAAAAAAAAAAGACTATACTATTAAAGTCTACTTGAGACAAGATTTCACCTACTTGAGGCTTAAATCTTCCTTGCTGACATCCATGACTTTGGTAGCATCCATGTACCCATAGCATCCAAATGCCTCCACCGAGGCATTTCCTCCACTACCTTCTCTTGCCTGGGCCACGCAGGGGCCTCCTGGCTGGTGACTTCTGGTCCATTATCCATACTGGGGCCAGGCAATCTTAAAACATATGATCGGGCCTCAAAGGTCTCCCTTGTTCTTGGGATCATGCCCGAATCCCTTACATCCACCCACCTGGAAAGGCCACTCCACCCCTCACTCCCTGAGTTGCAGCTTCAGTGGTTTCTCAGTTTCAGGAATATGCTGAGCTATCTTTCAGCTTGGAGCTCTGGTGTCCCCTCTATGCACAAATGCCTTCGCTCTCTCTTTCCAGGGCCACTCCCATTCATCCTTAGGCCTCAGCATTCGTATGGCTTCCCTAGGGAAGCCGTCTCTGACATCCTGGTCTAGACTGGGTCCCTCTAGCAAACAACCTGACAGCCATACTTTTCCTTCTTGGCACTCACTACAACTGTAAGGAATAACCAACCATCTGTGCGATCACCTGTTTGAGGTCTAGCTAGATGGCGGAGTCAATGGCCCAGGCTGTTTCAGGGGGCCAGGCATTTCCTGTGCACAATAAGGGCTGGCCTGGGGTTGGTGGTGTGGACCGTGAACTTGGCTCCTCAGTGGCCCTTCCATCCTGTGATGAGGCTAAGCTAGTGGTTCTCCAGGAGGGCAGTACTGCCCCCTGGGGGAATTTTGGATGTGATGATCTGGGATCGGGTTTTTTTGTTTGTTTTTTCACTATCACAGTGACTCCAGGCTATGCTCCTTTCCCGCAGCCCCCCACACCCTGCCACGTCCTCCTGCTCTAATCCATCAGAGGCAACACAGGAAATCTATAGGGGGCATATCCAATATTTCCAGAGGAATATTCCAAGGGACTTGTACAAACATTTAGCTTGTGTCCAAGGAACAGAGGCTCTACAAGCCTGTTCCATAAACCAGAGAATCAGCAGCTGGTGGCCTGAGCCCTGGACACTTCCTGACACCTCTTTCCCATCCCAACCTCCAGCTTCCCAGCCTGGCTGCTGTTCACTTCTTCCTGATGAGACAGCTGACTCTTCCCTTGGAGACATTCTAGTGCAGCCTAGTCCTAAAGTGGGCTTCCTCCCCATATCAGGAATGCAGTTCTCATGGACGGTGTGCTGGGACCTCAACTCATCCCCCTCCTTATATGTTCTCACCTTCTTCCACAGAGATTGTGCATAGTTTTACCTGGACACATGGCCACCCAAATAGAAAGAGAACATTTCCCAGCCTCCCTCAGGGCTAGATATGACCATGATACCAAGTGCTGAGCAGAAGGGATGTATGTAACTGTCTGGTTGTACCCTTAAAGGGAAGTGGCATGCCTGCTCATGCCGCAGTACAGGTGGTAATGGTGAGCCATCACCAACCATGTTGTCAAGGACATCCCTGGGGATAACAGAGCAGCAAAACAGGAGGACCCACAGCCTTTGGGTCCGACCCTTACTGGCCAGGACTGCCTACACATCAACTGTTATGTGAGTGAGAGACCCTCATGTTCACAGCATGGTTTAGTGAGAGCTCACTGACAGCCAGGTCTGCATCCCACTTAACACTGCAGGTAAGGGCAGCTCCTCTGCACCCTGAAATACTCCAGTACCCCTCTGAAGGTGGTAGGGCCAGCTTAGGAGCCACCAGGAGGTTGTAAGGGGATGGGGAGACATGTTTGGGACCTGAGGTTGCATAGCAAGCCCAGTCTTTATTTAAGATGTCATATTAACTGCAACAACATTTCAGGGCTGATAAAGGTAAAGGGGAAGGGACTAGTGCACTCCTCGATTTGCCCCATTGCCCCATTGCCCCTTCGGTGTAGTCACAGACAGGTGCTCACTGAGAATCCCAAGTGAGAGGAGATTGGCTCTCTATTGTCCCAAGAGCCCGGGACTAAAGTCTCCATGACCTAAAGAAACACTGCTTCAGATGTCTTTGGTGTCCTCTGGGGACGCCTCCAGCCTCCAGACTTATTGTCTTTAAGCAGCACAATGTTTTATAACAAAATAATACTGTAATTAAATGTTATGAGATTTCTCACATGAGTTTGGATTTATAGCTGCTCTTGAAAATAAATCTGAGTAGCTGGCACATGGGCCCAAATTCTCTGCCTGCCACTGATTATCTGGCTCTGGATGGCCCCTGTGGAGCAGGGCATGCACTCTCAGATCACCCCACTTGCCACGACTCACCCAATATGCATGTGCTTTTCCCTCCAGCTTCATCTTACTGCACCACCCACCAGGCTCCCATCAGCATGTGAGTTTTTGATCCCTCCCCTCTTCTGTCACCTATTAGGGGTCCTACCTTCCTGCCAGTCAAAGAAGAAGCGCTTCTTACACAGCCTCTTCTTGCTGCTGGAGTTGGGCCAGCTGGTTTCCTCTGGCTCAGTCTCTGTTTTAAGCAAGGCCTGATGTGGGGTGACCAGGAAGCAAACAAACCTTGCACCTCTGCTCAGTGACATCAACCTTGGGATGAACAATCTGCCTGTGAGTTTACAGGATTCCCTTAGGGCACACGTACCAAAGCCCTAACACTTCCAAGAGTCTGGATGGTCCAACTCATCCTTCTGCCCTTTCCCTTCACACTCATTGAAGAGTCTGTGTATCCATGGGCCCTTGGACATGTAGGCCCCTTGGATTGGACCCATGGGCCCTTGGATTGAAGGGCCACCTACGTGTCCACCTCAGGTGTAGAATGCACAGGCAGTAGTGGCTCTGGCTATGGCCATGATTATGTGACCTCCTGGGAAGAACCATCCCGTACTGGGAAGAATCAGACAGTCCTGGGCTTCCATCCCAGTCCACCCTTTTCTAGCTGTGTGACCTGAAGCATGCGACTTGACCTCTCAGAGTCTGTTTCCACTTCTGTGAAATCAAGTGAATATGTCACAGAGCTGTTAGGAGGACTGAACTGAACAATAGTCCTTCCAGCATGGTAGCTGGTACACAGTAGGTGTACAAGGGGTGGTAGCCCTCTTCTGGTTAACATTTCATCCTAATGAACCAATTTGGGGAAGAGATTGGCATACAGGTAGCAGAGACAGAGAATGAGTTTGGCCTGGGAAGAGGGACTGAGAAGGTCTGTGGCCTTGAGGAGTCACCAAAGGGATATTTGTTCCCACAAAGACTAGCCCCATGGTGATGGCCACAGCCAGACAGCAGGCAGGTGGACAAATGTCTCAGCTCAGAAGGGGCCATTCAGGAGGGGCAGTCAGAGGAGACAGATCCAGGGTCCCTTGAGGCAGAGGGGATGGCCACTCACCAATGAGCCATGGTGCCCAGACTGGTAGGACAGTAGCTAGACAAACAGCTGATGATCAGAATGATCAGGTGCAAAAGATAATGATAGTCTTCTTGGGTGTGTGGAGCGATTTCTTAGTACCTGTGCAACACATGTTAACTCTAATAATTATTATAATAAATATATGTATAATCATATATAAGAATAATAATAGTTAATATGTATTGAATGCCAAGCAGTATTCAAAGAGACTGGGCTCCTGGGTGTGAGCAGACCTGAGTTCAAATCCTGCCCCTTCACCTTTTACTGCTTGTCTCTTGGAAATCAAAGCTAAGACCCAAAGGAGATGGTGAAGTGGTTAAAGATGGGGCTCTGGAGCCAGATCACATGGGCTCGATTCCCAAATCCACTCTCAACTAGTGTATAACTTAACCTCCTTGTGCCATAGTTCTCTCATCTGTAAAATGGGGGTGATGATAGTTGCTATTATATGTGGTTGCTAGGAGGGTTAAGTGTCTACATACAAGTGCCTGGTATAAATTCTAGCCGAACATGATATAGCTCATGGTAAATAAGTTCTATTTAGAACAGTGCCTAGCACCTAATAAGCTCAGTATCAGTTAAATATGTCTCGCTCAAAGGATTGTCGTAGGGTTTTAAAGAAACAGCCTCTGAAAATGGCACATTGTTTGTTGTTTGTGCTTAATGAATGCCCATTCTCTCTCCTTGTGATGAAAAGACATTTTTAAAATCAGAACCTTCCATGTTTTGATCATTTGTCTTATATGGCGCTCCCTACAGCCTTGTACTCCCCCTGCTTTGACTCAGCCCCATGCGGGGTACCCCAAGCACTGTCCCCATCCCTGCGCTGGCTCAGGCCCAGGCTGCCCTGGCTGTGGGCAGCACATGGTATGCTTTCCAAAGCACTTTCTTATTCATGAGCCATGGCTGCTGAGAACAACAGAGGGCAGTGAAGAGGTGGGTGGGGTGAGGATGGGAGGTGCTTTGGTCCCCATGTGACCCAGGCCCTTGCACTTCTCTGGGCCTATTTGCTCTTCTCTAAAGGGAAATAATATCCCTGCCCTTTGGCCTCACAAGCCTGCTGTGAACATGAAATGAATTTATGCACGCACAGAAGAGGCATAATTATGGGATGTTATAATCAGATATCCAAAGGAGGGGGCTTTATGGGTCTCTAACCTAAAGGGAAGGCCAGATCCAGGCTAGCCTGTGAAGGAATACTTCCCAGGAGGCTATTTTGCTCTGAGTAGTGTGTCCCTGAGACCACAGACTTCTGTATAATCATTCACCAACCTGGCCCTGGCTGCGGGGAGGGTGAGCAGGCCTGAATGCTGTGGGGAGGCCAAATTTGGACATGGGTTAAGAGCTTGGCCAGTGCAGGAGGTGGGAATGTGTCCAGGGCCGGCAAGGGAGGGATTATATTCCTTGTGACTGCCTGGCAGTGACTGCCATGGGTGGGGGTGGGGGGCTACAGGCAGCCCCCTCTGGGGGCACTGCACTATCAGCATAGACAACCCACTTCCTTTCTCCCCAGGGAAGGGGGAGCCTGGGGCAGCAGGCAGAGGGGGCAGGGACTCAGTCAGGGGTTCCCATGGTGGATGGAAGATGGGGGATGGGCAAGACTGTCCCCCAGACAGCCCTTGCAGTTGAAATCATAAGACAGAAGAGGAGCCACACCAGTGGTACTCCTGTGGGCAAAGCACTTCAGCAGTTAGAAAGTTCTTCCTCATACATTATTCATTCTTTCCTTTCTCTTGCTAGGGTTCAGAGCTGGCCTGGGTAGAGGGACTTCATAGTGAGGCAGGTATGTGTGTATTAGGTGGGGGTGGGGGTGGGAGATGGAGCTTGTGATCAGGAAGGAAAATCTGGTTCAGGCTGAATGGCCCCAGAGGAGACAAGACCCCTGAGAACACGGGCTGGGTTGTACGGTGCTCCCACCCCCCACCCCCCACTCCCCCCACACACACACTCCTTGAGGTTCTTTTATGTACTGGGCAGCTCTAGAGAGTGCCATTCACAAAGCCTGCTCGGACCTTGGACTAGGGCACTGTGACAAGGAAGGGGCACTGGAGCAAGAGGCAGCTATTAGATGCATAGGGCTTCCCGCTCCCTCCAAGGTGATGGTATCCTCCTTCCACTCAGCCGGGGGAATGTTCACAGTGGGCACGGTGCTCCCTGGAGTTGAGCAACTAGGAGCCCAGATTCCTACGTGGGGCTGCTGGCCTGGCCTGCCCAATGCTGAGGATGCAGAGGAAGTATGGAAGTCCCCCATTCAGGCCTTTGTCTTCCCCCTGGAAACACCTGGATAAAGTTCATTTCCGGAGGCAACTGTGGGAAACTGGTCGAGAACAGGTCAAAGCAGAATGTCAGCGAAAAAAGCACAGCTGGAGTGTCACCTCCCACTCCCCCTCTGTGCCTCCTCTTGGATCAGGTTGCTTCCCAGGCCACTGGTCCATTCAGTGATGCCTCCTCGAGAAAGCCTAAATTTCACATCCAGGAGTGTGTGTGTGTGTGTGTGTGTGTGTGCATATGCCCTTGTTCTGATACATCTGTGTGGACACACGCCTGTGTTCTCTGAACCTCTATCCCTTGGAACATCCTAAATGTCACATGCATTCCTGGGTGTACACAAGTCTGGGAGTACACCTGCACACAGGCGTCTGGGAACAGGTATATCCAGGAGCTCACGAAGTGGAAAAGAGAGGTCTACTGAATGGCCAGGGACGCATGTGGCTATGATTTCGGGGGGCCTGGAATGAAGCCAGGTCTTTCGGGAGAAGGGAAGTAACAAGTAATGGAGATTAAGAGCAAACTGCCAAGGTTAGTGAAGGGTTGGACTCTCATACTCTGGTCTTTCTCCTCCAGTATGGCTCGGAACCCAAAGACCCATTTGGGCAGATGGAAGCTCTGACTTGGCTCTGAGGGGGTTCCAGGTAAGCAGACAGGGCCTGGCCATCACCTCCTGGAGGAAATATCTAGTCATTACCATGGGAAGACTCTCCTGTGGAAGTTCCCAATCTGATAGGGGAGCAGGCTCCTTTGTGCAACGATGATGAAGATACCACACCCCAGATACCACTCCCCAGCCAGCTCCAGTCTGGTGGGAAGGGAGAGGGAAGAAAGTTCTAAGAGGCTGGTGCTGGGGCCAGCTGTACCAGCTGCTAAATTTCTCCCACCCTGTTCCCAAATTAAGAGTAGGGTCCCTGGACAGTGGGCGGTCTCTCTGCCCCCCAGTGGCCGCTTGCCTGCCAACTGGTGCTGTGATAGAGAGCTGAGGCCTAGGACAGAGGCCAGGCCCAGACCCAGGAAGAGAGCTGGGCTGTAAATAGGCCTGAGACCCAGCCCTCCCTGGAGAGGAAGGGATCCTAGCAGTACAGCACGGAAAGACCTCTTTTAAGAGACCCAGAAAAGTGAGAGGAGAGAAGCTGGCCCTATGTTCCAGGCCCACCTTAGCCCCCACCTGGGCTCAACTTCCAGACCCCAGGGAAGTGCAGCTCAGCCACCTCTCTCATTGTCTCAGTTCCCCTCTGGGTCACTCCTTCCTGAGGATACGTGCCTCTGCAGCACCCCAAAGTCACTCAGGCTTGGCGTGGAGTCTCTCCTCTCCCATCCCCGCGCTCTCTGGGTGGAGGTCGGGGTTCCCTCTGACCGCACCCTCCCTGCGCTGCGAGGATGCAGGCCCCTCCTACCTGCAAACACCGCGGAGCAGTAGGCATCGCTGATGTCCGCGTCCGGGGTGTGGACATTCTCGGCGTAGAGGATGAAGACCCTCAGCATGACTGGCACGAGTGAGGGCCCCGGGGGCCCAGGGCGCGGAGAGGGCTGGGGAAGGTCGGGGAGGATCGCCGTTCGCGGGGCTCGGGGCTCCTCCCGGAGCGGCTGGAGGAGGGAGGCCGCTTGGGATCGCGGCTGCGGCTCGGATCTTGTGTTCTGGAAGCGAAGCGGGCTGCCTCCTCCCCGGCCCCGGCCGCGCTTATCCCGCTGGTCGGCGGGCGCTCGGGGCACAGGGGCTTCTGCTCATCTTCCACCCCCGCCGCCCTATCCGGGCTCGGCTGAGCTGTAATTCAATGCTCCGGCCGCGGACCGTCCCAATGACAAGGCATTTTGCACCTGGCCGGAACGGCGGCCGGGGCGGCGGCGGGATGGCAGGGGGCTGGCCCAGGCTCGGGGCGCCCCGCGCGGTCGGGATCGCGCAGCCGACGGGAGAAAGGCTTCGTCCCTCCCCGCCCTTCCCCCCGCCGCTGCGCCTCGCCGAGCAGGTGGCCTCCCCCGCCGCCAGGGTTCGAGCCCCCTGAGCCCTCTCTGTCGGAGCAGCCGGCCGCTCGGGGGGCCAGGTGGGGAGCCCGCGCACCGTAAGGAATCTCGACCACCCGCCTCCTGCGGCTGCCTTAAAAACTGTCCCCCCACTTTTAGGCTGTAAAAGCAACATCTGTTACTTTTAACACAAAAGCAAAGGAAATAAAATCTCTGGAGTCTGAAAAAAAAAAAATAGTATTGACTTTTGGATCTTTACCAATCCAGGTTTTTACCTCTGAATGTGTGTGTGTGTGTGTGTGTGTGTGTGTGTGTAAATTACAGTATTTATTATATTTCTGAGATTAATGTATATGCAGTTCTGTGTCCTGTATTTTCATGTAATATTTTATTGCATCATTATAAATTTTCACAGGCAATTTTTTCAATAGCTATATATATTTTTCTTATTTATTCATGAGAGACGCAGAGAGAGAGAGAGAGAGAGAGGCAGAGACACAGGCTGAGGGAGAAGTAGGCTCCACGCAGGGAGCCTCGATCCCGGGTCTCCAGGATCACACCCTGGGCTGAAGGCAGCGCTAAACCGATGAGCCACCGGGGCTGCCCAATAGCTACATAATTTTGTATCACACAAATGTACTAGATTTCCCAAGCTTTTCTCCATTGTTACACACTATTATAATAATGAGAAATACTTTTTGGTATAAAGCCTGGGATATAAACCCACCTTGAGACCTTTCTGCTAGTTCCTTGGGTTGAATTCTCAGCCTTGGAATATGGTTGCAGGACGTGCCTTTTTTAGGTCCCGGTACCTAATACTAAGCTGCTATCTGGGACCTGTGTCGATCCACACTCCCCAAAGTAGGGTGACTCACCTTCTAAAGAGGGCAGTTTGAATGGGTGTGCAGCTGTCAGCAAAACTTTTCCCCCAGCAACCCATGGGAGTAGCACATACACCCAGGGCAGGAAGAAGGGGCTATTTTGCCCCACTGGCTTTACTAGGTAGGAGCAATATTCCCGGAAAGGTCTGTAATTTTAAGATCAGGAGAGCAAACATTTCCTGTGGTTACCTATGGTCCTCCTGCAGCAACTTGTGCGTCTTTTCTTTGCCTCTAGAGCACTATGTGGTTGGGAAGGAGAGAAGGGGGGATGGTGGTGAAATTAAGTCATTCGTCTAACAGGCTTGTTTCAAGTCTTACAACATGCCAAGTACTGTCCTGGGTAATGGGGACACAATGATGAGCAGAAGCGGCATGGTTCCTATTATGGGCTGAATTCCCCACCTCCCCTCCAGTCTGTATGTTGAAAATCCATATGTTAATCCATATGCCATAACCATCCAGTTAAGAATGTGACTGTATTTGGAGTTAGGGCCTTTACAGATGTGATTAAATTAAGACAAGTCTGGGTTCTAATTCCATCTGACAAGAGGAAATTCGGACACAGAGACCCCACGGGTATATGCACACCGAGGAAAAGACCCTAGGAGCATGCAGTCAGAAGGTGGGCCTCTGAAAGCCCAGGAGAAAGGCCTCAGAAGAAACCAAATTTGTCAAATCAATAATCTGATCTTGGATTTCTAGCCTCCAGAACTGTGAGAAAATAAATTTCTAATAAGTTGCCCAGTTTGTGGTATATTGTTATGGCAGTTTGAGAAAACTAATATAAGTCTCCGATTTCAAGGAGTTTCTTTCCACTTCAGTGGAGGAAACTGACTCTCATTAAATAATCAAGCCAATCATAATACCATTTCAAATCTTTAAGTGCAAAAAAGGACAGAAAATGGGGCCCTCATATAATCCTAGGGACAATGAGAGCTATCTGAGATGAGATCTGAAGGCCAATTAGGAGTTCACTGGGCAAGACTGAGGTTGGGGCAGAGGAAAGAGGTGTTCTAGAGCAGTAACAGATTGCTCTGGGTCAAGGCACTGGGGAGAGGGATAGGAAGAAAAAGACCACTGTGACTGGAGAACCAGGCTGGGGGTGGGGAGACAGGGAGGGATGGAGGAGGTGAGGCTGAGAGAACCACACAGAACCTGAGGAAGTCCAGAAGAATGACAGGATCTGATTTGCTTCTCAAAAGCTCCCTCTGATTGCTCTTTGGAGAATGAAGTAGAAGGGGCCAGATTGAAGGCAAAGAGATCAGTTAGAAGCTCCAGTAGAGGGGGATCCCTGGGTAGCTCAGCTGTTTAGCGCCTGCCCTTGGCCCAGGGTGCGATCCTGAAGTCCTGCGATTGAACCCACGATCAAGTCTCGCGTCGGGCTCCCGGCATGGAGCCTGCTTCTCCCTCTGCCTCTCTCTCTCTCTATGTCTATCATGATAAATAAATAAATAAATAAATAAATAAATAAATAAATCTTAAAAGAAGAAGAAGAAGAAGAAAAGAAGAAGAAGAACAAGAAGAACAAGAAGAACAAGAAGAAGAACAAGAAGAAGAAGAAGAAGCAGCAGCAGCAGCTCCAGTAGAGGGCCAAAGTGAGAGATGATGGTGACCTGACCCAAGGTGGTGAGAGTAGGGTTGGAAGGAAGTAAAGCAAAGTTGGCAGGAAGTAGAAAGGACATTCTGCAGAGCAAGTGGAGGAGATCAGATTTCTTGCTGCTAACCTTGGCCATTATATGTTGTTGGAGAAAACAACTCTAGCTTGGATGAAGTGACTAACTTGTTCATTCATTCAGTTAATGAACACTTATTTATAGGGTGTCTTGCATGTGGCAGGAGTTTGCCAGATTCAAGTTTTGGAGAAGGGTACCAAGTAGGGAGTAAAATGTAATTTTATTGGGAAGAAGGGCAAGAGGCTCTGCTGATTCAGGGAAAGCACAAATTAGGATTGATTTTTTTTAAGATTTATTTATTTATTCATGAGAGACACAGACTTGAAGAGAGAGGCAGAGACACAGGTAGAGAGAGAAGCAGGCTCCATGGAGGGAGCCTGATGCGGAACTCCATCTGGGATCCCGGGATCACAGGATCACGACCTGAGCCGGAGGAAGGCACCCAACTGCTGAGCCACCCAGGCGTCCCAAGGATCTATTTTTAAAGAAGTACAGTTGGGCTCTATTCAGATGTATAAAGTAACATGAACCTGCTCTAAGGTAGAGCTAAAATTGGATCTCAGAAGCACCTGGCTGCTTGCAAACATGGTGTGACTAAAGTGATTTGACCAGAATCAGTTTCCTTTATAGGTTAAATATCTACATTATTTATTCATGTGCCAAGTTCTCTTCAGACTTTTTAAGTAAACTCCACCCCCAACATGGGGCTCAAACTCATGATCCTGAGATCAAGACTTGTATTCTCTACTGACTGATCTGTCCAGACACTTCCCCTTCAAACTTGTTACACAAGGGCCAGTCGGTACAGAAATAAATTCCTAGTGAGAATGCACCTCAACTTTATTCCTCAATGTGGAGGACATGTTTAGGGTCTCTTCTGTATTGCAAAGAACCACATTCTTCGAGATCATCCCCTGGTGAAGGGAAAAACACCCTACTCAACACGGAAACAATCTGATGGTATCTTCCCAAGAATTTGTAATTGAGATGGAGAGATACTAGCCTCTGTGTGTAGCTGGAACTGAGCTGAATAAAACTGGAGGCTCAGAAGAAGCCACATGAATGGAAAAGTAGAGAAAATTCTGCAGTGGGGAAAAAAAAAAGATATCTTGATCTTGAACTTCTGGCCTCTTGAACTATGAAACCACCACAGTTGGTTGAACTGTATGAACTTGTAACCAGCACAGTTGTGACAACTGGTAAGAGCAGCCTCAGGAAGCAAATACACAGAGCCTCTAACAAGGCAATCAGACCATTGTTGAAAAGGACAGGCATTCAGAGCACTTTTGCTGCTTATTGTTTTGGGGCAGAAAAGGAAGGTCAGCTCCCCAACCTCACTGAGAAATCAAGGAGCAAGTCTGATATTATTTCTTGTAGAAAATAGAACGATAAAAAGCAGATTTTTAACAAAAGAGGTAATTTGGAAAATGTGTATGCTGTCTATGTTCTCTCAGATCTTTGCAAAGGTTCCTGAGAACCACAGACCCTGCTTACACTCTGGTCATTTTTTTTTTCAAATTAATTAATTTATTTATGATAGACCTAGAGAGAGAGAGAGAGAGGCAAAGATACAGGAGGAGGGAGAAGCAGGCTCCATGCCGGGAGCCCGACGCGGGACTCGATCCCGGGACTCGATCCCGGGACTCCAGGATCGCGCCCTGGGCCAAAGGCAGGAGCTAAATCGCTGTGCCACCCAGGGATCCCACACTCTGGTCATTTTATCTGCGTCCCCTAGGAAGAAAACTCATGATAGTTTCAGAGCATTTCAATCTCCCATGAAAGGGATCTTCCTGAGAATCTCCCATAATAAATACTTGCTAAACAATAAATAGAAACTATTATTATCCATTCAGGTATGGGTGCTGGTATAGCCAAAAGGAGTATGTTCAGAATGGATGGTTGGTTCTTCTGGTCTGAAATTCCCCCAGAAATCTCTCCCCTTGAGTAGAAAGTGGAGAGCAACTTGTCTGCTGAAATGCATAGAACACAGCTCTGGGACTATGTGAGTGGGTCCATCTGTGTGCACAGCCCTCCTTTTGAATTTATTTCAGAGGGTGAAGAGTCTCTAGACTGGATGAAAGAAAGCCTACAGATACACTTATACACACACACACTGGGAGAGGTGGGGGGAAGGAAAGGAGTGAGAGGGGATGAGACAGAGAGCTTCTGAGGAAACAGATGGAGTGTGGGATAGAATAGGAATTAAACTTTTTCTAAAGTGAGGTTATCTCATCTTGTGGAAGAGGCCACAACCTCCCAGGATGCAGCAATCTTAGCAAATGTGAAGAAACCTCTTCCAGGCCCCAGCTGGCCCTAGTGATGGCTGGTTCCCTGATAAGGTACAGAATGAGGGCACAGGCAGAGCTGATGCAGGTGAGGGGGAGCAAGTATGAAGGGTCCGTGGTGTGTGTCTTAGAGCAGAGATTAGGCAGGGTGCTTTCTGAAGCTCCATACCAAAGAATTCCTATTCATTCATGGAGAGACAGCACCACAAGGAAGAATACTTTCAGGAATTAAGAGGGCAACATACTGGTGGCATTTTCAGTGTTCCTTCCTTGGCTGAAGGCTGGGATTTGGGGGAAAGAAAAGACACCAAGAAAAGTGAATATTTGACTTGTCAGTGTTTCAAGTCGGGTCAATCTGAAGGTCTCCTGTATCAGAATCTTCTTGTAAAGAAATGGACACCTGGGTCCCTCTGTACTTGTAGATCTATTGAATCAAAATGTCTGCAAATGCCCAGGAGTCTGGCTTTTTAAAAGCTCTCCGCTTACTCTTTTGCAGACCAAAGACTGGGAATCACTGACCTAAGTAGCATCAAAGAAAACGCTTTGGCTCTTTGGATCATAACCTAAAATGCCAGACAAATGCACTCTTGCATTCAGATGGAGTATGTTTCACAAACACTGAGAAGACTGTTTGGAGATTGGCTTTAAGTGGAAAAAAAGCTTTGGAAGAGGAGGGAGGTAAGTGAGATTCAGCTAAAAACTGTAAAACCAGTAGGACAAGAAAAGAACAATTGTAGCAGTGTAAAAGGATGACTCTAGAGTCAGACTATCTGGATTCAAATGTTAGCTCTCCTTACTAACGGATGGTCTTAGGCAAGTTACCTTACTTTCCTGAGCCTTGGTTTCCTTATATTTAACATAGGAACTAGAAGAGTATCTGCCTCATGGGATAAGTGCTTGTGATGGTTAATTTTACATGTCAGTTTGACTGAGATGAGGTTGCCAAGATAGCTAGTAAAATATTATTTCTGGGTGTGTCTGCTGAGACTGTTTCTGTAAGAAATTAGCATTTGAATCAGATGAGAAAAGATCATCCTCATCAATGTGAGGGAACATCATCTAATCCACTGAGGGCCTAAATCAACTGAATAGAAGAAAGGCAAAGGAAGGGCAAATTTGCTATTTGAGCTGGGACATCCTTTTTGTCCTGTCCTCAGACATCAGTGCTCCTGGTTCTCTGCCTTTGGACTTGGTCTGAGACCTATACCATTGGCTGCCCTAGTTCTTCTCAGGCCTTTGGGTTGGGACCAGTACTACACCACTGGCTTTTTTGGGCCTCCAGCTTATAGACAGCAGATCACGAGACTTCTCAGCCACCATAATCCCAAGAGCCAATCCTTCATAATAAATCTCTTTATATATTAATATATAAAATCTCTTTTTTTTATATAAAATCTCTTTATATATATTATTGGCTCAGTTTCTCTGGAGAATTCTAGTACAGTGTTTTGCATATAGATGCCTGGTGCATAGTGAACACTAGATAAATGTTGCTATCACTATTGTAATGTGCAACTATTATTTCATAAGATTAATACTTTATTTTTTTTTTAAACTTTTATTTATTTATGATAGGCACACAGTGAGAGAGAGAGAGAGGCAGAGACACAGGCAGAGGGAGAAGCAGGCTCCATGCACCGGGAGCCCGACGTGGGATTCGATCCCAGGTCTCCAGGACCGCGCCCTGGGCCAAAGGCAGGCGCCAAACCGCTGCGCCACCCAGGGATCCCAGATTAATACTTTAGAAATGCGAGGTGCTTGGCTGACTCAGTCGGTAGAGCACTTGACCCCATTTTTTTTTAAGATTTTATTTATTTGAGAGAAATTGAAAGAGAGCACACAAGAGTGGGGGGAGGTAGGGTCAGAGGGAGAAGGAGAAGCAGACTCCCTGCTGAGCAGGGAGCCATATGCTGGGCTCAATCTCAGGATCCCTGGGATGATGACCTGAGCTGAGGGCAGATGCTTGACTGACTGAGGCACCCAGGTGCCCCAGCACTTGACTCTTGATGTAGAGTTGTAAGTTCAAGCCCCACATTGACTTTTAAGATTATTTAAAAATAAAATCTTAAAAAAAAAAAACAAAAAACTTTAGAAATGAAGCCACAATATTTATGGTCTCCGGCATTTATAAAAATGTTGTAAGCTCTTTTAGTCCATTTGGGCTGCTATAACAAAATATTATAGATCAGATGGCTTATAAACAACAGAAGTGTATGTCTCACAACCCTGGAGGCTGGAAGTAGAGATCAGGGTGCCAACATGGTCAGGTGAGGACTCTCTTCCAGGTTGTAGACTTCTCATTGTATATTCACACAGAGGAAGAAGGCTAGGAATCTGCTGGGGTCTCTTTTTTAGGCACTAATCCCAATCATGACGGTTTCACATTCATGATTTAAATACTTCCCAAGGCCTCTCCTACTAATCCTTAACCTTTAGGGGTTAGGAGTTCAACATATGGATTTCAAGGGACACAAACATTCAGACCATTCATACCATACAGAAGCATTTGAGGTTTTAACAGTAGAGGTACTTACATAAGCTCAACAAAATGGTGTAAGATACCCTTGGTTCAAAGAAGCATAAATACCAAAACTCAAGAGAGTCCTGCAGATCAAGATGTACCCCTGCATGGAAATCCTCACCAACACTCATTTAAGAAAGGCTTAAAGGTGAGGATTAAAGGAGGGGGGAAGAACATGATTAATGGAGATGATGATTGTAGTACAAGCACAAGCTGAGGTAGTAAGGAGAGACTTCCACTCTGAACATTTGGGGAAGTTACATTAACTCAAAGATATGCATCTGGTATAAGACTTACCTTAGGGACAATTCCAACTCTCAGAAGATGAACTAAGAAAGAAGGGACCTGCTATATGGAATCTAATCCTGACCAACAAGAAAAAATTGATTGGAGAAGCAGATGCAGAAGGTATACTTAAGGTTGGATGCTGGCCAGAGCAATGATCAGTTTTCAAGGCCCAAATCCTGTCATTTCCGTAGGGGTCTGCCTTTCTACAACATGCTCTACTAACCAGGCTCTCCCAAACCCTGGGCACCCACCTAATTCCTTGTCTCCGGCAAATTCTCACCCTTACCAAGAGTTTTCTTTTATTAGAGTCAGCTGAGGAAGGTCTCTTGAAGTTTTTCACATATTTGGCTTGAGAGAAATAGGACTGAGCCAAAGGTCCTGCTGAGAACAGGACAAAGCTTGCTACAGTATTTCCTACCCAGTCACAGTACTTCGTAGTTGCTTTTCTTTCTTGCCCAATCATTGCCCAGTGTTTGGTCCAGAAATCAGATCTTACTGACATTTTGGAACACTTTCCCCTCCCAGGTGGTCCCCTTCAAGTCTAGGCTCTGAGGTCTATCTTTACTCATAATCAAGCCTCTTAGTGGTTTTAGAATTGGGTACTTGTCAGAACATCCTTAGTTTGTTACACCCAACATATAGAATAATGATGGGAAAAAGATTTGAAAAAAAATCATATATCATGGTTGCTATAGTCTCCACCTTCGTATCTGATAACAAGGTCTATCTTGATAATCACAATTGAACATTTCCACTACTCATTCCATTTTCCTCTTAACCTCTGCCAGCATGAAGGCTGGGCAGATTTGAGTTCTTTCTGGTCTTGTCAGTACAGATTAGCCCAGTTTTCCTTTGACCAGGACTATTGGGCCAGAGTCATAAGGAGTACTCTCATGAATCTGCTAGGTTCCAAACATAGTCATTCTTGCTCCTACTGTGTAGCAGCAACTGAATTCTCCCCTGGTAAATAAGACCAATCATCATATCAGGTACAACAAACTCTTTCTCTTCCTGTGGTTCAGTGGCTTGAGTAACCTAAGATGTGAAAGGGGAGTCTCAGCTTCCAATTCATTAGAATTATGCTCTTATGTCTGCTGTATGCATTCTTCTCTTGGATATTTGGACTTCCAAAAAGATTGAGGCTAAGGTCATAGAGAACTAACAATCCTGGACTTTTTTGGGAGGTAGAAATCCTTGAAGTAGGTTAGTAGGTGTAATAGTGAGGGGGAGCACTCTCACTTTTACTCCTTGATTCCCAAACCCATACATTCCAAGCATGGGTGAGTTGGTCCCACATATTGGCCTCTGAGGTATATAAAGCATCTGTGGGACAATACTCACACTTCCCAAGATGTCTCCAATTTGTGCCATAAATAGTCTTTAAGTCATTCTAACTATCAAGCCAGCTGCTTCTGGGTGATGGAGTACGTGGTAAAACTTGTGAAGTCTGTGGGCACGAGCCTATGGCCCACAAGTTCACTTACCAAAAAATATATCTCCTCGTCAAAGTGATGTTGAATGTTATTTCATGATGATAAACTCCATCTGTAAGTCCACAAATGGTGATACTCTTAGCCTGAGTTCAGGGAAGGAAAATCCATACCTGAAATATATACATTCATAGTGCGGACAAAGCACTGCATCCTCTATGATGGGAAGGGTTGAATATAGTCAATCAGCAACCAAGTGGTTAGCAGGTTCTCAAGGGGAATGTGTCATATCAGGGACTCCTCATCCTTACCTGCCCTGTGATGCCAGATAAGGAACTCCTTCAAAGCTGTCTTAGAGGCTTTCTTGTTCTCTGTGCCAGTTTTAATCATATGTTCATAGCTTTTGTCCCCTAAATTTGCTCACTGGGCCATAAGAATCAAATGACTCTAGAGTCTTTATAAATCGCTATTGTTACTTAAGTGCCACAGATACTTGGTCATCCAATGCTTGCCCTCTACTTGCACTTTGTTCCTTGATGCCACTGGTGATAATTTGAATAATTGTAATGACACTGTACATCATAGACCACTGTGTCCTATCCACCCCTGGCAAAAAGTTTACCTTTTTATAGGTATTTAAGGAGTACCTATATAATCCTTAAATATATGATCAATGCAACCCCAGGATTTTAAAACTATTGATTTTGAAAGTTATAGGTCCACAGGAAGTTGCAAAGAAATATACAGGGAGGTCCTGTACATACTTCTCTTAATTCACTGTGTTAATATTTTTTTTAAAGATTTTATTTATTCATTCATGAGAGACACAGAGAGATACAGAGGCAGAGACACAGGCAGAGGGAGAAGCAGGCTCCATGCAGGAAGCCTGATGTGGGACTCGATCCTGGGACTCCAGGATCACACCCTGGGCCAAAGGCAGGCACTAAACTGCTGAGCTACCCAGGGATCCCCTGTGTTAATATTTTAAACAACTACAGAACTATATAAAAATCTACAAATGGCATTGGTACAACCCATAAAGCTTTTAAAGTTTCACCAGTTAGATGCGCCTTTGTTTATGTGTGTACACACGCTATGCAATTTTGTTGTGTAGCCTTGCATAACCACCACCATGATCAAAATACTCAACAGTGCAATCACAAGACTCCTGTAACCCCCATCCTCTCTTCCATTCTCAATCCCCATCAATAACTAACATCTTTACAATTACTATTTCATGAACGTTACATAAATGGAATCATGTGACATGCATATCTTTTTCACAGGCTTTTTCACTTAGCATGATTTCTTTAAGGTTCATCTAAGTTATCATGTGTATTGTTTTTTATTATTGAATAGTATTTCAAAGTATGATGTACCACACTTTATTCACACACTGAAGGGTATTTGGGTAGTTTCCAGTTTGGGACTACTATAAATAAAGCTGCTATGAATATTCATGTACAAGTTCTTATGTAAAAATAAGTCTTCATTTCTCTGGGATAAATGCCCAGGCGCAAGTGTCAGGTCATACGGTAAATCCATTTTTACTTTTGAAAAGATCTGTCAGCTTCCCAGAGTAGTTGCGCCATTTTACATTCCTATCAGCAACATGTGAATGACTCAATTTCTCTGAATCCTTGCCAGCATTTGGTAGTATCACTATTTTTCATTTTAGCCATTCTGATAGTTGTGTAATGGTATCACTGTGGTTTTAATTTGCCTTTCTCCAACAGCTAATGATGTTAAACATCTTTTCACGCATTTGCGATCTGTATGTCTTCTTTGGTGAAATGTCTTAGGTCTTCTGATTTTCTAATTGGATTTTTTAATAAGTTTTTGAGGCTTTATATATTCTAGGTATAAGGCCTTTGTTGGAAAGCTGATTCGTAAATATTTTCTGCTAATCTCTAATTTGTCCTTCGATTTTTTTAACTAGGTCTTTTACAGAACAAGTTTTCACTTCGATGAAATGCAATTTACCCATTTTTTCCTCCCATGGATTGTGTTTTTGGTGTCAAGTCCAAGAACTTTTGCCAAGTGTTAGATTTTTAAGATTGTTCCTTATGCTCGTTTCTAAAAGTTTTATCATTTTACATTTTATGTAAGTTTTACATTTTTAAAAAAGATTTTGTTTATTCGTGAGACAGAGAGAGGCAGAGACATAGGCAGAGGGAGAAGCAAGCTCCCCCCGCAGTGAGCCTAACATTGGACTTGATCCCAGGACCTTGATCACCATCGGAGCCAAAGGCAGATGCTCAACCACTGAGCCACCCAGGTGCCCTGGTAAGTTTTACATTTAAATCCATGATCCCTTTTGAGTTTTTTTTTTAATATTTTATTTATTTATTCATAGAGACGGAGAGACAGAGGCAGAGACACAGGCAGAGGGAGAAGCAGGCATCATACAGAGAGCCTGACGTGGGACTAGATCCAGGGTCTCCAGGATCACGCCCTGGGCCGTAGGCGGCGCTAAACCGCTGCACCACTGGGGCTTCCCCCCTTTTGAGTTTTTAATATGTGTAAAGTTTAGCTTGATATTCATTTTTTCTGCTGATGAATGTTCTGCTGATGGTGTTCCAGCACTATTTATTGAAAAAACTACTCTTCTTCTATTGAATTGCCTTTGTTTCTGTGTAAATAATTGGGTATATTTGTGTGGATCTATTTCCAGATTTGTTCCATTCATCTATGTCTTTCCCTCTGCTGGTACCACACTTTCTTGATTTCTATCCCTATTTAGTAGGCCCTAAAATTGGAAATTGATGCCTCCAAATTTATTCTTCTTTTTCAAAGTTGTTTTGGCTATTCTAGGGCTTTTCTTTTCCTATAAAAACTTTAGAATAAGCTTGTCTATGTCTATACAAATACTATTAAAATTCTGATAGGATTGCATAAAACCTATAAGAACAATTTAGTGAATTAACATCTTCACAATGTTGAATTCTTCAATCTATGAACATAATAAATCTTATTTAAATCTCCCTTAATTTCTTTCATCAACATATTATAATTCTTATTGTTTAAATCCTATACATGTTTTGGTGCATTTATACCTAATATTCTTTGGAGCAATTGTAAATGATATTGCGTTTCTAAAGGTTTTCGCTTTTGCTTGTTCGTTGTCAGTATATAGAAAATACAATTAACTTTTATGTTGATCTTGTATCTTACTGAACTCATTTTTTAGTTGTAGGAGTTTTGTTTACAGATTTCTTAGAGTTTTCTATGTAGACCATCATGTCATCTCCAAATAACTTTTATTTTTACTTTCCAATCTGTGTGCCTTCTTTTCCTCTTGGGTGCTAGAACATTCAGCACTATGTTGAATAGCAGCAGTGAGAATGGATATCCTTTCATTGTTCCCAATCTCAGATGGAAACCATTTGGTCTTTCAAGTATGATGCTATGGATTTGTTTATTTTTGTAAATCCTCTTAATGAGATTGAGGAAGTTACCCTCTATTGAAAAACTACTGAAAAGTTTTTACCATGATTAGGTGTTGAATCAGTTGATATCATAGTTATTTCCTTCTTTAGCCTGTTGATATGGTGGATTACACTGATTAATTTTCCAATATTGAACTAGCCTTGGATATCTGGCATAAATCATTCATGAGTTGGGAAGCATTCTTTTATTTTCTGGAAGAGATTGTGTTTTATTATTATTATTATTTTTTAAGATTTTATTTATTCATGAGAGACACAGAGAGAGAGAGAGGCAGAAACACAGGCAGAGGGAGAAGCAGGTTCCATGCAGGGAGCCCCATGTGGGACTCAATCCTGGGTCTCCAGGATCGTGCCCTGGGCCGAAGGCGGCGCTAAACCCCTGAGCCACCTAGGCTGCCCCATGTTTTGTTCATGAGAGACAGAGAAACAGAGGCGGATACACAGGCAGAGCAGGAAGAAGCAGGCTCCACGCAGGGAGCCCGATTTAGGACTCAATCCTGGGACTGCAGGAATCACTCCCCCGCCCCCTGAGCCAAAGGCAGACGCTCAACCGCTGAGCCACCCAGGCATCCCAGAGACTGTGTTTTATAACAATTTCAATTTTAGGATTACTCAGGTTCTCTACTTCATCTTGGCTTAGATGGTTTATGATTTTCAAGAAATTTGTTTTTCAAAGTTGTTGAATTTAAGCATAGTTGTTCATAGTATTCTTTTAATGGCTGCAGGATCTGCTGTGATATTGTTTCATTCCTGATATTAGTAGTTTATGTCTTTGTTAATTTTACTAGAGGTTTATCGATTTTTTTTTTTAAGATTTTATTTACTCCTGAGAGAGAGAGATTGGCAGAGACACAGGCAGAGGGAGAAGACTTCATGCAAGGAGCCCGATGCGGGGGACTTGATCCCGGGTCTCCAGGATCAGGCCCTGGGCCGAAGGCGGCGCTAAACCGCTGATCCACCTGGGCTGCCCAATGTTTTGTTTTTAAGGGACTGATTATGTCTAATTTTTACCTCATTTCCTTATCTCAATTTCGTTTATTTCTGCTCTTTGTCATTTCCTTCTGATTGCCTTGGGTTTATTTTGCTCCTTTTTGTTTCTTGAGCTATGAACTTAATTTGTTATTTCTTTATAATATAAGCACTCGGTGCTATAAATTATCCTCAGTACTTTATTAGCTATATCTCAAATATTTTAATGTTTTCATTTTCACTTATTTCTATGTTTTTTGAGACTTCTTTTACTCATGGATTATTTTTTTTTTTAATTTTATTTATTTATGATAGTCACATAGAGAGAGAGAGAGAGAGAGAGAGAGAGAGGCAGAGACATAGGCAGAGGGAGAAGCAGGCTCCATGCACCGGGAGCCTGACGTGGGATTCGATCCGGGGTCTTCAGGATCGCGCCCTGGGCCAAAGGCAGGCGCCAAACCGCTGCGCCACCCAGGGATCCCCTCATGGATTATTTTCAAGTGTGCTCTTTACTTTCCAAGTGTTTGGTGATTTTCCTATTACCATTCTGCTGATTTCTAGCTTGATTCCATTATGGTCAGAAAACATATTCTGTATGATTACAATTCTTTTAAATGTTTCAATATTTGTTTTAAAGCCCAGATTATGGCCTAGGCTCATGTATGCTCCATGTGTACTTGAAAAGAATGTATATTCTGCTGTTGCTCTATGTTCTATAAATGTTAGTTTGATCCTCGATTTGATGTTGTTCAGTTCTATAATCTTGCTGATTTTCTCTAACAGCTCTATCAACTGGTGAGAGTGGGGAGATGAAGTCACCAACTATAATTGTATTTGTCTATTTCTCCTTTTAGCTCTATCAGTTTTTGTTACATGTATTTTGAAGCTTTGTGGTTTCATGCATACACATATAAGACTGCTTTTCCTCTTGGTGGATTGATCCTTTTATCATGTATTGCCCCTTATTGTCTCTCATAATATACTTTGCTTTTGAAGTCTAATTTATCAGATATTAATATAGTCTTTTTTTTTTTTTTTTAATGTCAGCCCAGTTTCAAAGGTCAGTTTCCCAGAGCCACTCACAGTACCAATTATTCTAATAGTCTGGTCCCAATAAGAAATAGATGTCACACTGTTAAGTAACATGTGGAACACTTAATTTTAATACAGGGGCTATTTATAAAGGTGTGGGCAGGCTACAGGAGAACCACAACTGGTAGTTCAGCACATAAGGACTAGAAACAGTAGTTATTAGTTACTGGAACCCAGAAGGAGAGTCCTATAAAGAATGCAACGTTGATGCAAACACGGAGTTTAGGTTGAAGATCAAAGCCAGAATGAGGGGATTCTGTAGGGAACCAGGAGAAATAACTTGACCTCACTTCCTCTGTTCCATCTCCTGCTCTGGCTCAACTGTTCAAATCCATCCAGTGGCAAGGTCCAAATGGGTTAGCCTTCTAGAGCAGAGAGCAGGATGGAAAAGGGTGGGGAGTGAACCTGGTAGGGCAAACAAAATATCTAAGTTTCTAACCTAAAGGACCCTGAGTTGGTAACTTTTTCTCTTGGATTACCTTCAGGCTTTTAAGACTTGAATTTTAGGGAGAGAACTATAATAACTAAAATTATTGAAAAATGGAACTGGCCACAACAGGAACATCCAAGACCTGGAACTAATGTCATGGAGAATCTTCAAGCATTTAAGGACTAACCTTGGTAACCTCTAAAGTTCCCCTCGGCACCAAGTTTCTACAACTGAGAAAGCTGCACCACAATAGACTAAAAAGCATGGAAACCCTAGTCAGAGAAGAGGTCCTAAGGAATCAGGTGGGAGTACAGAGGAAGCAGATTAGCACTATCCCTGGAGCACGATGGAAGCATTCTGTGTGAGGGTGTTTGGAGCATGGTTGAGAAAATTAGCAAGGACAGGAGCCTACTGGCCATTGGCCACAATAAATAAGAAAAACAGCAATATCACATTATACAAGAACTGGAAATTAAAGTGTTCTGTTCCATCAGCCGTGAAGTGGATGGCAGCATGTGTAAATGTGACTACTAAACAGGGGATTTCATCTCAAAATCTTTTGCAAATTTTCTGGCAATGGAATAAATTTCAAATTCCCTAGTTCAACATCCAAAGCTGTATGAGTTCAAGACAGACCCTGATGAAACTGACTTAAAAACATTAAGGAGGAAGGGTACCTGAATGGCTTAGGCAGTTAAGCATCTGCCTTTGGCTCAGGAAGTCTCAAGGCAGGGTGGCTTCTGTGCTAATGGATCAAGTAGCATAAGGGTATCATCGTGGGCCCAGATATGTATTGTTTCTCTGCTTTACTGGCCATGGCATGTATCTCTTTCAAAGTCTAGAGATCCTCGTGGTTCAAGGATGGCAGCCAGTACTCAGGGCTACCGAAAATTAGAAATATGGCTTCTTCTCGGTTTCTACAAAGAAGCCCCTCCTTTCTCAAGAATCTTGGGCAAACTTCTCCTTGGGCCTCACTGGCTCAAACCGGAAAATCGCCCTCACAAGGTAGATGGGATTACTCTTGAATTAGGAAAATCTGGCTGGGTCACATTTAACAAGACCCAACAGCTCAGAGCAAAATATGGGGCCATTTCTGTAACTGTAGAGTAACTGTACCTCAGTGCCAATCTCCCCCTGAAGACTCTTGACTCCATGCTTCCTTTGGCTGGGACAACTCAACACAAGGGGTTGCCTCAGGAGGTAGTGGCCAACAGATCTAGAAGAGTTGGAAGACTGAAAATGAGGAAGTTCCAGACTCCAGGGCCACCACAGGGCAGATAACACTTGAGCACAGCTTCCGGCCAGTCCCTGTGGGTGATTGTGTGAGACTAGGCATCATTTCTCTGATACTTAACTAAGATCAACCAGGCACCTCCACAAACCTGGGGCCATGGGGCCATGGTTACTGCTAAGAAGCCTCATGAGAAGTGTTACCTTATATTCCCACCCAAGCCTCTGGTCAGTCTTTACAAAAAGGCACCAGCAAACTTCAAGTGCCCCTCCTGGCCACCCAGAAACCTTTCCTGGTCAGGATAGGCTCAGAAAGCTCTAGCTATTCTACAGGGCTGAAGGAGACATCTCAGATAGAGCAAAGCTGCCATCTCTAGGGGAAGGCAGCCCCACTGGCAGGAGTGTACGAAGGGAAGCGCAATGGGTAGTCTATTCCATGAAAGCAAATCAGGGATGCAGTCTGTAGAGAACTTAAAAATAGAAAAATTGACTACATTTTTTATCCTTGCCATTTGCTACTGGCAATTCTAAATATTAGTGATGAAATACCCCAGCCCAACAGAGACTAGAGACCACTTCTACCAGTGAGCTACCAGGGTTTTCCACCTTACTTACTAATCCAGGTAACTGCAACAAAGTATTCCATACCCATTCAAGGAAGGCCATCTTTCCTCCCTCTCTGATTCCCAGTCCTGCCAATTCAGCTACATTGCTGTTTATCCACAAACTTCTCTTCCCTGTGACTCCAAGAGGCCTGATGAGATGACCAGAACACTGGGGGGCGTGTAAAATCAGCGTGGGTCTGTGGTAAGATGCCCTGGTTTCCAGCTCTGATTCTATTGCTTGCTTCCTCATAAAATGGGAATGATCGTAATAGCATTTATTTCCTAGAATTATTATTCTTTTTAAAGATTATATTTATCTATTTGAGGGGGGAAAGGGGAAAAGAAAGAGAATCTGATGCAGACTCTGCACTCAGTGCAGAGCCTGCCATGGAGCCTGATCCATGACCATGAGATCATGACCTGAGCTGAAATCAAGAACCAGACACCCAACCGACTGAGCCACTCAGGTGTCCCTATTTCTTAGAATTATTCTGAGGATTAACTGACAATGCTACAAAACATGAAGGATACTGTCCGGCACACAAATAGGATTCATATTTTTACCTAATCCTAGATTATGAGAATTAAAAGCTACCAGCACACACTCTACCAGTGTCTTTTTCACCCCCACTCCAGTGTCTAGTTTGAGAAATGAGCTCATCTTACATTAAGCATGGTTTTTTTTCTTCACACAAATTATCTGCATGCCTACAGTAATTGCAGTTATTTTCTCACAGGTTATATAACTTTCTGTAAGAGAACTGCAAATCCTTTATCCCCAAGGTTCAGGGCCCAAGATTCATTTTAGAAACCGTGTAATTCCATTTTAGTCTTTAATCCCCTCCTTTGTCATTTATTTTACTTCTCCATATGTTAATTCTTGGTATCTATACCACTCAGTAAGCATTTAGCATAGGCCAAACTGTCAGGTAACTTTTTATGCTCATGTTCTCATGTAAGCCCTCGAAGAGTACAGGAACATGGTTTATACATATATACACACATTCATACACACTTTTTAGTAAGTTCAGCACCTACCTCATAAGCCTATAATGTTTTGCTGATGAATGTTTATAGATGTCAAAGTAGAATAGAGCAGTAGGGAGTCAATCATAGCACCTTGCTCCTCTTTCTCATGGACTCTGTGGCGTATTACCCTTTTCCCCACCTTTCTTTTAAAATCTTTAGAAGTCTTCTTAAAAAGATCCTTAAGTTTTATGAAAAGGTATTACTTCCCTTTAGCTCATGGAACTTACTATAATTTATCTCTACCAGTTTTGTGACCTATAAATTAAAAGGTTCAGATCTGGCAAATTTCCTTCTAGGTTTATAGTGAACTCAAATATTTCCTGATTCTCCTCTGCCTTCAATCTCTATTCTTGTTATCATTAGCTCTTCTTATACATTAACAATCATTGGGTAGCCCGGGTGGCTCAGCGGTTTAGCGCTGCCTTTAGCCCAGGGTGTGATTCTGGAGACCTGGGATTGAGTCCCACGTTGGGCTCCCCACATGGAACCTGCTTCTCCCTCTGCCTGTGTCTCTGCCTCTTTCTCTCTGTGTCTCTCGTGAATAAATAAATAAAATCTTAAAAAAAAAATTAACAAGGAACAGTTACTTACATTAGGGAGGGAGGCAATAGGATAAAGTGAGAAAGGTGCTACACTTTCAATATACCTTGTTCTTACAAGTGTGACTTTAGAACCATATAAAAGGCTTTTTATAACATATAATTTAAAAATGCAACCCTTAAAAATCAAAGATAGAATTAAACACATGAACCTCAAAGGTAATCTACCAGGCAGCATAACTACTAAAGAACTATTCCAAGTGACTTGAAGGCTCTATAATTTAAATATATATCCTTAGTAGGACATACCCTGAGGACAAAAACAAAAGCAAAACTGAAAAAGTATTTTAAACTATTCTTTTTTTTTTTAAACTATTCTTAATAATCATTGCTGGTTGTGGTCTTAGTATTGTTTTTCTGATATACGCAATGTGAGATCCAGAAAAGCAATTTTGACAGTTTAATCCCCTCAATCTGATGTCCTTGAGAATAACAACACATAAGACAAATCTAGATTTTTTTTAAGTCTAGATTTAAGATAGAAAAGATAAATAAAAACCTGAAAGTCCTGAATTTGAGCCAGAAGAATCAGTATGATAATGACTTACAAAAAAATCCAAACATTTATTTCCAAGTTCTGTCCTCTGAAAAGCAACAACCAACACAGAAGCAAAGACTATCCTAAGGATCCACTAATTCCTTAAAGAAATAGTTGACTTCAGGTCTGAGGCAGAAAGTGTACAAGACAAGCCTACAATCTCTCTCTATATATGGAGAGCAAGGAACCTATGAAAATTAGTAGTGTCATATCAAAAGAATGAGGAGTCCTATGAAAAAAGGCCAAAAGCACGACAATTTGAGCATCAGTAAGGCTACTGCTGCAAAGGTTTGCAACATCAAACATTAAAATTCACGAGTTCAAGTTAGTACCTAAATAAAAAGAATTTACCATAGTTGGTGGGTGCCAACAAAACAACTCATTTTGAAAAAATGAGTATAGGGAAATGGGTATAGGGAAAGCATCAAATACTTATGCCTTTCTTAAACAATACAACTGAGTAACAAAGAGCAGGTTAAGTATCTCTCAGGAAAGTATTCCAGCTTATACAAGGAGGAATATAAAATTAAAATTATCACCATTTTGTAACTCTCAATGGATAAATATACATCTAAGCTTTAAGCATCAACTGCTACTACAATCCTAAAGAAACAATCAGATACTTTGTGTCTGCTGATCAGGAAGACCAGAGCACCATCTAAAGCAGTCTTGCCAAAGGAAAAAGAACCAAATTCTGATCACATTTCCATGTTCAGCTACAAATTCAAGGTATCAGAGGACAGAGGAATACTCTAAAGTTATGCTAGGGTTGCAATAAAAAAAAAATCCAAACTGTGAGGAACACTTTCAGCAGTGCTTCTCAAACTAGGTGATGATCAGCTTATTTTTCCTTACTTCTTTTCCCCTAATTTCCAGTCCATCACAGATTATTATTTTGTAGAATAAATTAAAAATAGATGTAGAAAATGTAGAAAAAAATAAAAAATGCAGGAACTTAAAACTCCATTTTAATATGCTCATATCCAACAAATAAAGTCACTATCAAGCTACAATATGATTTCTAGACACTCAATTTTCGTACTTAACATAAAGTTGCATACTTTGTGGACCAGCATTAGATTCCGAGACCACATTTGATCTGTAGATAAAATATCTTTATCTGAATCCCAAGAAGAGAACATCTTTATATTAAAAATAATTAAAAAGACCTATCAAGCTAATCACAATGTATGACTTTAGATCTTGATTTAGGCACAGTAAAACAAAATGAAAATCACTTATGAAACACCAGAAAATCTGAACTGGATTTACTTATTTACTTACTTACTTACTTACTTACTTACTTACTTACTTACTTACTTACTTACTTACTTACTTTATTTATTTATTTATTTATTTATTTATTTATTTATTTTAAAAATTTACTCATGAGAGACCCAAGAGAGAGGCAGAGACACAGGCAGGGGGAGAAGCAGGCTCCTTGCAGGGAACAGGAGCCCTGGGGTCACGCCCTAAGCTAAAGGTAGATGCTCAACCACTGAGCCACCCAGGCATCCCTGAACCAGATTTAAAAAAGGAATATTATTAATGATGTTATTACATTAAAAAGAATCCTTATCCTTTAGAAACACATAATGAAATGTCTGCAGGTAAAATGACATGCTGAGATTTCCTTTAAAATACAAGAAAGGGGGGACATATATATAATTGGCTTTGAGTTGACTGTTGAAACTACATAATTAATATATATGGGTAAGTTAACCTATTCTCTTCAATATTGCTTGATATTTTCCACAATCAAATAATATTAAAATAAAAATTTAAGGTTTTTAAAACCTGGTTCTCCTATTTTTTTCCCCAAGAATTTAAAAGAAGCAGTTTTGGAGAGGCAACTAACTTTCACAGCATTCTGCACCAGAAAGGGTAGTTAAACCTAAGAACTTTTATTAGAAGTGGTGTTGAATGCAATCTTTTATTGCTTTGGTGTCAAGATAATGAAATGATAGAAACTTTAAAAACTACACCCTTCACCAACCAGTAAGCAGAAACTGCTATGTATAGGATATTCCATATGTGTAGTGTGAATAAAGGAGGGAGGTATTTCAAGGTTTTCTGAAAAAAGTGTAGAACAATTCTAAAATTACATGCAAAGTCTATGTTTATTTTTAGAAAAACACAAAAATCTTTTATATTTGGAGCCCTATCATAAAAATTCCCAGTCCTCCAGACAAGAACATTATTTACTACGTATAGCCTAACCATCAACACTCGTCACTAAAACAAAAATCACCCTTAACACTTCTATGCTTTAGTTCCTTTTATTCTAATTTAGAATCTCAATTTCTACAAAACTAATTTGAAAGAAATAGGGGTTTCACACTTAAAATTTTTTTAAGATTTTTTTTTTTTAATTTAGAGAGAGAGAGAGAGAGAGATGGTGCATGCATGAGCTGGTGGGAGGGAAAGAGAGAAAAGGAAAAGCAGACGACCTGTTGAGCAGGAAGCCCTATGCAGGGCTTGATCCCAGGGCCCCAAGATCATGACCTGAGCCAAAGGCAGGCACTTAACCGACTGAGCCACACAGGTATCCCTCACACTTAAATTTTTAAGATTAAATTCCAAAATTGGTCCAGACAAGATTAAAGTTCATATGGTCTCTGGTTTTAAAAGCTTCACCATAAGGAAACGATTCTTTAAAAAGTAAGATTCTTACTTAGTCTGACTATGCTGCTATAGATTGCTGGCAACTTATTCTCCAACCTTTTAAAAGCTCTTCTCTCCAACTCCTACCCCCGTCCCCAAAATTAAATTAAAAATAATATAAAATAAAATAAAAATTAAATTAAATTAAAAAAATAAAATAAAATCTCTTCTCCCTCCTATCACCTCATTCACCTAT
The DNA here is from genome assembly GCF_011100685.1 of Canis lupus familiaris. NCBI lineage: Eukaryota > Metazoa > Chordata > Mammalia > Carnivora > Canidae > Canis > Canis lupus. Next base: position 51,769,478 of record NC_049238.1, read on the forward strand.
CAGGGTTTTTCTTTTTCTTTAAAGATCGGTTTATTTGAAAGAGCACATGCACAAACACATGCTGGAGAGCAAGGAGGGGAGGGGGAACTTAAGGAACTCCGCACTGAATGCAGAGCCCTACCGACTTATAAACCTGAAATCACGACCTGAGCCAAAACCCAGAGTCCGATACATAACCAACTGGGTTATGCACAACCAATTAGGGGTCCCTCACCTATCAGGTTTTTATTACATTAGACTCCTGGCATTCATAAGCTATCCTCCTCCCCACTGCACTCTAGTCTATGGCACATGTAGCAGTCTGCCATTTTGCTCAGGCTGCGATGAAGCCTGAACTGAGTGTGCAATGAGTCTGGTGGGCAAACTGCTTTTTGTTCTTCACTCCACTCTTGCTCACTGTGAGGTAATGTGCTATGATAAGAGTAAAACATCTAAAATAGTAGTTTTTTATTTCCTTCCATTCACTCTATTACTAATTGGTATACTCTAATCTTGGAAAAGCTGAGAAATCCAATATTAAAGCAATTCAAAGTCAGCAGGCCTAAGTCTGAAACATGCTTAATCTAAAACTTTATGGTACAGGGCTGTGTTCCACACCTAACAAGCCACTGAATTATTATTTTTTTTAAACCTTTACCACTTTGTGTTTACAACATATTAAATAATAAATTAAATGGTTTAAAAAGCAACTGTAGGGGTCCACAAGAAGTAAAGGTTGCTCTATTTTCATAGCTTTTCAAGCTACTACTAAATGACTTGCTAGAAGCTACCTTAAATGGGTCTTGGCAGAAATAGATGTTACCACAAGCAGAAAAAAGACCTTCTTAACACATTCGAAAACACCAAACAGTTTTACTCAAACCTACCTGGGTCAGTTATGCTGTAATTTAATTTTATCCGGAAAAAATAGGAGTTTTAAGAAATCTTTGGCCTGTATATGGCTGAAGTGAAGTGAAAACCCTGCTATGCTAGGACTTCTGGTAATATAGGAGGAATCCCTAAACATCCCAAGTCACAGGGGTCTCCTGTCTGCAATAAGAGGTAAGCAAGTCTTTAATAAATCAACCACAAACACAAGATGGTATTTTAAATATACAGTAGGAACATTTATTTTAACACTTCTAAAAGATATTTCTCCATGCCTGATGATTTGATATAAAAATCAAACCCATCATACGTTCCCCATCAGTCTTTCCACATCAAGGGCAATCAGAAATTTGTACAACATGAATATTTGCTTCTGAAACAAAAATTACAAATTAAGTGATAACAAAAATACACAAATCAACTGGACCCTAAACGAATTTCTAATGAAGTCTTTCCCCCTTTCCCCCAATCACCTAGAACTTCTTTCTTCAGTCTCATTCTGCTCCTTTTCCTTTCTCTGCTTGGCCATGAACTTCTGTTAAAAGCAATTTACAATATAAAATATTTATTAGATGTTGCTCTGTTGTGTGTGCAAACATATCTAATATTTCACTCAATTTACAATTTAAAAGAGCCTGATCCTACAAAATAAAGATTAGAAACACAGTGCCTTACATTAACATTCTTTCCTTCCATTCACCAGTCATCTGATATTTATGATATACCAGGCATTATGCTTGGTGCTTGGGGATTCAGTGGTCAACAAGATAGGTAAGGCCCTTTACCTCATGGAGCTTACATTCTAGTGGGGGAAGAGAAACAATAAAAGAATAAATAAACAAGACCATTTTTGGTGCTGGTAAGCACTATAAAGGAAAGAAATACAATAAGTGACTAAGGTTGACCCTTTCGGGGGCTAGGAAGGAGTTTTGTGCTTTTACCTAAGTCTTTCTTAAGCAAAGGCCTTTCTAGGAAGTATTTGCATCTAGACTTAGCTAAAAGTGGGGAAGAGGCAGCTATACAAGCAGCACTGGGAGAGGGCAAAGGAACAGCAATATATATGTGCAAAAGCAGCAAAGGGGACTTTCACATGTGAAACAAAAAGCCAAGAGAACCGGAAAGGAATCAATCATGTAGGGCTTTATAGATCTACAAGAAGTTTGGATATCATTCCAAGTGTAATACAAAGCCAATGGAAATTTTAAATAGGAAAATGACATGATAAAGTCAGGAGCACAGATAGTATAGCATAATGGTTAAGGGTTTGAGGCTAGAAAAAACAGAGCTAAGGTTCAAATCCTAGGTCTGCCACTAACTAGCTATGTGACCTTGTGATTAGATACTTCAGTTTCTAGACTCTAAGCCTGTTTTCTTCACCTTTAAAACTGGAATGATAAAAAATACAATTAGAATGATAGCATCTATTTCATATTGATGGGGGAAGGGGATTAGATAAGCTTCCAGCAAATAACACCTCAATAAATGTTAGTTGTTGAGTGTCAGTGCCACAAATTCAATTTCTAGGATATATAAAGTAACTCTCAAATGTTCAGGAGGAATCAGAACCACTGATTCAACTATGGCTAATGATGATTCTCTAAAGTACCACTTCCTACTCCTAAAAATGAGTAGGACTTAAAAAGGGGTGAGCGGTTGTAATCAAATCAGTTTAGGGAATGGGTTAAATACAGGTAAGCAGATTCTGAGTAGACAATTCACAAATTTTAATATGCTATGTGTCCATGACTCTGCAAGAGGCCATCAGAATACAGAGTTTCCCACTAAAAGAGTGTCACATGGGACTAGTGATCTGTAGAATCTACCCTGGGGAATGCTGTCAGATGTTCCTGGCAAGGTACAGTGAAGACTGTATTTTTGAGCTGTAGAGGAATAAAGGTACACATCTTCAAAAGTTCTCCCCAAGGAAAGGAATGTACATTTTGGGTGAACGCTTAAGTAGTTTGATTATAATACCACCTGAAGAATTTTGAGGGGTTAAGAAAAAAAATTTACCTCTGTATTTTGCTTATGACGTGTACTCTTGCAGTGATTTGTCATTGCTTTTTCACCTGAGTAGAAGAGGGAACAAATTGGACAGAAGAATCCAGCTTTCGGTACAAGAAAGTCTAAATCTAGAGGAAAGAAAAAAGGGGGGGGTGAAGAGAAAGGAGGAAAATTATTATCTATAGCTGTTACTCAATTTATCTAAACATGACAAACATGCTAATCATTGTATATACTTATATACAAACATAATATATACTGCTATGTATCTAGTGATCAAGAGCAATTATGCCTTTAATAACAAAACTGAGGACTTTATTTTTGGACAAATTCTCTAATATTCTGTAGCCTCCAGGATACCACAAAATTCCTTCAGAATAGCAATTCACTGAAAAAGAATCTATCAGTGTCTTTTAAATAAACCTTTCTGGAATTCCATTAAAAAAAAAAAAGGCAGAATGATGGGCAACTGTTCACTTGAGGAATATGCTGGGTAAACAGATATGGTGCTCCTTTACTTCATTTTAGCAGGCCACAACCAGTTTGCTAGCTAAGCTTTTTAGCCTGTTTACTGAAACTTTTGCCTGGGCAAGTATAACTCAGTTATTACCACATCAGCTAATAAAGTACCAGAAATAAAAGAAAAGACTTCTCCCAGACTTTCTAAGAATAGGGGAAAAATATCTATATCTATCTCCTATCCTGGTTTGGTAAAAAACATAGGCCTAGTGAACTGTTTTCAGAAATGCCAATAGTCATCTAAACAATGCAACACTTGCTATGGTACTGAATTTTTATTTCATATGGATAAGGAAAAATGTCATGTTTACTTTACCTTCAGGGACATCAGGTACCCCTGACTTCCCTAAAGAAGAGTCCTCAATCTTCTTACGTTTTCGTTCTGGTTCTGAATCTTTTAATCCAGATTCCTCATCCACTAAAATCATCAAAATTTTCAAGGAAAATAAGTTATTCAAAATAGATTTACAGCCTGTAAAGCTAACATCAGGTAATCTCTGCTTCAAAGATTATGGCTCATCTAAGTAAACCTTCCCTGGCTAGTCCCATTTGGCCACTCTTCAAAGATTCTTCAATATTAGAAATAAATGGACTAAAGCTAATAGCATATTCTATTATATATTGTTCTCAAAAGAATTTAAAGAGTAATGGAAGAAGTTCAAGTTCTGTAATTACTGTCAAGAGTTAACTAGTGTATGTAAAGGGCTGGACTGGGAAAGAGCATAGACTGAGGAGGACAAGACATGGGCAGAAAATCATTCTCATGTCTGATATTGAGGCCCTCTGAATCAAGAAAAACAGCCTAAAACCCAAAGACTGAGACCACTGTCCAATAAAATCACAAATGACATCACAAATATTCAAGCCCAGCAAAGTAAGTAATATGTGAGAAACATTCAATGTTAGCTGACTCCACATAATATAATCTTAGGGAAGACAAAAACGGAAACTGCTTCCAAGCAATCCTAATTACCCTCAGCAGCTTTAACACCTTACTGTTACATGGAAGCTAACAAGTCTCTTTCACATATAACCTTTCATTTAGCTTGTATCTCGTGTGAGATAGACAGGTCAAATCATCATTATCTTTATTTCCTCATAGATGGATAAAGCAAAACCAAGACTTAAGAACTGGTATGCCCAAGGTTGTAAGGAGTTTAAGTGACAGAGGCTAGAACCAAAGCTTGTGACTTCCAGTTCAGTGCTCTCTACATGCAACTGGGCGAGTCTTCAACAAATCTGAGGGGATGGGCAGGAACCATGAAATCATTTACTCCTCTCCTATTCCTTTTATTTCAGTGGTCATCAGGTCCTCAGGAGTAGCTAAAAAAAAAAAAAAGCTCTTTTCCTGCCTTGATTAAAATAGCCTCTAGTCTCTTCCTACAAAAGTTTATTCCCTCATCAGAGTAATTAATAAACTTTTAATTATTATTTGTTCCTGCCACTCCAAAGGGATATTCACCTTGTAATATATATACTATAATCACAGAATAATTTTTTACATAGATTAGAAAAATATTTTAGGTTTAAAATTGTTTAGAAAATTACTTTTTCTTCAGCTAGATTCTTTTTGTCAAACATACTGTCCATTAAGAGAAATAAATTATTTTATAAGCAGTAAGTCACTTTTCTCTATTCTTCATCTGCAATGAGACAATTCTGAGCAAACTAGGAGCTGCAAACAAAACCTGGGCGATGGGGGAGGGAGAAGGGACAGGTCGACACATACTCTCATGAAATCATACTAGGAGCTATCTGTCACATCACCAAATCACTAACTATGGCTTGGTATCAAGGAGAGGTTCTGGAGAATAACAGACAAAGGAAAGGACCCACTTGGTCATGGGAGACAGCTTCAACAAAGAAGACATGATCAAGTAACACATAACGCAGAGAAGTCAAAACTGAATTAAGGGAAAAAACTTTATAAATCAAGTTGGAAAACCATCCAATGGGAGTTTAATCAACATAAATTTCAGGAAGGTGGTTCAGAAAGAAGCCAAAATACATTCAGTTCATTGAGATGAAGAAGTGAAAACAGGTGATTCTGTCCAGATACTTTGCCCTGAAAACAAAGAGAAAAGGTGGGAGCCAGAAGGATTTCAAGGTTAAGGGCACATTTTTTTTTAACAACACCTTTTTTTTTTTTTTTTTAAATGGGAAAGACTTGATCATATTTTGTATGTTGAGGTGCCAAGGAAGATAAAACACAAGCTGGCAGACAGTGGAGATCCCGTATTTGCTCTGGTAAATGGAAATAAAAGTAAGGTTATGAGCTGGGAAGAATGAACTGGGTAATGCAGTATGTGATACAGAGGGGGGAAAGACTTTTATTACGTCTGGTTAGGAAATGGGAAAGAAAGGAGGCCCATAATAGACTGGATCAGCACTGAAAGCCCAGTTGAGATCAGATTCAATGAACTTGGGACTGAATCACAGCTGGTAGCTTTTCCTTAGAGAAGAAGGGATAGAAAAGCAAGAGGGCAAGGAGGGTGCATCAGAGAATGTACAAAGGATACCTTGCAGTGCTGTTTCAGTCATCCTAGTAGCAGATTTTTTGCTTTAACTCTCTGAATCAGGCAACGTGAGATATGGAACTCTGCGCTTTTTTCCTACCCTTTTTGTAACTGTGCTATGAATATAATGGACACAATGACAAATATTTGTTGAAGGACTAGAGTATTATTCTCTCTTACTAGACACTGGTCCATACTTGTTTCAACATAAATTTTATTAATGCTAAGACATTTTTGTTTAATTCACTGGCTGCCTGCATGGCAGCCTCCACAAAGCTAGGGATCTGGGTCCACAAATAAGAGCTGGTTAACCAGTGATTTCTACTTGATGCTGCAACATGGTCAGGATGACCTTTCACATATATCAGTTCCACAAATTTGTTGTGTTCTACTGTCACATTCTACCACAAAAGGGATCATCTATTATTCTGTTTTCCCATTCCATTATGTTCCATTATCTCTAAATTACAAAGACAAAAATCTTTACCCAGATAAGGGTGCCTCCCCTAATCCCCACCCCACTCTATTTCGCCATTTTTCTCCTTTTCTTCTTAGATGGTAGACCTTTGGAACTTCAACCACTACCCTTGTTGTGTTATTCTCTATACTCCTCCCCGCTTCCATCAATCCTGCTTTACCTTCACTAATTTGGAAGGCCTCTTCACCTTTCACTGGTTCTGTTGCAACAGCTTTTTCCGATGGTGGTATTTTCCCAATTCTAACTCTCTTGGTTGGCGTTTTAGCTTTAAAAAAGAAAGTCTAATTTATTGCTGTAGTAATTGCATGCCATTCTTAGTTCAGAAATTATTTTGATCACCCTAAAGTGAGCTAAACCTATTACTCTGTGCAATCAAAATATTACTTAAAAAGTGAAATGGCATCTTCATAAATTTTTCTAAATCCTAAATCTGAGGGATCCCTGGGTGGCGCAGCGGTTTGGCGCCTGCCTTTGGCCCAGGGCGCGATCCTGGAGACCTGGGATCGAATCCCATGTCGGGCTCCCGGTGCATGGAGCCTGCTTCTCCCTCTGCCTGTGTCTCTGCCTCTATCTCTCTGTGACTATCATAAATAAATAAAAATTTAAAAAAAAAAGAAAAAATAATAAAAAATAATAAAAAATAAAAAAAATAAATCCTAAATCTGAGAAAAACTTGGGAGGCAGTCTGGTATAACATCCTTCTACTAACCAAAAGCTGTTTTCCAGTAACACAAATAAATCACTTTCATTCCAATTTGGGCACTGTAGTTTGCTTTCCAGCTTTGTCCTCTTTTTTTTGAAGTATGTTAAGTTGGGACAAAGTCTGCTCTGTAACTAAAAGATATCTTGTAAACTTGCACACATTTCTTTGGAAAATATCACTGGCAATGCATCACTATTTGTTGACTTCTTATATCAATACATGGAAAATTATGACTCATGTTGTAATATTATTTTTTTAATTTTAAATATAATCCCCACATAAAGCAGAAAAATTACCTCCCCTAAGTATCTACCTGCTAAGTGTCTTTCAATCATGGTTTTTAGGTCTTCTTCCATAACATTCTCACTTAGTGAACCAACTTGGGACAAGGCTTCAAGTTTCATCTTCCTTGTGTCCACAGCTTTCTTTTTTCTATCCCCTCTTTTATCTGTGGGATGGTCATTTTTGCTTTGTGCTAACTCAACTTTTAAATCACCGTCTCCATCTTCCTCCTCTCCAACTTCATCAACAGTAACAAAATTAAGCTCTTCTTTAAGGTTGTTAAAATCTGCCAGAGAGTCTTCATCCTCTTCAGTTACTTCATCCAAAGTCACTAAATGCAGATCACTGCTGTCATCCTGTATTTCATCTACAGTAACTAAAGTAGAAGGGTCTTCAGGCATCTGAGAAGAAATGAACCCAATGGGATCCCTTCCAGTACTTCCCTCATCTCCTTTCATATTTAAAGTGTCAAAACTTAAGTCTGCTGACTCATTTAGGGGTAGCTCTTCAACTTCTCCAATTTCATCCACAGTTACCAATCGTTCCTGTTTGAGGAGATCGTGCTCTTCAGCCACTGACAGTACAGTAACATCTTTAGGTTCACTGTGGGCAATGCAATCATCTTGATCAATTAACTCATCTAATGTAAGAAGTGAATTTGAATTTTTTACCATTTCTTCCATATTTATTTCTTCTTCATCAATTACTTCATCCACAGTGACTAGAGCTTGTGCTAGATGTGCAGCTCCATCTTCCTCTTCCCCAATCTCATCCAATGTTACAAAAGATAATTCCCCCTCAACAACACGAGGGGCAGAAGTTTTTGCCTTCTTCTTCTTTAAGTTAAGTTCAGAGGAAGGGGTACTTTTGAGAGCCTCTCTTCTTTTTCCCTTTAGTGGGTTCTGCTTGGCTTGAAAAGGATTTACTTCTTCTATAACCTCATCCACAGTGACAAATTCATCCAAATTAAATGGAAATAATGGTTCCTGTGGAAAAGATTAAAAACTGTGAACAGAACCAATTCAGAACAGAACTTGTTATGTTCCAAACAGTCCCAGCAAATGTGCATGAAATATCATCTGTGAGAATTCTAGTACAAAGAAGTTTCCTATTCCTAAAGTTATTTTGTAAAGCCCCACAAATGAATTAGCTCCAATTCACAAAGTAAACAATACCAAAGGTAAAATCCTAAGAATGCCAACCTAATTCCACCTATACTTAATTTCAATTAAAATTACATTTCCTAAATAATGTACAAGTTTTGATATATGAAGCATAAACATTTAAAGCATTTATCAAATAAAGTAAAGAATTTATCAAACTATAATATAAAAAAATTACTGTTTTGTTAAATATTTAACAAGTGTTCTAGAAAACTTAATGGATATTTTAAAAAACACCTCAAATGTAGCTAGAAAGTAAATTGCTAACTAGATTACACCACTAACCAATTAAGATATATAACATTAACATAAAATTTCTAGCTGGACAAAGTTGTTTGGAAAATTTCGTACTAAATATGACTTACTGCCAAATATAACTATACTTGAAAAAAAAGTCTCTGTAATTTGAAAAATGGTGCCAATACTAAAGAAAAAAAATTCCTAGCAGGCCTCCTACAAATTTAGAGTGCTATCAATGATTAATTACTAGCATTTATAATGACATTAGAACATATATCCAGTAACTTTGGGGGGGGGGGGACATAAACATTTATACTATCAACTTATTAAACCAACAGAAACATTATCCTTACTTCTTTTACTTCTTTTTTTTTAATTTTTATTTATTTATGATAGTCACAGAGAGAGAGAGAGAGAGGCAGAGACATAGGCAGAGGGAGAAGCAGGCTCCATGCACCGGCAGCCCGACGTGGGATTCGATCCCGGGTCTCCAGGATCGCGCCCTGGGCCAAAGGCAGGCGCCAAACCGCTGCGCCACCCAGGGATCCCACTTCTTTTACTTCTTAAACTACTAACACATCTCCATGCCCCGATAACTAAAAAAATATTCTATGAATGGTAGGAATCTAAAATATCCAACAACAACAAAAATACCATGTTTATTTGGCAGGAGAACTTAGCACCAGGAAAGTAAATCTCAGAACCCAATCAGTTAGGTTAACTTGAGCCATCTCAAAAGGACCACCTGTTTGGAAGTTCCACAAAATGGCAAGGACTCTGGTCAACCACTAGTCTCCTTTAACATATATAATTCTATTGTGTTTATCACCTATTGCTGTCAATAGGAGATTGGAGGGATTTTCCTACTCTAATTCCCCCCCTTCCTGCACCTGTGTAACTTTTTGCCCTGCACCATCAACACAAACCATTTAGCCTAGCTCAAGATAAAAAAACAAATTAGTGGTAGAGCCTTAAATAAAATATCTCGTGCCTGTCTCTTGCTCTGTATGTATCAAATTGATTATTATAGGAGAGACACTAGTTATAAAACAGATGAACTCTTCTGTAGAAGGATAGAATAGAAAGCTTATTAGTGTTAGTGAATTGTTTCTTACCTCTTTAGATTTTGAACTTCTACCAGTGGTGCTTTTAGGATTCTTAGTGTTCTGCCCAGCCAAAGTCTGAAATATTAAGTAAAAAATACAGAGAAATAGAATTTACAACTGTGTTATTAATGTTCTTTTTTAAAAAGATTACAGACACCAAACAATATCCAAACACATTTAATTATGCAAATAGTTAACAGATACCACACTAAGTCAACAATCATTTTAACATAGGCATCATCTCTGTAAGTTGTAGGTAAATTTGGTTTTACTGATCTTTTCTTCTGTATACCCACAGATCTAAGTTGGGCAATCAGTAAGCTGATAAAGGAAGCTTCAATTTAAAAGAGAAAACAGTTTCCCATTCAGAATCAGAGTGGTAAATCACTTCATGAGTCAATGCAGACTTTTTTTTTTTTAAAAAAACAACACTTGTATTTCTGACCACATTTTATTCAAATAATGCTTTTCAAACCTGTTAATTACAAACCTGACATTATTTTAAATGTCTATTGGCTTAAATCAGTGAAATCATTAAGAGAAATAGGAGGTTAGGGGTGGAGTGAGGAGATGAAAATACAAAACAAGATTACATCTCCTACTCCAAAGCTACAACAGCAGAGCTACTCATTTTCAAAGGTACACTGAACCATTCTTCCTACCCTCCTCACCTTATTGCTGCTGTCATGCCGTTTCATGGCGGAAGGTCTAGCCTCTGTTTCCTGAGATTGTTTTGTAATATCCCTGTAATCCAGTTCAGAATCCTTGCCTTGCAGGGCTGAGATCCTTCCACTGCCACCTCTGGTAACACCACTCTGAGTGGGTTTCAACTTATTGCTGCTTTCAGCCAAGCCTGACCTGGCACTTGGTTTAAGGAGACCCAATTCCTTGGCTGAAAGTTTCTTTTCAGCATTTATTTGATCTCTGAGTACAGACTTTAGAAAACTTTTCTGGTTTTCAGATTTTGAAGCTGTAGCTTTTGCCTTTGGAGAAGAGACCATACCAGCTTTGATGCTTGATTTAGTGCTAGATGTATTTGATACAGCCAACATACTGGTTTTACTAGTTTCATCAGGCTTATTGGTCTGACCCATTCCTTTATTTGGATATGCCTTGGTCACAGCATTTTCTGCAGGCTTTTCTTTCATTGCTGCCACAATCTTTTCCAACTTCTCTGCAACCATCCTAGCATCATTCTTTTCAGCTTTCTCTGCTCCTATTTGCAGATCCATTCTGGATTCCTTACTATTAAATTCATTTTCCTCCTTTTCATCCATGTTACTTTTCTCAGAAATTCCCTTTTTGCTCACTGCCTTCTCATCCCCAGTGGAAATTCCTGATGCTAAGGCCACAACACAAGTAGTTGGTACTATTTCTGAAACAGTTTCGTGTTTGTCCGCTTCAGCTACAGCTTCTATCATAGACTGTGTAATCCCAGAAAAGAAATCTGCTTCAGATGGAGGTTCTTCTAGAATTCCTTTGATGTTCCTTTCTTCTATAATTGCACTGTCAGATGTTGATAATTCTGCTTCAGGGTTAATAATTTCTGCCTCTTCCTTCTCAAAGTCATTGGTATACACCTGCTGATTTAAAACACACTCCTCTATATTTTCAGTGAATAATTCAATACTGATTGGAGTGGATGCCACAAGAGGAATTTCCACTTTGACCTCTTCTTGAGTTTCAACTTCCAATGTTTCAATAGCAAAGTCAGAGTCACATAGTGCTTTTTCAGGTTCTTCCTCACAAAGTTCTTCCTGCTGTCCAGAAGTTTCTGTTTCAATGTTGGGAACAGTTTCTTCTTCAATCTCACTAGGTTTAACAGAGAGACTATCAGCTGTTGTTTGCACCTCACTTTCATCAACTGGACAGTTTTTCAAGTCAGGGCTAAAAGTATTTAAAAACAAACAAAAAGAACACAAACAAAACACAAACAAAAATCAAACTATGATGAGAATTCAACCATTATAAATAATCCTGTTGATGCCAATTGTTAAGACTTCCTGATGCATTAGTAATAAGCACTGGGAAATCCAGCCAATCGGCATTAAAATGGTTTAGATGTTTTGACATAAATATGTAAACAATATAAAATTGTAAGAGACCCTCCACTGCATTGAAGATTTCTTTTTTAGTTCAAAGGAAATAATGGCAAATTTATGACCATTGATATAATCCTTATAATCGATTTTTTCCTTCTGTGTCACGTTTGTACTAAACATGAGCTGAATGTGAATCGGAGACATCTCAAAGTATTAAGATTAAAGTATTAAGATTAAAGTATTAAGATCTTCCCAACAGTGGTTATTGAAACAATAAATACATGTACAGTTCTACAATGAAACTAATAGCCCATGTATTGAAATTTAAAACTTAAAGTGAATCTTACCTAAAATGAACAGAAACACATAGGGAGAAAGGGCTATACTCTTAGCTGTGTCAACTTTTTTTTTTTTCTTTTAAATATGTGAGACAGATTTGGTTTTCCCAAGAACTGTATTTATAAGACCTAAAAGAAAACTTTCTTTGCAAGTTACTGGATTTAAAGTCAGAGGCAAAACTGATAGAATCACCTTAACATAAAGTAGGTGCCTTTGGCTACTTGAGAAGGTATATATTCAAAGAAATCTTCCCAGTTACAGAGAATAATTTAGAATTCCAATATGTAATTTAAAGTTTTAAGTAAAATTATTCAGAAGAAATGAAGAAAATACATGGCAAGTATATGCAATTGATCTTATTTCACTGTTGTCCTCCCAAATCCAAAGTAAACAAAAGTGTGTGATTCTATAATTCAAACTTCTTTGAGACAGAATAAATTTTTATAATGTTCCATAGATCATAAGTTATCTTGAAGAGTGACAAGGAAAATCTTATCTTCCAAAACAATGTCCAGCATGCTATCAACACAAATCATCCAATTTAACAAATACATTCCCTTATTACGCTAGAAGCAGCAGGTTAGGGGAAGACATCAGAAAGTGATGCCCTATCAACACTTCATAATAAAGAATATTGTTTTTGTTTCCTCCTAGTTTTCAAGGAAGGAGAGGATGAGATATCCTTTTAACATGCTTCTCAAAGAGTGGCCATAATATCCTTTAGTTGTGCAAGATGATGTGTATCTGTGTCCTAAGATGTTAATATTTCAAAATTTTGGAAAAAGTAAATGCTACCATATAAGGGTCCAATCATTTGAACCAATAAACTGGTCCTTCCCCGTAGAAGATGGTTAAGGAGATCTAAGAGATCAGAGAAACACCTCTTGACGAAAAGTCATAGAGGCAGAGTTTGAGGAAATTAATTAAGTTCAACAGTTGGTAAGCATACACCTTAATCAGTATGTAGTCTACTCCTTTGTATAAGCTTCCTTTGTATACTGAAAGGGTTTAAAACTTTTTATTTGACATTATTTACATCCCTTATATTCAAAAATACCAATGGCTGATTTTAAATGTTCCAAATTCTTAGAACTAGTCAAAGTCAAACTTGTGGCCAAGCACAAATATGACAAACAAAAAGTTCTGACATTCAATTACAGCAGTTATGTAATATTTCTCAAATGTAAGTTTTCATTTTTTTAATTATAAGACTCATTTCCAATAATGAAGATTAAATTCAAATTCCTGCCTCATTACAGAACTGCACCAATAACCCTAAAGGCTTTATAAATTAGGGTTACAAAAGCACCAAACTACGCAGCTAGAAGGATAACAATGAAGGTTTTCATTCCTGGCTCTAGAATACAGCAAGTCCTTCCCCTTTACCATATTTACAGTTTGTCAATAAAAAAAGCTATTCTTTTATACAAAATAAATCACTGTGAAGTTTCATACTTCAATCAGAGCATGGACCTACTTGAAAAAATGGCTTAATGTGACGTTTGTGTGAGTTTGTCTTTTTTTTTTTTTTTGAGTTTGTCTTTTAAAATTAAAGTGCTTTCTTCACAAAATTCATTTACCGAAAGTTAGTATCTAGTTTTCTAATATGGGAAAAAGCTTTCTGCAGTCATCAGGTTAGCCTGGAAAGTCAGTTTGAGATGTCAAATAAATGAAATTATTAAACACCAGAGTAAAAAAAAAAAAAACCACAGTCTTGGGGATCCCTGGGTGGCTCAGCGGTTTAGCATCTGCCTTCGACCCAGGGCGTGATCCTGAACCACATCAGCTCCCTGCTTGGAGCCTGCTTCTCCCTCTGCCTCTGCCTCTCATGAATAAACAAACAAACAAACAAACAAACAAAAAAAAACCAAAAAAAACCAACAACAGTCTTTTAGAAATAAAGGAAAACACAGTCGTATTTTGGGAAAGGCACAAAAAAGAAAGAGGGAAGGCACTTGGGATATAGGTATCCAATTTCCAAACCCGTGACCCACTTTCATCCTCCAATAATACCAGGCTTTCAAAACTCAAAAAAAGCTGGGTATAAGAACAAAGGTTAATACCATACCCTATACTTTCTGAGAAACTTTAGACTGCAATTTAACAATACTGAAGATTAGTATTTATTTAAGAGGGCCACTGGGCTTGCATCCTTATTTGGAACCTTAATCACATAATAAAGTAAATAAGGTTTACATGGGAAGGAATGAGAAAACTGCATCTTGCATCCTTATTCAGAGCCTTAATCACATGATAAGTAAATAAGATTTACATGGGAGGGGATGAGAACAGACAAAATGTAGAATATTATTAATATATCCATAGGAGGTTTCTTTTATTTTTTTTAAATTTTTAGGAGGTTTCTTTTATTTTTTATTTTATTATTTTTTAGGAGGTTTCTTTTAAATAGGAAACACATTTAAGTACTTTACACTAATTATAAACAGAAAGATCATATTCATGATGAATTTGCACCTGCAAGCGCTTCGAAAACAAAAACAACACAAGCACCAGTATTTTCCCAGGATCAGTATACTTCAATAAAGAAATGTGAACTATTCAGGCACCATCCACATCTTTTTATCTAATGTCATGTAAGTCAGAAAAAACTGACTGCAAAATAGAAATTATTAGTACTAGAATTTTTTAAATTAATTTTATAAGATTACCATAATAGACGACTGTGTAAACTCATTAAGAATCTTTGGTAAGTCAAGGTAAAGAGGAAAAAAGTGACCAGAACACAGACAATAGCTGCTCTTGCAGATCTGAAACTATGTCTAGGTTTCAGACATAGGTCTATCTATTATCACTTATTGCCCTTTGTGGGCTCTTACATCAAACAGTACTGTTAGTATTACTTCTTAGACATGTGAACATAATTGGTATAAGGATGTATGACTTAAAAAAAAAAAAACTCCGTGCTGGCATATACAGCAAACCTAATTGCTTAAAGTTACCACCATATTTTAAAGCACTCTTAATCATCTTTATCACTTAAAAGCCTCATTTAAGAATTACTAAGAAAAATCCGTAAGACATCCTGCTTTTCAGGTATCTTAGAATCAGTACAACAAATAAAACAAACATTCCATACTTAAACACTTTCAAAATGCTCTTTCAAACTTATAAGCTCTTACTACATTGACTCTAAACAAGAACAAGTATTAAAAAGGGGAAAGAATTCTAAATCAGTTATTTCCAATGAAGAGTAGTAAAAAGGTTATTAACTGGTGCGCAAAGGTGGTGATAAAGGTGGTATTCATCAGAATGAGAAAGTTACTAAAAAGTGGGTGTACTACATGTGGTCAGGACAAGAATGTTAGTCATTAGTTTGTGTATACACCGAAGAACAGCTTTCATCTTTTGTCCAAGCTTTCATACTTTATTTTGCTTTATAAATATTCTGTTCCCCCATTCTAGCTGTTTTCAAAAAGTATCAAGATACATACTGATTATCTTTTTGGTTTGAAGTCAGTGAAATTTTAAAAGATCATACAAAATAGTTAAAATTTTACTACTATGTTTAGCTATTTTGGAATAGAAAAATCTAACAACATAATACTGTTAAGAGTCGAGTTGTTCAAGAGTCTACGAAAACATTTCATAAAGAAGTCATATTTATGATTTAATTCAAACTGTTTACGAATTCAGTTTTTCTTAAAAAATCAGTAAATAAAAAATAATCAGTAAATACCTGAAAGAGACTAAAAAACAAAACAACGCTAGGTCAATAGTCAAAAAAACACCACACACACACACCCCCTACCCTAATGTTCATACACACACACACACACACACACACAAAATGGACATGAAAGATACAAACATTTTTGCTACAAGTAAGCAATTACCATAAAATACAGAAACAAAGTTCAATAATTAAATGCTATGCAAAAATGTTAGCAAACTTAAGCAACATACCTTTCTTTTCCTAGTTCTGGGTCTTTGTCAGCTTGAGCCTGTAACACAATTCCACATTTCATTAGAGGCTATTCTACTGGAATTTAAATATTTAACTATTCAATGCAGTGTTCTTAGTTCTTAAAATCTAAGCTAAAAAAACAAGACAACGTCTTAAAAATATATCAAACAGTTTTCAGTATCCACGTAACTATCAGGTTCTAGAATTATTTACTCATTAGATAAAGAGCCCTAAGTAAGGTGATAGAGGCTGATACAGAGCAATTAATGAGAAAAACGTCACCTTAATGTTGATATAAGAAAGAAACTTTTTTGGACGCCTGGGTAGTACAGTTGTTGAACATCTGGCTCTTGGTTTCGGCTCAGGTCATGATCTCAGAGGTCCTGAGATAAAGCCCTAAGTAAGGCTCTGTGCTCAGTGAGGGATCTGCTTGAGATTCTCTCCCCCTCTCCCTCTGGCCCTCCTCCCATTCTATCTCTAAAATAAATAGATAAAAACTTAAAAAAAAATTTTTTTTAACTTTAAAACCTTGGTAATACTGTTTTTTTCCCCCAAGAATAAAAAGTCAACCTGAAATATCAACAGCTTCATCGTGCAATTGTTATTTAAAAAGGGAGATGAGGTGACTTAAAAAGCTTTCTACTCCAAACACCTAGAAGTGCTGAACAAAATTTAACAATCTTTTTTTTTTTTTTAAAGGCTCCATGATGGGCTACCAGGAGCTCAAACTCACAACCCTGAGATCAAGACCTGACCTGAGATCACGAGTCAGATGCTTAACTGAATGAGCCACCCAGACACCTCTAACAATAATCCTCTAAAAAATATATTGAACCACCAAAAATGCAATGTCCTAGGGCCCAAAATAGAAGGAGAAATTAAAATTTAATGCCTATGTACCAAGCATTGGTCCAAGCATTTTATATATATATTATATATATATATATATACACACACACATACATACATACACACACATACACACACACACACACACACACTAGCTGTAGACTTTTTCTCTGGGAATCACGTGTGCTCTGAGTTCAGAAGTATCTTTCTCTAGATATATTAAAATCTGAAAACTATACTTGAAAGAAATTGAGGGATGCCTGGGTGGCTCAGCAGTTGAGTGTCTGCCTTTGGCTCAGGGTGTGATCCTGGGGCCTCCTCACGGGCGCCTACTTCTCCCTCTGCTTATGTGTCTGCCTCTCTCTGTGTGTCTCTCATGAATGAATAAATAAAATCTTTAAAAGAAAAAAAAAGAAATTGAATAATGTGCCTAGAAAGGGTTTCTGGTGTGGTTATAGGAGTCCCAGAGTAAAGGCTTTCTTTACTGGGGCATTTTGTTGGGTATTCAGTCTACACTGTAATGATACACAACCAAAATTAAAGATGGCAGTTGATAAGCCCCATCCATAGTATTTAAAAGCAGTCTTCCCATTCATGGGAAAACCTTTATGGGGACTTGTGTGAGTGTGACAGCAGAGAAAATCTATACCAGATACCTGTATTGGCCAACTTGGCTCTTTATTGATAATGAAAGAGAAAAATAAATGCACAACAGAGAGCAAGATAAGCATACAAAATGGACTGAAGATAGTTCAGACAACTGAAATACTCCACAAAACCAGTATAGATGTTACCTCCTGAAAGAACATTAAAATTTACAGAGAAGAAATAATCAAAGAAATAATAAGAGGAAGAAGAAGGTAAAGGAACACACTCATCTTTATGAATCCACTGAGTGCTCTTAAAGCAGGATATATGAAGTAAGTCCCAAACCAAGGCAAACCTTGCTCACTGGGCTAGCCACACTGATCCTCCTTAGAGTTCCTAAATCATCAAATCCATGTCCTTAAGGACTTGGAAGGGCTTAGCACTTGTTCTTCTGTTTAAAAACCTCCTCTCCTTGTTATGGTAGTGCCTGCTCTCCTACTTCACTCAGGTCTCAAATAACTATTCCTCAGAGGCGCTATCTCTGCCACTCTAAAATATAAATTTCCTCCCATCCATTACTCTCTATCTACCCTTTTATCTTGATTAGTCTCCGTAACACTTCATAACATTTTTTTACCACCTGACATTGCATGTGTGTGTGTGTATGTATAATCTTTTATAGTCTGTCTTCACCACTAAAATATAAGCTCCTCGAGGACTGGGACAGCAACTCTTCTGTTTATCAATGCAGTCCAATGTCTAAGACAATGTTAGCATAGAAGAGGAATTAGACAGCTATTTGTTTAATGAACCAATGAATAAATGCTAAAAGCTTCCAAAGGAAAAAAAAATAGAATACATAATGGTATGATTAAAATCAGCCTCCTCCTTAACAATATAGGTTAAGGGGTGCCTAGGTGACTCAGTAGGCAGAGCATGCAACTCTTAATCTCGGGGTTGTCAGTTTGAGCCCCATGATGGGTATAGAGATTACTTAAAAATAAAATCTTAAAAAAAAAATACAGGTTAAAAACAATGAAAGGAAAAACAATCTGAGCACAGAATTCTCCATCAAGATAAATTATCAATGAAATATGTAAGAGCAGGGACGCCTGGGTGGCTCAGCGATTGAGCGTGTGCCTTTGGCTTAGGTGTGATCCCGGGTCTGAGGATCGAATCCTGCAGTAGGCTCTCTGCACGGAGCCTGCTTCCCCTCCCTCTTCCTATGTCTCTGCCTCTCTGTGTCTCTCTCATAAATAAATAAATAAAATCTTCAAATGGCCATAAATTTAGAACAGGGAGTTTTTTTTGTTTTGTTTTTTTAAAGATTTTACTGATCTATGCGTGAGAGACACAGAGAGAGAGAGATGCAGAGACACAGGCAGAGGGAGAAGCAGGCTCCACGCAGGGAGCCCGACGCGGACTCCAATCCCGAGTCTCCAGGATCACACCCTGGGCCAAAGGTGGTGCTAAACCGCTAGGCCACCCAGGGATCCCCCTAGAACAGGGAACTTTAACAAGAGAGTAGATTCTATTAACAAATAGTAATTAACAACCTGATTAACATGAAAACAGCCTTTCCTTTTTCTCTCAACAACCACCTCCCAAATCTGCACCACCACAAATGTAGAGGAAAGCCATAATCCAAACACTGAGGAAAACAAAAACAGCATCATTTTGAAAACTGAATGGGAATGTAAGAAAGTGACCTCCAAATGCACAAGTTATGGACAGATATTCTATTTCCTTCTTTACAGACCCACTCTCAAACTACTGAATTCTGTAGTATCTTCTTAATCAAGATATAAAAATACAGATATTGGGATGCCTGGGTGGCTCAGCAGTTGAGTGTCTGCCTTTGGCTCAGGGCCTGATCCCAGATTTCCTGGGATTGAGTCCCACATGGGGCTCCTTGTAGGGAGCTTGCTTCTCTTCCCTCTGCCTGTGTCTCTCTCTGTCTCTCTGTGTCTCTCATTAATAAATAAATAAAATCTTTAAAAAACAAAAACATATTGATTTTCAGTACTGAAAATTAAGCCTTCATGCTTCATATGAAGAGTAATTATAGTTATATAACTAAAAGTTGCAATGTACACCTACATAAGTAAAAAATGAAGGGGGGGTGTCAAAGACTAATAGAGGGTGTTAATTAGCTCATTATAAAGGTAGTAAATTAAAAACTGTAATTTAAGAAATTTGGGGACAGGGATCCCTGGGTGGCACAGCGGTTTGGCGCCTGCCTTTGGCCCAGGGCGCGATCCTGGAGACCCGGGATCGAATCCCACGTCGGGCTCCTGGTGCATGGAGCCTGCTTCTCCCTCTGCCTGTGTCTCTGCCTCTGTCTCTCTCTCTGTGATTATCATGAATAAATAAAAAATTAAAAAATAAAATAAAATAAAATAAAATAATAAAATAAAATAAAATAAAATAAAATAAAATAAAATAAAATAAAATAAAGAAATTTGGGGACAGAATTTATTTCCATTTCCTAGTCTAGCTTAGTCTTTAATTACTTCTCATATAGACAGACCATTATAATACCTTGAAATTGGTTTACCTGTTTCAACCAACAATTTATCACTTGTTGAATGAATGTAATAGACACTATATGACATTCTCAAGATTATGAGGTTATCTTATTAGGTATGAGGCTAAGTCTACAGTAAAACAATGTGTTTTTCAATTTAATAAGCCATAAGAATAAGGTTCTGAGTTAAAACTTGGGAAGTAAAGTATCATTCAGGCAGATGTTTTCTAGATTTTCATTTGTTTCATTTCCTTTAAGTCAAAAATCTAGGACTACACTTTTAGGAGAAAAATCCTGTATTGTCAGTGTTTACAATAATTCTGAACAAAGTAATAACTTCAAAATATCAAAAACACAAATTTTTAAGAATACAATGTTCTGTTGAGAAAAAAAAGTGCTAAAAACATTCAAATTTTTTTCTGAAATTATCAGGTTAAACAAGCCACTCAAATTTGTGCTGAAATGAGTACCTATTCATTGAGTACCTGGGGGGCTGAGTCAGTTAGGTATTTGACTCTTTTTTTTTTTTTTTTTTGAGATTTATTTATTCAGAGGCGGGGGGGCTGGGCAGAGACACAGGCAGAGGGAGAAGCAGGCTCCATGCAGGAAGCCCGACGTGGGACTCGACATGGGACTCGATCCCAGGTCTTCAGGGTCACGCCATAGGCTGCAGGCGGTGCTAAACCGCTGCACCTCCAGGGCTGCCCTCTTTGATTTCACCTCTGGTCATGATCGCAGGGTCATGAGACGGATAATGGGGAATCTGAGGATTTTCTCTCTTCTCCTCTCTCAGTCCCTCCCACCCACACCCTACTCCATTCTCTAAAATAAATAAATAAATCTTTAAAAAAAAAAATCAATACATATCACAATGCCTTTACTTATAAGATACTCTATTTAATTTGGTTTTGGATAATGGAATCTTCTTTTTCTTGAGCTAGCACAAGATTTTTGGCATATTAATTAACAGAAAACAGCAGACACCAAATATAGGCCCCATTATTTACCTCCTGTTATGGAGATACAAAGAAACTATTAGAAAAAGAAAACATCTGAGTTTGAATCTAATTCTTTCAAAGGTGGATTAGTTTTCATGCATATATAACTATGTAAGTCAATAATCTGTAAACTCTTATGTCTTACACAAGAGTTTATAATAAATTAAAGAAAGGAATAAATAAACTTCTATCAAGAGTAGGCAAAATTGGACTCGAAGTAAATTCTGTACTCTTGAGAGAATTATGATGTTAGGTATATAGAAATCATTCTACACATATGTCAATAACAAGTATCAGAATGAATATGCTACATTTTTCAAAACTACTCAATTTATTGTAATTTAGACAAATTTACATTGCTCCATAAACCATGAAAATTGGAGTCATGATTGCAACACAAATCTTTAAAAAGAAAGAATATCTAAACTCAGTACTAGTTTGGCTACTCTCCAAGAATGATTCCTGAAATTTCCTTCAGAGTACATCATCTAGTTTTGGAAGGATGACCTTTACACTTTCTTCATTTTTCTAAAGGCACAAAAGTTGATAGAAAATAATCTTACCTCTGATGAGTCCATTTTTGGAGATAATGTGCACATCAATACATGGTCGCCTATGTTCTGGGGATTTTGTTTCAGAAAGCTATACATTGACTGAGCAGATTCAGGACTATCTAACTGAAGAATTGCCTTTGGAGAAGATAAAGAAAAATTAAATATTAATTTTTTAAAGAATATTAAATTTTTAAAAAGATTTTATTTATTCATGAAAGACAGAAAGAGAGAGAGAGAGAGAGGAATAGACACAGGCAGAGAGAGAAGCAGGCTCCGTGCAAGGAGCCTGATGTGGGACTCGATCCCGGGTCTCCAGGATCACACCTTGGGCTGAAGACGGCAGGCACTAAACCGCTGAGCCACCTGGGCTGCCCCCCAAAAATTAAATATTAAGTAGTTCCTTAAAAAACTGAAGTAGAATTACCATATGCTCCAGGAATTTCACTTTGTGTTATATACCCCAAAGAACTGTAAACAGGAAATAAACAGACATTTGTACACCCATGTTCATACCAGCATGGTAGAAGCAACCTAAGTATCTATCAGTGGATGAGTAAACAAAATCTGGTATATGCCAACAATGGATTATTATTCAGCTTTAAAAAGGAAGTTAATTCTAATATATGTCCCAATACACGCTGGAAGACATTAAGCTAAGTGCAGTAAGCCAAATCACAAAAGATCAAATATTATATGATTCCATTCATATGAGACAGAGTAGTGAAAGGTGGTTGTCAAGGGCTAGGAAGGAGACACAGAGGAATTACTGTTTACTTTTTTTATATAGTTTTTAAAATTTTTATTTATTTATTCATGAGAGACACAGAGAGAGAGAGAGACAGAGACACTGGCAGAGGGAGAAGCAGGCTCCATGCAGGGAGCCCGACATGGGACTCAATCCCGGATTCTCCAGGATCACGCCTTGGGCTGAAGGCGGCACTAAACTGCTGAGCCACCCAGGCTGCCTGAGGAATTACTGTTTAATGGAAAGATAAAGTTCTGGAGATGGACAAGTGATGGTTGTATTACAACATGAATATACTTAATGCCACTAAATGGATACTTAAACATGGTTAAAACAGCAAGTTTAGCTACATATATTTTAGCACAATAAAAACATTTTAAATTTTTCTAAAGAAGAGATAGATTTTTCTTCCAGACCTCAAATGTGATTACAAAGGTAAGGTTAATCTTAATTTCAAAGGAAGCAAGAGAAAATAATCCTCAAAATGCTGCAAAGTCTAGGCAAAATGGAAAAGTATGATAGATATTTTTAATAAACTTAAAAAATACCTATTAGAGGATTAAATATATCTAAATAAAAGTTCAAAATTCCTTAGGCCACCTGTCATCTCCCTTCCCTCCTATGTCACACTATTTCTGTGTGTGTGTATCAAACATGCTCAAACATGTTCTAAGAATCAGTTACAAGCATGTAAAAGAAATTACTATCTACTTTAGTGAATTCGGTACTTTTTCTGAAGCAAACACTATTAACTTTGATATGAAATGCTACCTTTCTAAGTAATATGTTTGCTCAAAATTGATTTTTAATAGGTAAGTATCTGAATTAAATATTAAACACAGGGATGCCTGGGTGGCTCAGAGGTTGAGAGCCTGCCTCTGGCCCAGGGCGTGAGTCCCAGGATCAAGTCCCACATCAGGCTCCCGGCACGGAGCCTGCTTCTCCCTCTACCTGTGTCTCTGCCTCTCTGTGTGTGTGTCTCTTACGAATAATCAATAAAATAATAAAATCATAAATAAATAAATAAACAAACAAACAAACAAACAAAGGGCAAATGTAAAGAAGTTAACAATTTCTTTTAAGGAAGGAAGCCGCCAAACCATGAAGTGAGGGATCATCATTTTATACTTCTGCATAACTAAACAAAAAAACCTAACTCTCTATGTGCTTTATGGCTGGAAGGGACTTCAGAAAAATACCTGATAACACCTTTTTTCATTTTACAAGTAAGAACTAACTAAAAGTATAAGCCAACTCAGCCAAAGTCACAAAGGTAGTTAAGGCTAGATGAGCTAGAGTCTCTCTCCATGCAAGTTTAATTTCCTGTTAAAACTAGGACTTTTAGGGTGCCTGTGTGGCTCAGCTGGTTGAGTGTCTGACTTGATTTTGGCTCAGATCATGATCTCAGGGTCATGGGATCAAGCTTTATGTCAGGATTCCCACTTGGCAGGGAGTCTGCTTGAGATTCTCCCTCTCCCTCTGCTCCTCTCACTGCTCTTGCTTACTCTCTCTCTAAAAATAAATACATCTTAAAACAAAAACAAAATACTAGGAGTTCTGAGGAGAAAGTCATAATCTCTTCCTTATTACAGCCCAGGAGAAAATATGCCAATCTATCATAGTTAAGGAATGATGTTGATGGGTGCTTCAGTTTTCAAGATGGATTAAAAGTTACAAACCCTCAGTCATATATTCTCTACAGAACACAGCTAAAATAGGAAGGACCCATTACCTTGTTTTTATTACTCATGAATACATGGTGATCCACTTTTCCAAACTGAAGTCCAACACAAAGCACACACTGAAGTCCATCTTCTGGTAAGTTATCAAGATGTACAAATCGATTGTAAATTTTATCTATATTCACCTGTAGGTTTTTTTTTTTTTTAAAGAGACGGCATAGAAAAAGAGAAACAGCTGAAGTATCAAACTACAAAACATACATTAATAATAATTTAATTTCTCAGAGATCAGATGATATCCTCTCCCAGGAATAAGAAAATGTGAGTGAAGACAGTGAGATTTTAGTTTTAGATTTGAGTAATCGATGGAACAATATACTAAAAACAAGAGGTTTAATCTTTCTTCTATCAACATAATATTTACACAAAACATTTAATATGTACTTAAGCTACTTAATATGGCTCCAGTATCTAGAAAATATTTCATAGTAAGGAGTACCGTGACCCTTTATTTCTTATTTTTACCAAGAGGAGATCCATCTGATACTTTCATCACCTCAGTATTTTTTAAATTTAAATTCTAATTAACATATAGTGTTAATTACAACATTAGTTTCAGAGGTAGAGTTCAGTGATTGATAAGGTGTCTATAATACCCAGTGCTCATTCAATCACATGCCCTCATCATTACCTAAATATTTTAAAATCAGTAGACTTGTAACAGGTGAATAACCAATGTTTCCATCATTTAAACAAGTGTACAAAGGCATTTAACTTATCAAATGCAAAACTTACCTCTGGATCATTTTCTTTAATCAAGGTTGTAAATATAGCTTCCTACAAAGGCAAAATAGAGGGAAAGTGAAGATTAAGTCTTCCTCATTCATATGCTTAGTCAAGATTTATAATAAAATAACCTATATGAATAAGCATTATTTATTTGAGAGAGAGACAGAGCATGAGCAGGGGGGAAGAGGTAGAGGGTGATGGAGAAGCAGACTCCCCACTGAGCAGAGAGCCCAACACAGGGCTTGATCCCAGGACCCTGAGATCATGACCTGAGTTGAAGACAGACATTTAACTGACTGAGCTACCCAGGCACCCTTCAAGTCCCATTAATTCTTCCTATTCCCCTAAGCGAATTCAAGTTTAATAAAGTGGTGTCAGGGGAAGACATTCAAATTCACATACAGGGAATAAGAGATTTAATTTGGCAGACAATAAGAGGATTCAAACTATAAAACAAAAAGTTAGCTGAGCAAAACAGAGAATGAGGAAGAACAGAAATGTCAGCTAGTAAAAAAAAAAAAAAACACAACAGTACAGAATATTTAATGTACAGTTATTTAGTGCTGTTGATTATAAAGAAGGCTAAGAGTGACATGAGATAAAAATGTCAAAGCCTGGGAAAGGCTAGCTAATGGATGGTTTACCTGTATAGGAAAGGAACTTTATCTTAGGAGAGTCTGGTTCTTAAGTTTTTTTTCTTTTCAACAATGACATACATAAAACAATTCCACCAATTACATCAGAGTGATTCTCCATGGAAGGCTTTCTCAAATAACATGCATTTCCACCTTCCTCTAGAAGAGTCTAATAATTCCGCTTCATACTTCTTAGCAGTTGATAATAAATGTTTGTATGCCACAAAGAAACAATGAAGGGTTCCTAAGTCGACTGACTTTGAACAGATTTAAATTTTATGTCAGTCTCATTACTTCATGGAGAAAGGTGTTTGTTTTTTTTTTTAATTTTTATTTATTTATGATAGTCACAGAGAGAGAGAGAGAGAGAGAGAGAGAGAGAAAGAGGCAGAGACACAGGCAGAGGGAGAAGCAGGCTCCATGCACCGGGAGCCCAACGTGGGATTCGATCCCGGGTCTCCAGGATCGCGCCCTGAGCCAAAGGCAGGTGCCAAACCGCTGCGCCACCCAGGGATCCCATGGAGAAAGGTTTTAAGGGAGACAAAACTAAAGGCAAGAGACATAAAGAACTACTTTAGTTGGAGTTTCAAGAAACGAAGCAATGATGGACGGGATACAGAGGGAATGAATTACAGAAATATTTATGATTTAAAAATACAAGACCTAGTGATTGGTTGTGAGAAATTAGAGAAAAATTAAAGTAACATCTGGAGTTCTAGTTTGAAGGACAGATAACAGGAGTAAAATAAGAATAGAGTTATTTACAGACAGCAGTTTTCAACTTTTTTCCCACTCTGACATACATGAGAGGTTAGATTCCTTCAATAAGGAAGTAAATCTCAAACACTGGGATGGGAGACTGTGAAGGGACAGGAAGAAACTTCCTCAACGTCTCAGAGAAAACATGTAACCTGAAGACACAACCTAGAAAGCATAAGTGACCACAATAAATCCGATTTAAAAATTTTATAATTTTCTAGTAAAAATGATACCAAGTCTATTAGTTACCTCATCTTTTATATTCATGTTTTCGGGAACCATACTTATTGAGAGTTGATTTCCATCCATTGATATTGGGAAGCAGGTATAAAATTTTACCATAGATTCTGCAGATTTTCTATTAATTTCCATAAATACCTTTGAAAATAGAAATTATAAGACAAGAAAAATAAATGTCTTAAGTTTAAGTTACTTTTTCTTGAAAAGATTTAATTCTTAAGAGACAAGTAAATTGAGTAACTTAGTAAATATTAAGATAAAAAAATGCATTCCTCCGAAGTGAGGCCAACAGACTCAGAGTATTACAACCATAAGGAAGAAATAATGAATGAACTCATTAGGCAATACTAAAGAGAGAAACAAGACGGGACATTCCAGTAAATGACATTAAGGAAAAATTGTATTTATCTTATTCATCCCTATATCCTTAGTACCTAGAGCAGTATTTAACATACAGTAGACATTTAATAAATATTTAAGTAACTAAATTTAATGATTAGTAAAATATGAAAAATAAGAAAATTGAAAGAACCAAAGAAATGTGTAATGATTACCAAGTTATTTTTAATTTTGTTTTCCTAATTATAAAATTATAGTTCCATGCATTTCAGTTTTAGTTTTCATCCCTGAGTAAATAAATAGGTTGAACATTCTTCTCTATGTCTGATATTGAGGTATATATCTTTCATATATATTTCTTCATAGTTGTAATTCTTTTTTAAAGGAATTATCTATTTGTGTCATTTGCCAATTTATTTATTGAACTTTTAATATTTTACAGCATAATGAATCTTTCTTTTACAAATATAATTTAAATTTTTAATTTATATCTTGCTTATGTTCATTTTAATTCACAAACCTTTATATGACTGAATCTGGTGTTTTTCTACTTAATATCTTAAAAACTATTAAGTCTCCAAATAGTTAATAATTCTACTCTAATCAAAACTGGGCAGATAATACAATACACTTTCTCAATTTGGATTTTATATTTAATGTATCTTCTTATACTTTGGTATATGATACAAAGTATGAATCTGAATTATTCATTTACAGATTCCCACAATTTCCCTGTATTTCAATGTACTGTCACATAAAAAAATTATTCTATTAAAAAACTCATTCCTTTTATTCTTGTCTCTAAATAGAAACAGCTTTAATGAAATATAATTTACATATCATAAAGTTCACCTATAAAGGTGTAGAATTCATTGGTTTTTAGTAATTTATAAAGTTGTACAACCACTCAAATAATTTACTTTTAATATTATGTGAAACTACATATAACTCACTTGTGTTCACTCTCTTCTACTGTTTTCTTAAGCACACCGGCTCTGACTGCCATCAAACACATATATCCTACTCTCAAAGATCTCTTCTCTAGTGACCAACTCCTAATATAAGAACACTACTACTAAGCCACCTGAGTGGCATTTCCATTATTTACACTTTCCTGAAATCTCACTCCCTGTATCTTTCACAGGTTGTTTATTATGAATTATACATTTTGTTTTAAAATGACAAGTAGTATGTACTTATTACTGAAAATTTTAAACACATAGATAACCTAGGTTATTCTAAGTACTACTGATGACATCTTTGTTTGAGAATGGTTATTTCCCATTTGTGTGCAATCGGTGAAACAGCAGGAATATTAGTAAAAAAGTGCTATAAATATAAGTTGTTATAAAACTTTGTATCATTAACATAGTAAAGATATAAAACATTTCCTTTAGACTAAAATTTTGAGCAAAATTTTGACACATTTAGTGCGCCATCCTCCCCATGATTAAAACTATGTCAAATCATTTAGGATAACACTAAATACGGGATATCTATTTTATATTTAAAAAAATCCCTTAGCATGAATGGCTTAATTTTTTGAGGTGCTTCTTTTAAACCCTTTCTTTTTAGTTTTGTGAACTTAATGTATTTCAAAATGTGCTTCAGACATATGAACAGCTATTATCAACGCTTACCTTTTTATGAGATGATAAAATCAAAATATCCTTTAAACCACCAAATGGTTTTACTAGGTTGTAAACTTCTTCTATAGAATATCCTTTATTAGGCAAATTAGAAATAAGTACCACACACATTTCCTCTGTTTCCTTCAAAACAAATTTAAGAGTTGACATTCAAATTTCTTTAACTGCTTACTTTATACTTATTTAAATTTATGCTGCAGATCATGGTATAATAGTATTTAAACTGCATTTAATACTAAATCTTACCAATTAAGAAGGCTGGTCTGAACCTCAAAAACAAAACAAAATGCAAATTTCCTCTCTCTGAGTACATAGCATAATTTCAGTCATACCATCTGTCACTTAGAGTTTTTAGTTCTCTTTTTCAACCACTGCTTAAAAATACAAGTTTAAGGGGCACCTGGCTGATTCAGTCAGGGAGCATGTGAGTTTTGATCTTGGGGTGTGAGTTCAAGCCCCACAACTGGGTACAGAGATTACTTAAATAAAATCTTAAGAGAAAGTAAAATAATAAGATAATAAAAGTAAACAAAAATACAAGTTTAAAAACACCAGTTTGTCTCTGACAACAACTCCTTCATGTACTGGCTGCCATTTCTGTGTCGTGTGATGCTAACATCCCCAAGCTCCAAAACAAAGCATATCCTTTTATCTTGCTGAATGAAATAATCTTTCAAGCAAAATTAAAGTTTCCCTTAGGAACCTTTCCCTACAACCTAATCCCCATTATAAAGTAAATACTTTCATTTCTGCCTTCTCTCAGATCAATTCTTTAGGATGATTCCATCAATGCCAATTTTTCCTTTACTGGATTTTGAGAAAATCCCCAAAGGTATACTAAACTGGACTTGTCACTTTTCTTTTGGAAAAAAAGGCTGGGGCGGAGGAGAAGGAAGTTATAATTCTCATAAATCAGTTGAGAATGATTTTTAACTAGCATGTCAATTGTGTTCATAAATAGTTACTTTTTTTTTTTTTAATTTATTTATGATAGTCACACAGAGAGAGAGGCAGAGACACAGGCAGAGGGAGAACCAGGCTCCATGCACCAGGAGCCCAACGTGGGATTTGATCCCGGGTCTCCAGGATCGCGCCCTGGGCCAAAGGCAGGCACCAAACCGCTGCGCCACCCAGGGATCCCAATAAATGGTTACTTTTGAAGTCCTTTAAGGCAATCTATTTGTGCTTTAAAATATTCTTCCTAAAACAAAATAGTTAAGACATACTAGTTACTCTTGAAGAATGAATCTACCAGTCAAAAACTGTTTAGCATGTGAATGATCTCAAGATCTTAACCAGTAAAATCTAAATTAACAAGATGCTAATACATTCATAATGACCAGAGGAAACCACAGGAAAACAATGTGAGCTTCATGCCCTTCAAATTGAACTTAAAATTCCACTTCCTATTCTAAAAACCCACAGAACAACTGGTATTCTAAATATTAACTTATCTCCCATTTGCCTCTAAGAAAAAAGTAAAGCAGATTTCACAAAATTCTACTGGTTCTAATTTGACAACCTGTCTTTCTAGTCAAAACCCATTTGGCCTAAACTTCTTTCTCTGTAAAAGGTAAACCTCAAAAACATGTACATTTATTGATAATCTGCACTTAAACATTTATGACTTACTCTGCAACTCAAATCCTATCTAAAAAGTCATATATGACAAGGGTGCCTGGATAGCTTGATTGGTTAAGCTTCTGACTCCAGATTTAGGCTCAGGATGATCTCAGGGTCCTGAGATCCACCTTGGAGCCTGCTTACTTTCCCTCAGCCCCCATAGCCCATTTAAAAAACAAAAAACCGGGATCCCTGGGTGGCGCAGCGGTTTAGCGCCTGCCTTTTGGCTCAGGGCATGATCCTGGAGACCCTGGATCGAATCCCACATCGGGCTCCCGGTGCATGGAGCCTGCTTCTCCCTCTGCCTGTGTCTCTGCCTGCCTCTCTCTCTCTCTCTCTCTCTCTATGTGTGTGACTATCATAAATAAATAAAAATTAAAAAAAAACAAAAAACCTTAAGGTGAAGTAATAACACTTAAAAAATAAAGTTACAAATGACAGACTTTTCACCATGCCAAATCCTGTACAATTTTTAGTAGGTTTACAATAAAAATATATTGTGTCAAAATTTCCTAAGCTTTTAAATAAGTAAAATGTAAAAACTGACCTTGTTAACTGGTTCATTTTCTGTAGCCTCCACAGCAGCTTCTTAAGATACAAAATAAGGTAAGAATTCATGCAGATGTATTTGATTTATCAAGATCCCACTTTTCCCACAATGGATTAAATAGTAGCTGCATGAAAATGTACACAACTGACAAAATACTAGAAATTTAAGAATGAAATAGCTACAGAAGTAACACTGGCTTTTAAATAATGCTTCATTTTATTCCTTCTAAGAGCTAAATTTCAGAATAATCAAGAGACAGAGTGAAGATCTGAATCATAATATTTTAAATTTCACTTAGGTATGAGCCTGATATTTTAAAAAATATGTATATATGATACAAAATTAAATACCTTATTTTCTTAAAATTTAATTTTCTATCTTTAAAGATGAAACAAAATAAAAAAATTTTGACCTACCTGAAACAGTTTCTTTAACATTATTTTCAGTGGCTTTGATTTCCATACTGGTCTTTATTTCAGAGTTTTCTGCATGAAATAGTCTGCTTTAATAGTCTAGAAGAACACACTAATATAATTAAACTAATGACTCTAAACAGGAACTTAAATTAGTTTATTTTGTCACTATAAGTCTCCCTAGACTGACCTGAATTAAGTCAAAGCTAATATAAGAGTTGCTTTGAAAAAAAAAAAAACATAGGAGTTGCTTTGAAAATCAACAAAACAATCCCTTTGAAGATTTTAAAGCAACAATTTCCAAATAAACCTTAAAATGTACACCAAGAAGATCTAAAGAAAGCGCTTAACGAAAGCATTTAAAGCTTACCTGGTACAATCACCGGTTTACTGGTGTCTTTGTTTTTGACAATGCCAGCCTTTTTGACTTCTAGAGACTTCTTTCCACTAGATTTTGCTTTTAAAAGTAGAAGTGAATGATTATTCTAGGGATCTGTTCAATCATTTAGTGTGTCTCATACTAATATATATAAGTAATATAGTCCAACTTTATTATAAAAGCAGTTCTTTTTTTTTATGTTAAAATGTTTTAAAGAATTGGCTTTAAAATAATTAGTCATTTGTCATTCTATAAGTCTAGACATACCAAATAAATTTGTGTTCATCTTTAAAAAAACAAAGTATCTTGAAATAGTTGTCACCAGGTATTAATTAGCATGTGTAGGAATTATAAGATGTAAAATTAACAAAGACAGGCCATCTTTACAGTCATCCTTTCAATGAGAAATTAAGTCTTCAGGACACCTAGCCGTCATCTACCACCATCATGGCTATGTAGTCCTTGTAACGAATGGAATTCGATTCTGGGTCAATTGCAGCGGACAACATTTCTTCCATTTCTTCCTGAGAAAAAGGCTCACCTTCTTCGGTCATATACTTGATCAATTCTTCCTTAGTTAGAAATCCACGTTTGGATGGATCTAACACCTCAAATGATCGAAGAAGGATATCTTCTGGAATTGGTCTGTACCTTTTTTCTAGTAGTACTTTGGTCATCACTGGAAGAAATTTTTCAAATCGAATGTATCCAGTGGGTTCTTCCTCCTCTATCTCTACGATCAGGTCATGCAGCTCTCCTTCGCTTGGGCAGCACCCTAGTGACCTGATAATTGTTCTGATCTCTCTCACATCCACTGTATTATTCGCCTCATGGTCAAACACTTCAAAAGCATCTTTGATTTTTTTGTGAAATTCTGCTACCACTAACTCTGTGCCTTCCCTTTATCGTCCGCCATCTTGTTGCGGGGCCGTCGCCCGGGAGATGCCCCAGTTCTTTTCCATATATTTATCATTTCCACTTATATCTATTTACCAGTAAGATTAAAAGTAAATTTAAAGGGCCTCTGGGTGGCTCAGTCAGGTTATATGCCTTTGGCCCAGATCATGATCCCAGGACCCTGAGGATCAAGCCCCTCATAGGGCTCCCTGCTATGCAGGGAGCCTATTTCTCCCTCTGCCTCCTGCTCATGCGCACACACACTCTATCATAAATAAATAAATAAATAAATTAATTAATTAATTAATAAAGTTAAGTAAGTAAGTAAATTTAAAATGAGACACAATTATTGTTGATGACCATTAACGGGCCACAGGTTTATTCTCCACATAGCAGAAGCATATTATAATTACTCAAAAAACATTTTATAATTCCTACAACGGCTCTTTAAAATTAGCCTATATATAAACAGATGTTAGTTTCAACATGTTACATTTCTTTCTTTAAGGAGGAAACACTGTTTTAACACGGAAAAAAACATTTTTTGGAGTAACAAATAAAAATTTACAAGCTGGGGAAGGTAGCAAGGAGTGACAGTTCTAAAAATGGAGGAAAGTAAGTATTTGTAGGGGGAAGCAACAGAGCAGTCTGTAATTATACAGCTGTCAATAAGGTCTCCTCCATCAAAATGTATCTGCAATGGCACACACTGTCAAAGACCAATGTACTAAAATATAGAAGTCCCATTAAGTGTCAGGTTTTAAAAATCAAAGAAATATCTACTTCTTACTTGTAGTTATTAGATACTACAAATTTTATGAATTTAAAACTTGTTTTCAATTATTATGGCTATTATATTCTTCAAGGCAGTATTAAGTACAAACTTAATAAATCCTTTCCTTCCCAAAGTCTTACCTGTTTTGACTGAAGCTTTACCTTTAGCAGCTACTGTTACCACAGATTTTACAGAACCCGCTGATTTCCCTAAATCACAAAAGCTGTAGTCAAAATTGGCTTATTTAGCTAGTATCAACAATCCCCCCCAAGGAACCTCATAGAGAATGAGTGACAGACTACATTTTATCAAAACAAAATGCTATCATCCTTGGGCACAGGTCATTCTCTAAATCTAGCAATGATGACAATTTCCTCAGGATAAAAAGTATCAGTAAAGTAAGAATTCACCTCCCCAGTGGGGTACTTAAAAATAGCATTCAGGCTAGTTAAATCTCTGAATGAGTGAATCAACCAAGAAGCAAAATTACTAACTGCAAGGATATAAGAACAGTCCAATAATGCTTTTAAAATTAGGGTTCCCCAGCCCAAGATTCCTTTGCTCCCAGTTGATTGGATAGCCTTCAAGAACACTTTCATTATGGTTAGGCCACATAAAGCCTGCTTTGACTGATTCCTAGTGGGCTCTATGTGAACAGAACTATTTAAATTGCTTTGACTCTTCTTTGTACATACACATTTGTTACTCTTACTTATATTCAAAGATAATGTATAAAGACCGTGACCATCCAAGTGTCACTGAGATCACCAGAGAGCAAAATCCCTTTCTATTCAGAGAGCAACATAAGGTTTAGCTCTGAAAATTAGGATTCATTAACAACTAGTAAAGCTGCATTATGAGGAAAAAGCCCAGAATCAGAAGTCAGTAGAGCAACTGAATTCCAAATTAAATTGTGAAGTTTTGTGGCATGAGTAAGTTTCTGTGCACATTTGCCCATTTGTAAACAAGGGTGGCAATTGCTATAATTATTTAAGAGGACCCTTGTAAGAACATGATTGTGCTTTTGAAAAATTATCACACAAAACTAGTGACATGCACAAAAATCAACTGAAATATTTATAAATCCACCCTTTATATCCAAAGATAGACCCTAACCTCTGCTCAAAAAGATTAATACCAATCCTTACAGAGTATCACCTAACCAGCTATTTCTTAGTCAATCCTAAATTTTCATACTGCTTGTGTCACACTGAGCCTCAAAGAGCCCTTAAGCATTTCTTTCACTATCCCTTATTACAAGTCAATTCACGTTACTACTTCTAGCTGTGTATAAGAACTTTAGGAAATAATACATAGAAATAATATCCAACAGGTAAGGGGTGGCTAAGCAGCTTTAACAGCCATTATCAGCAAATCTCCACCAGAATTCCCATAAATGTACTATAAAAGTAAGTATTAAATACTGCTGACTAAATAAATACATCCTCAAAACAAGATTCCTAGCTTTCCCTGACCCTCTCAGGTTTACTGCTTTGAAGAAACCACTATACAAAAGTTCTGGATTTGCCACTAACAATGGTTATTTACCAACGCAAAGCTGTTCTCTTTCTACCATTATAGAGAATGTAATTTAATACACTGATCTCTAGCCACTCAAAAAGATGACCCTGGGCAGACCGGGTGGCTCAGCAGTTTAGCGCTGCCTTCAGCCCAGGGCCTGATCCTGGAGACTTGGGATCGAGTCCTGCATCAGGCTCCCTGCAAGGAGCCTGCTTCTCCCTCTGCCTGTCTCTGCCTCTCTCTCTGTGTGTCTCTCATGAATAAATAAATAAAATCTTAAAAAAAAAAAAAAAAAAAAGATGACCCTAAACTAACTAGCATTTAGCATAAATGAGAAGTAGAAAAAATAATGCTAGAGGAAAGAGAAAAAAAATCACTACTTTGAAACCCATGAGGGGTGCCTGGGTGGCTCAGCTGGTTAGGCATCTGACTCTTGATCTCAGCTCAGGTCTTGATCTCAGAGGTTGTGAGTTCAAGCCTGACACTTGGCCCACGCTTGACATGAAAACTACTTAAACAAAAAAACCACACATAAAATAACCCCCGCTAAAGTCTGTAACAACTGAAAATATAGTTTTGCTATGTGTTATCTGAACTATTTTATAAAAGAAAGTAAACAGAGACCTGAATAAAGAAGAGGGGAATTATCTCTGATATACATCATGAGAAATTGTTTCCCACTTAATTATCTTATTTTGATAGTAACTACAAAGAAAGAGCATTGTTTACTAAATCTCCTTTCTCCGAACTTCTAAATGGCTATAAATTTAAAACATTTCGTGTACACTCAGCACATATTTTGTCACATGAAATCCAAGATTCCTGCTTAATACTTTTTAAGTAATTTAAAGTTAACTAGTATGTCTAGAATTCCAATAAAAAAGCATACCTGAAGACTTACTGAGTTTGGCTCCGGATGTCTTGGCTTGTCCAGTTTTGGCTAAAAAGAAAAATACATTAATGACACATTACAAACATATCATTAGGAAAGAGCTAACCCAGCAATGACTGAAAAAAAACATCCTTATACTTGTCTTTGTATGGTTATGGAACTGCCTAAGTAAATTCTGAGACATGTAGTTGCTGAGACAAAAGAAAATATTTGAAATTTAACAATATTAAATTGTCCTGCATGAAAACTCTATCAATTGATATTCCCATCAATAGACAGGAGAGTGGGGCTTCCCATTTCCACACATAGTAGATAAGTCAAGTTATTAATCACTCTAATCTGAAATGGAAACTGGTATGAGTTATTTCTTTAATTAGGAGTAAAGTTGCATTGATTTTCTTTTTTTCTTTTTTTTTGATTTTCACATGCTTAATTACACACTATCTTCGACATCTGTTTTCTTAATATTTGTCAATTTATTATCTTTTCAGTTGTTGAGGTTTTTCTTATTTGAGGACTTTATATATTAAGAAAACTCATCTGTATCACATAGGTAACAATTTTTTAAAAACAGTTATGCAAAATATGCATGTAAAAATATTTATGAAATCAAATATCCTCCTGATAGGATGTCTTCACTCTGAAATTGAAAACAAAAAAACTCGCCACATTTTCTTTCAGTACTTTTATTTACCACCTTATGTATCACGATCCATCTGTGATTTACTTTGCCATTAAAGTACTTTTTTCCTTTTACAAAGGGACTAGTCAATTCAATGAATAATTGATCTTTTCCTTGCTAATTTAAAATATTACCATGATTTATTGATGTTGCATTGTTCTAGGAACTACCTCTGGAATCTCTCTGCTCTACTAATCTTTTTGTCTATTTGTGCAAATACATAAAACTATTGGGAATCTTTACCTATGTAATTTTAGTATCTGTTACTGTTAGTCCTAATTAGTCTTCCTTTGCAGAATTTTCCTATGTTAATTTTGTATGTTTAAGCTTTATAATCAACTTATTTAGTTTAAAAATCTTATTATTTTTGTCAACTTACTATGAATTTAAAACATCTTACTGGGATTTTTATTGGATTCGTAACATTTATCTAATATAAGAAAAAAAAAGGCATACTGGGGCAGTTAAGCAGGGGAGCCTGCCTCTCCCCTCGGCTTATGCAAACTTGCTTTCATAAACAAACAAACAAATAAATAAATAAATCTTTTTTAAAAAGGAGACACATAATGGTGAGCTTTCTATCAAAGAGTGAGCTGTTTTCTCACATAGCATTTTATGTCTTTCAGTAATATTTAAATTTTTTTTCATAGCTTTTACCCTTTTTATTACTGTAAATGGAATATTTTATTAGATTACATGTATGGTTATTCTTTCTACATAAAAAAGCAACTGAAACCCTATATTAATTTAGAAAATTAAGGTGGCTAATTAGCAAGCACTTCACTAGACTCTCTTGGGTGTTCCATCATACACACACATTTGCAAATAATAATGAATCATACTTTCCAATTTTTATGCTCCTGACTTGCACCGACTGGTGGTTATTAGTTTTAGGACAATATTTATGTTATTTCACAGAATTAACATAATTTTTGTTACGTGAAACTGCTCCATAGTTTTATTATGACAACTTTATCAGCATTTCAAAACATTTATCTTTTTATTTTGAGATAACTGTAAATTCACAAGGAGTTGTAAGAAATAATAGGGAGAAATCCCATCCCTTCACCCGATATCCCCCAATGGTAATATTTTGCATAATTATGTACTAAATTACAAACAGAAAACTGACATTAATACAATCTACTAACATTTCCCTAGTTCTACACACACTCATTAATGTGTGTTTAGTGCCATGAAATTGTACCATAATGTGTAGATTACTGTGATCATGGATCACAATACAGCCAGTTCCCTCACAAGGATCCTTCCTACTACCCACTTACAGCAATAGCCACCTACCTCCCCTCCTCTTCAACCCAACAACCACTAATCTATTCTCTCTCTCTTGAACTTTATCATTTCAATAGTGCTGTATAAATAAAAGCTCTAATATATAATTTTTTGAGATTGATTTTTTTCATTCAGTGTAATTCCTCTGCAATCCATCCGAGTATTACATCTATCAATAATTTGTTCCTTTTTACTGCCAAGTTGTATTCCATACTACAAATATATCACACAGTTTAACCATTCACCCACTGAAGGACATTTGCCTTGCTCCTAGTTTTTGGTTATTACAAATAAAGATGCTAACAACATTCATGCACAGGTTTTTGTCTGGACAGGTTTTGTGCAAAAGTAATTCATCCATCTAGGATAAATGCCCAAAGAGCATAATTGCTGGGTCCTATGGTAAAGCACATGCTTAGTTTTGTAAAAACTGTAATACTTAGGGCACTGGCTGGCTCAGTCAGTAGAGCATGCAATTCTTGACCCTGGTTGGAGTTGTGAGTCTGAGCCCCACGATGAGTGTACAGATTACCTAAGTAAACTAAAACAACAACAACAACAACAAAAAACCACCCTGCAATATTATTTTCTGCACCATTTTAAATTCCTAACATCAATGTACAAGTTTCTCCACATCTTCAATAGCTTTTGGTGTTACTATTTTCTTGGTTTATCCTCTGACAGGCATAGTGTCTGTCAGCATTTGATGTCCATATTAACCTGCTTCTTCCTGTTTCCCTTCTCTCCATCCCCATTTTTAAAGAAAATTTTCCTTTCCTCTGAATACCATGAAATAGCTAAAATAGAACTAGATTTATTTAAAGATTTGATGGAACTCAAATGTGGAAACTGGGCAGAATGCTTTACTTGGGGAAATAAAGGACTTAGCATTAAAAGTCTGTGTTTTGGTTTGTCTCTTTGTTTGTTCATCTGTTTTGTTCCCTAAAAGAAAGTTATTTTTATCTGGAAACTGAAAAATATAAAAAATAAGATACATTTACTTTATTTTTTTAAATTATCTTTTAAAGATTTTATTTATTTACTCATGAAACACAGAGAGAGAGAAGCAGAGACACAGGCAGAGGGAGAAGCAGGC
This sequence comes from Canis lupus familiaris, assembly GCF_011100685.1. Taxonomy (NCBI): domain Eukaryota; kingdom Metazoa; phylum Chordata; class Mammalia; order Carnivora; family Canidae; genus Canis; species Canis lupus. The sequence goes on from NC_049238.1 coordinate 51,808,137, forward strand.
TCCCCGCAAGGAGCCCCATGTGGAACTCAGTATCAGATCCCGGGATCATGCCCTGCGCCGAAGACAGACGCTCAACCACTGAGCCACCCAGGCATCCCCCAAGATACATTTACTTAAAAGAAAGAGAAAAGAAAAGAGAAGAGAGAGGAGAGGGAGGGGAGGGGAGGGGAGGGGAGGGGAGGGGAGGGAAGAGAAAAGAGAACCAATAAAATGTTAAGAAAAAAATCATTAAATTAAGGATGACAAATCAGAAAATTTTGGCTGTTTCCCCATGGGTTCAGTTACAACAATACAGTTTGAGTGTCCCCTGTATTTTAACTCCTACAAATATTTATTCATTAACCCTTATACTATATTACATATTAAGGAATGGGAAAATAAAACGACAAATATTCCCTTACCGAGCCAAATAAAAGAGATAGAATTATTAAATTACTAATATCAGGGCACCTGGGTGGCTCAGTGGTTGAGCATCTGCCTTTGGCTCAGGTCATGTTTTTGGGGTCCTGGGATCGAGTCTTACTTTAGGCTCCCTGCAGGAAGTCTGCTTCTCCCTTTGCCCATGTCTCTGCCTCTTTCTTTGTGTCTCTCATGAATAAATAAAATCTTTAAAATAAACAAACAAACAACTAATACCAAATGACTCAATGTATTCAGTATTACTAGAAGGGAACTGGAGGCTTCTAATGCCCAGGTAAGTCAGGGAAGGTATCACGGAGAAGTTCTATCTGAGGTGGGCCTTAAAAAATAATCCAGAATTTGCTCCAACTCCACCCCAAAAAAGTAGTCTTAAATGGCTTCCTATCCACAGTACCTTGTACAAGGCCTGGTACCTACTAAGTAGGTACACAGTAAGTGCTTACTAAAGTAACTGGAATTCAGAGAATCCCAAACAAATGGACAGCATAAATAAAGGTGACAAGGAAGTAAAAAGTAACCTGGGACAAAGGGTAAAGGGTCATTTATTCAATGTTAAATAATCTGGACTTTCTCCTGCGAGTCACTAGAAGTGGAATGATCAGACCTGCTTTAAAGAGATCTCAGGGCAATGGTATGAATAATGAAGCAGAGTGGAATAAAAATATGGTCAAGAGGCCATCTTCAAAATTCAAATATGAATCAATTAAAATAGTTACAAGTGTGATGAAGCAAAGTCAAAAGACATAGCTTGAGCCAGACTCAAGAGAGAACTAGTTTGAATCAGCCACTGGTTGGATGAAAAGAGGAAAGATGTTATTTAAGCTTGAACTAGGTGGTGTAGAAGAGAAGAGACAGGGAGACGATTACTCATAATTCTACATTGGATGATGAATGGTGACTGTCAAATGACATAAAAAAATGAGAGGAACAAACTCAAGGGGGTAGAGGTTTATGTATATACACGAGATGTCACTGGTCCTTAAAGCTGTACAAAGAAAAAAATTAGGAAGAAAAGTATGACATAAGAGGAACAGACATTTAGGGAAACCATTATAGGGAGATAAAAGAGCAATCAAAGGAGATTTAGAACAAGTTTTCGTAGTTTAATAGATGAAATGCTTTGAAATCATACAGTTTTAGATCTGAATCCTAACTCTTCCATGTGACCCCAAATAAGTCACTTAACTTTGAGTAAATTATTAATCTCTGAATCTGTTTTCTCATCTATAAAATGAGAAGGCAATTTGAAAGATTAAGGAAGGTAACATAAATTGCCTCGTATTAATTAGCGCAACCAATGGCAAGTTTCTTTCCCTTGTTTTTTGTCTTCTGGCATAGATTATACCCGTTAGTAGACTCTTCTTCTATTTAACAAATCATTATTTTATTCTAAACAGTAAGTTCAAACTCCAAACTAACCCTGGATCTCCTTCACCCTGTCACAACATTTTTCACTTTATAAAACATAGTATTTAGTATATATCATCTATTACCTCAAGTTAGTATATAAGCTACACGGAAATAGAGACAGTGGCTACTGGTTCACTGATATATCCTTTTTTTTTAAAAAAAATATTTTATTTATTTATTCATGACAGACAGAGAGAGAGAGGCGAAGGGAGAAGCAGGCTCCATGCAGGGATCCTGACATGGGACTCGATCCCGGGTCTCCAGGATCACACCCCAGGCTGAGGGGGCCCTAAACCGCTGGGCCACCGGGGCTGCCTCACTGATATATCCTAACACGTTAAAAAGTATCCCCAATTATGAGCATATAGTAGATGCTCAGTTTTGTTTTTTTTTTAAATTAGTGATGGGTAATGGTTCTAAAGTTTTCCATTCTGATCAAATTATACTTTTGCTTCCTTCATGTATTTCTCTTCATCCTTTCTGATTTGTGCTTACAATTAAAGTTCTCTTTAAAATTATCTAATCAGGGATGCCTGGGCACCTCAGTGATTGACTGTTTGACTCTTGGTTTCAGTTCAGGTCGTGATCTCAGGGTCATGGGATGGAGCCCCGTGTCGGGCTCCGCACTCTCAGTGTGGAATCCATTTCAGACTCCCTTGCCCTCTGCCCTTCCGTGTTCTTGCTCAGTCTCTCCCTCTCTAAAATAAATAAATGAATAAAAACTGCCCTAATTAACTTATCATGCACCCTCATGAGACTTTCTCAATCCTATTTACAGGCTCCTGTCTTTCTACATTTCTATTAGAAGGGAGAGTATACTTGACTTGAAGCATTTCTCCCTCTACTCATTGTTTTTTTTTTTTTTTAATTTTTTTTTAATTTTTATTTATTTATGATAGGCACACAGTGAGAGAGAGAGAGAGGCAGAGACACAGGCAGAGGGAGAAGCAGGCTCCATGCACCGGGAGCCTGACGTGGGATTTGATCCTGGGTCTCCAGGATCGCGCCCTGGGCCAAAGGCAGGCGCTAAACCGCTGCGCCACCCAGGGATCCCTACTCATTGCTTTTATTATGTTAGGACCAGTCCCAAAATTTAGACCTTAAACTTAAAAAATTTCCAAAGTATCCCACTTCTTTCAACACCAGGTGATTGGCTGACCTAAAGGATATCTCCAACAGGTAAGTCTATGATACATGAAATTTAGCAATGTTGAAATCAGAGTTCAAGGTTTTTCTCAAAGAAATCACTGCATCGGGTAGGCCTGGTGGCTCAGAGGTTTAGCACCGCCTACAGCCCAGGGCGTGATCCTGGAGACCTGGGATCAAGTCCCAGTCGGACTCCCTGCATGGAGCCTGCTTCTCCCTCTGCCTGTGTCTCTGCCTCTCTCTCTCTATGTCTATCATGAATAAATAAATACATCTGAAAGAAAGAAAGAAAGAAAGAAAGAAAGAAAGAAAGAAGAGAGAGAGAGAGAGAGAGAGAGAAAGAAAGAAAGAAAGAAAGAAAGAAAGAAAGAAAGAAAGAAAGAAAGAAAGAAATTCAGAACACACTATATACCTTTCTAAAAGAAAACATACAAAACAATTTAACTTTCTAAATTTTATAAACTTTCTAGTTTATATCTACTTTATTTTAGCTTTTCTGTCTCATCCTTCATTATCAAGCAACTTATTCTTACTAAACTCAAAAGAGGGTTTGTTGTGGCAGTGACTTCTTTCCAACCCCAAACAGATGGAGAAAACTCAGTTTATTAAAACTGTATGCAAAATTCACTTAGCTAATTCATAATAAAGACCTGCAATGTTTTCCTGAGTATAAAGAAACAACTTTAACACTTGAGTGTAGTAACACTGCCTTCTGTTTGGTCTTTTTAGTTTACCTTTTGGCTCTCAGCAAACTTCCAAAATCAAAGGAGACCAAACAAGCAATCTTAACATATCTTTGTGTTGTATCTTATTGGTAGGGGCTGAAAGGAGATACTACAAAATTAACCTAAACAGCTATTACCTATGGAACTATGATAGGTATTTTATAGACACTATCTCTTTGAACCTTTATATATTAGCTACTAACCACTAGCTTAATATAGGGACCAATCTGGGTTCCTTCTACAAATACACAATAAATAGTTTTCCTACCATCATCTTGTAAGAAGTTTCTAGTAAACTGACAAAATATACTTCTTTGGAGGAGTATTAAAAGTAACAACTTACGGGCAGAAGCTGAAGTCACAGTTTCAACACCTTTGGAAGCGTCTATATCTTTTCTATTTAAAAGAAGAAAAAATTTAGCAAAGATTGAAAGTCTAAGTTCTAAAACTTCTGAAGATGAAAAGCTTAATCTAAAAAAGTTTAGAGGCGCCTAACTGGTTCAGCAGGTAGGGCATGTGACTCCTCATCTCAGGGTCATGAGTTCAAGCCCCATGTTGGGCATAGAGCTTACTTAAATTAAAAATTTTAAAAATAAAGTTAAGGCAATTCAATTTGAACAATGTCTCATTTAAACTGGAGTCAGAAAAAAAAAAGAAAAAAATAAACTGGAGTCAGGGTAATAAAATATATTAAAAATGCAGTTGCACAAAAGTTTTAAAATTTGAATTCACATGCACATTCATTCTCAGATATGAAATCATGCGTTACTCACTTTAAAGCAGATGCAGATATTTTCTTTGAATCTGATGTCTTTTTCTTCATCTCTTTGTTCTGTGAAAGAAAAAGATTTTGAAAAAGAAAAACTTAAGTTTCTTCCCCAATTATCCAAGGCAATTTAGAAAATACACACAAGCAAAAAGATATACAACAAAAAACATAGATATTATGATATTCAGATCAATTTAACAAATATCTACTGAATGTTCACTAATTGTCAAGCAGAATTTTAGGCACTGGAGAGTAGTAAATAAAACAAAATTCTTAATGAGTTTACCTTCAAGGGTTAAGGAAAGAAAGACCACAAGGAAATTAAAAATATATACATATCATATGGGTTAGCAACAAGAGCTGTGGAGAAAAGTAACAGAGAAGGGAAACAACTGTTCCTGTTTGGGAATGAGGAGCTATGCAACTTTCAAAAAGTTTGTTACACAAGTCTACTGAAAAGATAACATATGAGCAAACACCTACAGGAAAGAAGAGAGCAAGCCATTCCCTGCGTTGACAGCACTCCAGACAGAAGGAACAGGAACTGTAAGACTTTTGAGATCCAAGCCTATTAGATGGTTTATGAAGTATAAAGGATGTAAAAACTTGAAATGAAAAAAAAAGAAAGAAGAATAAAGGATGCTTGGGGTTGGAAGTAGAGATGGAAAGAGGTACATGGTGGTTTAGGGGCAGACTGTGGGTGGAATGTGTGGTGTGAACTCTTATAAGCCACTGTTGAGTACTGGCTTTTCCTCGGAGTGTGATGAAAAGCTGAAACTATGAACGGCAAAATCAATCTGCTTCTATGTTAAGAACAGAGTCTGAGTGGGTGAAAAGGTAAGGACAGAGGTAGAGACTGTTATAAGGCTACAGTAATAGCCAAAACAAAAGACAGTGGTGGACTGGACCAGGATGACAGCAATTAGATACTGAAGTGTCACTGCATTATTTGAAATGTTTTTGTAAGAGAGTGGTAAGAAAATGTAGATCAATGGTAAAAGAGAATTAATGAATTACAAAGAATTTATCTCTCTTCCATTACACTAAGACTAGACTACTCCTTTTTATACTTACACCGTTTGTGCCTGAATTATTAGAGGTTGCCCCTGTATAACTATAAAATTTAAAGTCTTCAACAGTATTAAAGTGGTGTCCTCTTTCTCGAATTTCAGTGATTTGCAGACTGGGTCTCCTGAATATACCCACCATGTCTTTCCTCTTCATCACGAGAAAACTATTAAGTTCCAAGAAGAGTGAGAGCACATCTGTCTGTTCATCACTCTATCTTCTGCAGATATCACAATGCCTTATAACAGATTTTTAAGAAACAGTTTTTCAATTAAAATGAAATTAGGGAAGCCCGGGTGGCTTGGCGGTTTAGCACCACCTTCAGTCCAGGGTGTGATCCTGGAAACCTGAGATCGAGTCCCACGTCAGGCTCCCTGCATGGAGCCTGCTTCTCCCTCTGCCTCTGTCTCTGCCTCTTTTCTCTCTCTCTGTGCCTCTCTCTCTCTCTGCCTCTTTCTCTCTGTCTCTCATGAATAAATAAATAAAATCTTTAAAAAAATGAAATTAAACTGTCGTCTGAATTTTGATTTTATCTTTGGTTTTATTGCCTTGTTACTTTTTCTATAATGCTCAAACCCTAATAACGGTTTCTCAGCATTGTTTTTCATTTCTATGCAATCTTCTTGGATATTAGCTAACTGCTTACTCTGGGTTTTAGATGTAATATTACTATGAATCTTTCTAAAAATACTAAACTAGGGCAGCCCGCAGGGGCTCAGCGGTTTAGCGCTGCCTTCAGCCTGGGGCCTCATCCTGGAGACCTAGGAGCGAGTCCCACGTCAGGCTCCCGCATGGAGCCTGCTTCTCCCTCTGCCTGTGTCTCTGTGTCTGAGTGTCTCTCATAAATAAATAAAATCTTTAAAAATAAATAAACAAACCAAACTAAAAATTTCAAAGTATTGTTTTCATTTAGTTTTTGCAGAGTTAGGCTACAGCACTACTTCAGAGCTGCAATGAAAAATCTGATACTTTTTTCTAGAGAAAGTACTCCTGTTCCATTAAAGAAAATTCTAGGAGTATGGACCACTGTCCATTTCTGCGAAAAAAAAAAAAAAAAATGCCTGCTTTCATCAGATTCTTGGTAGTGGTAGCCCAAAAATGGTTAAGAATCAGTACTAAGAACTGAGGTCTACATTGGCTTATAATTAAAGACAAGGTAATTGAATTTGTTAAAGTTGTGCCAATTCATATTTTAATCCAGTTTTATTTATTTATTTTTTATTTTTAAAGATTTTATTTATTCATTCATGAGAGACACAGAGAGAGAAAGAGAGAGGCAGAGACACAGGCAGAGGGAGAAGCAGGCTCCATGCAGGGAGCCCGATGTGGGGATTGATCCTGGGACTCCAGGATCACGCCCTGGGCCAAAGGCAGGCTCCAAACGCTGAGCCACCCACGGATTCCTTAATCCAGTTTTAAATACAGGGATGTAGGCAATTTTCATCTTTTCTGTAACATTTCTTCATTGAATCGAAGAAGTAGCAAAATGGAGCAGATATTCTTTGAATCACAGCCAGAGTCAAAGGCAGTCCTAACACAAAATATCAAATGTGGACGAAAACTTTTTTCTTGGTCTGACTATTCGTGTCAAAATTAAGATCTGGACCAAGAAAGCTGTAGCAATGCCCTTCTTCCTGGTTTGGGCTCCAAGTCTGTTTTAGTTTGCTCTTGGAAAAGAGTTGATGTCTTCCCCTGTAATAACAGGCTAAGAAGGTTATCTATACATTTCCAATCTGAAACATCCATAGCTGGAGTTCTCTATGGGATCTCCTCCAGTCAGTCCCTAGGAAGGCTGCTCAATTACAACAGAGTCATGAGTTAGCCTCATTCAAACTATATTTAGTTGAAGAATACCAATATTTTTGACACAAAGATGGCATGTTTTCTAATTTATAGTGCTGATAGCTTCCCCTATTTGTTACTATGAAAATCAGAATAGTAAATATAGGTGGGCTCTTCTTGGACTTGTTACAACCATACCAACCTTATCAAAATGTTATCAAAGAGAATTATTTTAATCTTACTGAAATATTCTAATAACCTAGATGTATCCTTAATCTACCTGTTTTCCCAGATTAAACTTTTTAATATTAAAGAAGACTTTCTCCTCTGTTCTCAAAATTTAATGATCAGCCAGGTCTTGCTTGAGAGTTAACTCGTTTAAGCTATTTCTCCTTCCTATTCTCAAGTTTACTAATCTACCTGAAACCATTACTATTATTATAAGAGGCTGGTTGGCTAGATGAATCTTCTAAACAAACTTCAGTAGTTTTTTCCTCTTTTCCCCTTTAATCACTCTGCTAAGCTTTCCTCCTCTTCTTCAATCATTTGCCTAATTTATTATACAGATCACTCCCAAATGAATTTATCTAATCCATCCACTTTCCGTCACAGCTCTGTTCAAAACATTGAATAACACTGAACGGTCTACAGGATAAACTTTACATTCTTAAATATATAATTCAATTCAATTCTTGCTTCTCCCTAACCTTCTCTGCAACTAGAGGAGTAACGTGTCACTGTTCTGGTAAATCATATGTCAGTAAAAGTTGCTCATTCTTCCATTAAAAAAAAAAGAAAAAATTCAAAACAAATAAAACCTAAAGAAACCTTCTTTTTGCTTTTGGTTTTTATTCCTTTTTTTCTGCTTGGAAAATAAATTTTATGGATTACCATAAAATTCATTTTTCAAATCAGGACAATGAAAATAAATATATGGTATGTAACAGATGTAAACTAGGATCATGGGTTACTCTAGCAGTAACTAATCAGAAAACATAAACAAAATAAAACATATAGATCCTTTATGGACTAGCAATTTAAGTAATATTTATGATATATACAAATAAATAGAATAAATAAACTTAACATCCCCTCCAAAATGTACTCATGGAAACATTACTAAAAACCATTATGAAAAGACACTATATGAAGTCTACATAGAGACAAGCCATGCTTCTGAAGAGAAAGAATAAGTATTGTAAATCATCCATACAAATGCAATACAGTATCAGGAGTAAATGTTCAAGATTAACCAAAATATTTTTTTTGTTGTTAAAAAGATTTCATATTTATTTATTTTAAGAGAGAGAGAAAGAATGTGCGTGCATACGTGAGAATGAGCAGGGTGAGAAGCAGATGCGGAGGGAGAGGGATGGGGAAAACATTACAAGCAGACTCTGTGCTGAGTACAGAGCTGAACATGGGTCTTGATCTCAGGTCCCTGAGATCAGGGCCTGAGCCAGAAACCAAGAGTTGGATGCTTAACCAACTGAGTCACAAATAGGCACCCCAAATAAATTTTATTTTTCCAAATTAATTTTAAGTAAAGAACAAAGAAAAAGGATTCTATCAGAAAGATAGGCAATTATGTAAAGTTACAGTAATATATAATAACTGATATCACACAGTATTGAAACAGAAATAAACGGATTGATCTAACAACAGTATGAAAAGATCTACGTGTGCAGGGTAATTTATACACATAACGATGGTTTTTGAAATCAGTGAGGAAGAACCAATTAGGTATAAATGGTGTTGGGCTAGTTTGCTATCCATTTTGGAAATAGTATTAATCCCAATAACACCTTAACCACAACTTATAGATTAAAGTAATAATGAAATCACATCTTTTCTGGCACTGGTATAAAGGGAAATTCTAAAACAAGACAAAACACAAAAAGCAGAAGCCATTAAGAGGGGGGAAAATCAACTTGAGTACATTGAAATTAAAAATTTTATATAAAAAAAATTTATATAAATGATATACTGGAAGAAAATACTTCTCAGAGATAATACAAAATTAGTATCAAAATCATGAGCACCTTCAAATGAAATTTCTTAAAAAGACAACCCAATAGAAAGATGGGGAAAGATATACACAACTCATTAAAACAGTAGTAACTAATAATTAAGTATGAAGTTTAATAATAATCAGGAAAACACAAATTAAAGGTCAATACCATATTTTACACATTGCATTTTAAAACTGCAAATATTAAGACGTGGGTAACACAGAAACACTAGTATTCTCATTATTATCAGACAAAATTATTATAGCTACTTAATGGGAGACCTGATATTACTTATTCCTATATAACCTATCACCCAGCAATTCCACTAGATATCACCTTAAAAACAGTACCATAAATGTATAAGAAAGGCCTGTAAAAGCCATATGCAAGGAAGTTAACTAAAGTCCTGTTCTATTAGTGAAAAATTAGAAATAACCTAAATATAAAATCCACAAGGAACTGTTAAAATAACTGTGGTATATTTATACAAAGTGATACCACACAGAAATTAAGAGGAATGAGGAAAATCTATATGTACTAACATTTAGATCTCCAAATCAAATTGCTGACTGAAAAGTACAAAGCCCCTATAAAGTAGATATTCTTCAGCAAATATAATAATTACATGAAAAGAACACTCATACCCAAAGCAAAACTGCAAGTACTTCTTAAAAAAAGCAAAACGTCTATAGACATTATCAATGGATATATAAACTAAAGTGTAAGAAATGATCTAGAAAGACTAAATTTATAAACAGTAATATCTTTAAGGAAGCAAGGGCCCAAAAGAATATATACGCTCTATAATCCTATTTCTTTAAAGTTCAAAACAGGCAAAACTCAATTATGATATCAGAAATCAAACGGGGGTTACTTTTGGGCAGAAGGAAGAGTGTAAGGATTCAGAAGAGGTATACAAGGGGCTTTCCAGGATGTTATCAATGCTATTAGCTTGTGAACTAGGTACAGGTTTCACAGATGTTTCTAATTTTATTAAGTATTTTCTCCTAGTCTATTGCTTGCCATTTAACACTATTTATAGTGCTATTTCTGTAAATATAAAGTCATTAATTTCAATATATTTCAATCTGTTGAGTGAACATTTATGTTCTATGCATTCTTCTGTATGTATCACTTTAAAAAGTCAAACCAACCAAAAGCAATGAAACATGTATGATCTAAAACCCAGTTTACCTGTGATTTTTTCTTTCCTGGAACACATACTTTCACACTTTTTCCTTTTATCTGAAGAGGTGTTGTTTCAATGTACTTCATGACTGCAGTAACTGCCTCTCTAAATTCCATTTCCAAGTAAGCCTAAATAAAATGTATTCAATTTTTAGTAAAAAATCTAACTCAAAATTCTCTGCATGACTTAGTACTTTTTGTCAAACATGAAACTATGAAATACCTCCAATCCTGGTTGCTTTTACTTCTCATTTTGTTCAGCTAAAGTGTCATTTAATCTCTAAGGTGTTTTTACACATGAAATGGATATTTAACCTTATAGAATTTCTATACCATTGCCAACGTAAGAAGAGAAAGATAGGTCCATGGCAGCTCATGGAACAATGAGATATAGGAAGGCAGGGCTCCCGGAATAAATGGAGATCTGGTCTAACTGCTGTAAGTCTGATGTTTTTAAGGCTTCTTGCAATAAAAAATACTACTAACTATATTCCCCTGTTTTGTCTCACAATTTTATGTTCTGCTTAGTCTGGAGTTGTTCATAATTGTGATGAACTTTATTGTGTGAGTTATAGGACTATAACCCACAGGTGAAAAATACTGTATAACAACATCATTTTTTTAGTATAATTTTACCAGTGTACTAAAGCAATGGAAAGCAAGCTATAACCTGCCATCTGTTTTAGCAAAGTTTTTTGAACACAGTCCTACCCATTCATTTGTATATTATTTATGGCTGCCTTTGTGCTACAATGGCAGAATTGAATAGCTGCTGCAATCCTATGGCATACAAAGCCTAAAATATTTACTATCTGGCCCTTTACAGAAAAAGTATGCCAATTCCTGTTCTAAAGAATATAAAATGGTATTTGGGAACCCTGTTCACTGGAATCTAAGCACTTACAACATTAACTCTCAATTAACAATTATATATGTAGTAAAAGCTGCTAAAAGATCTTTATAAAGTAATAACCAGACTTTATAATGTAGTAACTTTGTATGTATTTTTGGAACAGAGTGAATGACTCACTTCTTTTCTATATGGAACAATGAGGACATCATTAACTTTTCCAAATGGTTGAAATATTTTTCTAATATCTTCTTCAGTACAGCCATCCTCTGGTAATTCAGATACAAGAAGAACTGAACCATAATGTAAAGACTGGTCTTTCCGAATCTATTTTTGAATGAAAGAAAATTTAAACCAAATTAAGCCATCAAGTACAACAATAAATCCCAATATAATTTCTTCTACCATTAACCTAAGTCCTTTAAAGACTTTTCTAAATATTTTAGCACAATTTAAAAGAAAAATTTAAATGTCAAGGTAGTAAAAAATATGTTTTATATATTACCACCTAAAAGCTTATAGGTTACTCAATCACAGATGCTCTTTTCTGTTTAGAAGCATTTTGTAACAAACAAGACCTATGGAATGTTCCAAAACTGCTGTAGAATATTTTTCTACATGAATCTACATGGCCAATCATTAAGGAGGATGAAACTATAGTTTTGTTCACTTTGTGTTTTAATAGCTGAAACGGTATCTAGATAGGTTTAGCATTTTTAAAAGATTCATATATAATATGTATAAAATCTGAATATCAAATTTATCACCTATATTTAAAACTGACTTTAAAAAAACTTAAAAAGGGGGATCCCTGGGTGGCGCAGCGGTTTGGCGCCTGCCTTTGGCCCAGGGCGCGATCCTGGAGACCCAGGATCGAATCCCACGTCGGGCTCCCAGTGCATGGAGCCTGCTTCTCCCTCTGCCTGTGTCTCTGCCTCTCTCTCTCTCTCTGTGTGACTATCATAAATAAATAAAAAATTAAAAAAAACAAAACAAAACTTAAAAAGTTCCACTGTCACCATCTAGAAGTCTTGAAACAAAATGAAAAGAACACTATAGATAAATTTAGCCTCTTCAAATTTTTCCCTGTACTAAAAATTCTTCCTAACACTCTTCAAAATGGTGTAATTACAGGTTGATTATTTTAAGTGCATCCTTCTAAATATAACCTCTTTAAAGGCAAGGAATTAGAATTGTTGAAAATATTTAGACAATGTTACGAGTAATGTATACCCAAATACCTGAAGACTTGTTAATATCACATAACCATCTGACAATCTGGCTTAACACTGGCAATTACTCTAACATTTGTTCTCCGGATGCTTCATATACTATTTACTGTATCAGTAATGTAATTAATATATACAATACTACACCACTTTTTTAACTAGCAGGTTACAGTCAAAATACACCAATAAATCAGTACCAGAAAATAGGCTATTCTACACTGGGCAACAGAGTTTTTGACTTCTGAACTGTACTGCAAAAAAGTAAAAAAATAGGCTAAAAATGATCAATTCTCGGTAGAGACTTATACAGCTTACTGACAAAAGATTACAAAAGCTCATTAATGTGATTATACTCACTTCCCCTACCAGATATCAAAATTCATCACAACCACCTCTTGTGTGGTTAGCTTAAAATACCCAACCATCAAAATGTTCTCACTTTTGATACATCAAATGCCAAACCTCTAGGATTTGTAAGCTACAAGATTTGGAATTAATGGGCTTTTACTAAATTCATAGGAGCAACCAATAAAATATTCTGTATCAACATGGTTTAGTAAGTCATGATTTTAAACTTTTGAAATATGAAAAAAAAGAAATATGAAAATAAAAAATCCAAACAACTTTTCTGTATCAAAATGACACAAGTATCTACATGCACTAACAAATTAAAAGACTACTAACCTTACGCTGGAGAGAAACTGCTTTTTCAGACACTGGTTTACATTCTGGTAAGGTGTCATCTTCAATATTCTTGGCTTTGTAACGAGTACAATGTCCCACTAAACTTGAATCACTCTTTATAGAGTTTGTAGATTTAACTGATGGCTTCAATCCACTGCTAGTTTTAGGCTTCTGTGCTGGTGAGTGTCCTTTATCAACTATTTCAAGATGTTTCTGTTTATTGAATTCTGAAACATGCCCAGATCGTTGTACTACATCTTCGAATGCTTTTTTTCTATCTAGTAAAAAGGACATAAAAACAACTTCAACTGAAAAGAATGTATGATGAACACCACCATCACATCACATTATTTAAAAAAACAAACAAAAAACAAAAAACTCAACTGCCCAAGTATTTATCACACAGAGCTGCTGTCAGACCAGACAGGAAGCAAATAAACATAAAACAATTCTTAATCTTCAATTCTTCACTCATGAGCTAATCTTACACCAGTAGTCCTCAAACTTTTGATTTCAATATCCCTCCTCACTTTTAAAAATTAAGGATTCCAGGGACACCTTGGTGGCTCAGTGGTTGAGCGTCTGCCTTCGGCTCAGGGCGTGATCCCGGGATCCGGGATCGAGTCCCATATCGGGCTCCTTGCAGGAAAACTGCTTCTCCCTCTGCCTGGGTCTCTGCCCCTCTCTCTCTCTCTCTCTCTCTCTCTCTCTCTCTCTCTCTCGCTGGGTCTCTCATGAATAAATAAATCTTAAAAAAAAAAAATCTTAAAAAAGAATTCATATTTCTTTTTTTTCCTGAGGGCTCCAAAGAGTTTTTGTGTTAAATTTATCAGTATCTACTATATAAGAAATTGAAATAGAATTTTAAAAATACTTAATTCATTTAATAATAATAAATTCATGTGTTAGCATAAAATAACATTTTTATGAAAAACCATTTTAATTCCCAAAAGAAACAAGAAATTAGATGAGTGGCACCACAACACTTTCCCACACACTTTCATGTTGGGCTTAAAACCTGAATTCTCGGGCGGCCTGGGTGGCTCAGTGGTTGAGGGGGGCTGCCTTTGGCTCAGGGAGTAGTCCTGGGGGCCCAGGATCGAGTCCCATATCGGGCTCCCTGCATAGATCCTGCTTCTCCCTCTGCCTGTGTCTCTGCCTCTCTCTCTCTCTCATGAATAAATCCTGGGGGCCCAGGATCGAGTCCCATATCGGGCTCCCTGCATAGATCCTGCCTCTCTCTCTCTCTCATGAATAAATAAAATCTTAAAACAAAACAAAACAAAAAACCCCTGAATTCTCATCTCTGCTTTGGCATCCAATCTGATGGATACATTGTTTCACTGAAATGTACAAAGAAAATCCAGCTTCACAGATAGTTGGAAAAGGAAAGACCTTGAAGACCTCTAAATAGATCTGAGGACACATAAATGAGCTATTTCTAGAAATGTCACTGAACCAGTATTAAGACACAGGTTGAAAACATGAGAAATTTCAAAAAACTTTAATTCATGGGCAAACTAAGATGCTGACATATCCATTGTTTTTAAATTTGATTTTGGGTAGACAGATACCCACACTTCTTTTGACACTTAATAAAAGGAAGGAGAATGGACCAGAGGTTGGGATGTGGGTCAATTTCATATAGAAATTCTAAAAAAAATATATATATATATATAAAAGAAATTCTAAAATATAATAAATAGAATATTTCATCTCTATCTTATTAAAAGAGCTAGGAAAAATAGCTCAAAATGTCAACTTTTGTTAAATCTTGACAATAGCATATAAGTCATGATTTCAAACTTATTAAAGATATAGAAATAAAGAAATTCAAACAAAACCTAAAAAACTTAGTCAAAATAAGTAGATTTATTATTAGCTATATTGTCTATTAATATTCATGACCATAAGTGTACCTGATGATCTAACTGATCTTCGTGATGTCTTTTCAGGGCTAACTGATCGATAACATTTTGGACTACCTCTAAATGGATTTCTCATTCGATATGGTGAACGAGATCTGGATCTGTATCGAGAAATGAAACGATGGCAAATTCTTGGACTTCGACTTCTTGGTCTATATATATAACGTATTGGGCTTCGAGATCGACGGAATCTGTGACTTGAGCTTGATCTCCTAGAACGTCTAGGACTGGGGGAATGAGACCGTCTTCTTGGAGTTTCATTTTCTTTTCTATTGCCTTCATTTCTATAAAGAA
The DNA here is from genome assembly GCF_011100685.1 of Canis lupus familiaris. Lineage (NCBI taxonomy): Eukaryota > Metazoa > Chordata > Mammalia > Carnivora > Canidae > Canis > Canis lupus. The sequence continues at coordinate 51,823,642 of NC_049238.1, forward strand.
AGGGAGGAATCACAAGATTCAGCAATTTAACGTAAATTTAACTTATGTTAAATGACAGAAGTTCCTTCTTAATAACAGACTATAAACACTACCAAACTCTGATACCGTGTATTTAAAACAAAAACCTGTTTGTTATGATGCAATTCACCCTTATAGATGAATAAGAAACAATCAGAACAGATGCTCAGCCCTCTAGTTGCCTGGATCCCTGTTTTGCTATATACAGAAGAATATGTTCCCCATCAATCTCCTGGGCTTCTCCTGTACCACTATGTAGCCAACTATATATTGAAAAGTATTAAGTTAGGGACACCTGAGTGGCTCAGTGGTTGAGCGTGTCTGCCTTTGGCTCAGGGCATGATCCTGGGATCGAGTTCCGCATCACGCTCCTCAGAGAGAGCCTGCTTCTCCCCCTGCCTAGGTCTCTGCCTCTCTCTCTGTGTCTCTCATGAATAAATAAATAAAATCTTAAAATAAAGTATTAAGTTATATAAAAAATTTAAGAAACATTTACATAAACAAATGCTTTTCAACAATTTTTTCCTGAGAGATTATGCCATCTACAAATACTTCTTTGACTGCTGTACTTGCATATACACACGTTAAACAGGGACCTCCTAGGGAATACAAACCTTAACAAAACCATTCCCAGCCTTCAAGGCATTTATAACGTAAGACCACAAACATAAAACAATAACAAAAACATCAATTATCTTCAGAAAAGACTAAACAAAAAAAATATAGAAGTTTAGAGACAAGCTATCACATTTAAGCTGGGATAGTTAAAGAAAGATTCATAAAGATTGTTGCATTTATTTGCTGTTTAAAAGTAAAAATTATCAGGGACACCAGAGTGGCTCAGCAGTTGAGCGTCTGCCTTTGGCTCAGGGCGTGATCCTGGAGTCCTGGGATTGGGATAAGTCCCACATCGGGCTCCCTGCAGGGAGCCTGCTTCTCCCTCTGCCTGTGTCTCTGCCTCTCTCTGTCTCTCTAATGAATAAAATCTTTCAAAAATAAACAAATAAATAAATGTAAAAATGATCAAAATAGGAACTCAATTAAAAACAATTTATCTTTCAAAAAAAAAAAAGGTACCTGTTTACTCTTAAAAGAAAATCAGGTCTCAACAATCACTATTCAAAAGAATTACCTTCTTGATGGAAGGATCTCAGGATTCCAATCGGGATACCTATTTTGAGAATAAATCGTGTTAACGAACAGTTAAAATGAGATTACAATTCTCAATCTTTCCTGCAATGCATCAGGAGGACTGTTCAAAACCAAAGTTGACATAGTAATTTATTAGTATATTAAAATATGAAAATTTTCTTGAAAGTATGGTTTTTGAGTGTCTAATTCAATAAATAAAGCATTATTCTAGTAGGCAATTCAAGGAAAAGAAACACATTCCCAGTATTTTATAAAGACTTCAAAGTTTATTTAAGTAAAATAGGCAATATACATACAAGTGTTAAGAGGCACAGAACAGGGACATGACACACAAGCGTAAACAGGGGTTAAAAGACAAAGACAGTTCATGCACTTTGCAGAATTCCAGAATGTAACGTGTGTGGTGCCCTTTACACTATACCATGCGGTCCTTGAAGAGACATATCTGGTGGAAGAAATCAGGGGAGAATTTGCAGAAAAAGGCTGCTTTTCAGGTAGCACTTAAAATGGTCTACTGTAGGCATGAATTAGGCTAGGTTTCATGCAGTGGTGATACATAAAAGAATTCAGAGGCAAAACAAGTGTTCTATTCCAGGAACTGGTCTGGCTGTAGCATGGAAATGATGAAAAGGAATTATGAGGGGGAAACCTGGAAAGGTAGCTCAGAGTCATAAATTGTGAAGGTCCTTGAAATCAGGTAAGAAGGTTGCACATAAGTAAAAGGCAACAGGGAACCAATAAACATTTCTGAAGTGAAAAGAACACAAGAATATTTTCAAGTCAATTAGAAATAAATATCTGGAATTATGGGGAAAGATGAAGATTGAGTGAGATATTTAAAAATCAGGCATGCAGAAGCCACAAACATAGTACAAAGACTGTGAGATTAACAGAATACTTTATAGGAAAAAAAGGGCTGCAGACAGAATATGCACACCAACACTAAAGAGTAAAGCAAAGACAAACCAATAAAAGGGATTAAGTAGTAATCGCAGGAAGAAAAAAGTACACAGAACAGTAACATCACAGAAGCCTAAGAAAAAGACATCTTCATCCTCAACTTTTCTAGAGAATCTAAACTTAAAAGGTTAATTGGAGGACGCCTGGATGGCTCAGTTGGTTAAGTTCAATTCGATTTCAGCTAGGTCATGATCTCAGGGTCCTGAGATTAAGCCCTGAGGTGATTCTCCCTTTCCCTCTGCCCTTCCCCCCAATTCCTGGCTTACGTGCATCCTCTAAAAAAAAATTTAAAAATAAAAAAAATAAAGGTTAATTGGAAATTTTGGAAACATTTTAAAATTGGAAATTAAATCATTATGTCAACTGATATCCAAAAACAATTTTTTAAAACATGAGAGACACACACAGAGAGAGGCAGAGACACAGGCAGAGGGAGAAGCAGGTACCCTCCGAGGAACGCAATGCGGGACTCCATCCCAGGACCCTGGGATTACCACCTGAGCCAAAGGCAGATGCTCAACCACTGAGCCACCTAGCTGCCCCTCAAAAACAATTTTAATAACCAAGAGGAGACCCAAGTAAGGAAATGGAGGCAGCCAACTCTTTCAGCAAGTCATGTGGCAGGAAAATAAAGTCAGGTCAAAACCATAGTAATGGTAAAGTGGTTTTTATTTGTTGCTGTTTGTCTAAGACACTGTTATAGCAGGTTAACTCAACAATTCTCAACTTCCTTTTCCCTTTTCTGCCTCTACTACAAAGGCTAAAAAGGCTAAATATCTGTTTTCCTAACCTCCTTAGAACATAGCCAATGACAGGTTCAAAACAATGAGACATAGGTGCAAAACCGGTGGAAAATTCTTCCTGCTTCTTGCCCTCTTCTTCCTTCTTTGAGAACACACATGATGCCTGAAGTATCTTCTAACTATAAGGTGACAAACTATGAAGACCAAAAAAGAAAGGTTAACTTTAATCCAGTGTATCTACTATCTGGCATCAACGATTGTCAAAACATGGATAATTTTATTTCATTTACACTTAGGCTTCTAAAATCCTTCCTTACTCTGTTACTATCTAAGAAGGTAAATTTCTAGTCCTATTGTATAGTGTTTAAATCCAAGACCTCTAGAATCAAGCAATGTTAGGTCTAAGTGTAGATGCTAACACTTAATGGCCATAGATCTGAAAGCCAGTTACTTAATGTGAATAAGCCATAACTTTCTCATATGCACAATGCTAGAAATATGCTGTCAACACTTAGAGGTTATTAAATTTCTGGAGCTCTCCAGTTTATGGTTTCACAAGAGCTTGAGGACATTGACTCAAGAGTCGGTGATAATGTTTTGGATCCTCATTAGGTTGACTGCTAAAATACATGTTTTTGTCTCTGTTGCCCAGGGCAGAAAGATAAAGCATGTATACTATTCTGCAGGTAGAGTTTTAACTGCCTGTACATTGCCTAACTAGTTTAAAATGTGCTTCAGAAGCATGACACTCCTCACAGAGGCAGTATAGCATAATGGCTAAGAACAAGGACCTAAGTGACAGTATCTCTGACCCAATGTGCTAACTATACACATCACCTATAGTTTCTGTGACAAAAATGTTCAACGTGTATTTATTGATAAGGAAACAAACAGAAAAGTACAAAATGTACTTTTGGGACATTCTACAAGACAACTCCTTCCTGGATATTTCAAAAGAAGTCAACATGAAAGTATCCTTCTCAAAATGAATGAATAAATGAAAGAAAGGAAGAAAAGAAAGAAAAGGTAAAGTAAGAAAAGAAGAAACAGGCAGATGGGCTGTTCTAGCTTAAGAGACTGCAATAAATGAATCTTGGTTGAATTCTGGTTTGGGAGTGTAGTTGAGGGGTAAGCAGGGATTCAATGTGGTTATAACAGATCTCAGGTTCCTGAGATCAAGCCCCATGACAGGTTCCTTGTTTGGCAGGGAGTCTTCTCCCTCTGCTGCTCCCTCTGCTCTTGTTCTCTCACTCATTCTCTCTCTAATAAATAAAATCTTTAAAAATAAATTTAAAAAACAAATAGTTCAAAATAGTTTAATGAAAATACAAAATAGATGTGGCAAATGATAATAATTGGTGAACAAAAATGAACATATGCATGTTTACTATTCCTTCAACTTTTACAGCTTAGAATCTTTTTTGTTTTTGTTTTTGTTTTTTTTTTCAGCTTAGAATCTTTTCAGAATAATCTATTGAGCAGAAAAGAGGGGAAAGGAGTAAAGATCCATGGGCTAAGAGAGACTAGTTATGCCAATTATTTGCTGTAAGATAGCAGAGAAGTTGATTCTCTATGCCTCAGTTTCCTCACTGGTAAAATTACAAATAGTCATTATACATACATCTCACAAAGTTGCTCTGAAAATTAAATTATGCGAAGGACTTAAATTATGCCCAGCATACAAGAAAAATATATTCTTATTTATTACTAAAATTATGATGCACTGTATCTTTTCTCAGGTTATCCAACTACTTGTGTATCATATCCAGAAAGATCCAACAAAGACAAAGAGAGGGAAGAGTTAATCAGCCTTACGAAAAGGAGTAAGAAGCTAAATATACATCAGCAGGTGAATAACTAAATAGATTAAGGTATAAAAACAAAAGGAACATATGTAAAAAACAAAGAATGGAATAGCAGAGATTTTCCCATGGAATGATTCCAAGCACCTAATCAAATCTATTTCTTATCATTATTTTTTTTTTGCAGTGCAGAGAAACACAAGAAAGAATTATTCAAGAGCATACAACCTGAAAAAGGTAATAATGTAGGCTAGATAATACAGTGGCAGGCACAGAAAGCATTTTAAAATCAGGGCCTAAATGCATGAAAAAAAAATAGGCTATCTACACAGAAGGCTTTAACAGGTATATGTGCCATTTGCTCTAGTAAATTAATGGCAGTGTATATAGCTAGAATCTTATTAACGCTAATGCCTACCTACAGCAAATGACTCACTACCACTTAAATCCTTCACCTTCATAAAAATCAGACATCCCACTGGGTATCTGAGAAAATTTGTGGCTTAGGAGAGATTTTCCATTTCCTAGTGGCAGCTAGGCCTATCTAATTCAAATAACAAATTATCTCCATATAATAACCTATGCTTGTCTACACAATGTTTATATAGAGAAGCAACTCTATTCATAGTCTTTATGATTCAGGTAGGGCTTATTTTCACATTCAACAGTAGGAGCAAGCATATGACACCAACACAGGTAGGATACCCAACTAGTTCCCACAACTATTATAACTGATTTCAAGATGGACAACTAACTCAAAGTGGACCAAAAGAGTCAAACCTTGGACTTAAACAGGAGTTGTTAGGAAAGTGGGTTTTTTGTCATGTTTGTTTTGTTTTTAACTCCTAGAATTATTAACTACACAGTTCATTTAAGTCCTGAACTATGGGGGCTATTTTGCTTTGTGAAGGCAGTATACCGGGGATCTCATGAGGCCAAAGTAGAAGAGATCAGAACAGCCAAGAAACAAAAATATTTCTGACTACTTTGATTTTTGTTACAGCATCAATTCAGCTGTTCCTGAAACTAGTATCACTTCTTAAGCTTCCTCCTTCAATAAACTAATAAATTCCCTTACTTTAAAAACTACTTTGGGGCAGCTGGGTGGTAAAGTCAGTTAAGTGTGAGACTTGGTTTTGGCTCAGGTTGTGAGCTCAGGGTCATGAGACGGAGACCCTCATTGAGCTCCATGCTCAGTGTAGAGTCTGGTTAAGATTCTTTCCTCTCCTTTTCCCTCTTCCTCTGCTCATGGTCCCACTCAGCCCTGCTGGCTCTAAAATGAATGAATGAATCGGGCAGCCCTGGTGGCTTAGCAGTTTAGCGCTGTCTTCCGCCCAGGGCGTGATCCTGGAGACCCGGGATGGAGACCTACGTCGGGCTCCCTGCATGGAGCTACTTCGCCCTCTCTCCCTCTCTGTCTCTCCGTCTCTAATAAATAAATAAAAAATCTGGGATCCCTGAGTGGCGCAGCAGTTTAGCGCCTGCCTTTGGCCCAGGGCGCGATCCTGGAGACCCGGGATCGAGTCCCACATCGGGCTCCCAGTGCATGGAGCCTGCTTCTCCCTCTGCCTGTGTCTCTGCCTCTCTCTCTCTCTCTCTCTCTGTGTGTGTGACTATCATAAATAAAAATAAATAAATAAATAAATAAATAATCTTTAAAAAAATTAACTTATTAAAATAACAAAAAAATGAATGAATAAATGAATAAATTCTTTAAAAACTAAAGATAAAATAAAAATTAAAAATAAAAATTAATCTGAGGTAAGTTTATCACTTATGACTAGAAGAATCCTGAATAATCTCAAAAACTTTTTGTGAGGTTTTCATAAAGAACAAAACCAAAATCCAAAACAGCTGTCACAAAATCATTTGCCCCAAAACATGTTACTATCAGTCTAGTGACCAGTAACTTGACACATAACTGTATCATATTTAATGATAGAAGGGGCACTACAATTTAGTTTCATTATTCCAAGGGATATATGAGATTCCTATTAAAGTCACACTTTTTATCTTCATAGCTGTCTGTCTTAAAAAAACAAAAGTCTGAAGAACTGAAGAGCCAATACTGAGGAAACCAACATATCTAGCTTGTTTATCTCCCACTTAAGGTTTATTCTTTTTTTTTTTTTTTTCAAGATTTATTTACTATAGAGAATGTGCATGTGTGAGCGAGCAAGCAGGGAAAGGAGGTTGGAGGGGTCAGGTGGGGGAAGGATCCCAAGCAGACTCCACCCTGAGCCGGCTGGCAAGGCTCAATCTCACAACCTGAGCCAAAACCAAGGGCCAGATGTTTAACTGAATGAACCATCCAGATGCCCCTAAGGTTTATTCTTAAAATAGGCTCTAAACCAGGAGATTTAGACCTGAAATTTAATTTGGTGTTTGGTTTGGGGTGGCTTTTCGTTATTTATCCTTTAGGCAAGTGGGGCATATAGAAGAAGGAAATTATATCTACTATAAAATAAAACACTGCAAAGAAGGCAAGCCAGCAAGAAATGAACCTATGATATTAAAAGTCTACCTACTGGGATTAAATTAGGAGAGCATCAGAAGAAAAGATCATACTTAATTCTCTCCTTTTGGAAAAAGATTAAATATACTTTATAAAATACTTCAAATAGGCAATAGCTTTCTAAAAATATTTTTCTCTACAGTACCACAGTAAAGGTATTAAACAGTCATATCTGAACATTAACTATTTTGTAAATTTGCTACCTATAAAAAAGAAAAACTTGTTCTTACTGTTGACGTAACTGGCGGCAGCTCTCAATATGAGTAGATGTATTTTGATGCTGAATCCAATCCTATTGTGAAAGGACAAAAGTGATGAAATTAGAATATTCCTCATACTGACTAATGAAATTAGGCTTTTAAAAATGACACAGGATACTTTTTTCAAAAATTAACAAATCTAGTTATAAATAACATTTGACTACTCAATGATATTTCACAAAAATAAAATGCCTCCAAACAAAGCCACTTAATAGCAGACCACATTGATGCCATTTTGAAATATTTTAGTATAAAACACATTTTAAAAATCATACCCATGGATACTCATTTCGAAATCAAATATATATTTAAACTTGGAAAAAATAAAAGCACTGACCAAAAATAATTCATCTTACATATAAAAATACTCCAGAACACCAAAAACTCTATAAATAATTATAAACAGTATCTGAAATGGCATCTTCAAAATATAGTATGATTTATATCTCTAAATTCAAGCTAATAACATCAACAACAAAAAATCCTACCTCTTAGGCCAGTACCATTCCAAACAAGGTACCCACTATATTAATAAAGGATAAGATTAGTAAAAATATGAAAAACTGCTGATTAAATCTAATTTACTTTCAGGACTTAAGGGAAAGTAACACCACTTCAAGGACAATATCCCTTACATGTAGAGCTTTACAGTGAACAGAATGCCTTTTTAATACATTTCTTCACTTACAAATCTGCCCTAAAATTACATTCTGTACCCATAAATAGCTCCTGGAAGATATTATCTGATTAGAAGTTTTAAAAAAGACAACACAGTTTTCAAAGATTCAATCCCCCAAGTGAAACAGTTAAAAGCAATGTGTATTTTTATTACTCAATGTTTTATTGTTTTTCAGCATTTGGATAGGAAAAGAAATTACTCAACAGTTCTGTTTTAAAATGTTCCTTGAGGAAAATATTATTCATCTCCATTTCAAAAACATTTTAGTATGTCATTGCTACAAACTAGAAGTCTCCAGTTAAAAACCACAGCTGACACTGATCTTGGAATCTGCCTTGTCAAGAACTATCCAAAGACAAATGCATGCTATTTGCAATACTCAGCAACAGGTTATGAAAAACCCTGAACTATTTCATTAAGTCGTGGAGCTGATTGTGGATTGCAAAAATGAAATGTCTGCATATCCCGCTCAATGCTACAAATAGAGTGCTAGCAGAGTTTGGAAGTTAAGAGTCTCTAGTACTGCTGAACCCATGCCTTTGACATTAACTGGACATTGTTTACATCAAAGAGACACACTGCCAAGTAGTGGGTTGGGCATGATTTATTTAGATCATAAAGTGTTTCATGTGAATAAGTTGCCATCATTTAAAAATCCAGTGATTTTACCCCCAAATCCAGACTTCCAGTTTTTCTTGAAGAAATAATACTGGACATATATTCTGTATAGCAACTTTCAACTGATGTTGATAGCTGCCCTATTTAAGGCATACTCTCCAGTCCTACACATACATTCATACACATACACACACACATCCTGTGCTGTTTAACAGGCCCACTTCACGACTGATATCACTTGCTTAAGCTCAGTAAATAAACCTTTGCCACCCCAATTTCTAGACTCTCTAATAACAGTATCCAGATGAGGTAATAAGGGTCCAAAAGTAGTACTGCCTCTCCTGAGAGAAAAAGTGATAATTACTAGGCAGGAAGCTTCAAGGACTGTAGACTTGAGCCCAGAATCAAACTGTGAAAATACCTACCCACGTAAGAGTACACTCTATCCTCTAACTACCTCAAAAATCTTTTACGTTAATTAGTATTTTCTCAAACTGAATTATTTCAGTGAGAAAGATAGCTTCTAAACTGAGAACAGGGATGCCTGGGTGGCTCAGTGGTTGAGTATCTCCCTTTGGCTCAGGTCATGATCCCGGGGTCCTGGGATGGAGTCCCACACAGGGTTCCCTGCGGGGAGCCTGCTTCTCCCTCTGCCTGTGTCTCTGCCTCTTTGTGTGTCTATCATGAATAAATAAATAAAATCTTTAAAAATAAATAAATAGTGAACAGAGAAAAAGACCTAACTTCTAAACCAAGCACAGCTCCTCGTATGACGTCTAAATCTCAATTTAGAAAAGAAATCCATTTCACATTCTACTGTTGCCTTTTTCAGACTATAGTTTTAAAGATTCAGCAGTGGGGAACATATGCGTCAAATGTCACTTAGTAAGAAAAAACTCTGCAATCAGTAATTTACATTTATTGGCTACAGTATTTACAAGATCATATATATGCACATTTACAAGGCAGCAAAATGTATCACACAGAAATGAGAGGTAGTTTGTAACATCTAAGTCCATGTTCACAAATCTCTATCATGTGGTCATCTAGTAGTGAAAAATTTATTAGTCAGATCCATCATGCTGTTCTGTTTAAAAAAAAAAAAAAGGTGTTTTTTGTTTTAAATGGCAATCTCTGTGAACTCTAATGAATCACTAATGATTTTGTAAGTTTTACTTTTACCATATTAACCTAGACTTTCATCATCTTACACCTGAGGTAACTAGGGAAGCCTCGTATTTGGTGTCTACTGTTATCACTTCTCATTCCTATTCACCTTGCTCACATCTGCCAGATTTATCCCCCTAAAATACACTTTGAACATGCCACTTCATATATCAAGAACTTTAATTAGCTTCCTAATGCATCTCACCTCAAGTCTAAACTCTAAGCTAAGCTTTCAAAGGCCCTTGGTACTTATTGTTATTGCTGACACCTGAAATGTCATCCCTCCCATACGTATATCTGAAGCCTACTTATTATTCAAGACCCATATTTAACCTTCTCCATGAAGTTTTCCCTCCCAGATCCTTCCAGTTCAAAATCAATGCAGTTAGTCACTGTCACTCAATCTTATCAACTAGTGCCTTTTAAGGTCAGAAAGTACATTTATACTTTTTTTTTTTTAATTTTGCTTTCTCCTTTTATAGTATCTATATATGAGATGATGGATGTTAACTACACTTATTATAAAAAATATGGAACATATCATGAATTCTCATGTCATCTTTGCACATGGGCCATGCTAATTTCTTCTGTACCATTCAATTTTAGTGTAAGTGCTGCCAAAGTAAGTATTATTTATACTTCTTTTGAATTACATGCTGCTAAATACGTAACAGGTATTGATAAATTGATAATGCTGGTCTGAATGGATATAAGCCTGAAGATAGAAATATTAAATTTCTCTCCCCTACAGCACAGCCAAACAAGTGCAATCACCACACCATTTGATGCCCTCTAATTCTGTAGATTCCTTAGGTGTGTAATTTTTCTCTTCAATGAGACTATTTAAACTGCTTAAGACCAATGTCTTCATTTTAATATAGCTCTCATTTCTGCCCAGCATCTAATTGAGCCAAGTATGAAACTGGTAATCAGTAAATACTCATTGAATAAACATACATGTTTTTCATTCCACAAAATAAAAACCTTAAGTTCTTTAAGATACCTATCGGGCAGCGCTGGTGGCTCAGCGGTTTAGCGCCACCTTTGGTCCAGGGTGTGATCCCCACATCAGGCTCCCTGCATGGAGCCTGCTCCTCCCTCTGCCTGTGTCTCTGCCTCTCTCTCTCTCTCTGTCTGTCTCTCATGAATAAATAAATATTTTTTTAAAAAATACCTTTCTTGGATTTATCATGACTAATTAAAAGTTCAAATGGAATACAGAGAGCCTATTACTCAATTCAGAATTTAGGCCAGCGCTACTTAAAGACTATTTAACTAAGTGCAATGAATTATTCTGAGATTTTTCAAGACTTGGCTATCTCCCCTGATAGCGAAGGCAACTATTATTTTATTAGAACTCAGCAAATCTGGCTAAAATGAAAAAGAATGCTGCTTTCCTTTGCTGGAGTTAATAAAAGCATCAGCTGAAATCTGGAGAGTGGGTAATACATAGACAATAAAAGGGCAGCACTGGAAGGAGAAAAAAGAAAATTAACACCTATAGGTTTTTAAGCCTATTCAAAGTATACAACCAATGACAGGGCCTTGAATTGAAGCTTATTTCCATGGGAAATACATTCCTTCCTGATTATTTATAACATAAATCTACAAATCACATTAGTGAACAGAAGAAACACTGGTTTCCAAACATATGTAAGTAAATAAAACATACTGGGAAATTCCTACACAAATCCACCAACAGTTACAGTTGACCCTTGAACAATACAGGTTTGAAGTGCACGGGTCCATTTATACACAGATTTTTACAGTACACATAAACGTATTTTCTCATCATTTTCTTAACATCTTTTCTCTAAATTACTTTATTGTAAAAATACAGTACACAATATTAACATACAAAACATATTAACCAACTAATTAATGTTGTCGCTAAGGCTTCCAGTCAACAGGCTATTAGTAGTTTTTAGGGAGTCAACTTGGATTTTCAGCTGTGCAGGAGCTGGCACCCCCAAACCCCAACCTGTTCAAGAGTCAACTGTACTATCAGAGTATATTCTACATTGCTCTTCAGCACCTCTATAAAATACTTTCTTAAAAAAGATAAAAAATAAAATAAAATAAAATAACTTTCTTCTAATTATACTGACCATAGAGGTACCTAAGGCCTTTTTAAATTTTTTCTCTAAATTTCTACCATGTTATACTGTGAGCCAACAGCTAGGCCCAAAATAATAACTCTTGACTCAATTTTGCTATGGATTAAGTTATTTAGGCTGCTCCTTCTCATGAAACACTAAAAATCCTAGTCTAGCTAGAGTCAGAACGTATTTGAATCAACATTAACTGTCTTTTAGCCCAAGACGGGTAGAAACATGCAAGGCTACAACATATTATTTCTTAGAAGCGTGCTGTACAAATATTTTATTCCAACTTTTTATATTTTTATAACAGATTCTATTTAGATAAAGTTGACTCGTGATATTGTTTTATTAAGTCCACAGTTTATGTTATGTAAGTTTTATGTTGCATGAATTTTCTGCAAGAACTAATTGAAAGTTCAAAGTACATGGACAAACTATGTGGTGTGCCCAGTCACAGGAATACAGAAAGCCTAACAATTCAGTATTTAGGCCAGGGCTACTTCGATTATAACTAAGTGGTGATGTTGCAATCACAAATAATTTCTGCCATTTCCTCAAGACCTAGTTAACATCAGCACAATATGAAAATTTAGAGGAAATTTGGGCGCTGATTATCATTATACAGTGATCTTTAAAAACACTCACCTTCAAATGACTACATTCTACGTTACACAGAGAACACAAATGTGGAAATATTCTTGGAGATGCTGCATAATAATCATTCATCATAGAGGGAGTTGGAAGTCTCTTCATCTTCTGGGCATCAGCATGTGAAAACTTTGGTAACCAAGATGCTTTCACAATTCCAAAGGGTGACTGAATGGGAATATCAGCCTCTGACTGGTAATTCTTTTTACTTCCTCCTGATCCATGTACACTGGATGAGTTAATCACGGGTTCATGTGGGATCCGTTCTTGCTGGCTTACAGCTGAAATTAATTCTGATGAAAAAGGTTGCTGGTTCATAGACGGAGGAATAAGAGATTGACTCATTGTCTGGTTAACTGTTTGGCTAATGGATTGACTGACAGATTTTACAGGTTCAAGGACTGACTGTCCTCCTGAAATGTGTAAGCCTGACATCTTAGTTCCACTCTCAACTGGGAAAAAGGACTGATTATTAGAGGACTCACTGGGGAAGTCCATCTGTCGAAACACATCTTCAACAGGAAACATAGAATTACATATCACATTTGGAGTGGGAACAGATGCAGAAATATTCTGCTGTGACCGAAATTCATTCTTGACCTCATCTGTTGGAATTTCAGGATCATAAATACGTACTTCAAGTGGATCTTCTGTGTAGCCATATTTGCTTGCATGCCCATAATCAATCACATTACTGGAAACTGCCTCATTACCAAGTGTTTCTTTATTTCTGCTCTGTGAAGGTAAATTAGGTAATCGGCGCCCCATTTTTCGCATTCTTATATCCCTCAAAATTAATGGCATATTTTCAGGAGTTAGCTGTTCATCAGGATAGCGACTAAGTTCTTCTAAGTCTTCATTAGATAATCCAAAACTTGCTAAGATACTTGAGGCACTCTCTTTTGTATAGCGGCTCTGCACTTGAGGACTTTGCTCTGTAACCTGTGTTATAGAACTCTGTTTCACTCCCACTGATGCAGATATATGAGGCTCATCATCCCACCGGCTACCATGAGGCTTCCCCTTCTTTTGTTGTGCTTCATGAAAATCCAATTTTTCTTTGGTCAATCTTGGATCAGTTCGGTGTTGAGTTACCTGAACATTCATTCTCTGTGGTCCCATATTCTGGTAAGATTCATGGCCAGCAAATCTGTGTGGAATTCCACGGGCTCTCCCTGCTGGGTAAAATCTTGGAAGACCCATGGATCCAGGCCTCATAAATGGTCCTGGAGGCCGCATCCCAGAAGGGTTAGGTGCTCGTGGCCTCTGAAGTGGAAAGTTTCCTCGTGGATTAAACCTGGGTCTCGACATGGCTATTTTCAAGAAAGCCTGATTTAATAAAGCATAAGGTGGTGTTGAACTATGTGAGGCAACGGCATTCAGCTGCTGAAGCGCCAACTGAGTCTTAATCTGAGCAAAGTGCAAAGGAGATGGGCCCAACAGAAGTGGGTTTGCAATGCCCAGGTTCAAGGAATTCACAAGTGGTGCGAAATTTTCCAAGAATAACACAAAGCTGAAAGTTAAAACACAAATATTAGATCATTTTAACTCAAACTACTTTATGAAGTGGGTTCTACAGCCAGTGTAAAACATTTTGAAATAAAGCCATGAAATCATCCTCCATTCATATACTTTTAGAGTGTTTACAAGAATTGTTAACTTTCCCAAAAAATGTTCTCTTCTTTTCTTCCCCGAATCCAGAACACAAACCCCAAACCTCAAGCCAGAGTTCATGTAACATAGTGTTGCACTGGGTGCTGTCCTAGGTGCTGAGCGGTAATTACAACTCCTTTAAAATAATCTTGAAAAACATTGGGGATTTATTTCATATTTCACGCTTTGTTACTGGAAAAAAGATGAAGGCATTAAAATACTTAGAAATACACATACACTTAATATGTATGTTATGTACAAATCATGAAAACAAAAACTGTAAGCCTAAAATTTTACAAGACCCATCTCTCCCAACACAAGTCTTCCTTGGAATCGCCACTCACAAATTCCATATAGCAATTAGACTACGCTTAAGTTTCTGTTGCTAAATAAACATTTCTTTTATGATGAAATTTACAAACAACTTGACTAGTCTGACAAAAGAGAGTGTGCAGTAGCATGGAATTGATTATAATATACAACATAATACACAGTACAACCACCAGTCGCCTTTCTCTTAGATTTTCTCCACAGTGTGACTATAGGCAAACATACATCGATAATAATAATAACTAAGTTTATTTATACTGTTCATCTGCCAGTGACTCTTCCAAGCGCTTTGCATGGATTAATTCATTTAATTCTCACAACAACCCCTTGAAATATGTAAGTTGTAGGACAAGAACACTAAGGCTCAGAGAACTCGCACAGACAATAAACGACTGGGCCAAGATTTGCACTCAAGGTAATTTAGCACCAGAATGCATGCTCTTAACCACTAATTGATGTGAGCAAGAATATCTTGCAATTCCCAGACACTGTTATTAAAGTGGTTGCTGTCCAGCCATGAGAACACAGCACAACTCATTCCAACCTAAGTCTCAGAAAAATAGTACTTCAGCACCAAGGTCAGCAACCATGAAAACTTGACTTCCCTCTCCCAGTTTTAAAAAAACAACAAAAACCCCTGTGTCCGTTGTTCACAAGGTCCCTACTTTTATACCTGATAGAAATGCAAGATGGGAAATACAAGGTCTTGAGGCACCTACACCAACTATGAAAACCCACACTATAGATCATACTTGATGATTATCACTTTCTGGGTCAAGCTACAACTTCATAGCTCCACTAAATCCTTCTTTAATGTATACGTTAATAAAATGTTAATTTGGCTGAGAAATGGACTTTATCTAGTTAACATACTCCCTTCCAACCATCTCTTCCAGTCAAAACAAACAAAATAATTTTGTCGCAGACCTGACTTACTTGATTTTTACTCAACGGTCAGCCTCCACTAAACATTTCTCATCCACCAAGACCCAGTGAGTCTTTCAGCAAACTTTCTTATTTGTTGCTTGTATCACTTGGGACTCATACCTTTCATTATGCTTTTGTGTTCCTATCTGTGTTTTATTAAAAAAAAAAACAAAAAAAAAAAAACGGTCAATTAAGAGCATGTGTTTATTGCTGTCTTATCTCCAAGCATAAATTTTACTCCTACCTAAAACACCATCAAATATTTGTTAACCTATCTGAAGGATCCAAAGTCACTATAGATTAATTGTCAAATCAGAATGAAACACAATAGTACTACAAAAATCTTAAGCTTCTAATTCAACAGATACAAGCTGCAGACACCACAAGTTTAGTAAACAATGAAATGATGCAGTCATATGAAAATGTGTCTGTTTTGTACAAAATAAAAATATTTCCAAGAACAGCTTTGTCTTACCTAAGCAGTTTGGCATCTAGTAATTCAAACTCTTTCAGCACCATTTTCCTTAACTGGTGAAGACTGTTCCCACAACTTTAAGAACACAAACTATCTCAAATACTGTTTCTCCTCCATAAGGAAATCACAAAGGAAGAGATTTCAGTCAGTCATCTAACTACTGCTTGGAATTGTGAGTAAGTATCATTTAGAAGCATCTATGTCTTAAGTTCTTTAAAGGCCAAAAACTTATCTATGTATTTCCCAATGTGTCCAGCACAGCCTTACAGTGATGTACGAATCAGAATTTAAGAGAGCAGCCCTTCACAAACTGTATCCTGCAGAAATTAGTACCCTGTGAAATTTTAGGTCTTCCATAAACAAGTTCCCTGGTCAAGAAAGTTTGAAATGCATGCACTAGCTACCCTTTTCAGAAAGACATGAATGATGCCTACTGTATATTAAAAGCTCTAAAAAAAATAAAAATAAAAATAAAAATAAAAATAAAAAAAAGGCTGTGATGCCCTGTTATCAAAAGGTTTTGTTTCATTTTGTGCTTCCTAAACTTGAGTTGTAAAAAAATAAATAAAAAATAAATAAGTAAAATAAACTTGAGTTGTCTTCATACATATATCTAGAGACGATTGGAATATTTAGTTATTGGTAAAGCACAAACAATGAACAATGAGAACAGTTAACTTGTGACTTACAGTGTACAACCAGGGTCCTGAACCCCTCCTTTCTCTATTCCCCTTAAGCTTATAGTTGCTGTAGCACAAGGTGGTGGGTGAGGGATAGGGGTGCAGTCCTCAGGGAGGGACTAAAGAGCAGGGGAAGTGGAGTTCCACCCTTGGAGAGAAAGCTACTTACTAATCACCGCAGAATTATTTTCATGTTTCAACAACTGCCATATCTGTATCAGTGTTGTAGTTATGAGTATCACTCCTGAAAGATTCAATATTCACAAAACAGTGTGCAATATAAATGACAAGAATCAAAAGGCCTTTTCCCGAATTTAAATTTCAGTTCTCATTAAATAGAAGTTTGGCTTGTTTGCCTTTTTTTTAGGATCCTTACACACACATACACACACACAATGTCCTATATGGTTAGTCCCAATGTGAAACCTAATATAATGAGGACACAGTAATAAGTTAACAGCGGCCCTCGCTTTCCCAAAGAGATTGTTCTCCCTTCTCTCTTGGTAAGACAAGTTAGGGGCTTGTTTAGTCATAGTTATTTATTAAGCATTCTAATTCCAGGACCTGCTGCTAGCTAGAGGTAAGAAAGTTTCTCTCCTGATACACATATCCTGGAAAATACATCATTATAAGCAAATGTCACTCTTTCAATAGGTCTCTTCAACTAAATTCCTTTCTAAGAACAAGTTTAATCCTCTTGAACTTTTAAACCAGTTATTTCTAATTTTTATCCCAAGACTCATTCTGAATTTCAAACCTAGTCTATAGTGTATTTTAACTTTACATTGCATTTAGTAACACTTTCAGATACTGATCCACTAACGTAAAACCATCAAACACCTTCTTATGCTATTAGATATAATCCTGGTAGAAGTTTCTCACAAGTAGTTAATCAAAACAACATCCTTAAAAAAGGAATTATGATAAATTACTATACATGTAGTTCAGCTGTCTCCAGTTCTATCTATTCCCACTATAATGATGTGAATGTTAAATCAGAAGCATGAAACACAATGTTGAGCATTGGTAAGAACTTACATGGACCATTTTAAAAATATAATAAAAAGTCTGCCTACAATCCATATGCCAAATAACAGATCTTCAATGGTTAAGGAAATGTTAAGTAACCTTGTGTTTTCTTTGTAAATGAAATTTAAGGAGTACAGTCCTATTTCATTTGCATAACCCTTTTTTTTTTTGCATAACCTTTTTATAAGCATCATTTAGGAAAGTTATCATTTAATCTTCTCTCCTAAAACTATCATTCACATTACTGCAAACAAAATGTTCTGACTAAAAAGATGCTTGTATTTACAGTTCAAGCTTTCTATTTACAAAGTATTATAAACTTCCCTTTTGCAATTATATAATTTTCAAGCCTTATTTCTTCAACTCTAAGGCAAGTCCCACCAATCAGCATCCTCTTCTTTGTTGCTTAACTTTTCCCCTTTGTTTAAACTTCAGTCCTACCAATGATGCCTCAGAGTACAATTACTCAATGCAAATGATAACCACTAAATGAAGCACAGGAATTTATTACCTTCTCAATAGATTCGGAAGAATAAAATTCCATATTCAACTATTAGATCTTTCAAGATATCTAAAAAAACAATGCCAGGTACTCCTAAAAAACTTAGAGAAACTGTCTTCTTAGCACTAAATATGTCAGAATAATTTCAAACCCACTTAAATACTTTTAACAGTGCTGGTTTACAAGGGGAAATAGCAAGGCTATTAAGCTAGAACAGATCCCTTCCTTCATAAACCTAAACACTCCAGTTTTTAAAAGATGGAGTTAGTGTCTTAGAGAAACCAAAATGATAAAATATAGTTAAAAATCTGGATGTTTCCCTTTTCACACTTCTGCAATTAAGAGGGTTTGCAGAGACTGAAGACTGGTTGAATAAATTATGGTATATTCATAATTTGCAGGGGTAAAAAAGGAATGATATCAAAAAACCTTAAGAGGGGGATCCCTGGGTGGCGCAGCGGTTTGGCGCCTGCCTTTGGCCCAGGGCGCGATCCTGGAGACCCGGGACTGAGTCCCACGTCGGGCTCCCGTGCATGGAACCTGCTTCTCCCTCTGCCTATGTCTCTGCCTCTCTCTCTCTCTCTCTGTGTGACTATCATAAAAAAAAAAAAAAAAAAAAAAAAAAAAAAAAACCTTTAGGAGGATATACCCTACAGGTAAGAACTACTACATTAAAAAAAAAAAAAAAAAATTCCAAAAGTTGTTTTCACTTTTTTTTTAATTGGCATATGGACAAAACATAAAATGCTGATTAAAGATAAAATACCCATATATTATTTTTATATATATAAATATGTAGTACCACCATCACATATGTCTAAAGTCAAGCTGGTTTCTAAACCAAAAATAAGTGAATCCTTGCTCTCCAAATCTGCTATTACAAGTAGAGAAACCCAAGGGGTGGGATCCCTGGGTGGCGCAGCGGTTTGGCGCCTGCCTTTGGCCCCGGGCGCGATCCTGGAGACCCGGGATCGAATCCCACATCGGGCTCCCGGTGCATGGAGCCTGCTTCTCCCTCTGCCTGTGTCTCTGCCTCTCTCTCTCTCTCTCTGTAACTATCATAAATAAATAAAAATTAAAAAAAAAAAAAAGAAACCCAAGGGGTTTCACCAACAATGGCATTCACTGATTTGATAGTAATTTGTAAATTTTAGTAATATCAAAGAATTTATAGAAAGTAATAAGTGATAGCCAAAAATTCAGAACAAATGCCTAACACAGTTAAGTACAAACTTTATTAACCATGACTATTAAAGAATATGACACTTTCTGGAGAACTGAGCACTAGCCATTAAGAGGCTGGTTCACCTAATTTATGAAATCACTAAATTGACTTCAAAATTAACTTCGAAAAACCCGAGTTAAGATCTGAGTTAATTATTAACACTCCTTTGAAAACAATTTTCAAAAATTGAAAGACTGTTTGAAAAACTGCAATTAAATATTAATACCTTAAAATAAATTTTATCCCTGATAAGTAACATATGCTTTTTACAGAAAGTAAAAGGTAGTAAATTAAATCCTTACCATTAAAACCATAATCCTAGAATGAACTAGTATTCTGATATAATTTCTTTCAGGTTTGTGTATGTGAATACGTACATGGATGAGAGAGAGAAGTACACCAAACTTTACTATATGAAATTAGAAATACACTATTTTCAGTTAACATTTTATTTTCCTTTATTTAATATTTTCCAAAAACAGGCTATTTATTGGTCACGATACTTTCTGAACTTCTGAAAGAAATTCTATTGTTGTGACAAGTAGCACTTAATTCTTTTCTGTAACCTTTTAAGAACCAAAGCATGCCACTCTGAAACAAATATTCAATAAAATGTCAAACATAAAAATTCTTTTAAAAACACTTAATAGAAACTGACTTCTTGAATCAGGCATGCAAAAATGGCTCGATCTATTAAAAAGATACTGACATTAGATCCCATGAGTTCTTTCTGAGATGTTCACTACCACACACAATCAAAAATTGCCTGTTATTCTAATGTAATCTTTCATAAGGGAATCCTTTATTTTCTTTATAGATACT
Organism: Canis lupus familiaris; assembly: GCF_011100685.1. Classification (NCBI taxonomy): domain Eukaryota; kingdom Metazoa; phylum Chordata; class Mammalia; order Carnivora; family Canidae; genus Canis; species Canis lupus. The sequence goes on from NC_049238.1 coordinate 51,843,949, forward strand.
GGTAAAGAAATCAGAAATCTAAAAATCTAAAAGCATCATTAAAAATTAGCCGGATCATAATGGCTCCACTAGATTCATAATGAAAAAATCTCTATCAACCCCCAAACATGAATTTTATAGTATTCAGTTTACAAAGCACTTTATATTATCTCACTGGAACCTCACAATAATCCTATGAGAAGGGGAATCCCAGTTTTTACAGATTAAGTGAAGCCTCAGAACTAAGTTGCAAGATCATAACTAAAATCTTTAACTCCTCTCTATTTTTTCATGCAATATTCTAGATATAAAATGTAAATGTCATAGCTTTAGTTTTTTTAATTAGAAAAAGTAACAAATATTCATTATCACCCCCCCCAATAAAGAAAAATCACCTTCATGACACACAGAAGAGTTGTTTTCTATAATCTTAACATAAAGGGAAAACTACCATTATTTTTCTACATATATACCCACATATTTCATTTGGTATTATTTTGTTAGAGTGACTGACAATATAGAAATCCACTTTAGTATCTAAGAATACAGGGACTACACTGGTAACTTAATATAAGAGGGAGTACATGTCATTCTATGCTTTCCTCAGTTTAAATGTCAATCTACTAATCTCTTCTAGTATACAGATGGATCCACTTGGCCAACTCTTTTCTACCATTAGTTTTGTCTCTTCACATCTCAGAAAATATGTAGGTCCTAATTCTGAAGGTACCACAAGTGTAGCTGGGCAGTATTACTAGAAATTAAAATGCCAAAATGTGGTACCTCAAGGTAACTGTTAAATAACCAGAAAGAATAAAAAGGCAATTAGAAACATTATTTGATATCACAGAGGGTGTCACAAATTTCCCTGCCACTTGAAAGGATTGCTAAACATCATGATTCCATACATGAAAAAAATATGGAAGCTCAACTTGCTAACAACACACAATTCCAAGGACAGATTACCATGAGAACCATGCATTAACAACTTCATATAGCAATGATTTAAGCTACAATTTCCAGAAAAACAACTTTTTGATAAACAGGATGCATATAATTGTACGTATTTTTATATGTACTTTTTTTTTAAAAGCACTGCATACATAAATGGGTTTTGAGAGATCACACTGAATTTATAGTAAATGATGCCTCACTGAGAAGTGCTTTGGTGGGCCTGCTTGTCTTGCTACCCTCAATAAATGTAATTAGTCAAAGAGAACCCACCTGATCAGAGCTGGAATAAAGAAATCTGTCCTGAGATTGTTTTTAAAACTAGAAATTAAAAAAGTGGTGTATGTTGATAAAACTCAAATGCTGATAGCATATTTACTGCCTTAGTAAGAAAGCACAAGCATGGAAACAAAATAAAGCCAAAGTAACAGAAGACCTCAGGACCAAGAAGTAAAAACAGTACTGAAGACATTCACTGCTTAGATGCAATTGTTCTGAGGCATAACTGCATTCTTGACCTCCCTGCCATTAGGTTGTTACTTCCATGAAGCATACAGGCCAAAATATGTCTTGTCTCTGCCTAAAATGGGTTTCCAAAATCTTTGATTAAGCATACCTAAACTATTTGGTCAAATGCCTTAAAATGCCAAATTCCTTAAAGTCTTTACCAAGTAACAAAAAAGCATATATAGCATGTTACCTTTTTTTTAAGGTTTTATTTTACAGAGAGAGAGAGAGAGTGCACGTATATGCAAAAGCAGAACCCTCAGGAGAGGGAGAAGCAGGCTCCCCACTGAGCAGAGAACCAACATGGGGCCCTTGATCCCTAGATGCCAGGATCACGACCCCAAGGGTCACAACCTCAGCAAAAGGCAAATGCTTAACAGACTATGCCACTCAGGTGCCCTAACATGGTTACCTTTTGTATAAAAAAATGAAAATAAAAAAACACATGTATCTGCTTACAGTTACAAAAACCACAGGTAGGATAACACAGAAAACAAGATGATTACCTATATGAGATAATAAAAAGGGACTGAAAAAAATTGGGAATATTTCATGGAGTATATGAAATATACATGGAGTATATCCTATTATATAGCTTTGACTTTTAGAAGCATACTAACCAACATTTTTTTATTTTTATTATTTTTTCATTTTTTTAAATTAAAACAAGGATGGAAGAAGGTAAGAAAAATCTAAAACTGAAAGCAAATTCAATCATTTTGCAAATGCATACTATAACCCATTTAAAAAATTAATTCAAGTAATTTATGAACCCACTATTTGATATATATATATCCTCAGTTTTAGAGAAGCTAGGAAAAAGGGGGAGAATTACAAATAAATTCTTTTTAGTAGTTTGTTTTGGGGAGTTCTGTAATGATATGGATGAATTCTTAAATTACTTTAGATATGTTACAGGATTAAGCAAACAAGTAAATGTTTTGATAGTGCTGGGAACCAAGGCTTTCAATGTCCAATACAAGATATACAAATATGAAATGAAAAAAAGAAAAAACTGGACAATAAATTATAAACCACTGAAAAAAATCAAGAGTCTGTAACTCCAATCAATCATTGCAAATGTAGAGGAACTGCTGACTTGAAAATCATCATTTTGTAACTGTAATAGTAAAAACTGGTTCAGACAAAGAATCTTCTGTGCGTATTAAATCTAGAGGGAAATTTTGATAAGTAGGACATCTGCATAGTCTTAGAATGTCTCTTCTTAAATCAATTAGTTCGGAGATGGGGGGTGAGGGGGCATCAAACATATCATCCGTGGCAGACAGATGGATATCATATACCTCCAGATTTGATACAATGGGGACAAAGGATCGCTTACGTGATTTTTCTGACCAGGGACACATAATCTGAATCTAATCAAGAGGAAACATCACAGAAATCCAAATGAGAAATGTTCTATTACAAAAAAAAAAAAAAAAAGGTAAAAAGAACAGAGAAGGAAAGCAGGCCATATTTTTCAGAAATGTCAACTTCACTAAAGATAAAGAAAGGCTATAGGAAATGCCCCAGAGTAAAAAAAACTAAAGGACATGACAATTATATGCAATTACCTGACCCTAGACTGATCCTGTTGTGGAAAAACAACAACTGCTATAAAGAACACTAATGGGTCAATTGACAAACCAGAAAATGGCAGATTAAAGAATTGTATCACTGTTAAATTTACTTAACTAATTACTATGTAGTTATTTTACTATAACTACAAAAGAAAATACCCTGTTTTTAAGGAAATAAACTAAGGTAAAGGAGTACAATATATGCAACTTACTCTCAAACAGTTGGGGGGGGGGATAAATCACGTGTATATGCATACAAGAATAGAAGAGGGGAGGAAGGGAGAGGGTATTCCTGTCAGAGATTTAATTCACTCAAAAATTAATAATCCAACCTTTTAAGTACGAGATTAACTCCTTAATTATATACTAAGTAAAAAAAAAAGAAAAGGTTTTAAGTATGGCCACATGCAGAAAACATGCAACACGACAAAAGAGCATCAGCTCTACACACATTTTTGTTTTTCAAAAAGCAAGCAAAAAAAAAAGTGAGCATCATGCTCACTCCCTATTGACTGTTAGCCCATTATGCAATTCATAATAATCTCATCTTTGGGGACATTTCAACTAATCTGAAGATATCCACCCTGCTAGGAGGGGTGCCAGTGAATTACTTCATTCAAAATTGGTTAACTCCCATAAGTAAAATTTAACACTAATGTAGCATAGTGTTTTTTAAGAACTTAGTTCTTAGATTTAGTGTATTAATTCTGGTCCTGCTGAGTGCTAAAAATGTGACCTTCAACAGGCTGGTTAACCCAAGCCTCAGTTTCATCATGTGAAAAACAGGAATAAAAACAATACCCACTTCAGAATGGTGTGGTGACCATTAAAATTATACCTCCCATAGTGCCTGGGTGACTTAGTTAAGCGGCCAGCTCTTGGCTGGCTCCTGATTTTGACCCAGGTCATGATCTCAGGGTCCTGGGATCGAGGCCACATCAGGCTCTGCACTCAGCACCGAGTCCACCTGAGATTCTTTCCCTCTCCCTCTGCCCCTCCCCACCCCAAAATAAATAAATCTTAAAAAAAAAAATTATACCTCCTGATTCACAGCAGCTGCTCAAAAGGCACTAAGATAGTAAACAAAATGCTTTAAGACGTAGATAGATACTTATTTCTTTTATTAAGATTTAGGTGATTTCTGAGAATTTCAATATAGTAGTTGAAATTAATACATGTATTACATAAACACACTGTAAGTGTGGTATATGAGACACAATTGGGGAAATTTGGATACTGGCATAAGGAATTATTATTTTAGGAGTGATACACGTTTTCTCTAAATATTGTAGAGAAAAAAATCTGAACTATACACTGATGAGTAATATGGGATTTGCTTAAAAATAATAGGGTGGAAGGCAGAGACATGACTGACCATTAGCTTGCAATTATTGAAACTGGGTGACAGGTACACAGATGAATCATCGCATAATTCTCTCTGCCCTTGTATATTCTTAAAATTTTCCATAATAAAAAGTTTTCTAAAGAAATGAACACATTCAAAAGAAAATCAAGTTGACAACATTCACTCAACAGTAGAACAACAAAAATTAGTTGAAAGTTTAACAAATTAAAATTGTGGAAATAAGGTAAGGAAAAAAGTGTAAAACCTTAAAAGACCGGAACAATAATTATTTCGGTATTTAAAGGGATTCAAGAGTTGAAAATAATCCAAAATATCTATGTGCCCAACGTAACCACGAAGAAAATATCAAAATATGTGTGCCTTGAAACTAAAACTCTCTTGTATTCCCTGAACTCTTTTCTCCGGACAAAATCCTTGCTCTTGACCCTCACTGATCATTATTATAGCTGTTTTATTTCTGCATCTCATTTTCTTCCTTTCCATTACTCTCTTATCTTCCATATACCTCTTTTCACTTTGATTCTAAGCCACAAATTTCAGACTACAGTAAATAAAGTTGAATAACAGAGTAAGTAAAGTTGAATACAAATGGGGCTTATTGGGTTTAGCTACAAATAGAACTACTTTCAAAATTTGGAGGCGGTCTAAACCACCACATACCAACATTCAGTAGCTCTTCTTTCCTTGCAAATTAGGTCAATGTTACTGGGTACCCATACGGAAGCACTGATTCCAGTATATAAAGCATCTTATCTGATTAGTATATAAAGCATCTTATGAAGAATTTGGACAGATTTAACCAAACTTTGTCCAGTATACATTAAGTCACAGTAGGAAGAGCACAATTTGGACTCCAAGGGCTGGGGTTCCTACCCAGGCTCTGGCAACTACCAGCTGAGTTCATTTACTCAACACATGAACCTGGAATACATACCAGGCAACGGGACAGATACAAAGATGAACATAACAATCATATAAATAAGTTACATTTTATTTTGGTAAGTGCTACAAGTGAGGAACATATAAAATTTATAAATACACCAAATATTTCAATGAAATATTAAATGATTTTTCAGCTCCAAATTCTATCAATTTAATCTGAATTCTTTTAAGCCTCTTTTTAACTAAAAGGGAATATTCACAAGAGACGATCTCCTATCAAAAGATGCTGCCTAAAACTTAAACATTTGTAATAAAAGTAATAGCTAACGTTAAAGCACCTATTATGTGCCAATGGATAGGGGCTTTCCATTCATTGTCTCCCAATTCTCACAACAATCCCAAATAGGAAGTAGGTATTAGCACCATTTTACACATAAGAAAACAAAAGTTCAGTAAGACTAAAGGAACTTGCCCAAAATCTTAGACATACAGTAAGAAAAAAATAGATTTGAATCCAGATCTTCTGATCCCAAAGCCTATTCACTAAACTATTTGTCTCGCATTTTCTTTCACTATTACATAAAAAAAAAAAAAAAAAATTTCCAGAGATCACCTTCTTTAGAGCATCTAAGAAAAAAATCTTTAGGACATCCATGAATAACAAAGTGACCTCTGATCGTAATGTGTTTTTTAAACAAGAGTATGTTATATACACCCTCCAAGACAAAAAAAGATTACAAGACTAAAATATAACCAATATTCAAGGTAATAAATATATGACAAGAATATTCTGAAAACTAGTTAATAGAAACCAATGAGGTTTTGTGACTTCTTCCATGCTTTAGCTTTCCCCTTACTAGATGGCAACAATCAAGCAGAGAATGGCCCACTATATTTCACTGTATTAACATGTTGGATTCTACATAATAATTTGAAAGTATTTACAGAGTATGGGGAAATAAAATGCATACGAAGTACTGTCAAATTAAAAAAAAAAGGACATAAACTAAGTCTAGGATGTCTAATAAAATTAAGCTATGTTGAAATACTGTGAACTATACATTTTTCTGTATAGACCTCATTAAGCATTTTTTTGGAAATTGATTTTTTCCAATTTATCAATATTAATCACAAATCTGAATCAGCAAATATCCCCAACAAATAAGTCAACCCTTTACAACAGACGAGGGAGAATTAAAAACGAAGGAATTTTTTTGTGCACAATTCCAAAGCCGGTTAGGTAAAGAATTTAAGTCAACTTTCAGTTGCCGGATCCTGGTAACAAGCTTTTCTTCAAAAAGTGTTCAGAATAAAAAGGGTCCCCCCTCCCAAAAAAATAAAAAAATAAAAAAATAAATAAATTCCTCCTTAGAGTAAATTTTAAGATTAAGAAAAATTAGCTCGAGGCAGCCGTCATTGTCTAGTTCGAGTGAAGATTTTGTACTAACAGAAGTTGCCCCCATTCGCAATTATCTCAACAAAAGATCGGTTTCAAACGTCCCCAAGGATGGAACAGTTTGGTATACGCCCCCCCCCCCGCCCCCAACAGGACGGGGCTCAGCCTAGAAATCGCACACAAACCACTAACGACCCGTATTCGCGATTCCTCTGAGAAATTTGTACCGGAACGGTTTCGGAGCCTTCCGTATCCCGCACAGAGGTGACATTTTCTTTGCTTTCCAGCCCGCAAACAGCAGGCATAGGGGACAGGGGCGAGCAGACGCCGCAGGATCTAACACCCCCCCCCCTTCCCCAGCCCCAGACACAAACATGCTCTGCTCTTCTCTCCACGCTCGCGGCACCGCGCCGCGCCGCGCGCCAGAGGGCTCAGCTCGAGCTCCGCCGCCTCGCTTCAAGGCCTGACGGGAACGGTTCCTCCCTCCCCGGCGCTCCCGCACCGCCGCTTCCTCCGGCTGTCAGGCCTGGCTCGGCCTCGGCAGGCCCTGCCCCGATGGGGAAGGGGCCGCCGCGGCGCTGCCCGAGGGCCGTTCTCGCTCCTCCGCCCGTGCAACGGCGTCAGGCGGCTCTTCCGGAAGCACGGTCCCAGCACGGGCGCCCGACGCGGCCCTCCAGGGCAGCCAAGTGAACCGACGCGGCAGCGGGGCAGCCGAGCTTCCCTTCCCATCCCGGGGGTCCCCCAGCCTCCTCCCGCCCCCGCCGCCTGCCCGCCGCCATCTTGTGCGCAGCCGCTGCGACACAGATACAATAGTCGGCCCGGAGCGCACAGGAGAGGCTCGGGAGCCCCACGCTACGGGCTCCCGCCTTGCAGCCCCTACGCCCCCCAAGGCAGCGGTCCTACCTATGCCTACCCGACTAACAGCCGGATCCCATTTGCGCCCCACACAGTTTAGCACTCAGCCTCCGGTCCCGACGCCGAAGGAGCTACCGCCTCCAGAGAGCTGCACGCATGCGCGCCTGTCGAGCCTTTGCGAGCCCTCATCGGCTCCCGGCGCCTGCGTACCGCCGGCCCCGCGCTCGCCCCGAGGCGCCAGGAAGGAGCCGCAGGAGCCTGGGCCCGAAAGGGAGCGCTCGCGCGCGGGGCGGCTCGGGAGCGCCCTGTGCTGGCCGCCGCCGCGTCGGCGCCTCTGCCTGCTCTGCTCCGGGCCCGTCCAAATCTTGCGCAACCTGGAAGACTTGTGTTGTCTCGCCTCCGCGAAGCCCCCCCCGACCGTTTCTGCCTTCGGTAACACCGCGCACTGGGTATCATAACGCTCTGTATGGTTAGGATTTTGCCTGCCATGAGGCTCTCGCCTTTTACCTATTTTTGCATCCCTCTGAGCAGTGACGTGATGTGTATCACAGCCCCTGACTATGTCAGGAAATTAGAATTCAGTTGGAGTTTATTGTTTATTAAGCTAAAAATCTGGGCAGCCCCGGGGCGCAGCGGTTTAGCGCCGCCTGCAGCCCGGGGCGTGATCCTGGGGACCCGGAATCTGGGTCCCACGTCGGGCTCCCTGCGTGGAGCCTGCTTCTCCCTCTGCCTGTGTCTCTGCCTCTCTCTCTCTCTGAATAAATAAATAAATCTTTAAAAAATAAATAAAAATCTTCTCATGTGTCATTTCACAATCAAAATACCCACCTGTGTGGTGGATACTTGACACCTTCACTTTATTGATGGAAAATTTGGGGTTGAGAGAACTTGAGTACTTAAGGTTACTCTACTACACCAACATAAAAGCTCAATCATTGGGCAAAATCGGGTGAAACTCCCAAGTCTTGCCTGTGGATGCCACACAAATCACACACCGCCTGCCTGAAGTCTCATGCACCACTTTTACCTAGCACCCAAGCAAATGTGTCTTTCTCTTTTCTTTCTTCCTTTCTTTTTCCTTCTTTTCCAGAGATGTATTTCTTTTAGTCATGTTAAACAGAAAAAGCTGAAAGAAAAGTCTTCTTATAAAATGTATCTTACCAGATTTTCATTTCAAACTAAAAATCCTGCAGAGGCAACAAGCCAAAAACAACAAAGAAAAAGCCAACAAGCCAACTCCACATAACCAATGTTAAAGCTTGAAGTGTTTCCTTCCATACATTTCCTTTTTTTTTTCCTTGTTTTGGGTTTTTTGTTTGTTTGTTTGTTTGTTTCTTTGTTCTTTAAAGATTTTATTTATTTATTTGACAGAAAGAGAGCACAAGCAGGGGGAGTGGCAGGCAGAGGGAGAGGGAGAAGCAGGCTCCCCATTGAGCAGGGAGTCCCCCACATAGGGCTTGACCCGGGATCATGACCTGAGCCTCCCAGGCACCCCCATACATTTCTTTTTTTTTTTACTCCCATATATTTCTATATAGTCATACAAACATACATAAACGTGTTATTTGCATGCAATGGGAAATTTTCTTTTTTTCTTTTTTGTCAAAAACTTACACATTAGCCTATTTCCCTTTAAGATTACTGATATTTCTCCCAGTAAACCATATAGATCTGCTTTCTTAAATAGTTGTGCAATATTTCATAGCATGGTTCCATCAGTTATTTAACCTATTCTTGACCCTGATGTTGTTTTCAGTCTTTTTTGATACTATAAACATAGCTCATATATAAACAGCCTTACCAACTGATATTTTTATTTCTAAAGGCTAGAATCCCAATAGTTATTCTACATTAAAGATGTATATATAGATAGATTAGATGGATAGATAGATTTAATTCTGCTACATATTGTCAGAATCCTTTTTGAAAAGCTTATCCAGATTCCCACTTGCACTAAATGCATAGGAGAATGACCATTTCTTCCCAACCTCACTTCTTTTTCTAAACTCTGAAACGACTTAAATATCATTGGACATGTCTGTAATTTAAAAGGTGGCATAATCAGAGGCACGTGGCTGGCTCAGTCAGTACAGAATCTGACTCTTGATCTTGAGGTCATTAGTTTGAGCCTCACATTGGGCGTAGAGTTTATTTAATTAAAAAAAAAACTTTTGAATTGGTATAATTAACCTTTGAAATATCTCACCTGATGCTTTTTCTGGGAATGGCTCTTGAACAACTTTCTTTAAATGTTTTTATGATATATAATTGGATTAGAATTTTTCTCTCCCCCCTGCAATCATTTTTGTAACTTAATTCTCCTAGAAAGGGATCCCTGGGTGGCGCAGCGGTTTGGCGCCTGCCTTTGGCCCAGGGCACGATCCTGGAGACCCGGGATCGAATCCCACGTCGGGCTCCCGGTGCATGGAGCCTGCTTCTCTCTCTGCCTCTCTCTCTCTCTCCCCTCTGTGCATTCTCATGGATGAATAAATAAAATCTTTAAAAAAAAATAATAATTCTCCTAGAAAAACCACCATTTTGGGGCACCTGGGTGGCTCAATGGTTGAATGTCTGCTTTTGGCTCAGGTCGTGATCCCCGGGTCCTAAGATCAAGTCCCACATCAGGCTTCCCACAGGGAGCCTCCTTCTCCCTCTGCCTGTGTTTCTGCCTCTCTCTCTCTCTCTGTCTCTCATGAATAAATAAATAAAATCTTTAAAAGAAAAAAAAAGAAAAACAACCATTTCATCTGGGTTTGTTTATTTATTTATTTATTTATTTATTTATTTATTTGAGATAGAGAGAGTGCTCACATGGAGAGAAAGATTAGCAGAAAAGGGAGAGAGAGATCCAACCCGACTCCACACTGAGCATGGAGCCCCCCATGGGGCTCAATCCCATTACCCTGAGATCACAACCTCGATATCACAACCTGAGCTGAAACCAAGAGTTGGATGCTCAACTGACTGCACCACTCAAGTGCCACTCATCTGGGTTTTCAAACTCATTTCCCGAGAATTGGGCAAACTAACCTCATAAATTCTTTTTACTTTTATGCTGTCCCTTATATGGTTTGATTTATTTCTACAGCACTTATCACCTTCTAACATACCATATAATTTATTTCTTATTGTTTCTTATCTATCTCTCTCCACTAGAACATAAGCTCCATGATATTAGGGATTTTGCCTCTTTTCTTCACTGCTTTATCTCCAATACTTAGGATGATACTTGGCACATAGTAGGAAAATCAGTGTATATTTTTTAATTATTTTTTTAAAGATTTTATTTATTCATTCATGAGAGACACAGAGGGGGGGAGGGGGACAGAGACTCAGGCAGAGGGAGAAGCAAGCTCCATGCAGGGAGCCCGACGTGGGACTCCAGCCCGGGACTCCAGGATCACGCCCTGGGCTGAGGGCAGGGGCTAAACCGCTGAGCCACCCAGGGATCCCAATCAGCGTATATTTTATCCAAAAAAATGAATGACCCTGATGGGTAAAAAAGTATATGTTCGTGCATGTGTGTGTCTGTGTGTGTGTGTATGAAATTGTTGAGCCTCATTTCATATCTACTGGCCATGTGCATTTCCTCCTTCAAAAATCCTTTTAATATTCTTTGCTTATATTTCTAATAAGCAGATTGTCTCTTTCTTATTAGAAGATAATTCTCAGTGTAAGGAATATTAACCCTTTGTCAAAATCTTGCATTTGGTTTTGTCCCATTCATATTTTCTTTTGCCATTATAAATTTTAAATGTAATCAAATTTGTCAATCTTTTCCCTTGTGACTTGAGTATTCTTTTTGTCTAAGAAGTCTCACCCCACCCCCAAGAAGCATACACACCTAGGAATTATACAAAAATTCTCCTAAACTTGCTAAATTTTTGTTTATAATTTCAAATTTTTATTTTTTACAGTTAGACATATTTAATCTAAAATTTATTTTTAGGGCACCTGGCTGGCTCAGTTGGAAGAGCATGGAACTCTTAATCTAGAGGTTATAAGTTCAAGCCCCACACTGGGTGTAGAGATTACTTAATTGAATAATAAGTAAATAAACTTAAATAAAATAAAATTTATTCTTTTTGTGATATGAAGCAAAGATCTAACTCTGTTTTCTTCCAAATATATTAAATCAATCATGAAGTTTCCATGTGTTAGAAAAAACATGCTTTCCCCTCCTTCATTGAAATAGCCCTTCCCTTTAAAAAACAAACAACAAAGAAATAAGTCCCCATACATAAAATGGATTTATGGACCTTCTAGTCTGTGTTACTTATACATTTGTCTACCTATAGGCCAGTAACATTTATTAATTCATTAACTGACCCACTAAGTACTTGAGGGCCTACTTTGTTGCAGGAACTCATCTGGCACCAAAGAGTCAGTGGCAAACCAAAGGCACCAATAACTCATGCCTCATGGAAGACAATACACAAGTAAATATATAGTATGTCAAATGGTAAGTGCTATGGGAAAAAACAAGCAAGATCAGGAGAGGGAATAAAGAGGTAACAGAGTTTGCAGTTTAAACAGGATGGTATTCAAAAAAGGTATAACTAAGGGATGTCTAGCTGATTCACTCAGTAGAACATCCAACTATTGACCTCAGGGTCATGGATTCAAGCCCCATGTTGGTGCAGAGATTACTTTAAAAATAAATAAATAGATAAACTTCTTTAAAAAAAATAAAGGCATGACTATCTATGAAGGCAGCATGTCAGCAGAAACCTGGATGAATAAACCGCAGAGAAATCTAGGAGGAAGAGTATTCCAGGAAGAGCGGAACATAAAATACAAAAATTCCAAGGTGAAAGCCAGCTTGTCATACTTGAGAAACTGCAAAAATGCCAAAGAAGCTGTAACAGCATGAGTAAGAAGGGACACAGCAGATGAGGTGGTAGAGAAGTGGGCTATATTAGTCTGCTATGGTTGCCATTAGCAAAATATCACTGGATGGGTGGCCTAAACAACAGGGATTTATTCTCTCACAGTTTCAAGTCTAGAAACTGATTGGGGAGTCTAGAAGTCTAGATTGGGGTATAGATATGTTTGGTTTCTCCTCAGGCTTCTCTCCTTGGTTTGCAATTGGCCACCTTCTTTCTGTGTCCACACATGGGCTTTTCCCTATGCACACGCATCCCTATTGTCTCTAAACTCTTCTTATAAGGACACCTGTCATATTGGATTAGGGCTCACCCACATGACTCCACTTAACTGTAATCACCCTTTAAGGTCCTACCTCCAAATATAGTCCTACTCTGAGGCATACTGGCGGTGAAGACTTCAACATATGAATTTGGGAGGAACAATTCAGTCCGTAACAAAGACCATTTTATTTTTTATTTTTTAAATATTTTATTTATTTATTTATTCATGAGAGACACACAGAGAGGCAGAGACATGGGCAGAGGGAGAAGCAGGCTCCATGCAGGGAGCATGACATGGGACTCATTCCAGGTCTCCAGGATCACACCCTGGGCTGAAGGCAGTGCTAAACCGCTGAGCCACCAGGGCTGCCCACAAAGACCACTTTAAAGCCTTTTTTTTTTTTTTTTTTTTTTTTTATGATAGTCACAGAGAGAGAGAGAGAGAGAGGCAGAGACATAGGCAGAGGGAGAAGCAGGCTCCATGCACCGAGAGCCCGACGTGGGATTCAATCCCGGATCTCCAGGATCGCGCCCTGGGCCAAAGGCAGGCGCCAAACCGCTGCGCCACCCAGGGATCCCCACTTTAAAGCCTTTTGGGTTGTGTTGTGAATGAGATGGGAATATTTTGAACAAAGGAGTGACATAAATTGACATTCTAAATATTGGAGGATAGAGTAGTCAACAAAAGTCAAGAATCTGCTTTCACAGAGTTTACACTTTAGTGGAAAAAACAATACACAAAAGAATATAAATGTGGTAAAATAAATTAAGGGAAATAAAGTGAGTAAGGGAAAAATGATGAAGCAGGGGCTGGGTAATGCCTTACAGAAGATAGTCAGGGAAGTCTTCTCTGGTAAGATGACAGTAGAGCATAGATATAAAGGAAGAGAGAGGGAATATCACATTGATATCTGGAAGAAAAGCTTTCCAACAGAGGACACCAAGCAAGTACAAAGGCCTTGGGACTGGAGCACATTGGGTATGTTTAAGAAATAATTAGGCAGCCAGCACAGTTGAGGTGAAATGATATAGAGGAAGGACAGATAAGGATAGAGAAGTACAAGGGATCAGATCATGCAAATCTTTATAAGCCACTTGTGGCTCTACAGAACATTAGATACATACTGGATTAGGAATCACAAGAATTTCCTTTCTAGCTCCTGTTCTGATAATGACCTCACTGGATTTCAGTTCTCATATTGTAAAAAGAGGGAGGAGGAGTGCCGGGGTGGCTCGGATGGTTAAGCATCTGCCTTCAGCTCAGGTCGTGATCGCTGGGTCCTGGGATTGATCCCCACATCAAGCCCCACATTGGGGCTCAGAAGGGAGTCTGCTTCTTCCTCTTCCTCTGCCTTTCTACCTCCCTCCTCATTCTCTCTCTCTCTCTCTCTCTCTCTCTCTCTCTGAAATGAACAAATAAAATCTTTCATAAAATGAGGGTGGGGGACGAGGAAGGGACTAGATTATCTTGCCCATAAAATGTGAGTCTGGAAATCTCCTATAAACTGAAAGATGCTCATGAATATTTATGGCATTCCCAAGAAAAAAAAATTTTTTTTCAAGATTTTTATTTATTTATTTGAGAGAGAGCAAGAGAAAGCATGAGGGGGGTGGGAGGGGCAGAGAGAGAAGTAGACTCCCCACTGAGTAGAGAACTGATGTGGGGCTCAATCCCAGGATCCTGAGATCATGACCTGAGCTGAGACAGACCCTTAACCATCTGAGGCTGATTCAGGTGTCCCAACCCCACTTTTTTTATTTTAGAATCTACCATATCCACACTACTCCACATTTTTATATTTTTTAGCCACCTTGGACCACTTGCAGAAATTCACATTCCCACCTAAAAATGTCAATATTCTTGATGGAAATAAAAGTCATCTTACTCTGCCTACTCTTCTGACCATCACTCTTGTCCACAATCCTCCTCCCCATTTTTTTTTTTTTACTCCATCTCAATGCTTTAATTCCTCCCCATTTTTTAACAACTCTGTTTTCTGATTGGCCAGACAAGTACTGAGAAGCTCTGTTCACAGCTCAGCTCCTGCCTGCTCAGCACAGTTCAATGCCTGAAAGGATTAGAAAAAAGAAGACTCATCACAAACCTTTTCCTGTGATTTGTGAATATACATGGGGCTTTGTCCCAATGACACAAGGAATCTCATTACCATTTCATCTCAAGTGCAAGTGTTGTAGAAAATAGGAGCTGGGAGTAATAATTGCCCTTCATATGTCTTTAGAATCCAAATGTGATGATTGGGATAGATACAGGGCCATCATGAAAGTTTGAGAAATCCCATAGTCATATTATGACCCGCTAATAAACATGAACATCAACAAAACTTGATTCTTATTGATCCTTGAATTTTGCCTCATTGGTGCCAGACTATAAGCTGTACCCATGTATCATATAGAGAGGAGTTCAGAAAAACTCAAAAGAATAAGCAGTTATTTTTCTGTTTTTATCAAAGCTAGTGCAATGGTAACTAGAAATCAGTTTGTCTCTTCTTGTTAAGGTGGTTTCTAAATATGTCCATAGATTCTTTGATGTAATTCACTTCACAAGGTAGAGCCTAATTCCACACTTACTGAATGCAGGTGGGACTTAGCATATTGTTTCTAATGAATAGAATGTGGTGGAAGGGATGCTGTGTGATTTCTAAGGTTAAGTGATAACAAGGATAGCTTCTACCTGACTTTCTCTTCTTTTATTGGATTACTTACACTAGTAAAAGGTTCATGAGAACATCCAGCCTGTTAATAACCCCAAAAGGGAAAGAATTTTAAATACTAACCAAAGCAGACAGCATAACAGAGAGATCAGGAAAAGAGACTGTCAAAGAGAGTCCTGCTAAAACACTGCCATCCGGAATCCCTGGGTGGCGCAGCGGTTTAGCGCCTGCCTTTGGCCCAGGGCGCGATCCTGGAGACCCGGGATCGAATCCCATATTGGGCTCCTGGTGCATGGAGCCTGCTTCTCCCTCTGCCTATGTCTCTGCCTCTCTCTCTCTCTGTGACTATCAAAAATAAATAAAAATTTTAAAAAAATAAAAATAAAAATAAAACACTGCCATCCCAGAGTAATTTGTGTGCATCCAAGACTGCAGTCTTTAAGGAGCAAGAACAGAGGCTGCACAATGAAGGGGCAATACACTTCACTAAAATAATTCAGGTAAATTACTAAATAAATAAATAAGCAAACAACAACAAAAACAAGTCCCAGAAGAAAGGGATAATCAAGATCTAGATTTGCGGGATCCCTGGGTGGCGCAGCGGTTTGGCGCCTGCCTTTGGCCCAGGGCGCGATCCTGGCTCCTGATGCATGGAGCCTGCTTCTCCCTCTGCCTGTGTCTCTGCCTCTCTCTCTCTCTCTCTCTCTCTGTGTGACTATCATAAATAAATAAAAGTTTAAAAAAAAGATCTAGATTTGCTACAATATACAACCTAAAATGTCCAGTTTTCAACAACAAAAAAAATACAAGACAAAGAAATAAGAATGCGTGACTCATACACAAGAAAAAAAAGATAGACAACAGAAACTGCCTGTGAGAAGGTCCAGATATTGGATTTAACATAATAATATGTTTTATAATAATTATTAGAAATATATTGGGAGAACTAAAAGGAACTATGCTAAAAGATATAAGTAAATGTATGACATGTTGCAACAAATAGAGAATGTCAATAAAAATAGAGGAATAATTTTTTCAAAGAACCACATGGACATTATGGAAGTAAAAAGTACAATAACTGAAATGACAAGTTCATTAGAAGGATTCAACAGTTGATTTGAACTGGCAGAAAAAAGAATCAGCTAAAACAGGGACTAATATGGGTCTTTCATAAAAACAAAGGGCTGTAATGCAATCTTAAGAAAGTGGGGGATACGCTTCACTTTATATCATTTTGGCTTAATAAATATTTCATAGGACTGTTCTACTTTCAGATAATGGGAGGAAACTTGTACATTCCCATGACTCCAACACTATATGTTTTGAAGTCACAGTAAAATCAAAGAATTACATTCATAATTAATATGAATGACAACATTTCAAGAAGTAATTTCTGTTACATGGAAAACAAAATTAAGAAAGCAACCATCAAACAAAAGCATCAGACAAGGCAAGTCCAAGGATAGCATATGAGAACAGCTGATGATCCTGTGAGGGATTTCTGGCCTAACCAATGAGAAGTCTGCCAAAGACTAGTTCAATACCAGCACCAGAAACTACCATTCCTGTTGTTGAAGCACCTGCACCAATAAGATTGGTAGCAGTATAAATGTCTCTGCTGATTGCACTGGTCTGAAATTCCCACTGGATTAGCTAAATCACACCATTCTGTGTCCCATTAATTACTATAGAGCCCTCTTCTATCAAGATGACACTGATGTGGCAATGGGTCTGGATGCAATTCTGGATCCAGTTTGCATCAGAGCAGGGATGCAGGAACCCTTGGCACAGATAAACATCTTATACTCTTTGGGTGCAGCACAGCAAGGAGACTTGGGCAACAAGCAACATAAGGTCCTCTCCCACTTCCTCTCTTCTGGGAAGGTAGTGGGCTGTGACTACAACAGAGATCAAAGGGGTGGGTTCTCTTTCATTTTTGAAGGATAGTTCTACCAGACATATAATTCTTGGTTGATGCTTTTTTTTTTTTCCTGTAGCACTTTAAATATGTCATTCCATTGTCTTCTGGCTAACATGATTTCCAGAGAGAAATTGGTTGTCACTGTTACTGGGGCTCTCTTGTAAAAGATAAGTCCCTTCTTCCTTGCTATAATAATTTGACTATATTGTGGCTGCATGTGGATCTCTTTGAATTTATCCTGCTTGGATAAGCTTAACTTTGAGTTCACTGAACTTTGTGGATGTGTAGTTTCATGTATTTCACCAAATTGGAAAGTCTTTGTATATTATTTCCTTGGAAAGTCTTTCTTCCCTGTATTCTCTCTCCTCTCCCTCTGGGACTCCCATTATACATATGTTGGTATGTGTGATGATGTCCCACATATCTTTTAGGCTTTGTTCATTTTTCTTCATTCTTTTTTCTTTGTGCTCCTCAGACTGGATAATCTCCATTAACTATTTTCTCTTTTAAATATTTAATTTATTTATTTGAGAAACAGAGAGCACAAGAAGGGGGAGCAGCAGAGGGAGAAGGAGAAACAGGCTCCTTCCTGAGCAAGGAGTCCAAAGTGAGGCTCAACCCCAGGACCCTGGGTTCATGACGTGAGCCAAAGGCAGACACTTAACTGACTGAGCCACTCAGGTGCCCCTCAATTAACTATGTTCAAGTGTGTTGATTCTTTCTTCTCCTTGCTCAAATCTGCTATTACACACCTTGTTTTAGTTTCTTCCTAATCACCCCACTAGTGAGAGTGGGACTCTCACTCTAGGATTATTGGCATGGGTGAACACACAACACCCAGCACAAATGATAGGAGATTGCTAGCATTTTGTTGTCACATATACTTATAATCTGGGGGAAGAGGACATCACACATCACAGAGGGCCTTGTGAGAGTCATACTCATAAACAGAGTGAACAATGACATATGGGAAGTAGGCTTTGTAATTTCAGTAGGGTGGGTGGATACCTGGCTCCTGCAGTAAGTTGTGATTATCTTGTCTGAATACTTTCAGGGACTTGCAGGGAATGGAAACCTGTTACTTAGGAATAATCAGGAACTGCACTTGGTCTCCATGATAAGAAAGTTTGTTTAGGGGCACCTGGGTTGTTTAGCAGGTTGGGCATCCAGGTCACAGTCCAAGAGTCCTGGGATCAAGCCCCACATTGGGCTCCCTGCTCAGTGGTGAGCCTGCTTCTCCCTCTCCCCCTGCTCATGGTCTCTGTCACTATTTCTCTCTCAAATAAATAAATAAAATCTTTAAAAAATATTTTTAAAAAGGTTGTTTGGCTAGGGGTATGGGGTTTCTCTTAAGAGTGATGAAAATGTTTCTTCTTTTTTTTTTTTTTTGAAAATGTTTCTAATATTAATTATGGTGATGGCTGTGTAGAATTCTATGAATATACTAAAAGCCACCAAATGGTACACTTTCAATGGATGAACTGTATGTTATGTGAATTATATCTCAATAAAGCTTTTATATTAATGGTTACTTTCATAACTTATGAGAGCTTATTTTAAAGCTACACATAAAAAAAAAAAAAAAGAATAGCAGTCTCCAGCTCAGCTTCTGGGAAGCCAGCTCTCAAAGAGCAATAGAATATGAACTTTTCATCACTCATGACCCAAAAGCAGCACTGCTAACTTTACCATCGACTTATTCCATCTGAAATAAGCTATTGTTGTCCCCTACTTAAATAAGTCTATCATACAGCTATCATACAGATGACTCTGTACCTCTAGGATGCTGCTTCACTGCTCATCTTGGCTTCTGCTTCTCTTCTTTTTTTTTTTTTTTTTAATATTTTATTTATTTATTTAGGATAGTCACAGAGAGAGAGAGAGAGAGAGAGGCAGAGACACAGGCAGAGGGAGAAGCAGGCTCCATGCACCGGGAGCCTGACGTGGGATTCGATCCCAGGTCTCCAGGATCGCGCCCTGGGCCAAAGGCAGGCGCCAAACCGCTGCGCCACCCAGGGATTCCCTTCTGCTTCTCTTCTTTCTGAGAATCTCAAATTCAGATTTGTTTAGGTCCCCTGTCACCTTTTTGGCAGAGTTCTCATACTAGTCCATTCATAAGTCACAGGTCTGGCTAATATAATGTACCTTATAGCTAAGGCACTTAGTCTTAATTTAATAGCTGTGGCAAATGCAGTAAAGCAATATGATACATTGCTAGTGGGAATCCAAAATGGTACAGCAATTCTAGAAAATGGTTTGGCACTTTTTTTCTAAACAAGCATTTTCTATATAACCCTACAATCCCACTTCTGAGAATCTACCCTAGAGTAACAAAAACTGATATTGGCACAAAAACCCAAACACAGATGTTCATAGCAGGTTTATTTGTAATAACCCCAAATTGGAAACAACCAAATGTTCTTCAAAGGGTAAATGGATAAACAAATTTCGGTACATCCATACAATGAACACTGCTCAGCAATAAAAAAGGAACACATTACTGAAACATACTATAACTTGGATGAAACTCAAAACATCCTGGTGAAAGAATCTAGTCTCAAGAGGTTACATTCTATGTAATTCCATGTATATAGCATTCTCAAAACCACAAAACTGTAGTGATGGTGAGTAGATCAGCAGTTGTCAGGAGTTATCATTGAAGGGAAAGTGTGACTATAAAGGGTTAACACAAGGGAGTGTTTGGGAATGATAAAACTGTTCTTTATTCTGATTATGGTGGTGGTTATACAAATCTACACATGAATTAAAATATAAAGAACTGTACACCAAAAGAAAAATAATAATATTTTCTGTATGATAAAGTAAAAAATAAAAACTAACAAGCTGGGATCCCTGGGTGGCGCAGCGGTTTGGCGCCTGCCTTTGGCCCAGGGCGTGATCCTGGAGACCCGGGATCGAATCCCACGTCGGGCTCCCAGCATGGAGCCTGCTTCTCCCTCTGCCTGTGTCTCTGCCTCTCTCTCTCTCTCTGTGTGACTATCATAAATAAATAAAAAAAATTAAAAAAAAAAAAAACTAACAAGCTTAGGATATTTGTATGGAGTGAACATTTGTGTCCCCCCATCCCCATTCATAATCTGAAATCCTAACTCCTAATGCAATGGTATTAGAAGGTGGGGCTTCTGGGAGATGATTAGGTCATGAGTCTGAGCCCTCATAAATGGGATTCATACTCTTATAAAGGAGACTCCAGAGTGCTCTCTCACTCTTTCAGTCACGTGAGGACACAGCAAGAAGATGGCAGTCTGCAACCCAGAAGAGGGATCTCACCAGACCTGGTCATGCTGGTACCCTGATCTTGAACTTCCAGGTTCCAGAACTATGAGAAATAAATGTTTGTTGTTTATAAGCC
Source organism: Canis lupus familiaris (assembly GCF_011100685.1). Lineage (NCBI taxonomy): Eukaryota > Metazoa > Chordata > Mammalia > Carnivora > Canidae > Canis > Canis lupus. The sequence goes on from NC_049238.1 coordinate 51,864,581, forward strand.
ACTCATTTTATGATATTCTCTCTCTCTCTTTTTAAAAAAGATTTATTTATTTATTTGAGAGAGAGAGAGAGAGGCAGGAGGAGGGGCAGAGGGACAGGGAGAGAGAGAATCCCTAGCAGACAACTAGCCAGAGGTGGGGCTTGATCCCATCACTCTGAAATCATGACTGGAGCAGAGGACAAGAGTCTGACGCTGAACCAACTGAGCTACCCAGACATCCCTATGATATTCTCTTATAGCAGTCCAAACTAAGACAGATATCAACAAGCAAGTTATAGAAGAAAAGTGCAAATAGCTCAAACTTATTAGTAATCAAAGGAATACAAACTAAAACAGTAAGAAGAGGAGTGCCTGTTGCGTGTGGAGATTACTTATAAATAAAATCTTGGGGCACCTGGATGGCTCAGTTGGTTCAGCACCACACTCAGCAAGGAGTCTGCTTCTCTCTCTCTCTCCTTTTGCCCCTCCTTACCACTCGTTTTCTCTCTCTCAAATAAACAAACAGAGGGCAGCCCCAGTGGCGCAGCGGTTTAGCGCTGCCTGCAACCCAGGGCATGATCCTGGAGACCCTGGATCGAGTCCCACATCAGGCTCTCTGTATGATGCCTGCTTCTCCCTCTGCCTGTGTCTCTGCCTCTCTCTCTCTGTCTCTATGAATAAATAATAAAATCTTTAAAAAAAAAACAAATCAAATAAACAAACAAATTTTTAAATTAACAAAAATAAAATAAAAATAAAATCTTTAAAAAAAAACAGTAAGAAATTGTTCACTTATCAGATTGGCAAAAACAAAAAAGACTGATGTCTAGTGGGTGAGGATGTGTGGAATTTAGCAGCTGGTGAATATGTAAATGGTAGAGCCTTTGTTAGAGGGTGTCTGGATTTTTTTTTTTTTTAAGATTTTATTTATTTATTCATGAGAGACACACACACACAGAGGCAGAGACATAGGCAGAGGGAGAAGCAGGCTCCATGCAGGGAGCCCGATGCGGGATTTGATCCTGGGACTTCAGATCATGCCCTGGGCCGAAGGCAGGTGCTAAACCACTGTGCCACCCAGGGATCCCCATCTTAGAGGGCATTTTGATGGCATCTTTAAAAATATGTGTATATCCTTTAAAGCAGATAGCATATTTATAATTTACTTCTCATAGTACCTGGTAGAGAGGGAATTGATTAGTGTGTAAAAATTGAAATTATTTCCTGGAAGAAATGAAAGTTTGAGCTGAACCTTCAAGGATGGTAGGGTTTGAATCAGTGAAGAGGAAAAATAAAGAATGTCCTAGGAAAAAGAAAAGCTGAGACACAGTGACTCAAGAGGTAGAATGAATATGTTAAATTGGCATCAGCCAGGCTTCAGTGCAAAAGCGGAGTAGGGAAATGAAGAGAAAGACATGGAAATTTTTTCACAAAGTGAGGTCCATCTCACCTTTGGGGGCTCAAATTAGATGGCACCTCCCCTAAGAAACCTCCCCTACACCCAGAATTAACTGCTTGTTCTATTGCCCTTCCATAGCTCCTGAGGGAAACCTCACTATTTTCACTGGTTCTCAAACTTCATCCTGCATCAGAATCACCTAATGGGTTTATTCAAACACAGATTGCTGGCTCCACCCCTCAAGGTTTCTGATTCAATAAGTGTGGGGGCCACAATTTGAAAGCTACTACACTAGCCAAATTGGCTTCCTTTGAATCGCTAAAATATGATTACATTGAACAGCTGCTATTTTTGCCTTCCCAGCATTTATCCTCCCTTTGTTTCAGTAAGGGAACCCTTCTCCAAAGGGGAACTACTTCATAGTAGTTTAGGTGTGGCTGATCTGCCTCCCCTGACCAAACTAGGCACAGGACCCAGACCTGCCTAGAGTATTCTCTTCCCATGGTCATGGTAATTGATTCAGGAACGAGACTACAGCCAGTCAGAATCTTCTCTGGGGTTTTTCTGCAGACTTATCAGAGAAGATGCTCTCCTTCTGCTCAGGTTGCTAAACTGATAAGACAGATGTAACTCTAAGGCTTCTGGTGGCCCTCATGACTCTCAAGTGAAGAAAATCTGTTAAAGAGAAAAGAAGGGGGGATCCCTGGGTGGCTCAGTGGTTTAGCACCTGCTTTCGGCCCAGGCTGTGATCCTGGAGTCCCAGGATCGAGTCCCACATCAGGCTCCATGAGTCCCAGGATCGAGTCCCACATCAGGCTACCTGCATGGAGCCTGCTTCTCCGTCTGCCTGTGTCTCTGCCTCTCTCTCTGTCTCTGTGTCTCTCATGAATAAATAAATTAAAAATCTTAAAAAAAAAAAAAAAAAAGAGAGAGAAAAGAAGGATGTGGATGATGTCACTTGAGCCCTTTTATCTGATAACACCCAAAGCCAGGAGCTAGTTAAACTCCTGTAAATTGGAACACTGACTTTGTGCCTATCAAACCTAACGCTTTAGTGGCTTTTGAAATATTTTATGTATGAGCACATGACCTAAATTGACCCAATCAGATTAAGGAAAAAGATATATTTCATTTTAGTGGACAATCCCTCCCTGCTTCTACTCCAAGACATCATCAAGAAACTATCTTCTACTTATTGGCAGCTCCCTTGCCACCACAGGAATCCAGTCTTAAGGATGGAGCCAATGTTGAGAATAGCAGGATAAAGAGAGAAATAAACGAGGGTCTTTATTGACATAAGCAAGCCACTGCTGATCTTTACCACTTAGCACCCCTACCACTGGACTTTTGGTTATGTAAAATAACAACAAATTTACTTGCTTGAGCCGGTGTTTTTGTATTAGAGTCAAACACTATCCTAAGCCATATAACTGGCTACTTCTTTTTTTTTTTTTTTTTAATTTTTTTTTCTTTTTAAATTTATTTATTCATGATAGTCACACTGAGAGAGAGAGAGAGGCAGAGACACAGGCAGAGGGAGAAGCAGGCTCCAAGCACCGGGAGCCCGATGTGGGATTCGATCCCGGGTCTCCAGGATCGCGCCCTGGGCCAAAGGCAGGCGCCAAACCGCTGCGCCACCCAGGGATCCCTAACTGGCTACTTCTGACATTGAATTCTTGCAAGAAAGAACAAGCTTCAGTCAAAATGGTGCATCTGAAAACAAATAAAAAATACCCTAGCCTTAGAACCTTGCAAAGAGATATTTTTATTGCCCACGGACAGTGATCTCAAAACGGATGTGGGTCAAATAATTACTAATCTTAGTGGGTTACAAAGCTAAAAATTCTGCCTCAAGCTAATGTAAAGAAGGAGACACAATGGGAGATCTGATCTGGATCCAGGAAGACCCAAAGAATTGGGACAGCCAGAGGGCCAATGTCCCTCTTGCCTCCTCCTGCCTCACCCCAACCAATTTTAGGTTGGACAGAGGTGAATACCACCTGGCTCATCATAATGAGCCAGTCTGAAATGCACACTGGCGACAAGGGGAAGATAAGCAGAACCTCCCCACCTCAGAAATGCCCCAAGACAGAGACCAAGTCTGAAACAGCTAAAATTGAATTAAGGAGCTTAACAGACAAATAGGTCTATTCTGAAGGCACAGAAATGAGTATCCACATTCAATATTGATGGGAACAGTCTTTCTGGAAGGTGATTTAGCTTAATAGAAACTTTTTTTAAAAAAAAATGTTTCTACTCTAGGGATGCCTGGGTGGCTAAGCTGTTGAGCATCTATCTGCCTTCTGCTCAGGGTGTGATTCCAGGATTCCGGATCAAGTCCTGCATGGGCTCCTTGAAGGGAGTCTGCTTCTCCCTCTGCCTAGTCTCTGCCTCTCTCTCTCTCTCTGTCTCTCATGAATAAATAAATAAAATATATATTAAAAAAGTTTCTACTCTGGATATAGTAATTCTATCTAGGTATCCATCCTAAAGAAATAAAGACAACTACAGATATAGTCATGTGGTATTTAAAATGGCCACCACTGAGGGCGCCTGGGTGGCTCAGTCAGTTAAGCATCTGCCTTGGGCTCAGGTCATGATTTCCAGGTCCTGGGATGGAGTCCCACGATTGAGCCTCATATGGGGCTTTCTGCTTGGTGGGAGTCTGCTTTTCCCTCTCCCGCTATGCTTTCTCCCTCTCTCTCAAGTAAATAAATAAAAAATAAATACTAAAAAACCACTGAAAACAACTTGAATGTCCCCAAATTGCCCAAGTTATGTCTTTCATTTCACAAATATTTATTAAGTGTCTTTTGTAAGTGCCAGCCATTCATTGTGATTAAATATGGCCTGTTCTCAACACTTGGCCTTGACCATCTGCTAAGCACTGGGGATACAAGAGCACACATCAAGTTAAGGGCAAAAATGCAGAGTGTTCAGAAACCGTAGAGGCCACTTTTAGGCAAAGAGGCTGGAGCGATGTAATGCAAAAAGGACACAAAGGGCTACAGGGACCACTTGACTGGATGCAGACAGGCCCAAGAGGTGGGGTGACCCACCTCAAAATATCCATAGGCCCTCACTGACCAACCAGGCACAGTTCCCAATAAAGGGAAGATTCCATTCACTGACCATGCCACCAGCTTTTGCTCGATTGTCGCCCCACATTTGGGGGTCCCCATGATACTCCATTTAGGCACCACAGAAATTTTATACCAATTTAACACTGCAGTTTTATGTCTTAAATATAATAACAACATGTGGCTTATATTCTGTATATCTTTGGGTTTTTATTTCCTTTTTCTCCCCAGTAACTTATTTTTATTATATTTCACAAAATATTGGTCTGTGACAAATTGAAAAGTTTTAAAAATTGGTCCTTCACTGCAGATACTTTGAGAAGCATTGGCATAGAGAATTTATAAGATGGGGGTCTGGTTGGGTGTAGGAAACCAGTTGGTTTGGCCAAGAGTTATAGCACAGACTAAGATGTCGGCAATGAAGATAGTAAGAAATGGAAAGACTTAACATGTTTAGGAGGAGAAATTGATATAATTTGTTAATACAGTAGATATGAAGGAGAGATGAGGGATGTGTCGACAGTGCTTGCTAAGTTGATCACTTACTCAGCGGGACAGATGATCTTGCCATTCCCTTAGCTAGGAAATGCTGGAAGACTACCAGGTTTGGGGGATAAGGGGGATTCATGAGTTCTGTCTAGCTTGGATACATAATTTGGAGTGTCTTTGACACAAGTAGAAATGCTAAATAGACAATGAAATACCTATGCTAGGTCTCAAAAGAGGCTTGTGAGATGTAAATTTAGAAGTCATTGGCAGGTATCTAATAATTGAAGCTATGAGTCATTGATTAGATTACCTGGGGAGAAAATACTGAGCAAGAAGATGGTCAAGGCCAAGTGTTGAGAACAGGCAATATTCAATCACAATGAAGAAAAGGATGTGCTTGCAGAAATAACTGAGGACAAACCACACAATCGCTTTGTATCCATAAATAGAATATCACTCAACAATTTAGTTTTTTATATTGTAATAAATATTAACTGAAAAAGTTTAAAGTATCTCTCATATGTTCCCATTTTTAAACAGAAAAATATACATATAGGCAATCGCATATCCAAAAGTAGATGCCATCAAGAGGCTGGTACTAACAGTGAGACATATTGAGAGAGTTTTTTTTCCTGCTCATTTTTATTTCTACTTTTATTTTTATACAATGATGACAGTTTTTTCCTTGTGCCAAAGCAAACTTTTAAAAAGTTATGTGCAGGGATCCCTGGGTGGCGCAGCGGTTTGGCGCCTGCCTTTGGCTCAAGGCGCGATTCTGGAGATCCAGGATCGAATCCCACGTCGGGCTCCCGGTGCATGGAGCCTGCTTCTCCCTCTGCCTGTGTCTCTGCCTCTCTCTGTGACTATCATAAATAATAAATAAACCAACATTAAAAAAATAATAATAAAATAAAATAAATAAAATAAAAAGTTATGTGCACATGAAGATATAGTCCTCAGGTTTAAAATTTTACCTGAAACTTAGGATGTATATTGATTTTTTTCTTTTGCTTATAAATACTTTCATTTTATAAAGCCATAGATCATTCTGTAAAGTGGTATTTTTCCCCCCACACTTATAAAAAAGATGTTGACAATTCTTAGGAAAAAAAAAGGTGAAAATGTTTCTTATTAAGTCAGGGTTACACAAACATGATATTAAGAACACTCATGTTGGGATCCCTGGGTGGCGCAGTGGTTTGGTGCCTGACTTTGGCCCAGGGCGCGATCCTGGAGACCCGGGATCGAATCCCATGTTGGGCTCCCGGTGCATGGAGCCTGCTTCTCCCTCTGTCTATGTCTCTGCCTCTCTCTCTCTGTGACTATCATAAATAAATAAAAATTAAAAAAAAAAAAAGCGCATCTTTAAAAAAAAAAAAAAAAGAACACTCATGTTTTAAGTAAAGATTGCCAAAGGCACTTCAGGATTCTTTGAAAGTATAGTCCTTGGGCATACTGGATTTATATTTTTTTTCTGGCCTGGCATCCCTGGCACCTATCACAACTATATACTAGCACCAAGAAATGATTTACAATAAATAAATAAATAAATAAATAAATAAATAAATAAATAAATAAAATCACAAAATCAGAAAGTGTCAAAAATATTATTAAAGAAATTTTAGGGCAGCCCTGGTGGCTCAGCAGTTTAGCACCGCCTTCGTCTCAGGGTGTGATCTTGGAGACCCGGGATTGAGTCCTACGTCAGGCTCCCTGCATGGAGCCTGCTTCTCCCTCTGCCTGTGTCTCTGCCTCTCTCTCTCTCTCTCTCTCTCTCTCTCTCTGTGTGTGTGTGTCTCATGAATAAATAAATAAAATCTTAAAAAAAAAAAAAGAAATTGTAAAGTACTTTTAAAGTACTAAAGTAAATGTATCTAGGAAAATATTTATAACATATTACAAAGGATGAGTTCCCCTATCTAGGCCCCATAAGTTAATAAGGAAAAAGAACTCAGTAGTAAGATAGGCAAAGGATATGACAAAGAAAGAAGTACAAAGTACTATTAACTATGCAGTGATGTTCAACTTAACTCATAAGAAAATGTAAATTGAAACTACACAGATATACTATATCTCCTCTATCAGATTAGCATAGATCAAAAAGTATGACTATGTAGGTTAGAGTGTGGGTGATCAGCATATTCCTATGTGGAATGTAAATTGTTATGATCTCTATAGAAGGCAATTTGGAAAATTTCTGTCACATTTACAAAAGCACATGCTCTTTGAAACAGCAATTCCACTACTGGGGATTTATCCTGCAGATGTACTCATAATTATACAAACATACCAGATTATTCACTGAACACTATTTGTAATTACAAAATATTGGAGCATCCTAAATATCCACCAAGAAGGAATTAAATAAATTATGGTACACCCAACCAATAAAAATACTACCAAATTGTAAAACTGAGCAAGGAATCTGTATAATGATCAGAGATGATCACTGAGCTATATTTAGTGAAAACAAATAAGAGGTAGAATGCTGTACAGTGGGTAGCTAGAACATATCTTCTACCTTTTAAATTGGAACCATGTGAATACATTGCCTATTCAAAATACTTTTTTAAAAGAATGTAATTGGGGGAAAAAAAAAAGAAAGTTCTCTCAAATTTAAAGCTAACAGGGGGATCCCTGGGTGGCGCAGCGGTTTGGCGCCTGCCTTTGGCCCAGGGCGCCATCCTGGAGACCCGGGATCGAATCCCACATCGGGCTCCCGGTGCATGGAGCCTGCTTCTCCCTCTGCCTATGTCTCTGCCTCTCTCTCTCTCTCTCTCTCTCTGTGTGACTATCATAAACAAGTAAAAATTAAAAAAAAAAAAGCTAACAGGAAGAGAGAGAGAAAAATTAAATAAATAAATAAGGCGTTAATGTTAGGAAAAAGATAAAGATGCCCATGGCATTAGTTTCCTAGGGCTGGGATAAAAACCACAAATTGGGTGGCTTTAAAACAACAGAAATTTCTTCTCACATTTTGGGAGGCTAGAAGTCCAAAAGCAAGGTGTTAGCAGGGTTGGTTCCTTCTAAAAGCCTGGAGAGAGAAAATGACATGTCTCTCTCCCGGGTGGTTGCTGACAATCCTTGGCATTTCTTGGTTTGTAGATGCATCACTACAGTCTTCTCCTCTACCTTCACATCACCGCCTTTTTGTGTCTGTGTGTGTCCTTTCCTGCCTCTTATCAGAAGACCTTCATTCGATTTAGGGCCCACCCTAATGCAAGTCTAATCTCATCTCATTCCTTAGTTTTGGCTACAAAGACCCAATTTCCAAATAAGGTCACATTCTAAGGTTACCAATGGACATGAATTTTGAGGGACACTACTCAACCTGCTATACTCATTACTCCTGCTTTTTCTTGGCATTACACTGGAGGTCCCAACTAATGAGCTAAGACCAACAAAAATGGTATAAAGATTAAAAAGAAATGGAACCATCACTCTTTGAAGATGATATGACTATGTACACAGAAAACTCCAAGGAATCTGCAGATAAATAACTAGAAATGAAAAACTTAACAGGGGTGCCTGGTTGGCTCAGTCAGTAGGGCAAGTAACTCTTGATCTCAGGGTTGTGAGTTTGAGCCTCATGTTTTAATTACTTAATTAAAAAAATAAGATAGTTTAACAGACTAACAGTATAAGTTCAAATTACAAAATCAATTGCATATCTACACATCAACAAAAAAGTCAGAAAATGTGATTTTAAAAATAACTTTATGGTAGTGATAAAAATTAAGGTATTAAGAGTAAAACAAAATGATGTGCAAGATTCCGTGTGGACACAATAATAAAACTTCTTTGAAAGATATTAAAGAACACCTAAAAAAATGTGAGCTATGTACTACGTTTATAGATAGCAACATTCAAAACCATATATATAGCAATTCTCCCCTAAAGACATGTATAAATTCAACTGAATTTCAATCAAAACCTCAATTGCACATTCTTTGCAATCTGATAAGCTAATCCTAAAATCCATATGGAAGAATGAAGAGCCAAGAATAGTTAAGATTATCCTATGTAAGAAGAATAAGGGGAGAATTGCCCCACCAGATATCAAAAGGCATTAAAAGTTAATAATATGTAAAAGAAAAAAAAAAGTGTGGCATTATGCAGAAATAAACAAAAAACTAATAGAACAAAGACAGCTCAGAAAAAGACTTAAGCATTTATAGAAACTATAGAAATATAGACAAAGGGAGGCCTAGGTGGTTCAGTGGTTGAGAATCTGCCTTTGGCTTAGGTCATGATCCTGGGGTCTTGGGATCGAGTCGCACATAGGGCTCCCTGGGGGAACCTGCTTCTCCCTCTGCCTATGTCTCTGCCTCTCTGTGTCTCTCATGAATAAAAAAAAAAAAAAAAAAAAAAAACTTTAGGAATATAAATAGAAATATATATATATCAAGGTAATATATATATTTAGTGAAAACAAAAATGTAATTTGAAACAGCAATTCCACTACTATAGAAAAGATTATATATATATATATATATATATATATACACACACACACACACACACACATCAGCAGGGGAAAGGATGACTTTCCAAACGGAAAAAACAAATGGACTCCTACCTCACAACATACCCCAAACTCTGTTCCAGTACATTAGATACTTGAAAGTAAAAGCAAAGCTTTAAGATGTTTACAAAAAAAAATAGGTAAATGCACTCAGGATAGGAAAGAATTCCTTATACAACAGTCAAACAATACAAACCATAGGGGGATATATTAATGAACTTCATTACTTATAACTAAAACTTTATGAAAAGATATCAATATTTTTTAAAAAGTTAAAAATTAAATCACAAAGTGGAAGAATATTTATGGTACAAGTAATTAACAAAGGCATTGGGATTACAATCAGGATTTATAAAGAGCTCCTGAAAATCAAAGAAATGTTCAATGACCCAATAGAAAAATGAGCAGAAGATATGGTGAGGCATTTCACAAATGGGGAAGTATAAATAACCAATAGAAACCTGATCAATTTATTAATAATTAAGCAAATGAAATCTCACTGAGATTCATTCTGTTCAGTCAACGAATATTTATTCAAGTCTAGAGCACATTTGTTACCTTCTAAGCTCTAGGGATGCAACAGTGAATGATACATACAAAATCTCTGTCCTTGTGGAGTTACCTTCCTGTGGGGAAAGGCAGTGGTAATAAATGCTCTGGAGAAAAATGAAACAGTGAAGGGGGATAAAGAGTGGGAGAGAGGAATATCAAGTTTTAAAAGGGATGGAAGTGGGGGTGCCTGGCTAGCTCAATTGGTAGAGCATGTGACTTGATCTCAGGATTTTAAGTTGGAATCCCATGAAGGATATAGAGATAACTTAAAAAATTATAAACAAACAAACAAATAAGGCCTTCCTAATGGGCTAGGAAGGCCTTACAATTCAGAAAAGGCCTGAAGGAGGTAAAAGAGCCAACCACGCAGATATCAAGGGAAAGAACATGCTAAGCTGTCTAAGGATTTTGTGCAAAGGTCCTGAGTAACACTAAGGAAGCCAGAGTTGCTGGAGTAGAGATCATTTTGTACACACCAGGCAAAACCTCAAAAGCTAAATGTTGATGGTGATATGGAGTAGCATTAGCTCTTGTACACTGCTGATAGGAAGGCACATAAATAATAATCATCTTGGAAAACTGTGTGTAGCTTTCTAGCACTACCTTCATAGGTACACAGCTTAGAAAAGCTCTTGAACAACTTCCTTGTATCAGGAAGTAGGCACATAATATAGCACCACTGATTTTTTCACAGCAAAATTAAATGTCTTCTTGATTTTAATACCATTTTCCATCAACAGAAAAAAGGCAAAATAAATGGTATATTCACATAATAGAATACACAGCAGTTAAAATGAATAAACTCTGGTTAAACATATCGACACAGATGAATGTCAAGAATAAAATGTTGATTGAAAAAAGCAAGTTGCAGAATATCTATAATGTGACTCTGTTCATGCCAAGTTTTCAAACATACACATCGAAGCAATATATTGTTTGTGAATATGTCCGTAAATAAGAAAATATTTTTAATTTAAGAGATTAAGAAGTGAAAAAGTCATAATGGGGGAAATTTGGGGAAGGCATGGAATCAGTAAGAGTATATGAACATCAAAAACGTTGTGAATCTTCTATTTTTTTAGACTGAGTGATAAGTATATGTCACTAATTTTATATTTATTATTTTATCATACAAATATAGGAGGTTCTAGGTGGATTAGTCCTTAGGTGTCCAACTCTTGATCTCAGCTCAGGTCATGATCTCAGGGTTGGAGTTCAAGCCCCACTTTGAGCTTCACACTGAGCATGGAGACTACTTAAAAAAAAAAAAAAAAAAAAAAAAAAAACCATATACAAAACCTTTCGGATACTTGAAGTATTTTACCTAAAAAGTTTTGTTTTCTGAAGAGTGCATGTACCAGTGTCAAATTTTCTTGGCAGATAGATAGTTTTAATATGACCCTGAAATGGTTAAATAAAGCATGGCATTCTTTAAAAAAAAAAAAAAGCTTCTGGATTATTCTTATTTTTTTTAAGCTTCTGGATTATTGAAAAGGTCTTTCTCCTATTCAGAGAGCAAATATCTAAAAAAAATCTATCCTGCTTGAATCGGTTTTTTTTTTTTTTTTTTTCTTTTTCCTCTTGTTTCACTTTCTGGGAATATTACAACCCAACATCCTTTAATAAAAATCTGCCATATAAATACACAGAATCCTTGTCATCTTCTTCTTTTCAGTGATTAATCTAAGGGTGGGAAATGGGAAAATATGACAGAAAAAAAGTTTATGAAGTACTATTTATTTTTAATAAATACTATTTATTTATTTACAAATATGCTATTTATTTTAATAGTATAAATACTATTTATTTAGCACCTAAATTTGATTTGGACTTCTTTTTTTTTTAAGATTTTATTTAGGGACGCCTGGGTGGCTCCCAGGGTCCTGGGACTGAGTTCCACATCAAGCTCCCTGCATGGAGCCTGCTTCTCCCTCTGCCTATGTCTCTGCCTCTCTCTCTGTGTCTCTCATGAATAAATAAATAAAATCTTAAAAAAAATAAAAAAAATAAAAAAAAAATAAAATAAAATAAAATAAAATAAAATAAAACACTGTAATCATAATTAAAAGGCCAGTACAAACCGGAATACAGTATTTATAACAAGTGGCAAAGGGAATAAAAATGTTTATATACAAAGATTACATAAATGATTTAAAATGAATAGTGTAGTATAAAAATGGGTAAAAGGTGAGGATCTCTGGGTGGCTCAGCGGTTTGGCGCCTGCCTTCGGCTGAGGGCATGATCTTGGAGTCCCGGGATCGAGTCCCACATCGGGCTCCCTGCATGGAGCCTGCTTGTCCCTCTGCCTGTGTCTCTGCCTCTCTCTCTGTCTCTCATGAATAAATAAATAAAAATAAAAATGGGTAAAAAGCATAAAACTCACCAAAAAAGGAAGACAGAGTTGTATTAAAATATACCCCCCCAAAAAAATAAAATATACTCAAGATTTGTTTAATCAAGTATGATAAGACATGAAGACACAGACATGACTGTCAGGAAGGCAAAAGTTTATAATCATAGGGCCTTTTTTTTTTTTTAAGATTTTATTTATTCATGAGAGACAGAAGAGAGGCAGAGACACAGGCAGAGGGAGAAGCTCCTCCCCACAAGGAGCCTGATGCAGGACTTGATCCCAGAACCTTGGGATCATGCCCTGAGCTGAAGGCAGAAGGTCAACCACTGAACCACCCAGGCATCCTTGTACACTTTTTTTTAACAAGAGAAAATTCTCAAACAGTTTACTCATGTGCTTAACAAATTAAAACAAAGTAATTCTGTAAATTAATAGAAAAAAATTGAAACTTTAATTACATTAAAAAATTAACATTTTTGTCTGCTAGGCATTGTTCTGAGAGCTTGTATATACATCAATTCATCTAATCCTGAGAATAATTCAATAAAGTGGACAATGTTATTTTCCTCAATCCATGGAAAAAGTAATTAAGGCCCAGAGTTAAGAGTTAAGTAATTTGCTGAATGTCACATAGTTAATAACTGGTGGCTCTACATGAACTCAAGCAGTAGGGCTCTGTAACCCATACCCTTAATCACTACATTATTTTGCTTTTCTCATATTATAATGTCTTGGTAGAAGCAGACAGAAGGACAGAGGTCAGAAAAAAGAAAAAACAAAGAAGGCAGAAAGCTAAGGCAATATTGATATCTGTTAAATATCTGACATACCGACTGAGAACTCCTTAACTCACCTACCAATATTGCTCTTTTTTTCTTTTTTCAGCTTTATTATTTTTTTAACTTCTTTTCTTTTCAAATTTTTATTTAAATTCTAGTTAGAGGGTCCCCTGGGTGGCTCAGTCAGTTAAGCATTTGCCTTGGGTTCAGGTCATGATCCCGGGGTCCTGGAATGGAGCCCCCATATCTGGCTTCTTGCTCAGTGGGGAGCCTGCTTCTCCCTCTCCCTCTGCCTGCTGCTCCCCTTACTTGTGCTCTCTCTCTCTCTCTCTCTGTCTAATAAATAAATAAAATCTTTAAAAAAATAAATTTTAGTTAGAGTTTTATTTTTATTGCAAATAAAATTGTAAGATATGTATACATCATGATGATTTGATATACATATAAATTGTGAAAGGATTTCTTCCATTTGGTTACCTGTCACTATATATGTATTTTGTTTTTTAGATTAACACAACAGAGGTTTATTTTTTGCTTATGCTGCTTGACCAGTGCAGTTTGGTAAATCGGTTCTGTCCCAAGTAGTTATACAGTGTCACTACTGGAGTCCATATTCCTGTGATATTGACACTAATATGTAGCTTTATATATATATATATGTGATGGCTGTATTAATTAATTATATATACACACTAGATACACACACATATACACACTTTTCTTTGAAATATACATTTTTTTGATGAGAACATTTAAGTTCTACTCTCAGAAAATTTTAATTATACAATAATACAGTGTTATCAACTCTAGTCACCATGTTTTACATTAGATCCTCGGATCTTATCTTATAAGCAAATGTTGCAAAAACTTGCCAGAGAAAGTATTTCGGTCATATAAATTTTGAAATATAGACATTCTTAAATTTTCTTGTCCTTGTTTTTATCAAGGGACATCTGATCTAAAACTGCCTCTCCTAAATCTACCTTTAAAAAAAAAAAAGAAAAAAAGGGCATTTTAGAGCTCTTTTGCCATCTTGTGGTCTCTTGCAGTATTGCTACTGAAAACCTAACACCTCAGAGCTGGGCTCCAGAAAAAATGTCAATGCCAGTCTTAGGGCGGATATTTTGCCTGCTTTTGATCATTTTGGTCACCCTCTGTGGGATCCTAAATTTATCTACATCTTTTTAAAAGTATGGTAACCAACCTGGGCACAATTCAGTCTATCTATGAAGCCCCAAACCAAAGCTGGCTATGCTCAAAATCTTTCTGAGGAAAGTTGTCCCAGCAAGCCCCTGCTGGAGGGGGTAGTCTGTGTGACTTTTTACCGTTATAACAGTCGCAAGACAGTTTTTCATGCTGAATTCATTCTGCGTCTCCTTTGTCTGCTCCAGTAACACACTGCATCAGATCAGAATTCTTAAATTAGTCAGTATACTATTTCCTCCTCTGGTCTGGTCTACTCCCTCAAGGATATTTCCCTTTCCCCTTTTCTGGAAGGGAGGAGGAAAAGGCTGGCACCAAGGCAATACAGCAAGTGCCAGGGGAACACTTCAGGGTGAGGCTCACAGGACAAGATTGATGAGTCCCATAGGCACATGGCCATTTCCTGCAGCTCTCTGGTGTTGGGAACTGAGAGCCTAATTTAAACCTCCAATGAAACTTAAGTGCCCCAACCCTACCTGCTTTTCTGCCTTGCTTATGGTTAAACTAATCTTTGAAAAGTCCTTAAATTCTTTAATCAAATACAGCATACACACTTCTGTATGACCAACCTAAAGACATCTAATTCCTCAATCTGCTTTCTTATGACCTTATATTATTTCTTCTTTTTTCCCTCTTATGTTCCCAACTTGAGACAGCATGATGTCAGCATCTGCCCCACTCACTTCTGTTTGGAGATCTGTAGGTCTGGTTCTTTGCTTGATCCAATAATTCAGGAACTACTGGCATTTCATGGTTGAGGGCCAAATATATTAAAAATCCTGCAATGTGTATGAGATCCTCTTAAAACAAATACCCCTACATAATAGTTAAGAAGGCCACTACTGTTCACTGGTCTGGCCTCCTATATTATGCATTATTTTTCTTTATAAATGGTCAATAAACCCCTTAAAATTATTTGGACTCTATTTCCACAGACTGTTACAGGATGGAGTACATATGTCTATGTATGCTCACAAAGTGGGAAAAATGGCCATGGCAGTTCCCTGTGCCTGTTTAAAAAATCCATATTTCTCTGCTTTTTATCTATATGCATTAATTGATTTTGAGTAGGTGAATATGTGATGAAATCCCACTGTATTTATTCCTCTACCCATTTTTACTTTTATTTATTTTATTTTATTATTTTCTTTAGAGAGTGCAGGGCGGGGGCGGGGGTAGATAGAGAGGGAGAGAATCTTAATCTTAAGAGATCATGAGCTGAACCGAAATCAAGAGTTGAACGTTTCACTAACTGACTGGGCCACCCAGGCACCCTCCCCCCACCCATTTTTAAATATGCTGTTTTGCACCTTGTTTTTGACTTAATAATTCTTTAAGATTATTTTATATTCGTACAAAGAGTTCTACTTCATTCTTTTTAATGACTGCAGAATACTTTATTTTATGGAGATAACTTAGAATTTAATTAACCAGTCTTTGTGGAAGGATTTACGCCAACAGTATCATAATGAAAGGTATATTTTGGAAAGGTCATTCTGGCTGATAATTGCCAGGTATCATTCACTGCAGAGAAAGGCTTGAAGATTTGGAATAGTTGAGGTGAGAATACCAGTAAGAAGATACTACCACAGTATTCCTAGTGAGGAGTAATCTCTTTTTATTGTTGCTCTGTAATAATTCCTCAGCAGGGCTAAGTCTGGGAAAGAGGGAGGGAGGGAGGAAGGAAAAAAGCTAGGTTTACTTTGCATTTCTCTACTAAAGACACTAAGCACCTTTTAGTTTTTTTTTTAAGATTTATTTATTTATTTATTTATTTATTTATTTATTTATTTATGACAGACATAGAGAGAGAGAGAGGCAGAGACACAGGAGGAGGGAGAAGCAGGCTCCATGCCGGGAGCCCGAGGCGGGACTCGATCCCAGGACTCCAGGATTGCGCCCTGGGCCAAAGGCAGGCGCTAAACCGCTGAGCCACCCAGGGATCCCCCTATCTCTTTCTTTAAAAAGTAATGATATCTGATTGTCTCAGAACCATTTACTGAAAAAATTATTCATTTTTCCTCTTCTCTTTAGAGTCAACTTTGTCATGTATCAAGTGTCCAGATATATAGGATTCTGCTTCTGGGCTCTCTACCCAATTTTGTTGATTAATTTTTCTTATCTTTCCATTAATATTTCACTTTCATAATAACTGCAGCTTTATGTAAGTCTTGACAGCCAACACAGCTAGTCCTTCCTCTACTGAAGATTGGACTACTTTTTGCCCGTTGCATTTCCATGTACATTTTCTTGTTTTGTTTTTTTGTGTTTATTTTTTTAAGATTTACTTACTTATTTATTTATTTATTTATTTATTTATTTATTTATTTATTTTAGAGAGAGAGGATGTGCGTGCATGAAAGAGAGCAGGAGGAGGTACAGAGGAAGAGAGAGAGGGAATCCTCAAACTGACTCTCTGCTGACAGCAGAGCTCAATGTGGGGCTCAATCCCTGGACCCTGAGATCATGACCTGAGCAGAAATCAACTGCTGGCCACTTAACCAACTGAGCCATCCAGGCACCCCTCCATGTACATTTTAGAATCAGCTTGTCAAGTTCTCAAAAAAAAAAAAAAACTTATTGAGCTTTGGGTTGGGATTGTACTGACTTAATAGATCAGTTAGATAAGAAGTGAAATCTTTATAATACTGAGACTTCCAATCCATAAACATGGTATATCCTTCCACTTAATCAGAAGTTATTTAATTTTAGGGTGCCTGGCTGGCTCAGTAGGTAGAGAATGCAACTCTTAATCTCAGGGTTCTGAGTTCAAGCCCCACATTGAGCATGAAGCCTACTTAAATTTTTTTTTAAAGCTCTTTAATTTCTTGGGCAACCCCGGTGGCCCAGCGGTTTAGTGCCACCTTCCACCCAGGGCATGATCCTGGAGACCCGGGATTGAGTCCCACATCAGGCTCCCTGCATGGAGCCTGCTTCTCCCTCTGCCTGTGTCTCTGTTTCTCTCTCTCTCTCTCTCTCTCTCTCTCTCTGTGTGTGTCTCATGAATAAATAAATAAAATCTTTTTTTAAAAAGTTCTTTAATTTCTCACAATATTTTATGGCTTTTTGCATTCATATGGTACATGTACATTATGTTAGATGTATTTAATGTTTCTGATACTTTTTTTAAGGAGACAGAAGTTTATTGAATACACTGCAATGGAGCATTAGGCAGGACAGCAGAGGAGAGGATGCCTGCTATTCCTGATGGTTTTGAAAATACTAGATATTTTTATAAAGATTTATCTATTAATTCATGAGAGACCCAGAGAGAGAGAGAGAGAGGCAGAGACATAGGCAGAGGGAAAAGCTCCCCTCGCAGGGAGCCCGATATGGGACTCGATCCTGGATCCTCGGATCACACCCTGAGCCAAAGGCAGACGCTCAACCCCTGAGCAATCCAGGTGTCCCGAAAATACTATATTTTTAAAAATTTGTTGGTTGTTGCAAAATATAAAAGTAATTGATTTTTGTATACTGGCCTTGAATCCAGCAACCTTGCTGAACTTACTTAGTAATTCCCTAGATGCTTTAGTATTTTCTATATACACATCATATACACAATCATTACCATAGGTAAAAAACAGTTTTATTTCTTCCTTCCCGATCCTTTAGTACAGTTTAACTTTTTTTTTCTTGTTTACAATACAAGCTAGGATCACAAGCACAATGCTAAACACATAAGTGATAGTGGACATTACTGTTTTATTCCCAATCTCAAAAGGAAATCTTTCATCTTTCACTGTTAAGTATGATGCTTGTTGCAGGGGTTTGTTTTGTATGCTTGTAGGGGAGTAATATTCTATTGTACATATGTATCATATTTTGCTCATCCCTTCATCTGTTGATTAATACTTGGGTCGCTTCCATGTTTTAGCTACTGTGAACAATGATACTATGAATGTGGGTTTACAAATAACTCTTCAAGACCTTGCTTTCAATTCAACTGGGCATATATCAGAAGTAGAATTGTTTAATCATACGGTAATTTAAATTTAAAAAAATGACCATACTGTTTTCCACAGTTGCCATACCATTTTACATTCTCACCAACTTTACACAAGGGTTCCAATTTCCCCATATTCTAATCATTATTTGTTGGTCTCTCATTTTTTTAATTGTAGCCATTCTAATGGGTGTAGAGTCTTAATGCATTTTGGGTTTTTTGTTTTGTTTTGTTTTGTTTTAAATATTTTAATTATTTATGAGAGATGGAGAGAGAGGCAGAGACACAGGCAGAGAGAGAAGCAAGCTCCATGCAAGGAGCCCGATGTGGGACTCGATCCCGGAACTCCGGGATCACATCCTGAGCCAAGGCAGATGCTCAACCGCTGAGCCACCCAGGCGTCCCTCTTAATGCATTTCGACTTATATTTCCCTGATTAGTGATGTTGAGTATCTTTTCATGTATTTATTGGCCATCCACATAGCTTCTTTCAAGAAATGTCTAGGGATGCACAAAATTTTTTAATCTTCACGAAATCTGATTTGTCTATTTTTCTCTTGTTATCTGTGCCTCTGGTGCCATATCCTAGAAATCCCTGCCAAATCTGATGTCTTAAAGCTTTGTCATATATGTTTTCTTTTGAAGTCTTATTGCTTTAGGTCTTACATTTAGGTCTTTGATCCATTTTGAATTAATTTTTGTATATAGTGTTAGGTAAGGGCCCAATTCATCCTTTTGCATTGTGGATATCCAGTTTTCCCGGATCCATTTGTTGAAGAGACTGTCCTTGCCCCATTGAATGATCTTGGCACCCTGTCAAAGATCATTTGACCACATATGTGAAGGTTTATTTGTAGGATCTCTATCATATTCCATTGGTCTATATGTTTGTGTTTATCCAATTCCACACTGTTTTGATTACTGTAGTTTTGCAGTGAATTTTGAAATCAGGAAGTGTGAATCCTCCAGCTTCTTTTTCTTCTTTTTTTAAAATTCTTTTGGCTCTTTGGGATCGCTTAAGATTTCATATGAATTTTATTTTATTTTATTTTATTTTTTAAATTTATTTATTCACGAGAAACACAATAGAGCGAGAGGCAGAGACACAGGCAGAGGGAGAAGCAGGCTTCATGCAGGGAACGCAACGCGGGACTCGATCCTGGGTCCCCAGGATCACACCCTGGGCTGAAGGTGGTGTTAAACTGCTGAGCCACCTGGGTGCCCTCATATGAATTTTAGTATGAATTTTTCTATTTCTGCAAAAAATATCATTGGCATTTTCATAGGGTTTGCACTGATGTGTAGATCATTTTGGGTAGCATGGCATTTTAACAATATGAAGCCTTCTAATCTGTGAATATGAAAAATATATTTACTTATTTGTGTCTTCTTTAATTTCTTTCAGTAATGTTTTGTAGTTTTCATTATACAAGTCTTTCACTTCCTTGGTTAATTCCTAAGTATTTTATTGGTTTTGATGCAATTGTAAGTGGAACTATTTTTAATTTCTTTTTCAGATCGTTTGTTGTTTATATATATAAATCAGTTGATTTTTGTGTGTTGATCTTGTGTCCTTCTACTTTCTTGAATTTATTTATAGAATAAATCTGTTGTTTTTATTTTTTTTTAATTATTTATTTGAGAGAGAGAGAGAGCATGAGTCTGGGGAGGGGCAGAGGTAGAGAATCTTTCAAGCAGACTCCTCACTGAAGCAGGAGCCCCATGAAGGGTTCCATCCCATGACCCATGAGACCATGACCTGAGCTGAAATGTGGGACACTCAACCGACTGCACCACCCAGGTACCTCTAGAAAAAATTTAACTTAAACTTTTCATAATTGTATATTCATATGTAATTGTAAGAAAGTTTTCCTAATGGTAACATCTTATAAAACTAGTACAATATTACAACCAGAATATTGACATTGATACAACCTAGATACAAAGCATTTCCATCACTACAGGGATCCCTCCTATTATACTTTTTTAAAAGATTTTTTTGTAAAGATTTTATTTATTTATTTATTTATTTATTTATTTATTTATTTATTTAACAGAGAGAGGGAACACAAGTAGGCAGAGCAGCAGGTAGAGGGAGAGGGAGAAGCAGGGAGCCCAATGCAGGGCCTGATCCCAGGATCCTGGGATCGTAACCTGAGCCAAAGACAGACACGCAACCGACTGAGCTACCCAGGTGCCCCAAGATTTTATTTATTTATTTGAGAGAGAGAGAGAGAGCAGAGGGAAGGGCAGAGGGACAAGCTGACTCCCCACTGAGCAGGGAGCTTGACATGGGGCTTGAATCCAGGACCCCAAGATTATGACGTGAGCCAAAGGCAGACACTTAACCTACTGAGCCATCCAGGTGCCCCTTTCCTATTATACTTTTATAACCACATCCATTTCTGTCTTGTACACACCTCCTTCCATAACCTGGGGCAACCACTAATTTATTCAACATTTCTATATTTTGTCAGTTCAAGAATGTTATATAAATGGAATCAGATGGTATTTTATCTTTTAGGATTGGCTTTTTTCATCTAGCATGTGTCTGGAGATCCATCTAGATTGTTACATGTACCAATAATTCACTTTTTTATTGCTGAATAGTGTTCCATAGTATGAATGTATCACAGTTTAGCATGTTTTTTTGTTTTGTTTTTTAAAGATTTTATTTATTTATTCATGACAGACACAGAGAGAGGCAGAGACACAGGCAGAGGGAGGAGAAGCAGGCTCCACGGAGGGAGTCTACATCCAACATGGGACTTGAATTCATGACCCTGAGATTAAGAGTCTTATGCTCTACCAACTGAGCCAGCCAGGTGGCCCTGAACATTCTACAGTTTGTTTTATTTATTTATTTTAAATATTTTATTTATTTATTTTTTCATGAGAGACACAGAGAGAAAGAGAGAGAGAGAGAGAGAGAGAAAAGAGGGACAGAGATCTAAGCAGAGGGAGAAGCAGGCTCCATGCAAGGAGTCTGATGTGAGACTCAATCCTGGATCCTAGGATTATGCCCTGAGCCAAAGGCAGATGCTCAACTGCTGAGCCACCCAGGTGTCCCACATACTGCCATTTAAATATTCATCCTTTATTATTTTTTTTTTAGATTTTATTTATTTATTCATGAGAGACAGAGAGAGAGAGAGAGAGAGAGAGAGGCAGGGACACAGGCAGAGGGAGAAGCAAGCTCCATGCAGGGAGCCTGAAGTGGGACTTGATCCCGGGTCTCCAGGAATAGGCCCTGGGCGGAAGGCAGCGCTAAACCACTGAGCCACCCGGGCTGCCCAATATTCACCCTTTAAAGAACATGTAGGCTGATTCCAGTCTTTGGTTATTACAAATACAGTTTCTTGGAACATTGGTGTATAGGTTTTTTTGTGAACAAAAGCTTTCATTTCTCTAGAACAAATAATGCCCAAGTGCTCTTGGGGTTGTATGGTAATTGCATGGTTAATTTTATAGGAAACTGCCAAATTGTTTTCTAGAATGACTATGTCATTTTACATTCCTACCAGTAAAGTATAAGTTATCCAGCTTCTCAGCATCCTTGCCAGTGTTTGGGGTTTTCACTATTTTTCAATTTTAACCATTCTGGTAATTATATAGTGATAATTCATTGTGGTTTTAATTGCATGTCCTTAATGGCTAATGATGCTGAACATTTATTTCCTGTGCTTACTTGCTATCTGTATTATCTTCTTTGTTGAAATGCCTTACTGCGTCTTTTGCCCGTTTTCTTTCTTTTCTTTCTTTTTTTTTGGGGGGGGAGGGGTACAGGGAAAGGGAGAGAGAGAATCTTAAGCAGACTCTACACTCAGTGTGGAGCCCAATGTGGGGCTTAATCTCACAACTCTGAGATCATGACCTGAATTCAAGAGTCAGATGCTAACCAGCTGAGTCATTTAGGCTTCCCTTTTTTGTTGTTCATTTTCTAATTTGATTGGTTTCCCTTTATTAACTATTTGTTAACTACTGTTTAACTCATATTTTTGCCAGTGGGTATGCAATTTCTCTAGCACTGTTTGTTGAATCAGTTATCTTTCCTCCATTGAATTGCTTTTGCATCTTTGTAAAAAATCAGTTGGGCATGTTTGTGTAGGTATCTATCTGGGTTTTCTATTCTGTGCCATTAATCTATGTGTCTATCCTTCTACCAACACCAGTCTTGACTATTATGGCTATATATAGTAACTCATAAAATCAGATAGCCTGACTTTCCCCATTGTATTCTTCTTCAAAATTGTTGTAGCTCTTCTGGTTACTTTGTTTTTCCATATAAACTTTAGAATAATGTTGTTTATATCTATAAAAAATGTTACTGAGATTTTGATAGGAATTGCATTAAATCTATATTTCAACTTAGGGAGAATCAACATGTTCACTATGTAGAATCTTCTAATCCACAGTATTTCTTTCCAAAGAAGCATTTAGATCATTCTTGATTTCTTTTGTCAGTATTGTATGTTTTTAGTATACACATCTTGTACCTTTTTTCATTAGAAGTACACATAAGTCCTTCATATTTTTGGAGCAACTGTAAATGGTATTGTATTTTAAATTTTGGTGTCCATGTGTTCACTGATAGTACTTAGAAATATAGTTGATTTTTGTATGTTTTTCTTATACTTTGCAACCTTGCCAAACATATATTAGTTCTAGTTTTCCTGTTGATTCCTTGGCTTTTCTATAAAGATGATTATGTCATATGCACACAGGGACAGTTTTATTTCTTCTTCACTGAACTGTATGCCTTTTATTTTCTGTAATAATTTCCAGCACTGTTCTTGTTCCCAATCTTTTTTTTTTTTTTTCTTGTTCCCAATCTTAAAGAGAAAGCATTCAGTCTTTCACCATTATATATGATTTTATCTGTAGGCTTTTGTAGATGTTCTTTACCACATTGAGAAAGTTCTCCTCTCTTCCCATTTTTTGAGAGTTTTTATTTTTATGTTTTTAAAGATTTTATTTATTTATGAGAGACACAGAGGGAGAGAGAGAGAGAGAGGCAGAGACACAGGCAGAGGGAGAAGCAGGCTCCATGCAGCGAGCATGATGTGGGACTCGATCCCGGGTCTCCAGGATCACGCTCTGGGCTGAAGGTAGCACTAAACTGCTGAGCCACCCAGGCTGCCCAAGAGAGTTTTTAATCATGAATGGATGTTAAATTCTGTCAAATGTCTTTTCCATGTTGATTAATATGACCATGTGATTTTTCTTCTTTACCTTGTTAATATGGTGAATTCTTGTGATTAATTTTAAGATGTTAAACCAGCCTTACATCCCTAGAATAAACCCCACTTGGTTATGGCATATAATTTTTTATATATCTTGGTTGATTCCATTTTTTAATATTTTAAAATGATTTTGTATCTGTATTCATGAGGTATCAGTCCGTACTTTTTTTTCTTTTCTTTTTAAAGATTTTATTTATTTATTCATGAGAGACAGAGAGAGAGAGAGGCAGAGACACAGGCGGAGGGAAAAGCAGGCTCCATGCAGGGAGCCTAATGTGGGACTTGATCCGGGGACTCCAGGATCACACCCTGGGCCACAGGCAGGCTCCAAACCGCTGAACCCCCCGGGGATCCCCCGTACTTTTTTCTATTTGTCTAGTTTTGGTGTCACAGTAATACTAGCTTCATAAAATGAACTGGATGGAATTAAAACACATAATCATCTCAATTGATGCACAAAAAATACTTGACAAAATTCAACATCCTTGGGATCCCTGGGTGGTGCAGCGGTTTGGCGCCTGCCTTTGGCCCAGGGCACGATCCTGGAGAACCGGGATCGAATCCCACATCGGGCTCCCGGTGCATGGAGCCTGCTTCTCCCTCTGCCTATGTCTCTGCCTCTCTCTCTCTCTCTCTCTCTCTCTGTGACTATCATAAATAAATAAAAATTAAAAAAAATTTCAACATCCTTTCCTGGTAAAAACACTCAACAACTAAATAGATTAGAAGAGTTAAAATTGTTAAAATGTCAATAACTCTCTCACCCCACACCACCCGGGCTCTCTAAATAAATAAATAAATAAAATATCAATAATTCCCAAAGTGATATACACATTCAGTGCCCAGGTAACAAAAGAAAAAACATGGGACGCCTCGGTGGCTTAGTGGTTGAGCTTCTGCCTTTGGCTCAGGGCATGATTCCGGAGTCCCAGGATTGAGTCCCACATCAGAGCCTGCTTCTCCCTCTGCCTATGTCTCTGCCTCTCTCTCTTTGCCTCTCATGAATAAATAAATAAAATCTTTAAAACAAAAAAAAAAAAAAGAAAAAACATTAGATTGGGCTTTATCAAAATCAAAAACTTTTGTGCATCAAAGGACATTATTAACAGAGTAAAAAGGTAACCTACAGAAGGGGAGAAAATATTTGCAAATTGTCTATCTGATAAAATATTAATATTCAGGATATATAAAGAGGCCCTGCAACTCAAAACCAAAACACTCAATTAAAATAATGGGCTAAAAGCTTAGACATTTCTTCAAAGAAGAATACAGATGACCAATAAGCACATGAAATTATGGAAACACAAACCAAGTAAGATACACTTTTTATACAGTAGAATATGCATTATTTGAAAAAACCCTGAAAATAAAGTGTTGGTGAGGATATGGAAAAATTCGGAACTTTGTGTATTGCTGGTGGGAAGGTGCAGTCACTGTGGAAAATAAAATGGCAATCCTTCAAGAAAGTAAACAGAATTACCATTTGATTTTGCAATTCCACTTCTAGATACATACCCACAAGAATAGAAAGCAGAACTCGAATAGGTATTTGTACATCAGTGTTCATAGTGGCATTGTTCACAATAGCCAAAAGGTAAAAACAACCCAAACACTTACCCTCAGGCGAATGGATAAGCAAAATGTGGTATATACATACAATGGAATTTTATTCAGCCTTTAAAAAGTATGAAATTCTGATATATGCTACAATGTAGATGAATATTGAAGATATTATGCTAAGTGAAATAAGCTAGACACAAAAGTACAAAAATTGTATGATTCCACTTATATGAGGAACCTAAAATAGTCAATTCATAGAGAAAGAAGGTCAGAAGAGTGGTTATTTGGGGCTTTGGAGTGTGAGGAAGGGGTCCTTATTGCTTGATATGCACTTAATTTCAGTTGGGGATGATGAAAAATTTCTGAGGATGGATGGTGGTGGTGGTTGCATAATAATGTGAATGTGCTTAATGCCACTGAACTGTACACTCTACATACTTAAAAATGTTTAAAGTGAAAAATTTCACGTTACATACATTCTACTATAACAAAAAACAACACACAATTTCACATACAAAGTCATTTCCTCCATGATTTTATTTTCCTCCAGTGAATTACTTACATTAAATAACCAGATAGGAATAATTGCTTGGCCAGATTTCAAAACTAGCTTTCCCTATGATCAATAGTTCTTGGGATGCCTGCTCTGACCTCTTCTGAAAGTGCCCAAGGATCTGTCTCACCCATGACCTGAACAATATTCAAGGCAGTTAGCTGACTATAGCCACCACAAAAGTCCACAAAGCTGGGATAAAGGTCTGCAGTTCATCACAATATATATACTTCATCCAGACTCCCAAAGCAAGGAGGAAGGAAAGCAGGAAGACACTACAGGAGTTTGAAAACCTTTATAGGTTTCCACATCCAAATCTAACACAAGTTTTTTTTTTTTTTTCCCAAATCTAACACAAGTATAATTCAAGTTCTATAAAGCAGTGGCTCACAAACTTTAGCATTCACCTGAATCACCTGAAAGGTTTGTTAAAACACAGGTTGCTGCCCATCCTACTCTCCGAGAGTTTCTCATACTGTAGGTCAGGATGGGGCCCCAAAATTTACATTTCCATCAAGTTCCCAGCATTGCCTGGCACAGGGGCCATACTTGAGAACCACTGAAGAGTGTATTCAGAAGCATAATTCTATCTGAGCCCAAAGAAGGATCAAAGGGAGCCAGGAGAAATGTGAAAGGTGTTAAGTTGCCATTGGACCCCCTGATACTGTCATTCTTAAATGTTACTTCTAAACATTTAGCAAAATTAAAATTTAAACACCCAACTGGACACAACTTTCTGGACAAGAAAAATATATATTCATGGTGACAGTTCAGTACTACCAATCATTTGAGATTTAGAAAAACATTTTCCATTGTCCTCTTTTTCTCTGTTTTCCTTGAGCTGGTTTGGGAACTTTAACAAAAAGATTGTGTATATGTCATCAAAAGCTTTACTAGGGAGTCTTTAAGGTCTATAAGTCTATGAAAAGGCAACAAACAGCAAGCAATTGAGAGGGCAGAGCTGTAGCTGCATCGGAGCCAGGATGAGGGTAGCACTGCCAGGGAGAGAAGAGTACCAGGCAGCTTCTCATAGACAGCAGTCATCTGGTCCCCAACTCAAGAATTTCAATAAGGCAACAAAGAAACTTAGGAGTTATTATAAAACACAGTACAGCTTCTGATTCCTCACCTGAACACAATTACTTGCCTAAACAGAATCTGGATGGAGCCTCTGATCCTATCAAAGCTCATGGGTGTTATTTTTTTAAAGTTTGCCCTGAAGATTTGATAAGGAATTCTCATGGAATACTCTGTAGGGGTGAAAGAAGGGTGAAGGGAAAAATCTTATTACATGATACTGGAATGGCTAACCTGTACTTATGATGCTGAAATAAATAGGCAGGAATTTTTCAGTTTTACTTCCTAAAGCTACCACCATGAAACAAATCACCATGATGATACGTTTAGTGACCAAGTTATGGAAAAGTGGTTAACAGTGTTAAATTAATTAGTATGATATGATCACCATATTTTCATAGGAATCTGCCCCAAGAATATAGCTAAGATTTTACCTTCCACCAATGGGAAGGGTAACAAACTCAGAACCAGCTAGTAACTTACAATAATTGAATAATACATATTAATAGTTGAATATATCAAATAGAAAATAATTGAATATATGTAATAATTGAATAATGATAAATAATTGAAGTGTTCAAAATCAAAGAAAATTCAGAGACACCTGGGTGGCTTCAGTGGTTGAGCATCTGCCTTTGGCTCAGGGTGTGATCCTGGGGTCCTGGGAAGGATCCTCACATCAGGCTCCCTGCAGGGAACCTGCTTCTCTCTCTGCTTATGTGTCTCTCTCTCTGTGTGTCTCTCATGAGTAAATAAATAAAATCTTTTAAAAAAATCAAAGAAAATTCAAATGCCAGAAATAGAATCAAACATTGTTTTTAATAAACTATCATTTAGGCATATGTAACATAATACAAGCGTTTATGATAGTAGAGATTATCAATTTGAAACTGTCAAAATACAAATTAAAAAATAGGGACACTTAATTATTAAGGTTTTCCTATATCTCACACCTTAGACCTAAAACCAAGAATTTGACACCCTTTCCCTTGGACCAAGATGCTAATGTAGTTAGAGTTGCATGCAATGTGTAATATGGCATTCATCCCTGAATCCTTAAACTAAGAACAGTATTTTTTAAAATTGAGTTTCATAAAAAGAAGACAACTCCTCTTAAACACAGGCATTTTCAAACAAAAATGAAATTTTTGCATAGTGAGTTTTGAATATAGGGTAATTAGAAGGTATTCATGGACTTCTGTTGCTCCAATGTTATAATATTTAGTTTTTATACTTCCATTTGTAGTACCCATTCACATTATTGCTATTAATTGAGAAATATTAGCTCATTTTCATAAAGCATAAAATCAAAGAGCCTGCCTTAGAATTCAGTCTCAAATTCTATCATTTGGGGAATTCAGTTAAGACCACATGAAATGTGGTCTAAAAGTTAGTTTCATTTCTGGAAACTAACTTCAGCATATAAAAATGATCCAGATTATTCTTTACCAAATGTTTGCCAAAAAAACATGTATTTACTAAAATGGGAGAACTGAATCATATAAATGTGGTAATCCCTGTGAATTCCCCTGTAAAGAAATATTTGCAGTATTTACTTGAGCTGTAATTCAACCAAAAAAAAGCCAAATCTTTGAGCATTCTTCACTGGTAAACTGAGGCAAATATTTTCCCTTGGATGACAAGTACAGATTGATTTCTCTGAACAGTTAGAAAAAACCATTCCAGCCTTAAACTGTATATGGGAGACTAGAGTTGTACAAACCATGAATCCTGCAAAGCCTTGAAACACCTAAAGTTCAAGAATCGGTAGCCAGTTTATGGTGGCATTACCATATTCATTGCATTTTTAAATCTTTTTGTCCTAAAATTATTCCTAGTGCAATCTGCAATAAATAAATCATTAAATTCATGTCTTCTTATTCTTTCACCATATCATCAAAATGTCCAGTGTTAACCTGCACTATTTATTATTCCAGGAGCACTATCTATAATCAAGCTAATATATTTTTAACTTATTTTCATAAAATTTTGACAGACTTTCCTAACACACGTAAATGAATCATTTGATATTGGCCTTTTCATGGGTGACAAACCCAAAAGTTCTTTGACCCATTAAAATTTTCAGACACCACCACATATATATGATATTATCTATATATATGTGTTTCCATGAGCTCAAATTGAAAATGCCATAAATAATTTAAATTTGAAATGTAATCTGCCTTTAAGTTCTCAGTCATATCTTCAAGATGCTATGACATAGTGTTTCCAATAATATTTACATTTCTTTACTTTTCTTTAGGTTTGAGGTACATGATTTCTGCTTTCCTCAAAAGGCATTGCTTTAGGAACTTACCATCCATATAAGATATTGATACCCAGGATTTTTTTCTTTTTTTTTTATAATTTTTTTTTTAAGATTTATTTATTCATGATAGACACAGAGAGAGAGAGAGAGAGAGAGAGAGGCAGAGACACAGGCAGAGGGAGAAGCAGGCTCCATGCACCGGGAGCCCGACGCGGGACTCGATCCCAGGACTCCAGGATCAGGCCCTGGGCCAAAGGCAGGCGCTAAACCGCTGCAAAAAAATTAAAAAAAATAAAAATAAAAAAAAATAAACCGCTGCGCCACCCAGGGATCCCAGGATTTTTTTTTCTTACTAAATAAACAAATACATATCATAGTGGCTTTCTTTATTTATTTCTCACCAAAAGCAAACCCTATTAAATCTTTTCCAAACACTAGTTATGGTGCTATGTGGGGTTGGTTTTAAAATGGCATCTTAATTTGCATTCTTTTGACAGACACACTTGGTGTGCATATTAAAACACAGAAATATTCCTCACACACACAATCTCTTTCCTTTTTTTTTTTTTTAATAATAAAAAGGCCTTTTTCTCTCCCCACTTTTGAAAGATAAATGGATCTGAAATGTACAGGCTTTCCTTCTTAAAGCTACAGGGGACAAAGAGCAGTGCAAGTACAAAGAGAAAAATGACTGCAGGTACTCGGCCTAGATACTGCGAGTAAGAGGGCGCAGTGGGATGGTCTAGGTGGAGAGCACATGTCTCTCTGAAACTGATAGGTGCTCCCCAACTCCAGCTTCTTGCAGCCATGTGCTAATGTAACCTCAGTGTTCTCAGAGCTTCCAAGTCTTTAAATGCTGGAAATGCAGATTTGTGTGTGTTTGCGTGTTTATATAAAGCTGCTTTATTTCAAAGTGTTGGCAACTAATTAAAACATATATAAAACACTAGGAGGGTCCAACAAATGTCCATGGCCCATTAATTTGGGACATTCCCTTCTATTCATCCTCCCCTAACCCATCATGAGATTTAAGTCCTACCAACATCAATCTATATTCTTTGTAAAACTAGTAAAGCAAACAGCAGTGTTTTCACACAAAAAGGCCTCCCCTCTTGGCTGGACCTTCACAGTGTTCTACCAAACGTTGGTTAACTCCCCAGAACTCCTAGCTGCATCTAAAAAGCCTAAGTTTTTTATTTTTGCTTTTTTAATGTCCTTTCCTCCTAACTTTCTGTTATTCAAACTGCCCCTAAGAAAACTGAGCTCAAAATAGAGCTGTTTAGCTCTTCTAAACTATGCCTATAGAGATAAACAAACAAACAAGAAAACTCCTGGGATGAGAAATTCTTGTTCTGTTTCTGCAGCCTGTTCGTGTCAAAAATCTTAAATATTGCTTCTCTTTACCTGAGAGCCATTCCATCTATCTCCATGAAAAGTGAAAAAAAAAATCTATAGAATAAAAATGCTGAAGCAACTATGTCATTTATTTTTTTTAAAGATTTTATTTTTATTTATTCAGAGAGAAATTTATGTGTGTGAGCAGCGGAGGGGCAGAGGGAGAGAGAGAGAATTTCCAGCAGGTTCCCCACTGAGCATGGAGCCCCATGTGGGGCTTGATCCCACAACCCTGAGATCCTGACATGAGCTGAATCAAGAGTCAGATGCTTAACCAACTGAGGCACAGGCACCCCACAACTATGTCATTTAAAATAAATAATGGATGGAAATATTTTTAAGGAAGTAGAGATTTTATATGTCAGATTCTCTAGTCATTCAATAAAATTCCAAATAATAAAAAGATTTTTTAAAAAACATAAATACTTAGAAATTAATATACTACTAAATAATCTTTGTATCAAAGAAATCATGGGGATCCCTGGGTGGCTCAGCAGTTTAGCACCTGCCTTCAGCTCATGGTGTGATCCTGGAGTCCCGGGATCAAGTTCCCCATCAGGCTCCCTGCATGGAGTCTGCTTCTCCCTCTGCCTGTGTCTCTGCCTCTCTCTCTCTCTGTGTCTCTCATGAATAAATAAATAAAATTTTGAAAAAAACCCCAAAGAAATCAGAAGTGAAATCACAAACCATTTACAAGATGATGAAAAGGAGAAAATTTTATTGAAGTTCGATATGCCAACATATAGTATAACACCCAGTGTTTATCCCGTCAAAAGGAGAAAATTTTAGACCAATGAATGAACATTCTAGGAGCTAAAACAGTCCTTAGGGGAAATTTTAAAGCCTTAAATACCTTTCTCACTACATAGGGTTTTTAAAAATGTAAAGGAATTATTTATTCAAAATAAGGAAAAAGGATAAAAAGGAAAAAGCAGTAGGAAGTAGGAATTAATACAGATAAACTTAAGAATAATCTTAAAAAGTAATAGTAGGATATATAAATACAAAAGCTTGTTCTCTTAAAGAACAAGAAAACAAAACTCTAATTTTGGCAGAATGGAGAAGGATGAAAAGGGGTGAATAAAAATGCATGGATCAGAAATAAAAGAAATATCAAAGAGCTTTAAAATTGCAAGAGAATATCACATGCAACCTCATGACAAGAAATTTAAAGATAGAAAGAAAATGACTTCTTAGCAAAGTATAAATTAAAAATTATAAAAATTGACTCTGAGAATAGAATAGAAAATTTGAATAGATGAATCACTATAAAAGAGAAAAACTCATATGTGTTTGTTGTATCTATCTATATATATATGTGAGTGTGAAGAAAAGAATAGCAATATATATTGCTATACACACACTCTTGGGCACTGCTAAGATTGTACACATTACATTGCTAATAAAAGATTACATTGCTAAGATGTAGAACATAAGAGGGGAAAAATTAACAAAAACGTGACTATTAAAAAGTATCAGTATCCTAAGCACCTGGGTGGCTCAGGCGGTTAAGCACCTGACTTTTGATTTTGGCTCTGGTCATGATCTCAGGTTTGTGAGATGGAACCCCTCCATCGGGCTCTGGGCTAGGTGTGGAGCCTGTTTAAGATTCTCTCTCTCTCTGCCCCTCTTTTCTCTCTCTTTCTCCCTTTCGAGAAAAAAAAATTGCAGTGGTCTCTTACAAATAAGGCAATATGCTCAATAATTTACTACCATTATCTCATTTAGTCCTTAAATCCTGTGTGGTAGGTGTTATTAGACCAATTTTACAAACAAGGGAACTGACTTGAGAGGAGTGTGTGCTGTTAGTACACTCTATTACTGTAAAATGAGTGGTTAAAAACCCAACAAAACAAAACAACATCAAACTAGCAATATATGCAATGAAATAAAGCATGGTAACACCTTCATTCAATGATTATGAGATATCACCTAGAGGTGCCCAACTTTTGGATCAAATAATGTTAATATTTATACAATTCGTAGTACTGGTAATCATAGATTGTTTGCAGATGGCAAAGGGTAAATAACATTCATATAGTCATTGGCAAACAGACTTGAGTGACATGGAAATTAAAGAAATTTTTGAAATTTCTAAGCAGTTTTGAAAAAAATGAGATGCATATTTGTTAGAATAAAGGCTAAGCTACTATAACAATGGCCCCAAAACAAGATGGCTCAAATAAGATCAGAATATGTTTCTCTCTCAATTAACTTTCTACACACAGGCTATTAGGTTGTTCTATGATGTTAATCTCCCAGATTCCTTCCATCTTGTCACTTGAGCTCCCTTTGTCTGCAGAGTTGAAGTTAGCACACCACAGGAGTCTGCCTTCCAGCCCACATGCTGAAAGAAAGAGGAGAGAGCAAACCCAATCCTTTGAAAATATGCTTTCTCAACAAGGATAATATCACTTTTAAGGGGGCAAAAGCTGGTTCATAAGGGGTAGAAGGGCAAAAAATACTAGTCTTTTTGTAGATACAGTAGATATATTCTTATAAAGTATATAAACAGATATACAATGTATCTGTGGTATTAAAATTTTATGGAAGAACTTGGAAAAAAAGTCTAAAAAGGCTCCTCATGCAGGGATAATAATAACAATAATAAAAAGGTTGAGAAGCTCTATGTTAAAGACAAGTACCAAAAATTGCACACATCCTCTGCTCCCAAGAACTTAATCACAAAGATAAACCAGCTGCTAAGGAAACTAGGAAACAGGCAGTAGGTAAGTGGCTACTGACCCAGAGTAAACTCAGTTTCTTCCCATTTGAGCTTCTTCATAAGGCTACTTGAGTGTTCTCATGACATGACAGTTGATTTCTCTGAGAATCCAAGAGACTACAGCGGAAGCCCCCATGTCTTCTATAAGTAAGCCTTGGAATCCACACACTGCCACTTCCACCACATACACATAGGTATACAGACCAATCCTGATACAACGTGGGAGGAACCTACATAAGAGTATCACCACCAGGAGGCTAGGTCTGGGAATCATCTAGGCGATTGGCTTTTTGTTTGGAAATATAATCAGAAGTTCTTGTGTCTGTATAACCTGGAAAAATCATGCTGGTTAAATTCTAGTTTTCCTTTAAGGCCCTGATGACATGTTAACTTTCTAGCCAGAATTCACTGCCTCCTCCTTTGTGATTCTGCATCACATTATTTTCAACTCCGGTGCAGTACTTATTACCCTGTATGATGGTTCATTGTGTACAAGGCTGTCTCTGCAATGAGAATATAGAACTGAGGCTTACTTATTTTGATGCCCTTCAAGCTCAGTGTTGAATTAAAAAATTTTTTTCAGCCACTGTCAGTTTCTGGTAGGAAAACCAGTCTGTGGCCAATGTAAGAAGCCTTATAAATTATCTATTTAGGTCATCACTGATTTGCCTTATACACCTAGATGACTTGCTTAAAACAAGCAAGTAACCTAGAAAACAAAACAAGCCCAGAATACAAATTTATTCATTTCAATGATAGATTTAACTTCTCTGTCGACCAGAATTTTCATACAGATAACTTTACAGGAGCAGGCAAATTAAAATCTAAACATCGCTAGGTGGGTTTTACAGGAGAAAATGTGTGTTTCAATAGAAAGTGATCTTTGTTTAGATCACACCATTCCAGATTATCTGATTCCAGGCTTTCGTTGCTGTTTAACTATTATACTTTATAATATACTTTTCTTCATACTGAAGAAAAGTTAGAATGATATAAAATAATTTTTGCCTCTAGGCAAGTAAAATCTGGTGGAGGTTCAAGTGACTTCCCTCTCCAATGAAAGAGGCCAGTTCTGCTTTCATTTGCATGTTCATTTCCATTTTCCTGATCTATAAATATGTCTGTTCTCTGGCTTCTCCTTTTGAACTGGCTGTACCATCTTACTGGGGCACTCATTTGATTAATGAGTTAAATAAAAAAATTAACATTTGTAAATTTTATATTTGTATGAGAATCATGATTTTATCTGTTCCTTAAAAATGTCCTTCAACAGCCCATATATACAGGACAAGAGGGATTGGTTGGGTGATCTTAACCAAAATGAAAAAGCACAGATCAGAATTACACAAACCTGGACTCAGATCCTGGCTCTTTGAGGCACTCAGGACCACTGCACTTCACACCTCCAGAGACATGCCATTCACACTCAAGTTTCTATGAATGGTGCTTCCCTGTATAGCACTTTGCACAGGTCTGCACTGCCCACATAGCAATGCCACTTGCCCTGTAAGAGCAATTTGTGTGCATGCTGTGTGTCTTAGCAGAAAGCCTATCCCTTGTCTTTGCCTTGGTGACAAATGAGATGTTTTATGAACGAATAATACATGTATATGTGCTTAACTGTCATAATTAAGCAAACAGCATGGGGGTAGAAATAAATAAGGGAAAGAGATAGAAGAATGGCTTTTAAATGTTAATAGCTTTGATAGTACTGTCCAACAGAATGTTTTATTTTGTTTTAAAGATTTTATTTATTTATTCATGAGAGACACAGAGAGAGAGAGAGGAAGAAACACAGGCAGAGGGAGAAGCAGGCTCCATGCAGGGAGCCCAATGTGGGACTCGATCCTGGGACTCCAGGATCACGCCCTGGGCCGAAGGCAGGCGCTCAACCACTGAGCCATTCAGGCATCCCCAACAGAATGTTTTGTAATAATGGAAATGTTCTAGATCTGTGCTGTTCAATACAGTAGCCACTACTACCCACACATGGTATTGAGCACTTGAAATGTCACTAGTGTGACTGAGGAATTGAATTTTTAATTTTAATTTAATTAACTTATATTTAAGTACGTGTGGCTAGTGGCTACTATGTCGGACAATATAGGTATTGATACTAGCAGAAAGACAAATTTCTAGACTCAGAAAAATGGGAGATATAGGCTTCTCGAGCTTTTTGGCGAAAGGACCTATATGCTTAAAAAGCACTGACAAGATCTTATTCTTTTTGATGGCTGAGTAATACTCTACTACCACTTCTTTATCCATTCATCTATCAATGAACACTTGGGTTGCTTTCATATCATGGCTATTGTAAGTAATGCTGCATTGGGGGATGGGTGAAACAGATAAAGGGTATTAAGAGGTACTGATTATTCTAGTAATAGAATAAATAAGTCAGAGATGAAAAATACATCACAGGGAATATAGTCAATAATATTGTAAGATATTGTATGGTGATAGATGGTGACCATATATCATGATGAGCAAGGAGTATTGTATAGAATTGTTGAATCAATATGTTGTACACCTGAAACTAATATAATATTGTGTCAATTATATTTCAATATTAAAAAATTGCAATCACACACACTAAGTAATGCAAAAATAAAAACCATGGAGACTCCAAAGAACTTTTATTTATGTAGATTATATCTACCATTAATTATTATCTAACAAAAATAGAAATTTAAAAATCTTTCTTAGTCCATTTAGAAATAATAATAAACCCATTATGTTACGGAAAAATAACTAGATTTTCCAAAACAAAAAATAAACTAGTGAGAAGAGTGGCATTGCTTTATATTTCTGCATTTAATCTATTGGAAAACTCCATTGTACATTCGTAAGAAAAGTGCAAATATCAAGTCAATATTATTATGGAAAGGGTCACAGATCTAGCTGTAGGATAAGTAACAGCAATGGTTTACTGATACAAAATGGTTAGCTACTCCCTTCCCTGGGGCCACTCTCCAGCCCTGTGGCAGACAGGTGACTTCCTCAGCCCCAGAGCAGGTGAGAGGCTTTGGCCTCCAGGTTACCACCAGAGGGCAAGGATACAGCAGGAGGCAGAAGATAAGGAGGATAAGTGAAAGCCTACAGAGTAAAGTGTGGGACCCTCAGTCCCTGTGCAGAAAAGAATTCTCTTAGCATGCCTGAGATATCTATCCTTTGAAAGGCCTGCTTGCAAGGTTAACCCTTGGCTGGAATCTGGGAACTTTGATTTCAGAAAGGATCCCACCATTCCCTAACTGATAAGAGTTGTTTAGTATGCCTAATCAGAGTTTGCACAAACAATGTCGTTTATGCTGAACACCTGCTTTCCCTGAGAGTCTGGAATTTTGATAGTGCTAGGCAGAGGGTGCCTAGGTGAACAGTCCCCAGTAAAAACCTTGGATGCGGAGTCTCTAATGAGCTCCCATGTTAGACAACACTTCACATATGCAGTCACAATTCAGTTACAAAAAAATTAAGCACATCCTGGTGACTTCACTAGAAGAGGATTCTGGGAAGTCTCTGCCTTGTTTCCTCTGGACTTCACTCCACGTTCCTTTTCTTTTTTCTGATTTTGCTTTGAAGCCTTTCTCGAAAATAAATCATAACCGTGAGTATAACCATATGTTGAGTCCTGTGAATCTTCCTAGTGAATCACTGAACCTGGAGATGATTTGGGGGACTCTTGACACAGTCCCTTTCATTGGCCCCTGCTCCCAGAATGTCAACACCCAGGATTATATCCCACACTGCAGAGGACTAGAGACTTCTCTCTGAAGAAACTGAAAAACGAAGAGAAAAAAGGACTGCAAAGGGCAGAAACATTGCAAAAGGCAAAAGAAAGTCTCCAAATAAAACTACAATTAATGTCTTTAAAAAGGTAAGAAAATATACTGCATTTATAAAAAGTAGAATGCTATAAAAAAGAAGCAATCAGAACAAGAAAGAGCAATATGAAATTGAAAATGTAATAAAATGAAATTCTGAATCAAATGGCTAGAAGATAGTATTGACAACTTGCCCAGAGAAGTTGGAGGGTAAAAAAAGAGAGAAACAGATGAAAAACAATAGAGAAAAGATAAGAAAACTGAAGGATCAATCCAGGAGGTCCAAAATTCCAACTAAGAAAAAAAGAGAACAGCATAAAATGGAAAGGAAGAAATTATTAAGGCAAATTTCACCACACTACAAAAAACAAACGAGAGGCATCAGGTTGAAAGAGCACACCAAGTGTACAGCACAATGAGTGAAAAAAAGAATCACATCAAGGTCACCAAATCATCACATTTCAGGATACCAAAGAGAAGATTCTCAAAAGTTTCAGAAAGGAAAAACAATCCATACTGGCATACAAAACTTAATGATATCAGATTTCTTCACAGTAATACTGACAACAGACATTCCAAAATTAACTCTTAATCATTTTGAGGAAAAACCTAGAATTTCATACTCAAACTGCAAGTCAATATCCCAGCCATGAAGAAAAACATTTTAAGACATACAAGGACTTTGAAAATTTATCTTTTCTTAGACAGTAATGGGACTAAGTGCTTGAGCAAAATGACTGAGTCAACCAG
This sequence comes from Canis lupus familiaris, assembly GCF_011100685.1. Classification (NCBI taxonomy): domain Eukaryota; kingdom Metazoa; phylum Chordata; class Mammalia; order Carnivora; family Canidae; genus Canis; species Canis lupus. The sequence continues at coordinate 51,902,280 of NC_049238.1, forward strand.
ATCAGGATCTAGGAGAGAGGTGAATTAGGACTATAGTTATGCACCAAACCTAGAGAAATTTATCTTCTGCTCCTATTCAGAATTCCATTTTGGCTATCATTTTTTTAATTTCATAGAGGACTTTGTGCTCTGATTGTTTCTTCCTATAGCATCCAATTCCTATTTCATGGGTACAATCTCTTTTCTTAACTCCTTAAAGATACTAATCTTTAGGGTGGTTGCAAACCTAGAAACAAACCAGATGTATGTGAAGAATGAGACCTACAGGAAGAAGACTTAAGGAAAAAAATTAAGTTGATAGATTCTTGTAATTGAGCATTTGACAGCATTTGAATACTTGGAAAAAGCTCATAGATAGAAAATTAGGTAAATGAAAAAACAATCTTTATCTTTTGGCTCACAGGCTAGTCATATTTACTTAATCATAATCATATAAAACCTAACTATTAATTCAACTAAATATTGAGATAAATGTCAACTGAGAGGATAGAGGAAGTGGAAGTAGAAGTAGAAGAGAGAGTAAAGGAGTTACATCCTCACCATAAAGTATCAATTCTCAATTTATAAAGAAAATAAAATAAATAATATCCAACTCATTTAAGTCAAGAAATAGTTACAGTATACTTTAAAACCTTAGGAGGTAAATACTAGAAGAAAAAATTTGGGATGCCTAAGTGGCTCAGCAGGTTGAGCATCTGCCTTCGGCTCAGGGTGTGATCCCAGGATCTGGGATAGAGTTCCACATCGGGCTCTTTGCAGGGAGCCTACTTCTCCCTCTGCCTGTGTCTCTGCCTCTCTCTGTGGGTCTCTCATGAATAAATAAATAAACTCTCTAAAAAAAAAAAGAAAAAAATAAAGAGTTGAAAGTAGTTGCCTCAGAGGAGAGAAATAAGGACTGAAGACGAATGAAGTGTCTCATATTTTTGTGGCAAATTTTTAAGAGCTGCTTCATTACCCTGATTATAATCAATATATTATATATTAAATTATATAAATATATTTTTTTAAGTAATTTTTTTTTTAAATTGGAGGCATCTGGGTAGCTCAGTTGGTTAAGCAACAGACTCTGGATTTCATTTCCCTCAGGTCATGATATCAGGGTGGTGAGACCGAACCTCAAGTTGGGCTCCAAGCTCAGTGCGGGGTGTACTTGTCCCTCTCCTTCACCTCACTTGCGTGCTCTCTCTCTCTCTCTCAAATAGATAATGTCTTTTAAAAAATAACTTAATGATATTTAAACTGGAAGCTTTTACAATTCCGTACGCCACGTTCAAGTACACTCAATATATTGTTTCCTCTTCACTCAGCAAGACAGTACTTGCACTCAACACCCCAACCATGAAGAAAATTCTTCCTCTAATTGTTTTAAGATCCATCTCCTTTCTTCATACTCTATGTTCTAACCACTTTTTTTGAAAAAATCTTTGAGGATGCTCTATGTACTATGAAAAAATCTTCATGACGCACGGTTGAATGGAAAAAGCAAAGGAAAAAATGGCATATATATCCGAGAAGGGAAAAATGTCAATATGTTTTGGCTTAGATACACATAAAATATCTCTGGAATGATAAGCAGTAAACGAATAATAACGCTTACCCAGGATAGTGAATTGGAGAAATGGGAATTGAGGAGATGAGGAGCTTGGGAAAGAGGCAGACTTTTCATTGTATAACTTCTTTTTTTTTTTTATGTTTTGATCTTCAACCCTATAAAACCATTGCCTACTCAAAAAATATATTTAAAAAAATTTAAGTACTACCCCTTTATCTTGCACAATTACATCCAACTTGAGAACTTAATTACCAGGCTTTTAATCATTACACAAATAAATCTATTAACTCATATTAAAATTACAAAGGTTCAGATAAAATAGAGTAAATCTTGGGGATAAGCAGAGACATATGGATTATCCTCATTTATCTCTAGGGATTTGATGATTATTTCAAAGACAGAATGGTTTCAATGCCTACATATGAAAATATAGTCTTTGCTTTTTTTTACTTCTTTAAACCTAGCTCAAGGGTTTTTAAACTTTACCATGCAGAAGAATTTCTCTCAAAGTGAGAAGACTAAATATTAAATCATGCATAATCTTTACTACACTTCAGAATCTTCTTACACTTCTTTTAACCAAAATAGAAAAATATTCAAAAAAAAAAAGAAAAATATTCATACTTTTTTAGTATTCTTTTTTTACCCTGATATCATATTATGACCATCTTTTGATTTTTTGTCAATTTTTTCTACAACATGATTAGTAATGGCTGCATTAGTTTATGTGATATTAATATATTAATGCAACATATTAATCAATATATTATATTGATCAATATAATATTAATATTATATTTTATTACTGTTAATTAATATACTGTAATATTACTACATTGTATAGATATTTTCTAGCTTAAATTATTTTACTATTTCCGTATTTTGGGACATTGAGTGTTTTCAAAGTTTCACCATCATAGGCAACATCACAACAAACAACCAAGTAACTAACCCTATATACATCTCCATTAATATTTCCTTAGAGGTAGAATTGCTGGGTCAAAATGTATCTTAAAAAAAAATGTATCTAAAAATTCAAGAATTTTAACAACTACGGTTCCAATTTTAGTATATGTGCTGCCGAAATGAGCACAAGAATTTTAACAACTATGAACAAAATGCTCTCCAAAAACCTACTTAACTGTTAATGGAAACCTAAACATAAGGTAATTAAGGGAAATGACAGGATGCTTTACTGAGTCGATCTGTGAGTCTTCAGGTACCACAGTGAATCCCCAAATCTCAAACTGCAAAATGTTCCACATGTAACATGTCAAAAAGTCAAAAAAAGAGGGTAATGAACCTTGATGTTAAAACCATACCTCTTACATGAATGTTGCAAGAAATGTAGAAGCATCAGAGAAAGAGGAAAAAGATCTCTTGGCAGTGATACATCACTGAAAAATAGCAGACTCAAGTTCTCAAAAGCCTTCTAGTTTAATGTCATTTGAAGAAGTATTTCCTGTTAGTAATTATAATATTCAAAATTATTAAAGTATTTTGTCATCACAGCCATATATTAAAGGAGAAATGTCAAAAAAGATTTTGCTGGTGCTGACATTTCGATGAAGAAAAATAAAACTTTTAATACAATGAATAAGACCAACATTCTCTGAAGTTGCATATTCAACACCGCAATTTAATACCATTCAAAATTTGGAGCCTGAATATGTAGTTGTAGGTAAAAGCAGGCCTTAAGTAAACTGGGAAAAAAAAAAATCTTTCAAAACTGATGACTCAAAACACTATGCATGAGTTTTTCTTTTATTTTTCTGCATTTTTCAAAATTTCCTTAATAAAAAAAGTGCATAAACATAAATTAAGAAAGCTCAAACTTATTATTTAGGAAACAAAACTATGGGTGTTGCATTCAAAGTGATTACCCTGATATCAAAAACCATTTTTGGATGATATACAGCCTATTATACAATTCTAGAAATCATAAGAAACATAATGTAACTTTCTTTAAAAAGAGCGATCCCAACAAATTCTTTAAACCAGATTATTCTCATAGATGAAAACTGAATAAGTCTCCCTCACCACCACAAAATGTCCCCAGCGGCAAAAGGTAAAGAATTACTGCATGTGATAGCTCACTCACCTCCCTTCTCTAAAATACATTTACAGTTCAAGGAAAAAATTTGATTGATTGCAATTAAAAAGCACCCTTGTTAAAAAAAAAAAAAAGATAAATACTTAAAGTTCAAATAAGTTACTACGAATCCTGACGACTAGGGACAGCAAAACACTCCCCAAGTCCTTTAAAGCATATGAAAAAAAAAAAAAAAAAAGGATATACAGAAAAGATGAATTAAGGGTGCTTTTTGATTTTACAAGACCATTCACAGCGACATCCACAGTTGGAAGGCAGCGGACTAAATTCCGGCACCTTTTTCTGAAGCCAGGAATTCCTTTCCCTGATGGAATAAGGGAATCCTTACGGAATAATAAAAAAGACACTCCTCAACTCAAAGTAACCAACGGGCTCCCAGGAAAGAGCAAAGCAAGCTGAAACAATGCCACGGAGAACTCAGATCTAAAAACGGAACACTGGACGTTCCGTTCTGCAAAATATCTAGGGTTCTCCTCTCCCGACTCCCACCGACGCGCACAAACGCCACCGAGATTGGGAGAGGGCCTTGCAGTGCGTACAGGGTTGGCAGAGCAACTAAGCCAAGCGTGGGCTCAGCCCGGTCCAGCAAGACGACCGGACGCAGACTCCGGCCACCGGGGGAGAAGAGCTGATGCTGCTACCGAGAGCCACCCCACCCCGCCCTCCCGGCTGGGACGTGACCGGTGTCCTAACAGACGCGCAGCTCGCCTTTCTGGGGACTCTTGGAAGGTACAAATCGCTGCCATCAACAGCCGGGCCGGGCGGGCGTCCTCTTGCCCTCCCGGAGCGGCGCGGCAGCCTCCCCGCGCGGGGACAGCCTGGAGTCCGCAGGCAGAGGGGGGCTCCCGGGTGGGCGGATTCCCCGCCTCGGTCGGGCGGGCTGGGGGGTCGGGCCGCACGCGCTGTTTGCACAGTATTCCGAAGTCTGGAACCTAGTTTGCGGTTGTGGGGGAAAGCAAACCTAAGCGAAAGAAAAGAAAGGAAGAAAGAAAAGAAAGAAAAGAAAGAAAAGAAAGAAAGAAAGAAAGAAAAGAAAGAAAGAAAGAAAGAAAGAAAGAAAGAAAGAAAGAAAGAAAGAAAAGAAGAAAGAAAGAAAGAAGAAGAAAGAAAGAAAGAAAGAAAGAAAAGAAAGAAAGAAAGAAAGAAAGAAAGAAAGAAAGAAAGAAAGAAAGAAGAAAGAAAGAAAGAAAGAAAAAAGAAAGAAAGAAAGAAAGAAAGAAAGAAGAAAGAAAAGAAAGAAAGAAGAGAGAGAAAGAGAGAGAAAGAAAGAAAAAATATACAGAGATAGATGACTCAAAACACTATCCATGGTCTTTCTTTTATCTTTCTGTACTACGAGAAACTCCTTTCATGAAGAAATCTATTGCTCTGAAATAAGAAAGCTCCAACTTATTATTTAAGGAACAAAAGGGTCAGCGTTGCATTCAAATGACTACTCCCGTGAGATCAAAAACTGTTTTTGGATGAGATGCAGCGTATTAGGCAACTCCACAAAGTACTTTTTTTTTTTTTTTTTAAAGAGCAATCTTTAAAAAGAGCTCGAGCTCGTCGGATGTTTCTCTTGAGAAGCGAGCACCACGCTATTCGAAGACTCCTCGTCCCCACGGCGCCGTGTCGCTGCCGTGTAAAGGGTCGTTAACTTCGTCGCGGACCCCCTAGACCGCCCGCACGGCGCCCGTCCCGACCCGGGGAAGAGCGCTGGGACCGCGAAGCCAAGCGACAGGGGCCGGCGAGGCGTCCCAGGGCTGCTTGCTGGCCGTCTGGCGCCTCCGCACACAAACTTGCGCAGCGCTGAAGACCGGCCTGCTGGGGAGTGACAGTCACGCGGAGGGCGAGGAGGGGCGAGGAGGGAAGCGGACTCTGGACCCGAACCCCGTGACGCGAGGATGCCTTGGCACGGCCAGGGCCCGCCCACCCGCCTTCGCCATCCCACCCACTGCCGAGAGCCCCAGAGGACGCAGCAGGGCCGGGCGCCCGGGGGCGAAGGCAGCGCTCACCGCTTCAGATGGTCCGAAGCCCGCCCAGCTGCGGTGGTCGCGGAGACCAAACTCGGCGCCGAGGCCCCGGCTGCGGCCCGGGGGGTAGCCCGGGCAGGAACCGGCTCCCGGGGCATCGCCGGCGGCCTCCACGGCACCCGCGCGCAGCCCCCAGCGCTGGGCGCACGCCGCCTCTTGGGCCGTAGGGCGCAGGGCACCCCGGCGCGGCCCCGCCCACTCCCGAGGAGGGCCAATGGGCGCGGAGCGCGGGAAGCCCGGGGCGGGGCGCGAGCGGCGGGTAGGCCCACGACGCCGTGCGCTCCGAGGTCCGAGCCGCCCGCCCGGGGCCTGCAGAGTTTCGGAGGACTCCCCCGCCCCCCACCTGCTTGTAATCGTGTGTGTCGGGTGAGTGTGGAGGGGGCAGGAACGCACAGTCCGCAAATTACGTGGGACTCGATCCCGGGTCTCCAGGATCGCGCCCTGGGCCAAAGGCAGGCGCCAAACCGCTGCGCCACCCAGAGATCCCCTTTCTTTTCAGACTTCTTGGTCCGCTGATGACCGAGCACCAGCCACAGTGTCTGGGGATGCGCGGGCACCAGCCACAGTGTCTGGGGATGCGCGGGCACCAGCCACAGTGTCTGGGGATGCGCGGGAACCATAAACAGTCCCTACTTGAAAGATCTCCCGGTCAGTCGGGTGGGGGAGCAGATAAGGAAACAGGTGACTAGGAGAGCACCTCAGGAGGTGCATTCCCAAATCAAAAGTCCTGTTTTGCAATGCGGGGGGGTGGGGTGGGGGGGTGGTATGTGAAGGTGGGGGGGTGGGTTCTCCCAGGAGAGAACTGGAAGACTGGTTACCCGGCAGTACTTGTAGCCATGATTCACAGTGGAGGACAGTGCACACATCTTTTTCATTTTCTTTTTTCCTAATGGTGACCTGATAATATGCGCGACAGTTAAAAATTTCAGTAGCATCAAAATACAGTGATGTGCAATGAAAAAAAGTTTCCATTAGCCATTGCTCCCTCCCACTCCCTCAGTTTTCTTTCCTGTTAACTAATTTGTTTTATGTCCTTTCAAAGACACTCTGTGCAGTAAATATATATTATATGCCGTGTATATATATATATATATATATATATAGTCTTCCCTCAATCTCCCTCCCTCCCTCTCTCTCCCTCTCTCTCACACCTAGTATTCTATGGAGTTTTACCACCTTGGTTTTCTTCACTTAACACTGTATTTTGGACAACTTTTATTGTTTGTGATGATTGCATAGTATTTTACCAAATTATCATTTCAAGTTTTTTTCCATTCTTTTGCTTTTCCAAACAGGGCTGCAGTCAGTAGTTATACTCCTATTTATAGCCACTTGGCATGTGAACAAATGTCTGTCTAGGCCAAATAGCTAGGTGTTGAATGCTGGATCCCAGGGTATGGGCTTTAAAAATTCTGGTAAATGTTGCCACACTGCTCTCCATACAGTGTGTTATCAAACTTAAGTTCTTTGAATTGCCATTCTGTGGATTGGCTATTCATATCCTTTGCCCATTTTTCTATTCAACTATTGATCTTTTTTTCTTTATTATTGGAGATATAGATATCTATATTTATCTATCCCTCTCTATATAAATAAAATCAGTCCATTGTGAATAAATTGCTTCTCTTTCCTCCACCTTGTCTTTTGGTTTTGTTTTTTGTATTTTTTGCAATGAATTATTTTTTATTTTCATATAGTCACACTAATTGATTTTTATTTATGTTTCTAGGTTTTTTAATCTTAGAAAGATTCTAAGATTGGTTGTCACTACCCCCAAATTAAGATTCTTCCATGTTTCCTTTGGTATGTTTGATATCTATATGATTAATCCATAATGCAGATAATCCACAATAAAAAAAATATATGTTATGATAAGGAAATAAATCAGAGCAAAGGATATGATCAGATAACTCTCCAAAGAAGGTATCCAAATGGCAAATAAGCAATAAAAAGATGCTTATATTGTCAGTAGCCATCAACAAAATGAAAATCAACACCACAATGAGATACCACTTCACACTCACCAGAATGGCTAAAATCAAAAAGACAGATAATAAATGTTGATGCTTAGTCTCTTTGAGTCACTGTAACAAAAATATCATAGCCTGGATAGCTGAAACAATGAACATTGATTTCTCACAGTTCTGAAGACTGAGAAGTCCAAACTTAAGGCACTGGGCAGATTCTGTGTCTTGTGGGGATTTGCTTCCTGGTTCAAAAATGCGTGTCTTAAACATGAGAGACATCTAGCTCTGGGAAATGAACAAGGGGTGGTGGAAGGAGAGGTGGGTGGGGGGTTGGGATGACTGGGTGATGGGCACTGAGGGGTCACTTGGCGGAATGAGCATTGGGTGTTATGCTATATATTGGCAAATTGAACTAATAAAAAAAAGAAATCTCTGATGAAAAAATAAAAAGCCTGTCTTATTCTATATGGCAGAAGGGGTGAGGCAACTCTCTGGGGTCTCTTTTAGAGGGCACTAATACCATGTATGAAGGTTCCACCTTTGTGACCTCATCGTCTCCCAAAGGTCCCACCTCCAAATACTATCATGTTGGGGATTAGGTTTCAACATATGAATTTTGGGGAAATGTAAACATTTCAGTCTGTAGCATCTGGCAAGTGTTACAAGCCAAACTGTCCCTCCAAATTCATACATTGAGACCCTAACTTCCAATGTGACTGTATTTGGAGATAAGGTGTTTAGAGAGGTAATCAAAGTGAAATGAGGTCATAAGGGGGACCCTAATCTAATATGCCAGGTATGCTTAAAAAAAAAAAGGAAAGAGATACCAGAGATATGCAAGGACACACATAGAAAAGACTATGTGAGCACACAACAATAAATGTTACTATCTGCCAGCCAAGGAGAGAAACCTCAGGAGAAAGGAAACCTGTTGACATCTTGATCTGGAACTTCTGGTCTCCAGAACTCTAAGAAAATTAATTTCTATTGTTTAAGACACCCAGCCTGTGGTATTTTGTTTTGGCAGCCCTACAAAGCTAATGCAGCAAGAATGTGAAGAAATCAGAATCCTCATACACTACTGGTGGGAATGTTAAATATAGAGTTACTGACTGTATGACCCAGGAATTACACTCCTACATATATATACCCCAAAACATATGTCCACACAAAAACCTGTACATGAATGTTCGTAGCAAAATTATTCACAAGGCAAAAAGTGGAGGCAACGCACATGCCCGTCAATTGATGAATAAGTAAATGTGATATAGCTCTATGGTGGAACATTATTTGGCAATAAAAAGCAGTGAAGGGATGATACATGCTACAGGATGGATGAACGTTGAAAACACTATGCCAAGTGAAAGAAGCCAGTCATTAAGGACCACATATTATATGATTCCATTTATATGAAATGTCCAGAATAGGCAAATCTATAGAAACAGAAAGATTCATGGTTATCTAGGTCCGGGGTGAGATGTAGGGTAAGTAAAGGCTAGGGGTATGGGGATTCTTTTTAGGGTAATGAAATGTTCTAAAATTTATTGTGGAGATGATTGCATAGCTCTGTGAATATACTAACATTCACTGAGTTATACACTTTCAGTGTGTCAGTTGTATGGTATGTGAATTATATCTCAATAAAGATGTTAAAATCAATACCCAGACTTTACTGGACATGAGGCCAAAGTATATGATCAAATATTCCGTAATGGGAAAACTCAGAGAAGTAAAGTTTGGGGAAATGATTAGCCTTGCTGCGAGGTTAATTGAAAGTCACAAAGGAGAATGTTGGCAGAGCTAAGCAAAATGGCTAAACTCATAAATTGATACAATTACTTACTGGGACAACTGTTGATGAAAGAAGCAGAAAATCTATGAGGTTATTCATGTTTGTGCCATAATCTACATTTGGGAATATATTCCCCCAAAACAACCCAAGTGAGAAAACCAATTTTCACTAAATGTTTATAGCACCACTCTTTATAATGTGAAACTAAACTGGAAATACCTCAAGAACCTGATAATTCGGAGGATGTTTATCAAAGTGGGAAGCCTGGGCTGCATTCATAAATGGGAAAGTATATCCAGAATAATGCAGAAAATAGAATTCAAATGAGTTTGGGAATGCTGATAAGTGTACATAAATAAATGTACATTGTTGAGTATAATGAAGAGGAAATATAGTATTAAATGGCACCAGTATTCCTCTTAGAAAGAAACTGTATTCATTTGGAAAAATAACCTGATAAGCTCTTTCTGGTATAAGGTGATACTCCAAAAAAGACATGGGGACACCTGGGTGGCTCAGTGGTTGAGTGTCTGCCTTTGGCTCAGCTCATCCCGGGGTCCTGGGATCAAGTCCTGCATCAGGCTCCCTGCAGGGAGACCACTTTTCCCTCTGCCTCTCTCTGTGTCTCTCATGAATAAATAAATAAAATCTTTAAAAAACTAAAAAAAAAAAAACAAACCCCAAAACAAAACAAAACAAAACAAAAACATGGGAGTAGTTGAAAGCCCCAGCAACACAAGAAAAGCTGCTCTCTCTGTAAACACTAGAGGAACTTACATTTACATTTGCTAGTGGGAAATCTCTGGTGATAGGGTAGCAAAATGGACCCTAAAGACAGGAATGTCTAATATATACATTTTAAATTGTTTTCTCAAATCTTAAAATCTCACTAATGCTGTGTGTGAATGGGGTTTTGTAGAAACTGAAGAAGAGCCTGAAGATGGGACAGTTGGAACAGTGAAAAGACAGCAGCCATGGATATAGGGACTCAGGGGAGAGAAGACAAGAAAATGAGTCCCTGGGAGAAAGATGTCAGTAATCTTGGGAAGGACTCTGAACACCCAGATTGGATGTTTGGGGCATTCTCCTTGAGATTACAAAGGGAAGGGAGGCTCTGGCTGACATTTGCCTTACATAAAGGATACGAAAGTAACATGAAGTAAATGCAGGTGTTTTAAGTTTATAGCAGGCTTAAGTGTATGATTTTTTTTTTTAATTCTCATTTGTTCTAAAAATATTGATCCTTATCCACAGACTAAAACAGAATGAATGGATCCTGGCTAAGCCTCTACTGTGGCAAAAATCTGGGGGAAGATTTTTTACATGTGTAAATTTTACATGTTCAAGTAAACCCTGGATAATGGCTAGGGGAATGGAAATGAATGTGTAAGATGGAAAAATGTATACCCTTTCTCTTTAGCAGTAAGGAAGGCCTGAAGGGGGGTAGTTAGGCTGTCCCATTATAGAAACATTGTTTTATGTGTTCTGCATTAAAGTGTTATTAGAGTAAAAATAGGATCAAATATTCAAGAACGCTGGTCTGTGCAAAAAGTTCAAAAGAACTAAGGTGTAAATGACTCTCAGTATGCATGTTGAGGTTCTTAATTGGCTAACTCCACAATTCATGACTTTCACTGACTTAGCCAGAGGCAGGTTACTAACCAGGCCTAATTTACAGATGGCAGGTCTGTGGCAGAGGGCCTAGAGGTGATTTTCCCAAGGTTATAGAGCAAGCCAGAGGGTGAGCCGAAAATAGAAGTGTACCTCACACTGCCATGCAAGCTACATGATAACTTGTGTACTGTCCGCAGAATTGAGGAGTCAATGTCCTGGAGAGGTTAGCCTAGTTTTATGGCTAAAGGAGCTTTCCTCAACAATTGCAAAATGCTACTTGACAACAGCAAATGACCTACTTCATCTTGTAAACAGTAACATTATAGACAAAATTAAGCAAAAGTGTCAGGAAAAAAATTTACTTTTTTGACCATAGCAAATTTTGAAGCTACTATTTGTATAATGTGTAGTACTGTGGAGCTGGTTGTCCTCTTCCTCTAAAGACTAAACTTCCAAATGATGACTCTCAACACTCTAATACCAGCAAGCTTATGGGATCTGGCTGACTGCCTAAACATTTTCAGAAGTGTAGGATTTTTCCGGATTTCTCAAAGGGTAGGATTTTAGGCCTCAGTGTTGACATTCTGTAAGTTTCCTTACTAAATGAAGAGAATTAGAAAGTACAATGGGATAGTCAGATAGTTAGAGCCATAAGGCTTAGCCACTAAATTTATGCCTCTTGGGTTACCCAGGCTATGAAAGGATTGCTTAGCCAGCTACTATGCTGCACCTGAGCTACCGTGCTCCTATTTTCAGGAAAAACAACAAAAGCTAGTACCACTGTTAGGTGACTATTCTCTAGAGTAGTTTTTGACATTGCACTGATCTAGTCAACAAAAAGCTTTACAAATTTATGTCTTCAGGAGTGTTGTTAATCCCATTCCCAGTTTTTAGAGTGGGTTCTTCTTGACGATTGCTGTACTGGATTAACACTTATGGGCCAGCTCTAAAAGAATATCACAAATGATCACAGACTATAGACCTGACTGCCAGTTTCCTTCCCATCACATGTGAGGCTGCACTTTTACTGCTTTAGCTCAGTGCTTCAGTCTCCTGCCTTCTATAAGACCCTGACCAAAAAGATAAACTCTGTACAATAGAAAAAAGAAAGTGATATATCTGGCAACTATTTCTCAGAGAACTCTCATTTCATTGTTAAGAGTGGTGGAAGCTAGACCCCTTTCCATAACATAACATCCTATCTGAAACCATCTTACAGAGACCCCATAAAAAGCAGGAAATGACAGAACTGCCTGAACAAAATGTAGATCAAAGTGTCCAGGATAAAATCAGGATTATTAGAAATGTTATCTTTTGCAGGAAATATTTTATTAATGTATTAAAAAGGCAATTACGGTGAGGTGAAGGGAAAATCCAGACATCCAAATTTGCATGAAATTTTTTTGCTCTTTCAGTCTCTTTTAGCATAAATATTTTGGCTGCTTCCAGGTTGTTTTTTTCCCCCCTTTTAAGCAGCACAGTGATATAGGTCAGGATTTTCTGAGTTATATTAACATAAATAGATAGTTTAAATACATTTAGTGTGGGAAGTGGATCTAGCATTATTCAGAATACCTTTTGAGTATTTTTGGCCATTCTGTCTAAATTCTAGCTGTACACAGGATTTGTCTCTGCTCACTGAAACAGGTAGCCTATGTTTCATACAGAAGAGCTCCAAAGAGCCAACAGTGTACCTGGGTCACCCCTTTGCTCACTTTTACTCCTCCTTTCTCAGTTGGACCTATACTCTTTTGTCCAGTTTTGTTTTATTATGAACCTTCGTTTAGCCATTTCTGTATGCAGAGTTCCAACATATGGACTATTTTATTTGATTTCACGTATTTGTCCATTTTTTCACAAAGATTTCTGTCCCTCCCGGAGACATAAGTATCCACTACCCTTCTAAGGCTGCAATTGAATGAGGGAGATAGCAACCATGACAAACACAATGTAAGAATATATGAAGTAAGTGCTAGAGGTAAGCTTTGAGGTTCAGAAAGACTTGTGTTCAAACCAGCTCTGCTATACACTAACCAAGTGACCTTGGTTGAATTATTGAACCTTACTGTCTGTTTCACCATCCAGGAAAAAGAGTTTGGCAGTTCACTTTCAAGATGGCCCTCAGGATCCTGATATTCATGCGCTTATATAATCCCCCTGCCTCAAATGTGGGCTGGACCTAGAGACATGCTTTTAAAAAGTGAACACTACAAAAGTGATGGGATGTGACTTCCATTGTGGGAATTCAAAAAACTGACTTCTGTCCTCCTGGCTTTTCTCTCTTACCTTCTTAGCTTATGTGCTTTAATGAAGCAAGCTGCCATGTTAGAGAGCCCCACGTGGTAAAGAATGGAGAGAAGCCTCCAGCCAACAGCCAGCGAGGAACTGAATCCTGCCAGCAAGCACATAAGTCAGCCTGGAAGCAAATCCTTTCCCAATAGGGGCTTGCAATGACAACCATAGCTTGTCATGGTTGGCTGCAGCCTGTGATGTCAGGGACCAGGCTAAGCCAGCCTGGACCTCTGACCTTGTGGAAACTATAAGATAATAAATGTTGTTGAAACCCACTACACTTGGGGGGGGGGTAATTTGTTATAAAGTGATAGATAACTAGTACAATGGGATAACATGTTCCTTGAAGAATTATCACAGGGATTAGAATGTATACAAGGATTAGAAGAATGACGATAATAATAATGACAATGACAACAGGGGATCCCAGCTAAGCTTAAATTAAGACGCAGAACCTGGTGGAAATGCTGCTATTGTAAAGTTATTTTTAGTGCTTTAGCCTCCTGAGAAGTACAGGAGAGAATAAAGTATGAAGAACAGGGTATCATATTTCTCAATCAGGCTCAGACTATGTCTGACTCTGATAGAAAGGGGCTTGTGAGCAGAACTAGAAGTAGCAGGTTTGTGAGAGCCAGTGAATAAGAAACATTGAGTGGGAGCCCAGGTGACGGAGCGTCACCAAGAACTGGGGAGAGGATCATTCTTCCACTTCTGTTCAGGTTGGAGCATGGCTACAGCAATAAACAGAAGTCAAGGGATAGTGCAATTGTTCAGCTCATACCTTGGGAGCATGGAGCATAGGACCCTTGGCAGGAAAGAAGGGATCTCATGAGGGACACTGGCCACAGTGGAGGTGACCAGGCCCTCCTGCTTCTACTGAGACTGGCACATAGCTATTTCTGTTTGTGGTTGGTGAACAGTAAAAGAGACTATGGGAAAGGAGCATAAGCACACTTGATTCTGGGCAGCCTCTGAGAAGGAAAGCTGAGGACCTATGTCACCATAAGCCAGGGCAGTGGGTTATAGGTGTCTTAGAGGACATGCAGAGTTCTGACAGGCAAAGAAAGGTAAACAGACATTCTAAACTAAGGGAACAGCCCATATAAAGATTCAGAGCTGTGAAGAGAAGTCATTTCTTTAGGGAAAAACAAGTAGTCCTGGGTGATCAGGGAAAGGAGTACAAACTAGTTAACATCTCCTATTCTGGGGGATCCCTGGGTGGCTCAGCGGTTTAGCGCCTGTCTTTGGCCCAGGGGGTGATCCTGGAGTCCCGGGATCGGGTCCCACGTCGGGCTCCTTGCATGGAACCTGCTTCTCCCTCTGCCTGTGTCTCTGCCTCTTTCTCTCTCTCTCTCTGTGTCTATCATAAATAAATAAATAAATAAATAAATAAATAAATAAATAAATAATCTTAAAAAAAAAAAACTATTCTGGCTCTGATTTAGTTTCTAGACCAGATTTTGGGTGTTGGTTTTCCTTCGCAGTCTTAGAAATTACTGATGACCTCAAAGAGCTTTTATTTCTGTGGTTAATATCTTTTGAATATTTACTGTATTAGGAATTAAGGCCGGTAACTTAAAAAAAGAATATTTAGTTTGAAAGCATCTAAAATAACGATAATAAACCTATTAATATAAATAGCATATTTTAAGGAAAATTATCTACATTTCCTAAAACACAACAGAAATAAGTGAGAGAGTGGCATTCTTTTACATTTTTGAAAATCTTTTTAATGTCTGGTTTGATACAAGGCAACTGGATTTTCATATCTGTTTCTGCATCAATCTCTTACAATCTCACACATCACATTGCCTCTGGAAGAGGGCACTTGATGCTTGTGAGAGAATAAGAGTGAAAACAACAAAGTAGGTTTTCATTTATGAAAACAGTTTTGATCTCCCAGGCCCCCTGAAAGGGTTATGGGGACCCACAGAAGTCCCTGGGCCACACTTCGAGAATCACTGCCCTGGAGCAAGAGCAGTAGATGTTCCTGAGAGAAAAAGCCAGAATTTACACATGTGGTAATTGGTGATGAGAATACTATTTTTTTAAAAGATTTTATATTTATTCATGAGAGACACCAAGAGAGAGGCAGAGACATAGGCAGAGAGAGAAGCAGCCTCCCTGCGGGGAGCTTGATGCAGGACCTGATTCGAGGACCCTGGTATCACGACCTGAGCTGAAGGCAGATGCTCAACCACTGAGCCACCCAGGTGCCCCAAGAATACTATTAATAATATCGATATCTACCACGCATTGGGTGCTGACTATATGCTATTCTAAGAACTCACTAGAACCAAAGAAGCATTTATAATTCGATTTTCCAGATAAGGACAAAGAAGCGAAGTAACTTGCCCAAGTTTCCATAGCCAGCAAGGGGTGGTGAAGCTGGAGGTACAAACACGGCAGCCTGACTCCAGAGCCTGTGCTAACCACTGTACTGCCCTGCCTCTCCCAGGGACAAAGGGCTGCAGTATAAATCACAAAGGGTTGAGTCATTCCACTCATTCACCCCTTCTCCACCCCCTTCTCCCTGCCATTTTAGATTTCAATGCTCTTTTCTCTTTCCTTTGTGTGTTTCAGGAACTCATATTCCTTTTCACTCTGCAGTAAATCCTTGTACATTGCCTGTTGTTCATTATTCCCCCCCACCCCCCCACTCCACAGAAGCTGCTCTCTCAAAGGCACCAATGACCAGATAATGACCGGATTCAGTGACTACTTTTCAGTCCTCATCCTCCTTGCTCTTTGAGACATGGGATATTATTGGCCATTTTCTTTTTTATTAAAATTCTCTCCTCTGGACATGTGGGTGGCTCAGTGGTTAAGCATCTGCAGGCTCCCTGCTTCTCCCTCTGTCTATGTCTCTGCTTCTCTCTGTGTGTCTCTCATGAATAAATAAATAAAATCTTTAAAAAAAATTCTCTCCTCTATTGGTTATTCTGACACCAGACACTTCTATTTCTCTCAACCACTTCTCCAGTAAATTCTTTTCAGAAAATTCTTTATGAGGTATCTTTTTCTTGGCCCATCCCTTAAACATCTTCATTCCTCAGTGTCAGTTAGGTTGTAGGCCCATTTTTCCTCTCATTCTTAAATTCGCCAACTGCCACATCATTTACCTCCATGGCTTTAATTACTAAATATACACTATTGACACCCAGAGTCATTATTTACAGCTCAGTTCCCTGTCATATGTCCAAATGATGTATACGCATTCCTCAGGCACCTTCACACATCCAATCCCTTGGGACGGATCATCTCTCCCTTTAAAGTGATCACTCCTCCTGTGGTCTTTGACCCAGGGAATTATACCAACCATCCTCTGTGAGCCAGATGCTTGGGGGACTTTCCACACTTTTCTTACCTCCCCTCTACCTAGGATCTGCCCCATGGTTCTTCTGGATCTGCCTCTGAAACATTTCTAAAATGTCCCTGACCCTAGCTCAGACCCTCCTCTTCTATACTCAGATTATTACACAGCCTTATTAGTAGCTCACTTTCATCTAGTTCTGGCTCCTGACAGTTCATCCACAGCAGCAGAAGCTGCTCTTCTGCATGACCTAGATACTGTCATTACATCATATCCTATATTATTGGTACTTCTTGGACTTGTGCAACACTCAGGCTTTGTACACATTGCTGTTGAAATATGCCTTCTAAGTCCTATGTGTGACTGGTCACTCCACAGCCTGAAACCACTCTCATGATTCCCTGTTGCCTTCGGGATAAAGCCCAAACCCCAACACGCTGTTCCAGTTATTATGGCTGTGTAGCAAACTACTGTAAATGTAGCAGTAACCAACTTGTTAGACTTGTGGCTTCTGTGGGCCACAAATTTGGAGAGGGCATAGGAGGAATGGTTTATCTCTTCTCCTTGATGTCTTTGGCCTTACCTGGGGCTGTCTCCATAGCTGGTGACTGGGACCATCTGAAGTCACATCTGGTACCTGGGGTATGTGGAGAAGATTAGGCTTACTGACTAGAGCACCTGCGTGTAGCTTCTCCTTCTGGCTTGGTTTCCTTATAGCTTGGTGGTCTCAATGTCTTACATGACATTTCAGAGTTCCAAGTACCAGTGCTCCAGGAAACAAGGCGGAAGCTACATACCATTTATGACAGCCTTTAGGTTCACACAGTCTACATTCTGTTGGTTACAGGCAAATTTGTCCAGATTCAAGGTGAGGGGACATAGACTTAACCTCTCAATTGAGAGTATCTGGTCACACTGTAGATGAGTATATGAGATGGGATGGTATGGTGGCCATCCATGGAAAATACAGTGTGCCATACAAACTATACCAGAACCTGCTGACAAACCCAACCTCCCCACTTGCTATCTCTCCTTGATCTCTGTGCTCTGGTCACACAAACTTCTGGCCTTTCCCTTCTGCACCTGTTGCTTCCCCTCTACCTGCACATTCCTGCACCTCCCTTAAGAGTTAGCTCAGGCTCAGTTACTATAGGCAACTTAGGCAGGCATAAATTAAAAGAAATAATTGGGATCCCTGGGTGGTGCAGCGGTTTGGCGCCTGCCTTTGGCCCAGGGCGCGATCCTGGAGACCCAGGATCGAATCCCACGTCAGGCTCCCGGTGCATGGAGCCTGCTTCTCCCTCTGCCTATGTCTCTGCCTATGTCTCTGCCTCTCTCTCTCTCCCTGTGTGACTATCATAAATAAATAAAAATTAAAAAAATAAATAAAAGAAATAATCTCATTTTAGGAATGACGAAAAATAGAGATAAGGATCCCTCAAGCAAAATAGAATCTAGAAATAGACACAAGGATACACTGAAATTTCATATTTGACATGGGGGGTAGGGAGAAGATAGATGCCCATTCTCTCATGTAAGAGTCAGCTTCATCTGGTAGGCATTGGAAAAGTAGACATTTGTCAGACATCCCTCTTTCCTCCTGAGTTATCAACTCTGTGTGTGCTACCCAGCTTGCCCTTCTCTACCTGGGGCTCCTGGACACATCCCCCATAGATTCTGCTCCTTGATGTCCACATCACCACCACACAAGGCTGCCCAAGTACATTCTACTCTACTGAAGGATTGGGGAAAATGATAGGAATCATAAGGTAGGGAGCGGAACTTAAGAGCTGAGTGAAAAATGTGTTTTTTTTTTTTCTCCAGAAAATGCCTATGATGTTTATTTAAGATGTTAATAGTGTTTATTTAACATGTATTTATTGAGTATCCTCTATGTATCAGAGGCAGTTCTGAGTGCTGGGGATAGAATGATGTAGCAGATGGTGTTATGGCTGCACCCTTATACCTTGGGCCTTAGAATGCACCTCATCTCATTTCTTATCATTAGGATCTGCATCTTTTTGCCTATTGATTTTCTTTAGTAGGCAGAATATGGCATGGCCATGGACAAGTGGATCCATCAGGCCAGGAGTACATAGGAATTAACATACCCTAGAAACAGCCATTATTGGTGACTAACAGGAGTTGGTGTGTGAATATCTCAGCAACTACACTCCCCAGGGTGTATTGGTGGAGGCCCAGGTTCCTCTTCAGGATGAAGCTGTAGTTACACACAGTGATGTCTTGTGGATAATGCATCCTTTATTGATGGCCTTCTCATCTCTGCCTCACTTCTCCATGCTCCTGCTGGTATTCTCTGGGGGTTTGGCTCATAGAAGCAATCACACTCAAACTCTCATTTCAATTCTACTTCTAGGGAAACCCAAACTAAGGTAAATGATTGGAAAATACTTTTTTAAAAAAGACTTTATTTATTTATTCATGAGACACAGAGAGAGAGAGAGAGAAAGAGAGGCAGAAACACAGGCGGAGGGAGAAGCAGGCTCCATTCAGGGAGACTGATGTGGGACTTGATCCTGGGTCTCCAGGATCAGGCCCTGGACTGAAGGCGGCACTAAACCACTGAGCCTCCTGGGCTGCCCAAAAAATACTTTAAAAAAAAAAAAAAAACTTTTAAAAGGCAAAGTCCTGGGGTGCTTAGTCTGTTTAGTATCTGCCTTCCCTACAGCCCCACATTGGGCTCCCTGCTCAGTGAGAAACCTGCATCTCCCTCTCCCACTCCCCCTGATTGTGCTCTCTCTCTGTCCAATAAATAAATATATAAAATTTTAAAATTCAAAAAAAGGCAAAGTCTTGACATCATGAAGAAGATAAACAATAAGTAAGTAAACGAATGAATATATGAGTTTAGGAAAAAGCAGTGTTACGAAGAAAAAGCAAAGGATAGAGATAGTGATTAGTGGATGTAAGAGGAAGGGATACTATTTAGATAGAGTGAGCAAGGAAAGAGCCTCTGAGGAAGTAATATTTGGGAGAAGCTTAAATGAAGCCAAGGAGGGAATATGGTAAATGTTTAGTAGAAGAACATTCTGGGCAATGGGCAAAGCAGCAAGAATGAATTCTAATGTTTGAAATACAACAAGAAGGCTGGGGTGGGGGACCCACTTTCCTCTTCTCCATCTATACTTATTCGTTTGGTGATGCCATCAAGTCTTGTGGGTTTGAGCACCATCTATAGACTTTCAACTCCCATAGTCATATCTCCAGCTGGACCTCTTTCCTGGAACCCATACTCCTAAATCTAACTACCTGTCTCCACTTGGATGTCTAACAGACATCTCAAATTTAACATGTCAAAGCCAAAATCCTAGTCTTCTTCCTAAACTTTCTCCTCTCACTGAGATGTCTTCCCCCATCTCAGTAAATGGGCAACTTCATCCCTTCATCCCTCCAGTGTCCCCCATGCCATGACAATAGGGTCACCTTTGACTCCTCTCATTCACCTCTCTCATCTAATCCAGCAGCAGATCCTGTCAGCTCTGCCTCGAAAATATATCCAGAACACAGTTACTTCTCACCACCTCCACTGCTGCCATCTTGGTCCAGGCCCTCATTATCCCTGCCTTATTGGTCTCCCTCTTTTGCCCTTTGCTTCTCCTATAATTTATTCCAGCTCAGAAACAGAAGAAATCCTTTTAAAATGAGATCATCTCAGGATAAAAGCCAAAGTTCTTACAATGGCCTACAAGATGCCACACTGTGTACATTCCCTCTTACCTCAGTGCTTAATACTCTCTCTCTTGCTTCATTCCAGCCATATGGGCCTTTCTTGCTTTTCCTTAAATGCCAGGCACATTTCCATTTTAGGACCTTTGCAACTTGCTGTTCTCTCTACTCAGAATGCTCTTTCCTCAATTATCTTTCACCTCCTTTAGACATTTGCTCAAGTGTCTCCTTCTGAGTGCTATCCTCCCTACCCAAGGCCACTGGCCAGAGGGACAAATGGGGCCTTGAAACCCAGCCTCAGTACATGACACACAGTATGCTCCCAATAAGTATTTTTTGAATAAATGAATGAATGGACAAAAGAAGGAACTATTAAATCAGACACACATGACTCCTGATTCAGTATAAATCCTTAAAGAGGAAAGGCACTTCTTCACTTGTGCAACTAGATTACTCTCACACTGGTGTCAGGGTCCCGCATTATTATGCAGAGTGCTTTTAGCTCCTCTCCCCTTTCTTGGCTCACAGGTTGTGCGCATTCTGGCTTGCTGAGAAAAAGAAGCCCAGTGGCTCTTTATGGTCTTTCCTCAGTTGCACAAAGACTTGGCCAAGGCTGTGGAGATTACTATAATGCTCTTAGTAACTGGATTACATTCTTAGCCCAGAACCACATCTTCCTTGGTTTCTCTAAGAGAGCAGGAAAGGGACTGTATTATCCTTCTTAAGAAACAGATTATTCTAACTCATACTATTGGGGCAGCTAGTTAACCAACTGGGAAAAATAATTATTTTGTTTTCTACCTCAATTCCTAAATCAAATAGATAAATTCCAGATGTTTTTGCACTTAAATGTAAAAATTTGAAACTGGTGTTACAAGAAAATAGTGAATTTTATACTGTAGAATTCTATACAGTGAATAAATAGATGAGAGAGAAATTTCTATACACAAACAAAAGTCACAAATCATCAAGCAGAATAGTTAAGTTTGACCTACACAAGAATTTAAAAAGCTTCTACGTGGTCATTTTAGATTAATTATAGATGAGGCCAATTATAAAGAAAAACAAGATGTGATTAGCACAAAATTCTGTATAATGGTAACCTTTGTGGAGAAAGTTACTCAGGATTTTACTCCTTTAAATTATCCTACGGAGTGAATAATACAAATTTCTAAAGATATATTTGCAGAGTGTTAATACCAGTATTATACATTGTAAGTGAAACAGAAGTTCAAAAAAAAAAAAAGAAAGAAAGAAAAAGAAACAGAAGTTCATTAATAGGGATCTGGTTAAATAAAATATAACATACATACAAGCAATGGAATTCTACAAGCACATTAAAAATTATGTTAGTCTCAATATATTAATATGAAAAGACACCCACAATATTTTTTCACTTAAAAAAGGAGATTAGAGGGCAGCCTGGGTGGCTCAGGGGTTTAGCACCTGCCTTTGGCCCAGGGTGTGATCCTGGAGACCCGCGATCGGGTCCCACGTCGGGCTCCTTGCATGGAGCCTGCTTCTCCCTCTGCCTGTGTCTTTGCCTCTCTCTCTCTCTCTCTCTTTCAGTGTGTTTCTCATGAATAAATAAATAAAATCTTTTTTTTTAAAGGAGATTAGAAAACATCACGTGTACAATGGTCCTGTCTGTACATATGTATGCATGTCATTAAATAAAGAGAGAAGTATGTGGAAGGAACTATTAATAGCAGTTATCTCTGGATAATGTTATTTGTGGACACATTTGCCTTCTTCATATTTTTTTGAATCATTGGATGTTTATTAATAAAACCTACCATTTGGTCCATAAAATAATTTGTGGTTTTTAAAAATTGAAAAAGTATTATGAGTGTTTTCATTAATTAAAAATAATTAAACATATCCCATCCCTATCGACCCAGGATTTCATATAGCTCTAGAATTTTAGCATTCCCTTTCCTTCTCTTACTCTGCACCTCAAGTCCACGCTGATCCCCAACCCCACACAGAGATTTGTGTCCCTGTGTTGTATCTTATTTCTCTTGGTAGAACTGCATAGTCTCCTGTCCCATTAATAGAGCCATTCTAGAAACTCTGGTTGACTGGACTCCTGGCATACCACCTAACTTTTACATCGGTAAGAATAATTAAGTGAAAGAAAGAGATTACCCTAAAACATAAAGAATAACACAGAAGGGAATCTAATCCTCCTAGATATTAAAATGTACAGTAGAGTAACTATAATCAAAATAACATAGTATCCTTCTGTAAATTGGACTATGATGAATGCCACAGAAGTATGCCAGAATTTAATACTAAAAGAGACACCACTAAAATAAATGAGTGAGGATTACTTAATAAATGTTATTATAGTGAGTGGTTTATAACCCAAAGTAACCTCTAGATGCATAAAAGAGTGAAATATTAAAAAGTAGTAAAATATATTAAAAAGTAATGAAATAAAACATAATTTTGTATCAGATTTTAGAAGGAAAATCCTTGTAAGCATTAATGCAGTAGGATAACTCTAGTCAGCAAATCAACTTTATGAAAATTTGAATTTTGTACTTAATCCAAAATGATATCACTAAATTGCTACACTTAAAATATATATGTAGCAAATATGACTAACAAGGAGTTAATATATATCCAATTCTTATAATTGGTATGAAAACCTAATACCATGTATACAATGGAATATTACTCAGCCATTAGAAACGACAAATACCCACCATTGGCTTCAACGTGGATAGAACTGGAGGGTGTTATGCTGAGTGAAATAAATCAATCAGAAAAGGACAAACATTATATGGTCTCATTCATTTGGGGAATATAAAAGTTAGTGAAAGGGAATAAAGGGAAAGGAGAGAAAATGAGTGAAAATATCAGTGAGGGTGACAAAACATGAGAGACACCTTTTTTTTAAAAAAAAAAAGATTTATTTATTTATTTATTTATTTATTTATTTATTTATTTATTTGTGATAGACATAGAGAGAGAGGCAAAGACACAGGCAGAGGGAGAAGCAGGCTCCATGCAGGGATTCTGATGTGGGACTCGATCCTGGGTCTCCAGGATCATGCTCTGGGCCAAAGGCAGGCACTAAACCACTGAGCCACCCAGGGATCCCAAGACACCTAACTCTGGGAAACAAACAAGGAAGAGTGGAAAGGGAGGTGGGCGGGGGGCGTGACTAGGTGATGGGCACTGAGGGAGGCAGTTGGTGGGATGAGCACTGGGTGTTATGCTAAATGTTGGCAAATTGAACTCCAATAAAAAGAATTTAAAAAAAAAAGAAGGAAAACCTAATACCTCTGTAGATAAGTATTTGAAAACTAGACATAGTGAAAAAGATGGAGGACAGGATTTTTATGATGTTAAGATAAGGAAGGCCTTCCCAAGGAGTTGAAACTCAAAACATCTGAAGGGAAACACTAATAGATTTGACACTGACATTTTTAAAATTTCAAATAGCAAAATGAATAAAGTTAAAAGACAAATGTGAGGAAAATATTTTCAACAAATATCAAAAGATTAATATTCATGACATATAAATGGCTCCTATAAATCAGTATGATATCATAGGGAGAAAATGAGCAAAGATATAAAGACAATTCCTAGAAAAATATTCAAGTGGCTATATATATGTGTGTATATATGGGTTTGAACTTCATGGATTAATTAATATGTGGATTTTAAAAAATTAGTACAGTACAGTATTATAAATGTATTTTCTCTTATTTTTAAATAATATTTTCTTTTCTCTATCTTTATTGTAAAAATATAGTACATAATACCTATAATATACAAAATAGGTGTCAATCGACTGCTAAGGTTTCCAGTCAACAATAGGCTGTTAGTAGTTGTTTTTGGAAAGTTAAAAGTTATATGTGGATCTTTGACTGCATGGTGTGGGGTAGATGTTCCTAATCTCCAGCATTATTCAACTGTATATCTGAATATCTCATATAGATAGATAGATAGCTATAGTGAGGTTATGAAATTATATATATTTTTATACATATAAATATATAAACATTATAAATAAAATATTTTATAAAATAAAATACAAAAATTATTTATAAATTATTTATAAATATATTTATATATATAAAATATATATAAAATTTCATAACCTCACTATAACTGAGGATTACAGCCCTGTGACTGTTTTTACCAATAGATTGAAATGGATGTGCTGTTCTGGGACTTCTGAATCCAAACCTCAGAAAACTGGTTACTTTTGCTCTTTTTTCTTGCAATACTTTTAAGAACCCAGTTACTATGGTGGGAGGAGCCCAAGTCACATGGAAAAGTCATGTGAATCAGAATCAAGACACTCCAGTTGACAGCCCCAACTGAGCCTGCATCAACTACCACTGATGTAAGTGAATCTTCCAACCCCAAATGATTTTGATCCCTAATGAATAGAACCCAATTAATATTTTACAATCTACTCAATCAGATCAGAAATTTCTTTTTCCTAGAGAAGAGATGGAGGAGTTAGAAGGGATGGGAAAATTATTAGTAACCCCCAATCCACCAGTAGTTGATGTGGGGAATTTATTTTGCACATACACTTGGTTTCTGGTTGGCCCCTGAGTGGAGCCCATCAAATTGAAACTCTGATGGACGCAGTCTATAACTGGGCTTTGAGGCAGGCACTGTACACTACAGCTCCACCTAGACTTGGAGCCTGCAATCTGTTTCATACTTGGCCCTTTGTTCTTTACTCTGAGGTGACTTGGCCATGTATCATGCCTTGACCCACCTATGAAATAAACCACAACTTCCCACAGTTATAACAAGGAATACAACCTGCTTAGAGCTCACTTACCTCATCGAAGAGTAGGAGAGAACTAGTAAGGAACAGAACAGTTACCTTACTTTCTACTAGTTAGATGCCACCAACGTCTGGAAAGGGAAGTTAGGATGCAGTTATATATCAAAGGATAAATAATGGTGTCTCAGTAGGTTCCATGGCTCATATATGCACTTGAATTCTCCCTGCTTCTGGACTAGGTAAGAATGATCAAGGAGCCTGTGGATATCTGTTGTCTGTCCAATTTCCCTTTTTCCACTGAGAACATTCCCTTGTCTCTCTTTTTTTTTTTTTTAAAGATTTTATTTATTTATTCAGAGATAGAGATACAGATAGAGAGAGAGAGAGAGAGAGAAAGAGGGAGAAGCAGGCTCCATGCAGGGAGCCCAATGTGGGACTGGATCCCAGGACCCCAGGATCACACCCTGGGCTGAAGGCAGGCACTAAACTGCTGAGCCACCTGGGAATCCCTCTTCCCTGTCTTTAGTAGTGCTGGTAGCATTATAAATCACAATGCTGTACCCACATTGTGGAGCATGGGTGAGAAAGTGTCCTAGGCCTAGACAATTGTGATGCTTCCTTCTACTGTCCACAATAGTCAAATAAAGGGCCATGTGACACAATCACAGATAATCAGAGTCACTACATGAGATATGGTGGTTGGAGAGCAAAGCTTTTTCTGGAACTAAAAGTTGTCAGAATCATAAAGTCAAAAGCTTCATGTGTCCTTTTTTTCCTACCACAGAAGAGAGCAGAGCTAAGAGAGGGAATAAGGAATAGGACCTAATAACGTTGTTTGAACACCTAGATCGAGCCATGCTTGAAGCTAATACCAATCCTAGGCAATTAATTGAACCAACAAATTCCTTTCTGCTTAAGGCAATTTGGAGTTGGGTTTCTGTCAGCTGTACATAAAGAGTCTTGACTAGCAAGGTCACTACCCTTGATCCCTCTCTGACATCTGTATCTTAAACTATGTGAAAGGGAGAATGCTAATTATTCACCCTTATCCAGCCAAAATTTATTCATTCTTCAGAGGCCTTGATTATCAACTCTAGGAAGGGGTAAGGAAGGCAGGGAAATTCTCTTCATTTTTCATACAAAGCACCTGAAAGAAAGATGAAAGGCCTTCTCATAACTAAATAGCTATTCATTTCAAAATGTATATTGCATAGCTATTATATAATTGGCACTATGCTTACCACTATGTGAAAGTGCAAGATAATCATGAGCATTAATTAAGGGATCTCCAGGAGATAAGATTTAGAATAATGCAATACCTAAGTAGCTATCACAGGTTCAATGCATTTTATAGGCCAAAATAAAATGTGCAAATACCATGTACCATAAAAATTTGAGAAATTTCAGAGTTTTCTGGTCAGATGATGGAAGAGGGAGAAAGAGGTGAAGAACTTGAAAAGTATTAGTATGCTGAAATGATTAGCAAATTTAGCTCGTTAGGGCAAAGAGGCAAGTGGAAACTCTGGAGACCCACAGTTTATTCCATTCCTATTTGTATGTTCTCTCTACGGTCCATAGAGTCTGAAATTTGTTGTTGGTCTTGTTTATATTTTGTTTTTTTTCCACTCCCTGTGTGTCCCTCAAAGACAAGAACAATGTCACATTCATTGGTGAATCCCCGGCAAGAAGCTCAGCAGCTGGTGTAGCGTAGGTGGTCAGTGGGTGGGTGTTGGATGGAGGGATGGCAGGATGAGTGAATGAAGCAGCATCATCTAGATCAAAGCCATTGGAGACCCACAGACCATTCCTGTGCTTCCTTCCTACATTTTCTAACTTTCCTCTCTCCCATGCAGGTGCAATTAACACATATGTCATTTGCCAGGATACAAGATGCAAATAAGTAAGTGTTGGGGAAGTAACAAATTAGTTACTGTCCTACGTATTTTCCGAGGCCCCAAAGTCTGGGCTCTGCCAAAGGCTTCCTGCCCAGAGACAGAAGCTGTTCTCTCTCTTGCCAGCTTGCTGTGCTGACAGCTCTAATTACTAAATGAACAGTCTGTGTTTCTAGTGAGAGAGAGGTTCTCAAAAGAGTGTTTGCTCCTGTGGCCCTGAGACTGGAACACAGTATTGTGCAATCAGAAACTACCACCTCAGCAGAAGAGGTGAGCACTGGATTTTTCCATTACAGGAGGCGTAAATTTGGAACTGGAGGCATTCTTGGAATTTTGATTCCCATAGTGTAGTGGGACCCTGCTAGTCATTGGGAATGGTCATCTGGTCATTTGCTTTCAGAATGCTAGCTACTATATAAAAAAATAATGGTTTGCAAAACAGAAATTGTGTAGTAGTAGTAGTAGAGTTTATGGGTTCTGCAAACATATTCGCACATGCAACTTTAAAATCCAACCATAAATAAATACTTTTGGGATATGTTCATATGGGGTAGAAAAATCAAGAATTCTAAATTATGACCCTTAAAGAGAATGCAGTTTTATTGAGGAATAAATCAGGCAGTCACAACATAAAAATGCTATGCAAAAAAAAAAAAAAATGGTAAGAATCACAGATACAAGCACTCAAAAGAAGAAAGAAATCATTACTCCCAATGTCTTTGAGGTAGATCAATTTGCAAATGAGTATTTAGATTATACTGAAATCAGGAAATAACCTAGGAAACTGCTGGAGAGCTTCAGAAACTATTTTATTAGCCAAATAAAAAAATCTGATCTCAGATTTAATCTACAGAGTCTATATTGAAGACCTTTGGCCAAATGGTCCTGGTCAATACTGATAATTGATAACATTTTCATTCACATAGTCTTGATTTCCATTAATATAATCAGCAATTTATTACATAACTGTATTTTAGTTTCTGATTCATCTGATTTTTAAAAGCTAATGCTTTAGTTTTCTTCTTTTTTTTTTTAAGGTTTTATTTATTCATGAGAGACATACAGAGAGAGAGAGAGAGAGGCAGAGACACATGTAGAGGGAGAAGCAGGCTCCACGCAGGGAGCTTGATGTGGGACTCGATCCCGGGTCTCCAGGATCACGCCCTGGGCTGAAGGCGGCACTAAACCGCTGAGCCACCTGGGCTGCCCTAGTTTTCTTCTTTTTAAGTTATGTTAAGAAAAATAAACAAACAGAAAATTAGGAAGAATAGTACACCAGACAGCTGTATACTCATTACTTGAATCCAAAACTAGTTAACATTTTGCCATATTGACTTTTTCTAGGTGTATATATGTGTGCATTGCTAAACTATTTCAAAGTTAATTTCAGGTATCATGACATTTCATCCTTAAATATTTTATCTTGTAGCTCTAAAAAATTAAGAATATTCTCCTTATTAACCACAATACTACCAATATATACTAACAAAATGAACAATACTTCTCTTGCTAATATCTAGTACACATTTTATTTTCCCAACTATTCCAAATATATTTTACAGCTGTTTTAGCCTATTACTTAAGAGCTCACTGAAATCACCATTATCATTAAGTAATTACTGTTAGTATCACTTACATTCTTACCTAATAACCTCTCCTATGCTGTGTTAGGTTGAAACTTAACACAAAGGAACTTTGTGTATCTCAGTCCTTTTCACAAGCCCTGACTAGGCCCTTTTCCCCCCCATATTTTTTTTTTTTTTTTTTTTTTTTTTTTGCCTTTGTTCCTCACCTTTCTTTTACTTGGCTCCCAACTTTTTAGTTTTACCTGCTTTTTGCCATTCTTCTAGCCAAACACCATTGGCCTCTCCGGTCTTGGTTTTGGCTCTCTCCTGGATGGTTTTTGGATCCTCCTCCGAATCTGTTCCTTAGCTGTTTCTACCCTGCTTTACCAAACTGGTGCCAACATTGGCCAAGCTATGCCTTGGAGGTCTTCCAGGCTTCCCATCTAGTGGGATGGGACATTTTTGCATTTAGCCCATGGTGAGTGGGGTAGAGAGGGATTCTAAGCACCAAGTAGGTTTATCATGCCCTATCTTAGCTGTGGCTGACCACTCTTCCATGGCCTTAGCTGCTCCTCTCTCTCCATCTGGCATTTTCAGATTAATGCTTCATTGAACAATAGGTTTGGTGTACTCCAGGACCTCAACTACAAGAAGAGTTTTTCTGCATTCCAGTTGTACTTGCATAGGGTCTTCCTTCTTAGGGTAGGTAGAGAAAAGGGCCAGTTCAGGACACACAGGTGTGCAGGGAAGCTAATGATTTGATGCCCCGTTAAATCAATGCTTAAAGAATATTTGCTCCAATGTTTCTTTAGAGGATAAGTTACACACTCTGTAGAGAGGTGTGGACAATAGTAGACTATCACATACCACTTGCATACTTGACTAAGGAAAACAAAGACTGCAATTAACTGAACCTACTCTTCTTTAAATAGTTGGAGAAAAGAAAGGAAGCAACCTTGCTGAGGTTGAATGGAAGGAGGGACAGTGACCCAGAAGACCACTTTGTTCTAGCTGTTCGTAGGAGCAAAATGTTCAGAACCGTCTGCTATTAGTCCCATGCTGCCTACACTATTTGAGTTCCTTGGCCTTACCAGACAGGGGGCCAACACGCAAAGCATCCCTTGAAGGATTCATGCCTGCCATCCACCAGTGTTGCTTGGGCCACTAGAGCCAGATGTACACCACCTACAGAGAAGCTGAGGAGCTGCCCTGTTATCACGAATGTGCAGATGAACAGGTGCTCACCTGAGTTCTTGCCAAGCAGCTGCATTCCCTCTTCTAGCCTGAAGCTAAAGCTCTTCTCACTAACCACAACACTAGTACCCCAGTGAGACCCCAGTGACCTTTGTAAAGAACTCCTACCAGGATTACTGAGGCCTCAATAGAGCTCATCACCATACCCGGGGGCATTAAATATTCCGAATGCTCATTTACTCCTTTCATCACACTCTGAAAGCACCACATTTGACTCATTCAGAAGGCAAGGTGATTTGTTAGATCCCTGGAAGTTGCTTTACAATCCAGAGGCAGTAGGCTTTGTTTATCTAACCTGATCTCAGCCCGTCTGGAGTTTTATAGTCTCTAGATGCTTAGCTTACAACAAAGGTACAGAGGCAACTATATCCCTGATGAACACTGGGTTTGGTACTTTAACCTGTGCCCATCTCTCACAGAAGATGACCCCAGTGCAGGGCCAATATTGTCAAGGGAATGGGAATTCCAGCCTAAAATCAGCTTTTAGGCACTGTTTCCTAAGGGCTCCACACATCTGAGGGTAGGGGATCCACCCCATCAGCCTGTTGGCAGCTGCCACATGCAGAAAAGTTCTATTCACACCAGGCCAGCTCCTCTTTTAATGTTCAGGATTTTCAACCTCATACACTCTAGACAGCCAAAACTGCCAGCTAGACACTCTTTCCCTGAAGTTCAGGGAGCATGTGCTCAGGCTGATGCTGTTACCATGCTCCTTGGCTAGCTGTAACTAGCTCTGAATATGATCTACAAAGTGCAATATCAAAGTTGACATCCTGTGCATTACTGCTAATGTGAGACTCACGCTGACGTCAAGGAGTGCCTGGGAATCCCGAGGATTTACTGCATCCTTCCAGTGCTTCCTTGTGTGTTTCTGACCCAAACTCTAATCAGACATTTTCCATATTGGCCCCTCTCTGTACCTTCCACAGCCAATGTATTCGTCAGTGAGGACCCACTTATTATGTCATCCCTAGTCAAGGCCCACTCCAGTGCCTCAGTTCCCCCTGTCACTCCTTGTTGTTAGAAGAAACTTTCATTCCTTCACCCATGTTCACTCCTTCCACATTGGCTCTACAACCTGGCTCCTATTCTGCATTGTCCTGAGGACGACCTCGCTGGTGTATAGTCTCTACTTTTGCCTCTGATTCTGATTTCTGCTTTCTGGCTCCAGGCCATTTAAACATGGGAAGGAGGTGCTCTGCCCACATACTATGCCCGGAACCCACCAAAGCCTAATCGGACTCATCTGGCTTTAGTCCTTGTCTGGCCCCCTTCTGACATCAGAGTTTTAGATTCCCAGACTGGAGGACAAATACCAAAGCTGTGTCCAAGGATGGGTGCCAACACTGAGGAGCTTAGCCAGTCTAGTCATCATGCAAGGAGCCAGAGGCAAGTAACAAGATCCTGAGACAAGGTCAGGGAGCTGGGGAACATGAGAGTGGAGATCAGCAGGGAGGACACTGCAAATAGAAACTCCACCAGCTGGGTCCCATATTCACACCTTAGTGTTTTCTAATTAAATGCCTTTATGGTTTTTAAAAAGATTTTATTTATTTGAGAGAGACAGACAGACAGACAGACAGACAGAAATAGTGATCAAGAGAGCACTAGCAGGAAGGATAGGGAGAAGCAGGCTCCCTATGAAGCAGGGAGTCTGGATGTGAGGCTTGATCCTGGGACCCTGGGATCATGACCTAAGCTGAAGGAAGACACTTAGCTGACTGAGCCACCCAGGTGCCCCTAATTCCTAATTAAATGTCTTTAATCAAAGCCATGACTACACATCTTTTGTTTTGTTTTTTCCTACATGTGTTTTACAAAATCAATTGGTTTTATCATACCCTTTTTTTTTTAAACCAAGCTTTAAAAAAAAAAAAATCAGCAGTCCCCTCCTTGGTCCTTCCAGCAACCTTTTTCAACATTTTTACTGATTTTGTGTGTATGTATGTGTACCTCTTTCTTTAATGTATATCCTCACATATTAATAATTTGGTTATATGCTTATTCTTACAATTTTTCTAGACTAGTCTATCACTTTTCTGCTGTGAAATATGGGTAATTAGTTTGATTATGCTACTCCCTCCATACTTTCTTTTTCCTTACCCTCCCAATGTGTTTACATCCCAAATTTTGTTAAATCCATTCTTTAGTGTTACTGTGATGACATATAAATATTGTCATAGAAGCAGCAGAGCACAATGCTTGAGAGTAAGAATTCAGAGAGTAAGAATTCAGAGCCACCATTAGCTATGTGTACTAAGCTGAATAATGTCTCCCTTAAAGATGCCCACACCCTAATCTCTAGAATCTATGGATATGTTACCTTACATAGTAAAGGGGACTTTGTAGAAGTGACTAAGTTAAGGATTTTGAAGTGGAGAAATTGTCTTGGACTACCAGGTGGGCCCAAAGTAATCACCAGAGTTCTCTTAGGAGGGCAGGAAAATCAGTCTGAGAGAGAAGATGGAAGGACAGAAGCAGATGTCAGAGTGAGAGAAGATGCTGGGTTGCTTGCTTTGAAGATGGAGGAGGCCCACAAATCAAAGAATGTGGGTGACCTCTAGAAAGGCAAGGATGTATATTTTCCCTGAGAGCCTCCAGATGGATGCGGGTCTGCAGACAGACACCTTGACTTTAGCTCATTGAAACTTATTTTGGACTTCTGGCCTCCAGGACTGTAAGATCATAAGTTTGTGTTGTTTGGTGCATTTAAGTTTGTGGTATTTGTTGAAGTAACAAGAGGAAACTAATACACTGTGTGACCTCTTTGTGGAAGATTTCTTATCTACAAAATGCATTGCTGTGAGGATTAAATGAGTTAATAAGGGTAAAACATTTAGATCAGCACCTAGCATACAGTTATATTTGCTCTTATTTTTGTAGCTAATCCACCAAGAGTAGTATGACCATGTACCTCTTCTTTTGTCTTTTCCTGGTGCTTACAATTTCAAGGCTTCTGTGATTTATGCCTAACTCCCAGCTGTAAAATTGCCTGTCAACATGGCCATATATACAGGTAACATAATTATTACTCTGGGGATTCCCTTCATTCTTCTCTTTTGTTAGAACTGCTTTCCTTAATTCTGTGGCTTCCTCTTTCATTTTTTTTTTTTTTTTACCCCCAGCTTAACTGGGATAGAATTGTGTCCCTCTCTTTCTTGATTTACTTTCTAATTTTGATGGTACACATCCTCCAATAGCCCCTCATAAAGGATAACTGAGAGGTAAATTTGTTGAGAAGTTGATTGTGTGAAAATGTTTTTATTCCACCCTCACACTTAATTGATGGTATGGCTGGGTGTAGCTTCTAGTGCCATAGACCAAATGTCTGTGTCCCCCCCAAATTCTTGTTGATACTTAATCCCCAATGTGATGGTACTTGAAGGTGGGGCTTTTGGGAGGTCATGAGGAACAAGACCTCATGAATGAGATTAGTGCCATTATGAAGGAGGCCCTAGGGAGATACCTCACCCCTTCTACCCTGTGAGGTTATAGAGGAAAGACTGCCAGCTGTGAACCAGGAAGATGGCTTTCACCAGACACTGAATCTGCTGGTACCTTGATCTTGGACTTCCCAGCCATCAGAGCTGCAAACAATAGATTTCTGTTGTTTTTAAACCATCTGGGCCAGGTTAGAAACAGTTTCTCTTGAATTTTGAAGGTATTGCTCCATTGCTCTGTCTTCCTGTGTTACCTATGGGAAGTCTGAGTTTCTTATTCCTAATTTTATGTGTGACCTATTGCTCTCTGGAAACTTTCAGGATCATCTCCTTATCCTTACTGCTTTGAAAATGCTTTGACTTGAATTTGACCTTTTTAAAAAAAGATTTTATTTATTTACTCATGAGAGACACACAGAGAAAGGCAGAGACATACGCAGAGAGAGAAGCAGGCTCCTCTCAGGGAGCCCGATGTGGGACTCTATTCCAAGACCCTGGGATCGTGTCCTGAGCAGAAGGCAGATGCTCAACTACTGAGCCATCCAGGATGTCCCGAATTTGACTTGTAATAGAGAACCTGTCTCCATTCTTTACATTTGACTGATTATAATTTGTGATCCCCACCCTTCTTTCTTCTCTTGCCCCCATAGTGGGCAAAGCAATTAGCCCCGTGCTTCCTCCTTTGGGAAGTTCAAGCCATGCAAGCCACCAACCTGTACATGAAAACCCTTACCACAGTACTACTCTCTAACCACAATTAAAGTCAAAGTCAGTTGCCCTCCTGACTTTCTCAGGACATAGTCTGCCCTACGTGGGAGCCTGAGGCATAAAAGACCTCATTATATACACAACAAATCTCTTAATGCCCTCTTGGTACATGTGTGGCATCCATTAGTAATGACATCCAAATCCATTATCATCTGAAGAGGGACCACAACGAAGCTGCCCCACTAACGAGCTGAATGATTTGGGTAAATTACATAATCTTTTTTACTTCAGTATATCTGTTTATAAATGGGGATAATAACAGTACTCCTGTTGTTTTGAAGATTAAATGGGTTAATACATGTTAAGAACTTAAAACAGTGCGTAGCACATAGTGAAAATTTAACAAGTGTTCCTACTGATGTGAACCTTTTTAATTTAAAGTTTGGGGCACTTGAGTTCTTTCAATTAAAGGACTCAGGTTAATTCAGTTATGATACATATTTTTGGTATCATTTAATTCATATCCTTGCCTCTCTTCTCTACTTCTGGAACCTATCTCACACTTTGTCTCCTATTTTCCATCAAATTTACTTTTGTTTTGCCTTTAAAAAAAAAAAAAAGATTGTATTCATTTATTCATGAGAGACACAGAGAGGAGAGAGAGAGAGGCAGAGACACAGCCAGAGGGAGAAACAGGCTCCATGCAGAGAGCCCGATGTGGGACTCAATCCCGGGTCCCCAGGAGCAGCCCTAGGCCAAAGGTGGCGCTAAACCGGGGAGCCCTCCCGGGCTGCCTTTGTTTTGCTTTATGGGACATTTCCTCAACTTTATCTTCCAGCTTTATCTTCTGTGACCTTTATACTCATTCTCCTTTAAAAATAAATATTTTAAAGTAATCTCTACACCCGACATGGGGCTCAAATTTACAAGCCCAAGATCAAGAGTCATATGCTCTACTGACTGAGCTAGTCAGGTACCCCTCTGTTCTCCTCTTTAATTAATAGTAGATCCCTGGTTTTTAACTACCCAATTGGTCATCCAGACCTAGCAGAGTGAGAAATACTCTCTGAGCATCAAAGGATACTATCAACAGAGGGAAAAAAGGCAACCCACAGAATGGAAGAAAATGTTTACAAATCCTATATCTAATAAGGGATTAATATCCAGAGTATGTACAGAACTTCTAAAACTCAAAAACAATACTGTTAAAAATATGCAAAGGACTGGTATAGACATTTCTCCAACAAATCCGAAAAGCACATGAAAAGATGCTCAGCATTACCAATAATTAGGACAGTGCAAACCAAAAATAGAAGATACTACTTCACACTCCTTAGAATAAGTATTATAAAAAACAAAACAAAACCCAAACAAACCCCAAGCAGAAAATAACAAGTGTTGGTGAGGATGTGGAGAAATTGGAAGCCTTACGTACTGTTGGTGGGAATGTAAAATAGTATAGCTGCTGTGGGAAATAGTATGGAAGTTCCACAAGAACTTAAACCTAGAATTACCATATGATCCAGCAATTCTGCTTCTGAGTATAAACTCAAAAGAATTGAAATCAGGGACTTGAATAGATACTTGTACACCAGTGTTTATAGCAGCATTATTCACAAAAGTCAAATTTCATTGATGGATGAATGGATAAACAAAAGATGGTATGTATATACAATGGAATACTATTTAGCTTTAAAAGAGAGTGAGGGATCCCTGGGTGGCGCAGCAGTTTAGCGCCTGCCTTTGGCCCAGGGCACGATCCTGGAGACCTGGGATCGAATCCCACATCAGGCTCCCGGTGCATGGAGCCTGCTTCTCCCTGTGCCTGTGTCTCTGCCTCTCTCTCTCTCACTGTGTGCCCATCATAAATAAATAAAAATTTTAAAAAATAAAAAATAAAAAATAAAAGAGAGTGAAAGTTTGATATATGTTACAACATGGATGAACCTTAAAGATATTATGCCTAATGCAATAAGCCAGTCACAAAAGCACAAATATTATATGATTCTGCTTAAATGAGGTACCTATAATCATCAAATTCACAGAGACACAAAGTCAAATGGTGATTTCCAGAGGGCTACGGGAAGGGAAGATAGGAAGTTATTGTTTACTGAGTATAAAATTTCAGTTAGGATGATGAAAACATTCTGGAGATGGTTAGTAGTGCTGATTGCACAACAATGAATATACTTATGAACTGTACACTTAAAAATGGTAAAAAAAAATAGTGAAACTTATATCATGTGTATTTTACCACAATAAAAATTAGAGATATTCTTTGAAGATGAAGATTTATCATCCATGACAGAAACAGGATGTGCAGGAAGGATTGGTGGACTCCTCTTGTTTTCCTTTCTCCAACTGACACTATCCCCTATAACTTTGTGACTGGATATTTTTTACTACCTCTCGCTTGGGATGCCTATGTATTCTGCATACCACTATCAGATATCCACCTGGTTACCTCCCTCATTCATTGTCTTTTGGCTTCCATAGTTTCTGATAGGAAGTCTGCTGTAATTCTTATCTTCCCCCCCCAACACCCCCCCCCCCCCCGCAAATGTAACATACCTTTTTTCTCTGTCAACTTTTAAGATTTTCTCTTTGTCGTTGGTGATATCCAGTCATGAAGTTGCAAGACAGTGTCACTGGTAGGTAGGGAAACAATAGTAGCCCACCAGTACTTCCCCACATCATTGCTATTCTGTAGTATACCTACATCCTATAATAGTATTTCTGATTCTGCAAGAACACAATATGGACTTGAGGACCCTATTTTTCAAAGCTTTGAGATCCTGTAAGCACACTCTCACCAAATAGCTGAAGACAACTTTAGGAAAAGAAGCAATGGAGGGTGGGGAAGTTATTTTATAGTTGGATTTTTTTTTTCCTGAAGAAGGTAAGTACTTCTAGTAGGATCCACTTACATTATTTAACTGAGATCAAATTATTATTTTTTTACTTTTATTTGTTAAAATATTTTATTTATTTATTCATGAGAGACACAGAGAGAGGAAGAGACACAGGCAGAGGGAGAGGCAGGCCCCCTGCAGGGATGGATGTGGGACTCCATCTCAGGAGCCTGGGATCACAACCTGAGCCAAAGGCAGATGCTCAATTGCTGAGCCACCCAGGCGCCCCAACTGAGATCAAATTAAAACCAGAGCAAGCAATCCTAAAATTATACCTAATAACACAAATTGGAAATACATGAAGCAGTGTGACTAGTGATCCTGGTGTTACACGAAGCAGAGGCCCAGCTTAACAGTCTCTTTCCTGCTCTTCACATTATTCACATCTCTTTGCAACGCTGTTTCCTCAAAAAGATCTTAAACTCACCATTCTACCTAAAGCAGCCATTCCTTCAACCATTCTTTAATCCTTGCTTTATTTTTCTTTGTAGCCCTCAATCACAACTTGACATTTTATTATTTGTTGGGTACTTGTTCATTGTCACTCTCTTCCACTAGAAGGAAAGCACTTTTTCCATGTTCATTGTCTTATTCATATCATACACCTGGAGCCTAGATCCGAGCCTGCAATGTCATAGCATATGCTCAATAATATTTGTTGAATGAATGAATTTATTTATGTATCAACTTTGTTACATTATTTATATTAACTTTATTATATTATTTATATTTATATTAAATATGTAACATTTAATTATTGTTACTTAATCTGACTTTATTTCACTGCCCTTTTCATTTTTATCCACTCATCATGTAATCACTTATTAAACCTCTACTTTGTGTTATGTGTATAGGCAGCATGAGAGGTGGGGAGAGACAAAGACGTATAAAGACTTCCGTAAAGAAATCCTCGCTTCCTGAGGTATAAAATTTAAAGTCCCTAGCAAGCAAAAAAGGGACACCCTAAGTTTAAGGGGGAGATTTAAAAGCACTCAAGAATTTGGGTTTGTTTCTAGAAGTGTGAGACATCTCTCTGCTGCTTTCGACCCCCTCCAGGGAGCCCAGCTCCGCAGCTTCCCGAGGGTGAAGCGCAGCGCCAGCGCCAGCCTAGTTCTAAGGCTCCTCCCGGGGCCCTGGACAGTCGGGGAGATCCCGCTGGGGCCCGCCCCTGTGCCCCTCCCGGCTAGGTTGAATGGCGCAACCCGCTGGGAGGGGCCGCGGGCTCAGCCAATAGAAGGAAGCGCCAGCCGGAGCCCGTGTAAACAAACCGCGAGGTGCGGCGCCCTGGGTTCCTCCCCCACGTGGGGGCTGGACGCTTCCTCGGCTCTACGCCCATTCAAGACTAGCGTAGTGTCCTTTCAACCAATCAGAGCTGGTGTCTCCCGAAAGGAGGCGCTCCACCCTGAGAGAAAGAACGAAGGCGGCGAAAAGACAGATGTTAACACCAATCGGAAGCTGGAACTTCTGAAGGAGTGGGCGGGAACTGCCTCCCGTCTGGACCAATAAGCATCACACATGCCCTTCTAGGCGACTGAGCGGCATCATCTCCGGCCCAATAGGCGAGTGGGGCGGTGCCCAGCAACCAATGGCTTGGGTTCGGGGGCGGAGTAAGGAGCCAGTGTGCTGTAAGGGGTAACCTGGCGAGTGGCGAGCGGCGCTTCTCCCGTGCTGTGGCTCACGCTTTGGTACTGGAGGCCGAGACTCTTCTGGCGACGGCGACCTCTGCGGCGACGGCTGAGGCTCTCGGAGGAGGGGCAGAGTACGATCTGGAGGAAGGGCTTCTGATCAGCCCAGGTGGGCTTGGGCAGCCGGGCTGCCAGGGAGGGGGACCCACGGGAAGCGTCTGTCTCCGGGCTCTGGGGGCGCCCTGCGCCTCCCTTTCCTCCGCAGCCGTCGGGGCTGTGAGGGGCGACGCGCGCCCGTCCGGGCTCCTGTGGGGAGGGTCCCAGGTCGTGGCCGTCGGAGAGAAGGGGCGTCCGCTGGGGTTACCCTCTGCCTCTCGCGGGCGTGAGGGGGTCTTAGCCCCGTTCTCCCCTCCCTCGCCCCGCAGTTTCCCGGAGCCCCCTCAGCCTCCTCCGGACTGACCCCTCCGGCTTGCGAGTCCCCTCACTACCCCGGTGCCACACGGCGAGGCAAACTGACGGGCGCCGCCTCCCGCGGTCCCCCTCCCGGCGGCGAGGCGGAGGAGGTGCGCGTTTTCACCCCTCCCCCACTCGCGGGCCCCGGTGCGTTACTTGCTTTGCGTCTACTCCCTCCTCCTCCCCACTTTACTCCGGCTTTGGTTCTTGAAACCTAATTTGAGTTAGGAACCCAGGCCACTTCTCTGCCGCCTTCTGTTCTGCGAGTGAGTCCCTCGCCCCTCCCACCCCCTAAATTTCATCCACATCGCTCATGAAAACTAACATTTTCCACTTGCTCGGTCCAAGCAGCTGGAAGGTGAACGCCAGAGACGCGGAATACTCAGTACAGGGAGCTTTGCAAGATTGGGAACTTTAACCGGTTTCGTTAATGGTGAACTATTCTCGCCTTCCTTAAAAATGGTATTTGGTCGTAATATCCTCTGCGAAATCTTTGTCCCGGTAGTTGTTTGGGTGATAGTTTCTGAAAATGGACGTGAGAAGGGTTTACTGGCCACAAGCAATTTAAAATGTATTGTTATTTTAAGTAGGCAGTTTTCGTTATTCCTCCTTTCTTTCTTTTTTCATTGTACCTTAAAAAGCTTAACTGGAGTAGCAGAGAGTTTCCAATGTAAGGGCCTGTCCACCTTACTTTATCATAAAATATATGACATATTTTAGCTGTGTAGCACCATGTGATTTGATCACACCCAGACTATGGATAATACGGCATTAAAACTACTTAAAAACAATATTCTCTTTCCCCCATTCACAGAGGATTTGTATTCACATTTATAGTATATCAGTCTGTGTTTTAATGATGTTGGTTCTAGCCACATAATGATGTCAGTTCTAGATAATCGTGCAAACTGTGTTGTGCCTAAATAAAATTATGCCAAGAAATTTATGGGGAAAAGTAGCTTATCACTTTAGAGTTTTGAAAATGTTAATTTAGGGATCCCTGGGTGGCGCAGCGGTTTAGCGCCTGCCTTTGGCCCAGGGCACGATCCTGGAGACCCGGGATCGAATCCCACGTCGGGCTCCTGGTGCATGGAGCCTGCTTCTCCCTCTGCCTGTGTCTCTGCCTCTCTCTCTCTCTCTCTCTCTCTCTCTCTCTCTTTGTGACTATCATAAATAAATAAAAATAAAAAAATAAAAAAGAAAATGTTAATTTAGATATTGGACAGTAAGGGTTTTATTTTGAGGAAATAGAAGTATTGGATTAAGTGTGATGGGCCCCTTAGGCTATGTGTGTATGAGAGTGTGCAGGAGAAAATACACGTGTACAAAACTTTGTAGGTTCTAAAAGTAGTTTCACGAATTCATATAAATTGTAATTATTTTTCTCAGTACACAGAGGTGAAATGTAAGCAATGAGTTTGATATGTAAAGTGTGTTTTGGCCAGAATTTAGCAAGTTTTTGTAAAAAAAAGTCTTACTGTTTTATCTTATTTGTAATACATGTGTATTTTTCCTTGTATTTTGCTATGGTAAGACTGTACCTTGTATATAGAGAAATAAGTCTAGTAGAGTGAATTAAGAGGAATCTTTACTCTGAGGAGGCAACGTTGCATTAATAGACCATATGTTTGAGCCCTGTTAATAAATCACATGAAAAAGAGGAAGCTCTTAAAGCTATTCTAAAAAATGCCCAGGTATTGAGAACAATAAAGAGTATTAATTACAGAATTATTAGCAGTCATCAAAGAAAAGTTCTGGAAAAACTGCAAATCTATGAGTTAGTTGCTATTATAAGTTGGCATAAGGCTGTGGTTGAAAAACCAAAGGTATTTTTTTTACAGTCTTTTCAGGTGTATTGGTGCTTAGTAATAACTCATTTGCAGATTTAAAAGATTGTAACTATGATTTCTTCCTAGAGATCTTGTCTTTAAGGAACTAACAGTTTAAAGAGAGGGGCCTGTAAACCAAAAATTAAATGCAGAGGGAGAGGTTCTGCAGTGCAGGGTGTATGTAGGGCACCGACAGGCAGTGTGACCCCATGTTCCCGCCATTTCCTAAACCTGTCTGTTTGTTTTACACACTTGGGTCTCTCTCTGTACTGTTTCTCTCTTCTTGAAAGCCTTTT
Organism: Canis lupus familiaris; assembly: GCF_011100685.1. Lineage (NCBI taxonomy): Eukaryota > Metazoa > Chordata > Mammalia > Carnivora > Canidae > Canis > Canis lupus. The sequence goes on from NC_049238.1 coordinate 51,943,361, forward strand.
CCACACCTTATATGCTTAGTGAGATTCTATTTCAAAATCTCCTGAAGCTTGACACTGGCCTGCACTCCATCCAAATAATTGTTTTCTATATCTTTCCGTTATTTCATTATAAATAATTATCTTTAATTCTCATTATTTGCAGTAATTTTGGTCTATAAAGCCACCTAGAGCACTAAATTAGCAAATACTGAACCAATGCTCCTAGGGAAAATATGTACATGTATATATCTTACGTAGGTTATAATCTTATATAAATACAGTTCATCCTGGTAAATTTTATTTTCTTTATTTCAAAAGAGAAAATGAGGTTCAGAAGTGTTAAGTGATTTCTCTGAGCCCACCTTCGAACAAGTGCCTGAGTTAGGATTCAAACTCTGACTGGCCCCTAAGCCAGAGCTTCTTGTGCTATACTCCACTGCCCCCTGCCATCCGTGTCTTTTAGTCATCCTTGTATGAGACTGGAAACACAAATGCAGAGCACTACCTTGTTCTACCTTAGCTGGGAATCTGTTTGAGGGGTGACTCCACTTTTGCACCTTGTGCATGTCTGTGGACGACAGAGAAAGCAACCGTGAGGGTTGGTTTTGTGGTTACAAAGATATTTTAGCAAGTAGGAGAATTCACAAATACAGGATCCATAAAAAAGTGAGGATCAGCTGTACTTGTAAATGACCTCTGGTGTCTATTTCATGATAGCCCTTTTTGCAGCCCACTGTAGAATGTTCTTTTAGCTTCTTTGAGAATTTGTTCACTTATTCAACAAATATTTATTAAGCACTTACTTAACCAAGGCTTTATTTTAGACTCTGGTGAACAAATAGATTAAGCTCTTGTCCTTCCTGATATTATATTTGAGAAAAAGAAACAGTTAACAGCTCAGGGGAGAGGTCCAGGTTGGAATGATAAATTGACCAAAGTAAAACCTGGTGTGCCCCCTCCCACTTCACATCCCCTAGCATATTGACTTTTAGGACATTTCTGTTTAACTCTGTGCTTAAACTCTTCCTTTTAAGCCTCTCTCCGTTAACCTGACTCATAGGAATGTTTTCCAGGTGCATAGAACTTTGAGACAGCATTCCAAGCAGGGATCAGCAGGTGCAAAGGCACAGAGACATAAACAAACAAAAATCACCTAAGGAAAAAACTGTGAATAGGCTTGGCGAGAGGGCTTGCCACAACTGAGTTAACTCTGACCACTGCTGTTCCATAGTGGATGCAAGTTTTAGGGAGAAAGCATAATGTTCTCAAGCTGATGGCAAGGTATCACTAACAGTTCAGAAATACAAGAATTGAATTCTGGGGAACTGTTATAACGTAGTGACTTTGTTTACTTCTTCATTGTGAGGCTCATATGTGCCCTCCACTGTTTCAAGGTGCTGAAAATATAATCCAACTTACTCTCAAAGAGCTCACCATCTAGCAAGGAGACAGATGGATGAACTGATTTATCCTGTGTTAAGTGAGATAATAGAGTTATAACTAAATGCTGGTTTTATAGAAAACCAGGAAAAAAGGAATAGTTAGTAATATAGAGAGCACTGGGTGAGATAATGAGATAATATTTGAGCAAGGCTTTGGTGTGTAAAGAGGTAGGAGTTCACTAGACTGAACATAGGAACTTCTAAAAGAATTAGTATTTTTGTGTTAGGAAAAATTTAAGAACTATCTATTTTTACTGTATCTATTGTGGGTGTTCAGTTAATAATTACTTTTATCCAGGCAGTTAGTCTAAACATATGATGCAAATAGTTAGGCTGTAGTAGAAGAATTTTGTGTCAAAATAAGCTGGGTTAAACAAAGGTTTCTATGATGTAAGACTTCTCTAGAGCCTTTATTATATTAATGTTTACTGTGATTTGTGGATCTCCAGAAGGGGTGCATTGTATTTAACCATGACTTTTCCTTTCCACCCCTCTGCAATACATCTAATTATCTTTTGGAACAGGATTATATGAGACATAGTTTAAGGAATGATGAATTAAATATACTTTGGAGCACCTGGGTGGCTCAATCTGTTAGGCATCCAATTTTTGATATCAGCTCAGGTCATGATCTCAGGATTGTGAAATTGAGCTCTGCATCAGGCTCCTTGCTGGGCGTGGAGCCTGCTTAAGATTTTCTCTCTCCCTCTCTCTCTCTGCTCCTCTTTATTTTTTATTTTTTTAATTTATTTTTTATTGGTGTTCAGTTTGCCAACATATAGAATAACACCCAGTGCTCATCCCATCAAGTGCCCCCCTCAGTGCCGGTCACCCAGTCACCCCCACCCCCCGCCCACCTCCCTTTCTACCACCCCTTGTTCGTTTCCCAGAGTTAGGAGTCTCTCATGTTCTGTCTCCTTTTCTGATATTTCCCACTCATTTTTTTCTCCTTTTCCCTTTATTCCCTTTCACTATTTTTTATATTCCCCAAATGAATGAGACCATATAATGTTTGTCCTTCTCTGATTGACTTATTTCACTCAGCATAATACCCTCCAGTTCCATCCACGTCGAAGCAAATGGTGGGTATTCGTCGTTTCTAATGGCTGAGTAATATTCCATTGTTTACATAGACCACAGCTTCTTTATCCATTCATCTTTTGATGGACACCGAGGCTCCTTCCACAGTTTGGCCATTGTGGACATTGCTGCTAGAAACATCGGGGTGCAGGTGTCCTGGCATTTCACTGCATCTGTATCTTTGGGGTAAATCCCCAGCAGTGCAATTGCTGGGTCATAGGGCAAATCTATTTTTAACTCTTTGAGGAACCTCCACACAGTTTTCCAGAGTGGCTGCACCAGTTCACAATTCCACCGACAGTGCAAGAGGGTTCCCCTTTCTCCACATCCTCTCCAACATTTGTGGTTTCCTGCCTTGTTGATTTTCCCCATTCTCCCTGGGGTGAGGTGGTATCTCTTTGTGGTTTTGATTTGTATTTCCCTGATGGCAAGTGATGCGGAACATTTTCTCATGTGCTTGTTGGCCGTGTCTGTGTCTTCCTCTGTGAGATTTCTGTTCATGTCTTTTGCCCATTTCATGATTGGATTGTTTGTTTCTTTGCTGTTGAGTTTAAGAAGTTCTTTATAGATCTTGGATACTAGCCCTTTATCTGATAGGTCATTTGCAAATATCTTCTCCCATTCTGTAGGTTGTCTTTTAGTTTTGTTGACTGTTTCCTTTGCTTTGCAAAAGCTTCTTATCTTGATGAAGTCCCAATAGTTCATTTTTGCTTTTGTTTCTCTTGCTTTCATGGATGTATCTTGCAAGAAGTTACTGTGGCCAAGTTCAAAAAGGGTGTTGCCTGTGTTCTCCTCTAGGATTTTGATGGAATCTTGTCTCACATTTAGATCTTTCATCCATTTTGAGTTTATATTTGTGTATGGTGTAAGAGAATGGTCTAGTTTCATTCTTCTGCATGTGGATGTCCAATTTTCCCAGCACCATTTATCTGCTCCTCTTTAAACAAATATACCTTAACAAACCAAGGTTTATCAGTGGTCTCCATATGTGTTATAAAATAACCTGTATAATTTTATAGGAAAGGAGAGACACTGGAGAGAAAGAATATACTCTAGTTAACTTATTACCATCTTGGTCTATAAGTCCCAAACCTAAAAAAATATATTTTATAATTACTCCCTTGAAAATATGGCTTATTCAGAGACAAAGGTTGTTTTGAGAGTGAGAATCTTCTAACTTTAGAGGATATTGCTTTTATTATACATTCATTTTGGGTCATATTAGACATTAACTTTGCCAGTTAGGTGATTTTTGTAGAAGCACCCACACCCTCTCCTAACTCTGGAGTTTTGGGAGTTGTATGCTAGCATTCTCCCTTTAAGAAGATCTGATTATATGAGCTTTAAGGACTGAGGCCTTATACTGTATAATTTTCATTCATCCATCAAATTCTAATTATGTAACTAACTCCGAAAGTATTATTAAAGTTAAGGAAGCAACAGTTATGGTTTTGGTAGTGCACTGATTTTGCAGCAGAAGATCTAGGTTTGAAATTTGTCTCTGCCAGGCTTACTATTTGAATGACCTTGAGCACAACTGCCTAACCATCTGTTTCCCTTTCCATTTTGATAGAATGAAAATACATAGGGTTAGTATAGAATTAAATGATGCACATAAACATACTTTAGGAACTCTGAAGCACTCACTGTATAAATATAAGACAGACCAAAGAAATATATCCAGCTCAATTTGAATTAACATTTTATTTATAGCTTTTAATTTTATATTACAGAAATAGTATATTACTTTTATAAAATTAAAAAGCATTGATAGGCAAAAAAGGGGGGGGGGCTACAAAGCATTCCATAGATCCACCAAACTAAGGCAGTGGTTCACATTTTGATGGGTATATTTTATACTTTTTATGTACATTCATCATTTTTTATGGAAATGGGTTCATCTGCGTGTTTTAGTCATTTTATTTTTATGAGATGAATCCCCTAAGAGTACAATTGCTTGATTTAGTGGAATCATTCCATCTTTTGCTACATAATGCTGTATATAATGAGAACTAGAAAAGGGGTAACTTCTGAGCCTGATGAATGTGTTCGTGAACTTGTAATCATCTAGTATCTTGAACCATTCCAGAAGCTTCATCAAAGGCACACTCAGAAATGAATTTGATGTATGCATGTGGTTATGCTTGGCATTATTGTTTCTAATAGCATGATAGGGATGACCCTGGTGTTTGTCAGCAGGGAACTTGTTAAGTAAATTGTGCAAGCAAACCATGGAATATTGGATAGTTGTAAAAAAGGGGGCACAATAAATAAATAAATAAATAAATAAATAGGGGGCACAGCACGCAGCCATCTATTTAGTAGGTTACTTTTTGTGCTGAGAGAGAAAGAAGGGTGGAATAAGAATATACATTTATTTATATTTGCTTATAGTTACAAAAAGAAATTCTGAAATGATAATATAAGATACCAATGGAAGAAATAGGAGTGGAGATAGGATTTCACCATATGCCTTTATATATATTTAAAACATTTTTCAAATCATGAGTTTGTGTTACATTTTCAAGAAATATGTGAATGGGGAGACCTAGGTGGCTCAGTGGATGAGCATCTGTCTTCGGCTCAGGGCGTGATCCTGGGGTGCTGGGATGAGTCCCTAGTCTCCCCGCAGGGGGCCACTTCTCTGTCTCTGTGTCTCTCATGAATAAGTAAATAAAATCTTTAAAAAATATATGAATACATGAATTGAAGTAGGGTTTTAAGGAAGAAGAAAGGGTCTGAGGAGCTGCCCATCTTTTGATGTCAGGTGAATACATAACAACAGTAGCAAAGATTGGAAGAGTGGCCCCTGCAAGGGTTTGGCAGGGCTTTTTTTCCTTTTTACTCAATTTTGTATGTTTAAAAAATACTTTGAACACAGCGAAACAACCGAAAACAACATTTCCAAATGATCGCCCCATGGCTTCAGTAGCTGCTTTCTTTTTCATGTTCACTTGTAGTATTTTTTAGTGAGTACATATTATTTTCAATTGTAATCACACTTTTCATATTTTTTAACTTACCTAATTATGTTTTTTCTGTGTTGCTATTGGAGGACCTTTAAAAATAATGAAGATAGGGCAGTTTGTCACTGCACATCTTAGAAGTGAGCTGATGAACCTCAAGAGGCAGTAATTCCAGCCCTGTAGTCTGCATGTGATGTACATACATGAGGAAAATAAGAAAGAGAATTAAATATGTATACATGAAAACATTTCTCCCTAATTATAAAAGAAGCCACATTCTTCTTTATAATAATTAGAAAATAAAATATAAAGAAAAATCTGTAATTTTGCTACCCAAAACATTCTGGTTTTTTGCTTTTTAGACTTTTTTTATATATAGAAACATTTTTTTTGACGCATTAATATTGTAATTTAATGGCGTTTATCAGTTTAACAGTATGATCCTAACAGTTCAAGATTTAGAGACAGTGAAACCAGCTTCCCTAAGTTTCACTATGCCACTTACTAGCTGTGTGGGCATCTTATTTAAACTGATTTTGTTTCTGACTGTAAAATAATACCCATTTAATAAGGTAGCACCTATAAAATGATAGAAAAAATACAGAAATATTTAACACATAAAGTAAAAAGTTCACTACTTAAAAGTTTTTTTTTTACTTCTCATTTTACTTTATTTTATTATTTTATTTTTTTATATATATTTTTTGTATAGAAACATTTTTAAAGGTAGAATCATAATATATGTATCCTGGGAACTGCTGAGATACTCGTTTAGGTTTTTTTTTCCCTTTTACCTGTTAATATAAAAAAATACATTTTATATTTCACAATTTCAGACTATCCTTGCATTTCTGGGCTGAACTTTGGTGATCAGTGTTATGGTTTTATTTTTAAATAAGTTGCTTGACTTTTTTGCTCATGTCTTATTTGAAAGTGTATATCTATAGCATGGAAATTGGTCTGTGGTTTATCTTTGGTGCTATTTTTGTTCCGTTTAGTGTATTGAGCTACTTGTAAACTAATCATTAGGAGGCTGTCTTGTGCTCTGAAACAGTTGCATGGGAACTATCTGCTTTTTGAAAGGTGGTGCTTCCTGAACTGGAGGCTGGTCTTGCCCTCCTTTAAAATGCAATAATACTAGGGGAAGTAAAGTTTTAACATAGTGATTTTAGTATAAACATGAGTAGAACAATATGTAATTGCTTTTGTTTGATGGTGGTGTTCTTGGTGTCTTTTTATTACCTAGGCAAGTGCTGAGGGTTTACACATCCTTTGTTTCAGCATTGAACAGATGTGACTGTTTTGTTCTGCAGCCTTGCAGATACACAAAATGGGCCTCCCAGGGCTCTGTTTTATCCCCACCAAAGCAAAAAGTAGTGCAGTGAAACTTTGCCTAGCTAGAACTTTTAAATAATAGAGTGTTCTGATTTAATTATGTTAACTTGGAAGTATAAAGGTGAAAAGAAATCTCTAATTCCCTATTGAATACAGTTCTGAGATGTAGAAAATAATTCCACTTTTCTTCTCTAATAAGCTTGATATATTCAGACCTAGTTGATGTTTTATTATACAATTCCTGAAGTGTCCGAAGCTTACATTATGAAGGTTCTTTTTTGGAACTTTAGATGTAAGAAGATATAAATGGTATCATGTGAAATCAAGCTAGAAGGGAACTGATGCTTGTTAAGTGTACATTTTTTACTAAATCTCAGAACGCAGCTTGTTTTCTTATTTAGCTCACAAAAATAAAACACATTGGATTGAGGATAGGAGTTTTAAGGAGATTGTCTTTTAATTGGATGTCTTTATTTCATATGAAGATAGAATATACAGCACCCCTGGCTTTGGACCAACAGAAGGAATCACATTTTTTTCCTTATTGTTTATCAGTGGTTCTCAAAGTTGAGTGTTTCTGAATCAGCTGGAGGGCTTATTATGACACAGATTGCTGGGCCCCACCTAGAGTTTCTGATTCAATAGGTCTGGGGTGGGACTGTGAATTTGCATTTCTAGCAAGTTCCCAAGTAATGAGGATGCTGCTGGGCCTGGGAATAAATTTCGGGAACCACTGCTATATATTAATTAAATACTAGAATTCTGGCTTTAGAAGAAGGCTGAATTTGGTCTAGGAGGATAGGAAGTAAACCGGTTATGGAGCAAATCATGAAAGATTTACCTCCTTTGCTGCCAGCATGGTGTTGAATTCAGGTAATCAGCAATACACAGTGACATAAACAATTCTTGTTTCATAATTGGAAGTCAAATCAAATGAGAGAAGCTGTTTCATCTGCAAAGCTTAGAGGTGAAGGGATTCTGTTGAAATAGGATTTAGTGATTAACCCCATGAGAATAGGAGTTATTTATATGTCCTTTTTGTCTCCCCTGTCACTGGCCATTTAACCTTGCTCTAGAAGGTTCCACTAATTTTTTTAGTTGGGACAGGTTTTTGTTTTTGTTTTAAGATTTTATTTATTTATTTATGAGAGACAGAGAGAGGCAGAAACATAGGCAGAGAGAGAAGCATGCTCCCTGTGGGGAGCCCGATGCAGGACTCTATCCCAGGACCCCAGGATCACGCTGAGCCGAAGGCAGATGCTCAACCACTGAGCCACCTAGGCGTCCCTGGGACAGATGTTTGAATGCTTATTGAAAGTTTTGTTGTTTTAAAAGGTATTAGCTATGTGTATTCTTAAGATTTTTTAAAAACAGTAACAAGAGAATAAGATAATTTTTTTTGCCAAAAAAGGAAATTTTTGGAATTAATTTTTATCTTATTGGAATGTTGGAGAATGTAGCCTGCTGCATTAGACATCAGGTATACTGTGGATTTTCCGTTGTTTTCATGATTTGTCATTATATTGTTTGAGGTAATACTAGTAATTTTTGTAATCCCTCTAAAAATGAAAAATGAAAGTCAAAATCATAGACCTGGCTTATTAGCAGCTAGACACAGAAGACAGCTATGAAGAATTAGATAGATATACACACATGCATATATGTTTAAATATATATTCATACACACATACATTTTTTAAATTATTTTTTTTTCTGGCAAAGACAAGTATACCTGTGCTGAATTTAGGCATCATATAGAATCTTTGAGTTGAGAGAAAGAAACTCAGGAAGCCAACCTTTTCATGGAGGAGTTTTGCTTCAGCAGGCTTTTCTACCACCTAATTTCAGTTGTTCCACTGCTAACAACCTCAGTTTGCAAGTTGATGAACTGGTCTAACATTGACTGTAGGAGGAATAACATATAAAAGACAGTGGGTTGGTCAGATTCCCTACATGGAAGCAGTTTTGCTCCTCTTACTCCCTCAGAAAAGAATTGACGAGAGGGAAATAAAAAAGGTGGAACTAGATCCTATAGACTAGACCAGTGGTTCTGAAGCTTGGCTGTACATCAGAGACAACCCACAAGCTTTCTAAAACATGATATAGGTATGGCCCACCCCGAGACCTTCCCCTAGGATGGAGCCTCAGGGACTGCATTTTTTTTTTTAATTTTTATTTATTTATGATAGTCACACAGAGAGAGAGAGAGAGAGGCAGAGACACAGGCAGAGGGAGAAGCAGGCTCCATGCACCGGGAGCCCGACGTGGGATTCAATCCCGGGTCTCCAGGATCGCGCCTTGGGCCAAAGGCAGGCGCTAAACCGCTGCCGCCACCCAGGGATCCCGAGGGACTGCATTTTTTAATCATTTCCTGAAGCAATTTTTTTGTAGCCAACTGAGCTCTATGCCTCTGGCCAGAAAGGTGCTGGTCTCCAATGAATTTTCACCAGCCTGTGGTGAAATAAGAAAAATTAGGACTATAGTGTTTTTTGTAAAGTTAAATTTATTCAATTTAAAGAACTGTCTTTTGCATTGAATTAAGGTCTTCTTGTGTTTTCTGGTGTTGAAAATACCCTTTTATAAAGTGATATTGAGGGATCCCTGGGTGGCGCAGCCGTTTGGCGCCTGCCTTTGGCCCAGGGCTCAATCCTGAAAACCCGGGATCGAATCCCACATCGGGCTCCCGGTGCATGGAGCCTGCTTATCCCTCTGCCTATGTCTCTGCCTCTCTCTCTCTCTCTATCATAAATAAATAAAAATTGAAAAAAAATTAAAGTGATATTGATAAGGATATTTTTGTTATCCTTACTTAGTTTTTAAAAATTGTAACTCTAGGGGGACCTGGGTGTCTCAGCGGGTTAAGTATCTGCCTTTGGTTCAGGTCATGATCCCGGAATCCCATTGAGTCACAATCAGGCTCCCGGCTGAGTGGGGAGTCTACTTTTCCCTCTCCCTCTGTTCTTCCCCATCCCCTTCCTACCCCCACTCATGTGCTGTCTCTTTCTCTCTCGCTCACTCTCTCTCTCATATAAATGAATAAAATCTTTTTTAAAATTGTAACTCTATGTTGCCTTCAAAATATTTTTGAAAATTTACTGTCTTGTGAGATCCTGAAGATTAAGTACCTCTGAACTAATCATTCTTAGAAATTGTTTTTAAAATACTTTGGAATACAAGTCTATAGAAGGTATAAAACCTTGACTAGATGAGTTTCAGAATTCAGAATTTTTCAAATTTTAGAGATGCTTTCTCTGTGTGTTATGTAATACCCCCATGGTCTGTTGCAGCACCCTTAGTTACACACAGTAGTATTTCTGAGCAAAACAAGAGTATTCACACTAAATGGATAAATGCAAGCTAATATAGCTTCGCATCAGTTCAAGTTTTAATGTCATCTGAGTTTTGACAGAAAGCGTATGGAAAATTCTTAGTTTTTAGAGCTTTCTGGATATTGGAATTATGCATAAGGGATTATATACATATTTGTGGGGGTCTGCATTCTCATCCTAAAAGGACTAGCAAGCTTCAAATTAAATGGAGCTTTTATGTTTATGACAGAGAACAGAGTTTATTTTTATTTAAATACACCAGCATGTGGTATGACCCTGTTCATATTTTCCTTCCAAAGACCTAATCCTTTTGTTGAATAGCATTTTTCTTCATCCTGCTTCCCCTACTTCCATTAACAATATTTGAGAAAACTTAGCATTTTATATCATAAGTATTCTGGAGCTCAACTGGGAAGTGTAAGAGTGTAGGGTAGTAGCTAAGAGCATGAGCTTTGGATACAGGAAGACCTGAACTTAAGCCCCAATTCCTGCTCTGACTGTATTATCCCTTAGGCAAGGTGTTTAATAAATGTTTGAATGGTGGCAGATTAATCTGAAAAGCAAGGATAATGTCAGCACCTACGTCAAAGAATTGTTGTGAACATAAAAGAGAGAATGTTAGTGTGAAGTATTTAGAAGAGCCATTATTTTATTTGTGTCTTTTCCCTTTGTATTTGGGTAGATTACTTGTTTCCTCTTTATAACTGGATGTCTTCTGGTGCCCTCTTTTTCCCTTGGACAATCTGGATCAATTTGCTTCAAGTACTTTCCCAATTCACAACTGACTTCTGGTCTGCCTCTACAATTTAGACATTAAATCCTGCCTCTTCAGTGATTCCACACCAAAAAATCCATCTGCTCCTAAGCTTAATATGGCCCCAGTAGTTTGCTGAACACTAAAAGTCTTAAAGTGGAGACCACATTACACAGTGTCAGGCCTCCCCGCTCTCTGAAAGGTACTACTTTTGACTCCTTGTTTTTCTTTGTCATGTTCCAGCACTGTGTTCCCCCTCAGTCCCCTAGGGAAACGTTTCCCTCTCTTCCATGGAGTCGTACTCTTACCTTGGTCCTTCAAGGACTCTTCTACCCCAAATTAATTTTCAAGGAGTTTCTCCCCTCAAAAACGGTACACCTTTCCTGTAAAAACTCGTAGTGAAAACAGTTTTCTCACCCTCATTACATATGTATTTAGAGTGGGTGGCTCCTTTCTTCCCACTTTATATTTTTTCCAAAAATATATCAGATAAAATGAGCATGCAGTCCCTTTTGGTGATATTTGTTGAGAATCCATGGTATGAATTTCTTCCAGGTTAGATAATTGCACGGTAGCAAGCTTTTATCCCTAGCCTACAACTCCTGATGAGACTATTAAATCCACCTGGTGTTATTAAATGCTAAAATAGTAAACAAGAACATATAAAAATATTTCTTAGAATAGAAGTAGGAATTTTTGCCTCCTCAAGAGTAATTTAACCTGTCAAAAACAGATTCCTGAGTCATGTTGTCATTGGCTGCGGGGAGTATCTGTTAATACTCAATAAGGAATGCTCAACCACAGATCATAGCCCCTAAGGGCATGGGCTTCCTTCCTAGGAAATGAGATTTAGAATACAGCCTTCTGAAAATGGCACTTAGTCAACAAATTATTTATTGAGGACCTGGTGGGCACAAGGCATACTAAAAGCTATAAAGACTTGATTCTTGCCCTCAAGAAACTTCTGAGGTTATAAGTAGACTGGGCCCAAAACAAATGAATAGTAAATACTCAAGTATATTTATAATCAAATGTGAAATGGGGTAGACGTAGGAGAGACCTTAGGCAGAGGTTGTATTCAAATTTCTATAGTGGCATTTCTGATATTATTGTGCATTTAAAAGACAAAGTATCAACAGATTAGTCTAAGACATTTAGAGGCCTTTATTTTGTGATTGAGAAAAGTTACACCTATTTCATTTGTAATAATTTGCCCATAACAATGTTTTCAATTAGCATAATCTGCTAAAGAGTTCAGAGTGTTTCCCCTGTTAATAGCTTATATCCATCTGGAGCTGGATATGGGGAAGTCAGGGTCCTGTAATGACCACCATTTGATGTTATCCCGGGAGGACAATTGATGGCCTTTACCTGGATAAGTAGAACTTGAGGGCATACCTCTGGGATACAGAGAGCTTACCACTGACTAGGCAAGTGTGTTTATTCTACCTTAGAAGTGCTTTATATGCTTTATGGAGTGCATTTTATGTCTGTTTTATACATTGCCAATAGTATAATGGCACAGGCATCCTTGAGGCAGTGTTTCTAAAAGCTTGTGGGTTAATAGGTGTTAGATTAAAAATGTAATAAATGAATAATAAAGGCAATTGATTAGGGAAATGCTTGGTAGTTCGAGTTAAATAGGTCTTCTCAGAGAAATGAATTTATTTGGCTGTATTTTTTGTTTATTTTTTGCAAAGAGCAGTCACTAATTTTGGAACTGCTGATGTGGGAATTAGGGTCATTGAGATTTGGATTATTCCGCATAGAATTTGCCACTTTGTTGGAAGAATTGTTCTTAGTCTTTAGTCTTTCTATACTCATAATAACCTATGGCAGTTAACAAGCAAAAATACAAATGTTGGGCGTTGGCTTGGGCCTAACAAATTATAATGTCTGAAAGGTATGATGTGGAAAAGTTTCCTAGTGAGTCTAATGTATTCTAGAGATTGAAAACTACTGAATAAAAATATGCCTCTGGACACTGGCTAACTGCATTCTTAATCCTATTTGAGTATGCTAATAAGCTTTTGAAAGTGACTTGTCAGCTTCTAATTGCAGGTAAGCTCAGTTTTCTGTGTGCTTAACAAAGGCTTTGATACTCTATTTGCAAGCCCTTTTCTTGCATCAAAAGGAAGATAACTAATGGAGCATTTGTGTATTGAGGTCAGTATAGGAAAGTTTACCAAGGTGTTACTTATTTATCTTTTGTTAAGTCCATGTAGCCTCTCCAAGAACAAATGAAATGGAAATTAGAGACTGACCTGGAACCTGCTTTTTAATCACCATGTATGTATTCTACATGTTCTTCCCACGTCACTCTGAAAAAGCTCATCCTGCTTCTACCACCTGGATCTTCTACCAAATAATGGAGAAAAGCTGATGGGTTTATTTACTTAGTAAAAGAAGACTGTTGAAGAAGGAAACAGAGAAATTATTTTAGTGCAAAGTATAACATGGTATATACAAAAATATATTCTATATGAATTTAAAAGTCTTTATGAAATTATTTCTTGTATTGCTTATGTCACTTTAAAATAAAATACACACACACACACACACACACACACACACTCATGACACTGCAAAAACTTAGAAGAGGAAATAAAAAGAAACCCAGAAAGTTGGAGTTGGGTAGGTTTATCCAGCAACTGTCCAGGCAGGGAGACTTATACTTAGGGAATGAAAGGGAGCAAATTTAGCCACCCCAAAAAATGCCCCTTTGGTATATTGGTTATTTCAAGCTGTTTATTTTTTAAGAAACTACAGATCTAAAAGAAGTTCTTAAAACTAAGCAGAGACATTTATGTTTTAAAAAAGATTGATTATTTATTTATTTATTTATTTATGAGAGAGATCATGGCACATTTGAGAACTCGAGTATGGGGGAAGGAACAGGGGGAGAGGGAGAAGCAGGTTCCCTGTTGAACAGGGAGCCCAATGCAGGGCTCCATCCCAGGACCCTGGGGTCATGACCTGAGTTGAAGGCTGATGCTTAACTGATTGCTTAACCCAGGTGCCCCAAGACACTTACTTTTATAAGGGAAATCTCCATTCATTGTAAGAGTGTCTCCCTCAGTACCAGGAAGAAGGGGATGACTCCAAATCTCTTGAAACTGTTATTAATGGAGAAGGAATGGACTTAAATCTTAAAGCAGACTTAAATCTGTGTAACAACCTTACCCTTGTTTACTGTGCTTTTCTTGTAAACTTCCATAACTTACTTTCCACCCCAAAGATTTTTTGTCTTTAGCTGGAGGTGGTATTTAAGGTCATGCCTTTAGCCATTTTGATGAGTTACTGAGTTTTCATGGGTCTCTCCCATATCTACAAGAGGTATACATGTTAAACTTTTGATTTTCTCCTGCTAATCTGTCTCGTGTCAATTTGATTCTTAGACCAACTAGAAGAATCTTGAAAGGTCGAGAAAATTTTTTTCCTCCCCAACAAGACCCTAAGCATTCTTGCCACCAGGGAAGTAAATATCCTGCCATGGAGTAAAGATGTTTCATATGGCTTTGTGATGGATAAAATCTCTCTCCTGATGCTTTTCTTCTCTCAGCTCTCACTACGTGCTCATCTTGCAACTACCTATATTACTAATTAAAAATTCCCGGCATTTAGATTTTGAATCAGGGAATGTATGAGCTATTCAAAACATGAGTAGTTCAGTATCCCTTCCTGCCTTCCCATGGCCTGCACTATCAGTCATTCCTTCTTTCTCTGGTTTTTGTAGCCTCTTCCTCTCCACTAGACCATTTCTATGAACATTTAAACAAGCTCTAGACTCTCCAGTTATTAAATATACTTTCCAGGGACCTCTCACACTCTAGTTTTTGTCCATTCATGTCCCTTTTCTTGACAGCTAGATTCCTCCAAAGAGTTATCTAATACTTCTGTCACATGCAACTCACATACCCTCCATTTGGCTTTCCTTTTCATTTATGTTCATGGCAACCACTCTCATTAAGGTCATCAGAGACCTCTGTGTCCTAAATTCTATGGATATTCCTCAGCCTTCCTCTTGACCTTTCAGAAGCCTTCAACATACCCACCATACTGGATTTATTAGTTTTCAGTGGTTATTGTAACAAATTACCACAAACTGGTAGCTTAAATTAACATAAATGTATTTTCTTGCAGTTTTTGGAGGCCAGAAGTAAAAAATCAAGGTGTCATCCAGACTACACTCCCTCTGGAGGCTTTAGGGGAGGGAAACTCTGTACTTTGCCTCTTCAGCTTCTGGTGGCTATAGGCATTCCTTGACTTGTGGTCAAATCATGCCGATCTCTACCTCATGGTTATATTGCCTCCTTCTCTTCTCTGCTTTCTCTTATAAGGACATTTGTCAATGATTTTAGGGCCTACTGGGATAATCCAGGATGATCTGCTTATCTCAGTGTTCTTAATTTAGTCACATCTGCAAAGACTTTTTTTCCAAGTAAGGTGCCCTCCAAGATTCTAGGGATTAGAATGTGGACATATCTTTTGGGGGGCTACCATTCCACTCATTATATGGAGTTCTATCTTCCCTTGATTTCTGTGATGCCATACTCTTCTTCTGATTTCCTTCCTGACTCTATGGCTTCTTATCTCCCTCCTTTTCTGTATTCTTCTCCTCTACCTGACTTTTAAAAATGTTCACATACATCAGGTCTGGGTCTTGGATCCTCTTCTCATCTCACTTTGCCCTTTCTCTCTAGGGTAATATCTTATAGCCCCATGATTTCTATTACCATTTATATGAACAACTGCTCCAAATTTCTTTATTTAACCAGACCTTTCCTAATCTTGATGTGCATGGATAACCTACTTGACATAGTCATTTGAGTGTTTCAAAGGCATTACAAATTTAATGTGTCTAAAATAGAACTCATCACCCCTTTTACCCCTCCTCATCACCACCCAAAAAAAGTTTGCCCTTCCCACAGGATTCCTTAGCTCAGTGAATAACATTACCATCCACCCAGTTGCTTGTACCAAAGTTATCCTTGATATTTCCCTCAGTCTATCTCCCCACGTCCATTATCAAAAACAACTGAAAATAGTTTCAAAATCTGCCTACTCTCTTCTTACTGCATTACCTTAGTCTTAAGCAGCAACCATATTTTCATCTGGATTAGCGCATTAGCTGCCTTACTGGTCTCCCATTATCCACTCTCAGTCTCTCCAATCCATTTTCCATATGGCAACCTGAGTGATTTCAAAATGTAAATTGAATCATATTACCCTTTTTGAAGGCTTTCATTGATAACATTTAAAATCTTTCCTGTAGTCTCTAATGTCCTGCATGATCTAGCCCCATCTGTCTCTACAACTTCATCTCTCTTCCTTGCCATTCTCCTTTGACCTCCAACTGTATGCATCTCTACCTTCTGAAGTTTCTGAGAGTTCCTTCCTGCATCTGAATCTTTGCACATGTGTTTTCCTCATTGGGAAGGAAGAAATTTTCCTTGGTCCAAGGTTTTTCTAGGTGGACTAAATTAAATTCACATGAGACAGATTAACAGGTGAAAACATATTTAGTTTCATATGTATGGGACTCCACACGGACATGAAATTCCAAGACAGTTGGGTGATTTGAAGCTTATAAGACATTCTGAGTTAAAGAGAGGGGTAGGAGTCTAAGGAAAGGAAGGGGAAGAAGATCTTTAGCAGGATGGTGAGAGGAGATGTTTAGAAAACAAAGGTTGCCCTGTTAGGTAGGTAAATTTATTAGGTAAAGAGGAATCTTTGTTAGTAGATCTCTTCCTGGTACAGGCTCTTCTTGCCAATGTAAATTTAGGCAGTTGAGGGGGAGGTAAAGAGCTTTTCCTGAATCTGCTGGGTTTCAGCTGCTTTTATCTCAAAATAGTCTTTATGCCAAAGTGGCTCATCTTGGGGTTCTTACACTTGGCCCATACACCCTCTTTTCCCTATTGCTAGATAACTTATATTCTTCAGGTATCAAAGAAAATATTGCTTTCTCAGGGAAACCTTTCCTAACCATCCCCCACTCTTTGACTTGATTAGGTCCCCTCCCACCCTGTTGTTTTCAGTAGTCCCTTTAACTTCCTTTTATAACACGGATCAGAAGTATTCTTAATTATTGTCTCCTGACAATGTAGATACCTCTAGGGCAAGGACTGTATACCCTGTCAAAGCACCAGTCGAGTACAGTGTCTAGAGTAAATAGACACCCAGAGTGAGTGAGTGCATCTAATGACCTGAGTTGCTAAGATGTAACTGAGAATGGACTAAACCTGAATCTAGTACTGCATATTTGAGGTAAAATAACATTTTAAACTGCTATTCATAATATTTAATTTAAATAATGGTATTAACCAGACTGAACGAAGTTCACAAAACTATAGGAAACAGAATAGTAGAGACTAGTTTTTATAGCAATTTCTCAGACAATTCAGCCAAATTCCAGATAATTCAGCCAAAAGTCCCAAGTATTCTTCACAGTCAAGCTGTTACCATGGGCACAATCCAGGTTTATAGCTTCTGAAAAATTTCAGGTTCAAAGAATAGCCAGTTTTTGGTATGAGCGCATTGGATCTGAAAGTTGTGGGCATTCAAAGTATTGAACTGATGAAGCATGTATTGTAGAAATGTCCTAGGCACATTAAAAGTCTTGAAGTTCTTTATGGCTGGGAACTGGGCTTTTATTTCAAGCCAAATACCCTTGACCATGGTAAAGTACTAAATCAAATGCCTAGCAGGTCTTAGCACCCCTATTTTGACTCTGTGCTGGCTACATGCTTTTCCATCTTAACCCAAAATAACAACTCTTATTTTCCATTTTCAGCATGTTTGCCATGTGTATAGAAGGGAAACTGAGGTAGGGGAGAATAAATGTCAAATAGTTCTTGGATTTCATAATGCAGTATACATGCAAGCCAGACATAAAAAACCCTTTTATCTACTGTTGAGGTCCAGTTCTTGAAGAACTTCTCAAGCCGTGACCTACTTCAAACTGCACATTTGTTGTTTGGATAGATAAGAGGAAAGATGTGGCAACAGATGATTTGTATGGCGGAACTAGTTGTCATTGTTTATCAAATCTTGTATTACCTATTGCCATGTGACATCTTACCGCAAAGCTTAGCGGTTTGAAGCAGCAAACATTTGTTATCTCAGAACTTCTGTTGAGTCAGGAATCTAGGAGCAGCTTAGCTGGGTATGCCACTACCTCAGAGTCTCATGAAGTTGTTGTTGTCAAGTTGTCCCTTGGCTTCATCTGAAGCCTTGACTGGGGGAAGATGAACTAAGCTCACTCACATGGTTGTTAACAGAATTCAATTCCTTGTCACATGGGCCTCCATAACATAGGTGGCCATTCTGATTTGTGATCCTACTTATGTACACAAGCATTTCCCTCATCTCTAGAAACTTGGAGGGTATTTATTATGTCCCCACTACGCTAGGATGACACATAATGTACCTTGTTGTGGGTGAAGATCAAGTGAAATAATGAACATCAAAGGTCAAAATCTGGTACCTTCTTTGGTCCTACATATAGCACTCACTATCTGGATGGTTTTCTTTTTAGAGTGAAGTTGGACAGAAGTTTGAACATAGATACAGAAGTAATTTATAAATTGTTAAACATTATACACATTAAGTTGTTGGATTGCTTCTACTTAGAGAAACCTAAGCTTGCCAATTGTGTGGAAAACACAGGTTAGAATAGTATAAACTACAATCAACACTATGTAGCCTGCTGAGAACCACTTTCCTAGTGTTATCAGTCCCATATCTCAGTGTTTTCAACTTCTCTAAAGTGTTTGCATTAAATTGGGTAACATCCCTATGTTGGGATTATAGTATGTCTCCATTCCCTTTCTGATGAAGGAGAGCATCCTGCAGTTTTGCTCTGCAAGTTTCACCTTGCTCTTGAATTAAATGGGTTATTCTGTTCTTTGTTTCTCTGCCCTCTCTTTTTCCTTATGGTCATATGCACTTAGGATTTGTTTTTTTAGGCAAAGGCAAATATTTTAGAAAACTGAATACTGGTTATCTCTGGGTGATTTCCATACTGATGGGGAGAAATCACTGTGCTGATTATAACCAACTGCCAAACGACGTGGGACTCGATCCCGGGTCTCCAGGATCAGGCCCCAGGTTGAAGGCAGCGCTAAACCGCTGAGCCACCCAGGCTGCCCTTTCCTTGTCTTTTAAGATTTGATTTTCTTTCTTTTTTTTTTTTTAAGATTTGATTTTCATATGTTCATAATGGATTAAAAAGTTATAAAGTTATAAGAACTTTAAAGGGGAGTAAGCAGTAATTTTTTTAATGTACCCAGAAGCAGCGAAAGACTTTCTCATGAATGTTGACAAGATGGAAATGAGTGAAGAAAAAAATTATTAAAGGAAATTTAAAGATGCCCCAAGGAGAAAGGAAGAGAGATTGAGAATATAAGCCTCCATCTTGCTTTTCACAAGTTGAGAATCTAATTGGAAAGAGAAAAATTATGCCTATGAAACAGAATAGTTAGGGACTGCTGGGTAGCACAGTGGTTGAGTGTCTGCCTTCAGCTCAGGGTGTGATCCTGGGGTCCTAGGATTGAGCCCCACACTGGGGCTCCCCTCAGGGAGCCTGCTTCTCCCTCTGCCTATATCTCTGCCTCTCTCATGAGTGTGTGTCTCATGAATAAGTAAAATATTTTAAAAAAAGAAGAGACTAGTTACTTTAGTATGAACACTGACCTCACAAGGTATAAGAACATGGAGGGGGGAAGCAGTGAGTAAAGACTGAAATGATTTTTGAAGAATAATTAAGATTTAAATAAAGAACAGAAAAAAGACACATTCCAGATGATAGCAAACATATCAGTGTGGAATTGGAAGCCAAGTATAAGCAATTCAAAAAATACGTATGTACTTTAAAGAGTTATAGGCAGACACTCACAAGAGGTAGACAAAACTTAAGGCCAGCAAAAACTGCCACCAAAAAAAAAAATTAAGAAAATAAAACAAACACAGCATTTTTAATTTATAAATTCTTTTATGAAACATAAAAATTATGATATATATAATAAAAGTCCTTGTAACAGATTAAAAAAAGATACGTACCCTGATAGAAAAATGGTCAAAATACTTGAGCAGAAAAATGACAAAATAAGAAATCAAATGACCCAGGAAGTAAATCTCAAAATATTCAGCCTCAGTAAAAATCACAGAAATGTAAATGTAAATCATAAGTGACAATTTTTCTCTTCTGAGACTGGCAGTGGTTTAAAAAATAATAAAATTCAGTGGGACACCTGGGTGGCTCAGTGGTTGAGCGTCTGCCTTTGGCTCAGGGTGTGATCCTGGAGTCCTGGGATCGAGTCCCACATCAGGCTCCCTGCAGGGGAGCCTCTCCCTCTGCCTGTGTCTCTGCCTCTCTATCTCTGTGTCTCTCATGAATAAATAAATAAAATCTTAAAAAATAATAATAATAGTACAGAGGAATAGGCACTTACATTCTACTGGTGGGAATTTAAATGCTCATGGCAATGTGACAATAAATCAAGAACCTTAAAAAAAAACATAGTTTCCAATATAGCAGTTCAGTTTCTGGAGTTATCCTAAGGAAAACATTGAAAAAGATGAATGCAAGAAGTTAATCTAACTCTTATAACATGGAAACATTGAAAATATCCCAAAAGACACTATGGTGGTATTAACACAGAAATGAGAAAAGGCAAATGATAGAGCATCATGCTGTTACTCTAAGAATGGATGCTTGGGGGAATATGTGTGTGTATATGTGTCTGCATACACATAAGAGAACTCAGAATGGTTATATGCACCACATTGTATTACATACATATCACTATTAACAATAGTTTTTAACTCTGGGTAGTTGGACAACTGGTAACCTTAATTTTCTCTTATTTGTTTATCAATACAGTTAGCACGTATTATTTTTTGAAATATGTTTTAGAGAAAAACAGCTTGAGAATCAGAATAAGGGGCAGTTGCTCACAGTGTTCATTGAGAATGTATTTTCTCTGCCTATTTAAACATTAAGGAAGCTGTGTGACCTTGATTAGGTTCTAGAGCCTGCAAAAAATTGACTTGAAAATATCCCCCCTCGCACTTGCCTAGAAAGGTAACTGAGCCTAGACATTTCTTTTAACTCTTTAAGAGTTACACCTGTATAGTTGATAACTGCAGAATATGGTTAGCTTTCTAACAGTTACAGACTAATAGTTTCTGTTCATCTATAGTTAATAACTTTGACTTAGAACTTCAGAAGCATCTGGAAGAATCCGGATGTTCTAGGTTTTCATTTCCTTGATCCTTTCCTTTGCTTCTGTTTAGGTTCTATCATAATGAATGGATCCAGTGTAGCAAATACATCACCTAATGTAAAATCCAAAGAGGATCAGGGATTAAATGGGCACGATGAGAAGGAAAACCCATTTGCAGAGTACATGTGGATGGAGAACGAAGAAGATTTCAACAGACAGGTAAAGAAAGAAGTGGAAGGCCAAGATGCATGTAACTCAACAGCTATAATATTTTACCATCAATCTGTAGCAAAAGAAATGGGCTTGTCAGCTTGAGAATAATTTAAATAAATGCATGGAGGCCTGGTCTGGGTTGACCCAAGAAGCCTCTTCAGCTGGTAAGACACCAGAGTATAGTACTTTGGAAGATACTGATGCTTTTCTTTCTTTTTTTTTTTTTTTTTGATGCTTTTCCATCACATTGGTTACAAGAGGATCTCATGCCACGGTGTCCTGGCGTAGACTTCTGGGGAACAGTAGCTGTGGGAAAATGGGCGGCCTGGCATACTCCCCACGTGGGAACTCAGGGACTGATAGAATGTATGTCTGAGATGGAGAAGTGTGTTAGGTGGAGAAAGACTAGACTGTTTGAACAAAGACTCAGCAGTAATCCATTGTCTTGTATCGCGTGACATTAATAGCCCAAGATAGGCATTGTAGGTAGACAGTGATTCTCCAACCACCTGGTTCTCCAGTGGTGTTGCTCTGGCACCGCCAGGATGTTTATCAGCTGAGTAACTGAAAGATAACTAGAAGTCTAGCCACGGGGAAAAGGGGAGAGCTAAAGGCCAAGGAAGGGATCTCCCTTTAACCGAGTGATGCATCTTCTGGATGACATTATATGATGAATAGTTACGTGGCCATCATCAACGTGGGAGATGGGAAATGTGGTTTTAACTGAACAGCCCAGTGCTCTGGGAAGAAGGAAACAAGTTGAGCGGAGCAGCCAGCAGTTTCCTCCCCAGTCAGCTCACTGTGTCATGATTTGTGTGACTAGCACATAGATCATGCAGGTCTTGAACAGTCATGTTTAATCTTATGGGTTGGAAATATTTTGTGGTGGTTGTTACATTAAGTACTTCATAAGTATCTAATTTACTTGAGATCAATGTGGCTAATTGTAAGGTTGAAGACTATTTTTACATCTTGTGCTACTGATGACTTCTGAATTCATGAATAACTGTATGGGCTAGTCTGGGTGATTATTTTTGTTTGACTTCCCCTCTGATGGTGGTGCTAGTGAGCTATGAATCTATCACCACTAGCCCACAGGAAAAAGATGACCAAATGTGAAGCCTGGGGCCTGTTAAAATCACACTCCGTTTGCAGAGTGAACCATACTCTTTACTAAGACTTGACAATGTCTGCCAAGAGGTCTAAAATATCCTAGATACAAATTGCTTTAGTGTAGGGCAATCTTTAAGAAATAGAGTTGTTTAAATATTCATATTTTTCCTTGTTTTGAAAGGATACCTACATTGATGACATCATTTTCTGTTGGTTTGCCAAAAAGTGTTCTTTATATCTTTCTAAGGTTCTGAAAGTATTTTTCTCCTTTAGGGGCCTCATTACCAGAAAAGAGGGCCAGGAGCTGAGAGTTGGTTTTGATTTAATCTCCACTATCCAGGTAGTGGTCTAGTTATGTAATTCCTGTACCTTTTTTCATACTTGTAAAATGGGAAATTTAAGAAGTTGCTTCTTAACAAGATTGAAAAAACAATCTCAAGCTTTAAAATGATTTTCTGTAAGTGCCATCTGAAGGGAAAGTTTCTGCGTCCCATATTAGAGATGTTAGAAGAGGTGTGAAGGCCTGGACTTCCTGCTGTTCTGAGTAACTGTTTCCTTAGTCTTATTGTTGATGGAATTTGGTTGAAAAAACTAAAAATTGTGTTTTCTCTAGCCAGTCATTCGAAGCATTTTAATTCTTAGTATACCTCATGCAGGATCATTCCTTTTTTTTTTTTTTTTTTTTTTTTTTTAAGATTTTATTTATTTATTCCTGAGAGACACAGAGAGAGAGAGAGGCAGAGGCATAGGCAGGGGAGAAGCAGGCTCCCACTGAGCAGGAATCATGACCTGAGCCAAAGGCAGATGCTTAACCGACTGAGCCGTCCAGGCGCCCCTTAACCCCTTTTCTTTTTAGTTCGCCTTTCTTTTGTATGTAGTTCTTCTTTTTTAAAGATTCATTCATTCATTCATTCATTCATTCATTCATTCATTCATTCATTCATTCGACACAGAGAGAGAGAAGCAGAGACTTAGGCGGAGGGAGAAACAGGCTCCCTGTGGGGAGCCCAATGCAGGACTCCATCCCAGGACCGCAGGATCACGATCTGAGCCAAAGGCAGATGCTCAATCACTGAGCCTCCCAGGTGCCCATCATTCTTAACTGCAAGAAAGAGGTAGAAAACGTCCCCTCTGGGATGGGAAGTGTCAGCTCCTCCCCTTTGCTTGCTAGGTGGAGGAGGAACTTCAGGAGCAAGACTTCTTAGACCGGTGCTTCCAGGAGATGCTGGATGAAGAAGACCAAGACTGGTTCATTCCCTCACGGGACCTGCCTCAGGCAATGGGACAGTTGCAGCAACAGTTAAATGGACTGTCCGTCAATGATGGTCACAATTCTGACGATATTTTGGTAAGAGCCTACATAGTTGCACATGAGACCTAGTGGAAATAATAGAGAATTTGGAGTGACATAGTTTCTTTCTGGCCCTACCACTTTGGGCGAGCCTCTGGAGCATCTGACCCCTGTTTTCTTCACCCATCCCCTGGGCATTGCACCACATACAGCATTGTGAAAACATTACTGTGGCATTATCACCAACTCTCATTTTCCCCAGTGGGCCTTTCAGAGTAGAATTGGGATTAGGATAAGAATTTGAACACAGAAGAGGTTTGGTTTCAGATGATCACTTGCTGTTGTTCTTTCCTTTTACTATTCCTCAAATCTGTATTTATAGCTTTGAATGATGTGGTTTTGGAAGGAACATACTCCTAAAAGGCCACTTTCCTCTTAAAATTAGAAGACTGGATAAACCAATTTCCTGCCTTTCATGTTTACTTAAAGTCAGAGCTCTGTGAGTGACTTAGTTCTCACAGAACTCATGTTCCAAATGACTCTGGCCTGCGGTTTGCCCAGGTTTTGGACATTCACAAGAGAGTAGATAACCAAAGAGAATACAGTGAGGTGGAAAATAAAGGGGTTGTGGTCACCAAACTGGTTTGGTGGAATACTCTTGATTTTCATCGAGTTAAGGTACTTGGTGAATTGCAAAATTATTTTTGGAGTCAAACTTGCAACGAAAGCATCAAGAAGAGAACTGACATCGAAAGCAGGAAGGAGAAAATGAGGTTGCTCAAGGTTTAGTATGCCTGGAGCCCTGGGCAGGAGCCCAGCAGTGGCAGCGTGAGGTTTTTTCTTCTCTTGGAGGCTGAGGGTACTGGTAATAATGGAAGCGGGAAGAAAATAACTTTTAATGTGGGATTTCTTATCTCTTGGTTCTTATTTCAGAGCAAAAGTAATCTGAACCCGGATGCCAAGGAATTTATTCCAGGAGTGAAGTACTGAGCTGCAGAAAGTTTTGAGGAGAATTTGTATGTCCCTCCACCTGGGGACAGTGCTGCACAGAGAGGCAGAGCTGAAGAAGGGGGCGGGGCAGGGCGGGCGAGGGGTGCTCCGTGGGGAAGGGGGAGAGTGATTTAACTTGACCCTGTGATTGGAGTAACTAATGTCCTCAGTCTTATTCGACAAGCCTCTGAGTCTCTGAGTATTTCTCTTTTGTTCTACTGATTTTGGTTTGGAGCAGTTTCCTATCATTATTATTAGTAGCAGTAGTATTAGCTTTTTGAGTTAAGGAAATTGCAGTCTTTTTCTGCCTTCATCAGGAATGTTCTGCTGTGTGTGTGCTTAGCCAAAATAAGCTGACCAAGAAAATCTGAGTGTTTGAGAATGTCCTTCTCATCCTACTGTACACTTACCAAGGGCAATGAGCACCTGGGGAACTATTTATCGAGTACGTTCAGCTGGAAGAGAAGAGGCACGAGTGGAAGAAGCAGGTGTTTGCCAACCAGAGTTCACCAGCCCAGCTCCCTTGACCCCCAGGGCTTTCCTGCAATGAAGCAGATTACAATGGCCTGCCAAGCCAATGACTCCTTGCCTGGAACCCCATTCAAGAAAACACAGACTTAAAGTACTGATTGATGGTAACTCCTTTGATGGTTACCGAAGTTTGGAAATGGCAGGGGTGGGCTGTGACAGTGATTGTCATTCAGGTCACTCAGTCACTGCTGGCCTCTTAAGCCTCTGCTTCCAGACAAAATCAAACTCATTATTCATTATTTACCAGGCAAAAGAGCTCTGTTTGTCACTTTGTCTCTCATGGCATCTAGTCCCCTGTCTCCTTTCCACCGCTCCCTACTCTATTTTTAAGGAAGGATGTTGTTACCAAAGGGGAAGGAGAGGTATGCATCAGCTTTAGTCTGGAACAGTCAACCCTGAACTCTGTTCATTGTCTCAAGAGTATTTTGACAAATTTTTGCCAGCCCCATGAAGACTTGGTCCTCCCAGTATCTCCCCTTAGTAAATTATTCCCAACAATTTTTCCCAAGTAAATGTATTTTTCAGGACACCAGCAAGAAATTCAGATCACAATTTGGATGCTTCTCCCCACCTAACAGAATTATGCAAAAGAACTTAAAAAAAAAAAAAAAAGGCCTGGGAGAGTGAGGTCTTCTTGACCCATGTGACCACATGACCCACTGGGACAGTTTCAGCAATTATAAAATTTTGCTATTCCCACATGCCCAGTTTTACGAGTTTTCTAGGTTGGGCTCTTTGGGTATTTCTTTTGTCTTTCCTGACTATAAACCATGGTTTTTTTTTGTTGTTGTTGTTGTTGTTGCTACTCATAAGGAATTAAACTGGGCACCAGAAACTGCCTTTTGTGTGATAAAGATGTAGGTGGCAGAGTCAGGTCTAAAGGAGAACGTGTGTAGTCCAGGCCGTCGTCCTCAGACTGGGACGTGCAGAGGCCTGAGGGGGACAGCGGCTTCTGTATGACTGCTGCTGTGTGGTGGGACAGGCCTATCAGAAAAAGACCATGGAATGAAGTCTATGTAAATTCAGTATGTGGATATGGGACAGAGGTTGGAAGGAAAGGACTAGTGTCTAGAAAGCTTAGGAACGTCTCCCTTTTCTTAGGTGCTCCCTTGTTGACTTTTTGAACAGCTGATGACTATTGTCAGATTTAAAATATGAACCCACATCCTTTCTTCATTTGAGTCTATAGGATGGCATTGTTTGCAGAATGGCCTTCCTTGTTAGTTCGGTCACATGTCCTAGGAGAGAGTAGCTTAAGGAGTTTAAGGAGCCGGTTGTGTCCATTAATTCCCAAAGCCTCTACCTCAGGCTGGGGTCGTTGCCTCTAATAGGGAGAGAGCCTCGGAAGTGTAGGAACAGAGAGGTCTGTCTGTCCCTGGCTCCATTTCCTTCTTCAGTCTCCATTAGGTTGTCCAAGCTCAGAGTCCTGAAGGCTGTGGGAAATATATCGAGACACAGAAGGAGCCATTTTCTAGACCGTGGGCGTCTTTGTGGTCAACAACAACACAGCGGCTTCTAGTGCGGCTCCCAGCCCAGTAGAGCCCTATAGGGATCCGGATGGAGCCATTTCTTCATCCTGAAGAAGGCTTGCTCTCCTGACCAGGATAGGCTGAGGTGTTGGGTGCTGTGCAGAGGGCTTGTCTGTCAGCTCTGGGGTTCCGTTTTGGATGTCAGTCGTTAGCATGGTTTCACAAAGCAGATCTGGGCAGGAGGAAGAGAATTTCCTGCCAGATGAGCAGTGGAACCTGAGGCCTGGACTTCCTGGTCCCATTCAGACACGAGAGGGTGCTGACTGCAGGAGCAGGAAGCCACTGGCAGCACGACCCCATTCTTAGCAAGTAGCTTGTGCCACAGACCGTTTCTTTCCATAGTCCGGCCCTTTCCTCCATCGTCAGTATGTTGTGAGGTGGGAGCACAGTTGCCACCCAGGTCATAGGCTCCTTATTAGAAAATGCGTGTGGGTCTTGTTGGACCTTTGCTGGGGAAAGGCTGGGCACCCTTGTCCCTGATGTTTCCTTGTAGGAAACAGTCTGGGTGCATGCCAGCCAGCCACCTTGACCCTTAAAGGGCGAGGCAGGTGTTTTATAAGTGATTATTTTGACGTTGAATTTAAGCCACGACTTTGTTTAAACTTTTCCTATTGGCAACTGGAAGTTTGAGAATTTGTATAGAAATAGAATGTGTATTTTCTTTCTTTCTCTTTTTTATTCTTCAAGATTTCATTCTCTTATTTGATAAGTAGGCAGAGCAGCAGGCAGAAGGAGAGGGAGAAGTAGGCTCCCTACTGAATGGAGAGCCCCACGTGGGGCTCCATCCCAGGACCCTGGGATCACGAACTGAGCTGAAGGTGGATGCTTAACCACTGAGCCACCCAGGTGCCCCTAGACCGTGTATTTTCAATGAGTGCCAGTTCTGGCCCATCACAGTGTTGGTTTATTAGTGACTGATTTCTGAGTTTTGTGATTATTGAACTCTAAAACCCCAAGATTAAAATTATTTTATCTCTTGCTCTTCAAGAGGAAAAAAAAAAAACAAGGAAATGATTTTTCACTTTCTCCAGGTCTTTGAACTGCAGTGGAAAATATGACAGCTACAGCCCAGACCTGAGCACCTGTGACTGTGTGTCTCTGCGCATTTCTGACTGCAGCAGTTGACTTTTGGGGTCACATATGGTCAAACCAAAACATTGTAAGGAAAAGGCGGTCCTTTGCAGCACCTTTAGTTTCCAAAGTCAAAACAGCTGGAGGCTCTTTAATTGAGGTTATAATGCTAACTATAGCTGAAAAATATGTTTTTAGGGAAAGACTAAGCAGCATTTCTGACATTGTGTCTTGTCCTAGCATCTGCTTTGTCTTGATTTCGGAGAGGCTAGGGAGTAAGGAGGTTATTACAATACTCTGGCCATTATGTACATCAGAGAGGAAAGTTGTGTGAAGAAGGAGCTAAAGGAAACCGCTTGACTGAATCCTCCTGTTTGGTGCTGCTGCAGACCCCATGTAGAAACATCAGGTGCAAAAAAAAAAGAAACATCAGGTGCCTGGAAGTGAACCTGCTGTGATTGGAGGGGACTGCTGTCCTTCCATAAGGGTCCCAGCATCCCAGGTGAATAATGTTTCTTGGTTTAGATGATGTTTAGATGTGAGCACGAGCAGACACCTGACAAATTTGACCAAGATCTGGGGATGCCTACCTAATGGGGAAGGCTGTATCTCCAGCCACTCCCCCCCGGGGGATAACACCTTAGTTTGGGAAATAAGCAGAGGGTACAGGAGGATTGACGCAGTTCTGGTGTGCACTGGGAGACTCTAAGCTATTCACTATAAAATACTACCGTATTTTCACCATGTAACTCAACACTGATAATTCTGCCCTATTGATTGAGCCTTCAGAAATGTTTAATGCTTGATGTGTGGTTGGGAAGCAGCGATTTTTTTTTTTAACAACTTTATTGAGGCATATTTTAATTCACCCTTTTCAAGTATACAATTCAGTTATTTTAGTAAGTTTCCCAAGTAGTAGGGCCATAACTCATACTCAATCGTAGACGTTTTCATCCTGCCCCGTGAGATCCTTTGTGTCCATTTACATGATAATCCCAGCTCTGGGCAGCCACATATTTTTCTGTCTCTACAAATTTGCCTTTTCTGGGCGTCATATCAATAGAATCCCACAAGCTGTGGTCTCTTATAGCTGCCTTTTTTCACTTAGCACATTTTTGAGTTTCACGCATAAGGCATAACATGTGTCGATAGTCTCTTCCTTTAGAGTGCTCAGTACTAGTCCACTGATGGAAATGCCACATTTTGTCAGCAGAGAATCTTACCTACCTGGATTTCAGCCTCCTGTGGTCTAAAGAGAACCCTCAGAACACAGGACTCCTAGGGCAGGCCGCTGCGCATATGAGATGAACTGCTTTTCAGAACCAGCCTTGTCATAAGAGGCTCCATGGGAGGAGCCCAAACTGCTGCAGAAATTTTTATAACTTTGCAACTTATTTTTTATAAGGGACTTTTGTGCTGTCTACAACACATCAGGACTCTTGAACCATCTGATAATTTAATGAGTATATTTTGCATGAACACAAAAGTGAAACCATCTGTACTCTGTTGACTATTTTATCTTCCCTAACTGGATGGAGGGGAATCTCTGAACTTTATGAATACAGTATTGTCTCCATTACAGAGTTGAACATGTATTAAAGATTGTGCTGCCTTTGTCGGGTAGATTTGGAGAGCAGGACAGCCAGCAGAGGAGGTCAAGGGGAGAAAGGGAGTAGAGCCTGTGGAAACATGAAGTCCCAGAGAGTCTGTGTGTGGTTTACGCATCTGCAGGTGTGGATGGCCAAGTGCCCCTCGTGCCCCGAGGCAGCTTAGCACCTCTAACAGGACTACGTCTTGACTTTCGACTTTGATCCTCGTTTCACAAGTTTAAAGCTGTTTTTGTTCCTTTTTTCTCCTTTAAATAAATATTACATGGTAGTTATTAATATGTCTTTGGGGGAGGGGTAGGGCTTTAAAATTGAAGATGGTTTTCATAAAAATATAAAAAATGTGGGGAAAGTTACTTTTTAAAAATTTTGCTATACAAATCAAATGGCAGCTGTGGAAAAAATCTCAATAAAATGAGAATAAAATGCATTTGCTTGCCGGCAGTGGTACTGTTTTTCTTAAGGTTGGGTGATTATGTATCATTGTGCATGGAAGGTATGTGTGGTGTGTGTGAGGTTTTTGGTTCTTTTTAAAAAAAAAACATTACTTATTTATGGGGAGAGAGGGAGAGAGCAGGAGGAGGGGCAGAAGGAGAGGGAGAAAGACTCTCACGCAGACTCCCCACTGAGCACGGAGCCCGATGCAGGGCTCCATCGCACAACCCTGAGACCATGACCCGAGCTGAGATCAAGAGAGCTTAATCGACTGGGCCACCCATGAGCCCCTAGTGAGAGATTTTTGTCTCCAGATGGATCATGGTTTTAGTCGCATCGCTTTCCACTCTAAATAGTGTTACAAAATAGTAGAAGCTTTGGTTTGGAAGTTGCAGACCTGAATCCCACCTCCAACACTTTCTTAGTGCCTTCAGGCTGCACTTCAGTTTATTTATAAAGACGGGACACCTCCCTCCTAGGACTGCTGTGAAAATTAGACTGAATTAAATTTCAAAATACTGCCTAGCACAAGAAAGGTGTTCAATACATAGTGGCACTAATGAGCACAGTAATGTGTACAGCTTTGGACAAGGTGGTAACAGGAAATCCTTGGACTTGAAATTGGATAGCTGTTACCTTCCTGCTTCAGGTGAAAAACGGACTCCTATCTAGAAAACAAGTAAAGGTTATGAATCTGCCTTTCAAGTACTGCACAAGTTTAAGAGCCTGCTAGGTACCAAGCACTGTCCTAGGTACAAGAGCTACTGGATTAACAAGCAGACATCATCTGTTCTGTTGTGGGGGATGTTTGGTAATTCATATTTATTCAGTTTACAGCTAGCTTGAACCTCCCAGTGATTCTCTGAGGAGCTTCAGCATGTGGCAGAAAGATTGTGGGACCAGACCATGGCCCATAAGGTTTTGCTTTGAGTGCTCCTTCCTAAAAACAAGGGGTTGATGGGGAGCAGGAAGCTGAGCTGACCTATTAGACCTTTTGAGATAACTGTAATTATGTATACATAGGGCCTCAACTGTTCACATCCTTGAAGATGTGAATGTTATATTCATCCACTTAAAACACTTCATTAGGGGATCCCTGGGTGGCTCAGTGTTTTAGTGCCTGCCTTCAGCCCAAGGCATGATCCTGGAGACCTGGGATCGAGTCCCATGTTGGGCTCCCTGCATGGAGCCTGCTTCTCCCTCTGCCTCTCTCTCTCTCGTGAATAAATAAAGTAAAAAAAAAAAAAAAAAATCCACTTCATTAAACTTATTTGAAGTAGAATATAGAAAAGCAGATACTGTAAACATGTAGTTCCATAAATTTTTGCCAACTTCTCAGTTGGTGTAAGGTATTTAAGGGTGTACCCATTTTTAATCCTCAGAGCACCCATCACAGCCATAAGACATTTCAGTGTTTGCTGAATGAACAACAGATGAGGCTGTGCTGGTTATGAAATCACACAGGTAAGATTAAAGCAGTGCTGGCTTCGTTTGAGTCCAGTTCTTATTCCAGGCTCTTGCCTTGTCACAGGGCTGTTAAAAGCTCATCTCCAATGCCTTGATAGTATGGAATCCCATTAATTGCTCCTGTTACTAGGGAAGGAGACTGAACGTCTAAATGAAAGGGGGAGAAACTCATCAAAAATCACATGACTCTGCACTGCAACCTCTGGTAACAGAGCCTAACTGGAAAATAAGCCACTTTATCACATCTTTCACTAAAGGAAGTAGGAACACCTCAGACCTTGTACTCTTTAATATTACCTTTTTTTTTTTTTTTTTTTTTAAGATTTATTCAAGAGAGAGAGAACACACAAGTTGGGGGAGGGCCAAAAGGAGGGAGAGAGAATCTCAAGTAGACTCTCCTCTGAGCACAGAGCACAGATTCGGGGCTCAGTCCCATAATCCTGAGATCATGACCTGAACTGAAATCTCGAGTCAGACTCTCAACCAACGGAGCCACCCAGGCACCCCATTGCCTTTATTTTTTTTCAACTAACATTTATTCAGTACTATGTGCTAGGACTAAAAATATCAACCTAGATGTACTCCTTGCTCAGCTCTAAAACTTGCACTGTCCCACTGGAACAGTAGAGCCTAGACAATGATAAGGAAGAGAGATGGCTAGATTCTTTTTACATTTGTTTAAGTTCAATTTGCCAACATATAACACCCAGTGCTCATCAGATAGCCAGATTCTTGAAGAATGTAAACTCTTTATGTTCTATTTATAATCTCTCCACCAATGAGGTTTTAGATTCTAAATCCAAAAATACTTCTTGTTCATGGTGCCAAAATCTGTAAAAAAAAAAAAAAAAAAAAACTTCTTCAGGGACACCTGGGTGGCACAGTCAGTTAAGCTGCCAACTCCTGGTTTTGGCTTAGGTCCTGATCTCAAGGGTTATGAGATCGAGCCCCACATCAAGTGCTGCACTCAGCGTGGAGTCTGCTTGAGACTCTTTCTCCCTCTTCCTCTGCCCCTCTCATTCATGTGCTCACTAAAAATAAATATTAAAAAAACAAAAACCAAACTTCTCCAAAGCTCCCTGCACATTAGTATGTGTTCTTAGGACTGTGAGATACAGCAAAGACACCTCCTCTATGTCCTTCTCTTTGCAAACTTTTTACCAGAAGATATGTGGGACTTGCTAAGAGCTGGGCCCTACTGGTTTGGACCACAGGAAATGAGAAGATGGCTGCTGTCTCCTAAGAAGGGAGTTGGCTTGAATTCTTATTGCTTAAAACCCTGGCTTTATGTGTTGAGCTAGGGCTGATGGGAGAGCCACTGCCACGCTGTTCTACACTGTGGAAGAAGTGTCATTGGACTTGAGAAACAAGTATCCAAGACCTTTTCAAGGGCTTAATCAGAACTCAAAAGCTATAGGGTAGACCTCCCTCAAAAGTGCAGATCTCGGATCTCTGCAGCACAGATCACCCAAGGTGATTCAGTAGAAATGAACATTTCCACTTCCTCCTTGGATCTATTAACTTAGACCTGATGGAGGAGGAAACAAAAATCTTAGTTCGAAAACAAGATCTAGAATAACTGATATACATGTTCCACGCCCTCTAATGGCTTACACTCTGAACACCTGTAGAGGCAGCCATCGTGGATCAAGACTCTGTCTTCAGTTCTCCAAGTAAGCACATCAGGAAGCTTTGGGCTTGTCTTTACCAATCAAACAGTATCTAGAGGACAGGAATCATGTTTGCTCTTCACTGAACATCATGTTCATCATTCCGTGTCACATAACAAATGCAAAATGTCATACTATAGCCAGAGCCAGGGTAGAAGTCACCAGGAAGGAGGAGGCCACCTAGTTGTGTCTAATTGGCTTTCTTGGATCTCAACCATCTTCATAACCTCTCAAAAACTCATTCATGAGGAAAGAAACTGCAAAATGTGCTGTTTACCTAGAAGTACCAAATCCAGTGAGGTCATTCTCCCAGACCAGAATGGTACCATCTCCTAAATCCTACTGGGGACTCTCAGGAGGAGAGGATGTGACCTATGTGTCTAGGGTTACTCCCAGTGATGCTCTCCACAGAGAACATTTAGTTCCACTACAAACAGTTGTGTAGGAATCATTACCCACTTTGACAGGAGAAACTGAGGTCAATATTTACCTGGGAGCAGCACAGCATAGAAGTATGCTAACGTTGGGGGCTGATGGGGAGAGACGGCACACATGAATTATCTGCCCAACTGTATGGCAAGCAGATTGCAAACCAAAGGTCAAGCACCTGGGCACAGGGCTTTGTCTGGACATCCCTGATCAGGCTCTCTGGGATTCCTGCTGAGGATGTACACAGCAAGCATGCTTGATAACACAATCCAACTGAAAAGTAGATAAAGTGCATTTATTTTCTTTTATATGTGTTTTCCATTTTTTTAAAAAAAAAGGAGAAGGAAAAAAAGCCTCCTCCTTTCCAGCACCCAGTGTCCAATGGGTTTGGAGACGTGGAGCCAGGGCCAGGCCCTAAGAGAAGGTGTGGGAGTAGAAGGCAACGGCATTGGCAGTGTAGTCCATGGGGAGGAGGTGCCCGATGTGCCTGGCCCCGAGGCTGGCCCCACCCAGGGCAGATGAGTGTTGCAGCTTCATCAGGGTGAAGCTGGAGAAGGAGTTCTGGGCCTGGATCTCTCGGCCCTGGGTCAGCGCCAGAAGGAAACCTGAAGAGAAAGAGGGCAGAGGGCCAAGGTGAGAATAGACCAGCACCCTGTGGTTTAGACCAGGAGAAGGTGGGACAAAGACAGGGAGGGAAAGGAGAGGCCCAGGCCCTGGGGCATTCCTGTGCAGGTCCTCAAGGGGCCCACATGCCAAATCTCTAACAGGCAGGGCACCAGGGTACACGAGCTCAGTAACAGCCACGGGCTACTGGAGCGTGCAGCAACTAGGCACCACACGCCGGGAACTCCAAGGAAGCAATGGGGTCCCTCCAACTACTTCAGAATGTCTAATGGAAACCACACAGCTACCTGCACCAACACTGAAAGGGCGAAAGAAGGCGCCTTTTTTCCCTTCTGTCTGCAACTGTGCTGACTAGAGATGTCACCACATTCTGGTCAGAAGCTTCGATTTCAAAGGAAGTTTATCCTTGATTTTTAAGAAGTGGTGCATATTTAATAAATCCTTTAAAAAGACCATCACTTTAAGAGTGTGAGGAAGCTGGATGGGACACTGCCGAAAGGTTCCCTGGCCGACTGAGGGCTGTGGCCTGTCAAGGTCTTGGGGCCCAGGTCCCAAGGCTTCCCTGGGGCAGGCAGCTTTCCTGGGTACCCCACCCACCCACCCTGTACTCACCTTCCCTCAGCAGCTCCCAGCTCTTCCACACAGAGCCCACACACAGGATGGGGAGGCCCAGCTCCCCCTGGAACAAGACCTGAGGGAAGCAGAAACGGACACGGGGCCACCAAACCTCTCCAGCATGGAAGTGCGTAGTTTCTGAAGACCAGCCCACCCTCTCCCTGTTCCTCTCCCTCAAGCCAAGGTGGGCTGAATAAAAGAGGGGAAAAAAGAGGAAAACAGATTCATAAGCCAAGGGAGAGAATGTAAAGGAAAAAGGGTTAAGCAGCAATACAGAGGAAGGAAACAGCAGGGAGGGAAATGGCTGGAAACATGCACCATGTTAAACCAATTTACTACAGGTGAATACAGGCTGCCGAGGTCATAGTGGGGAGGTGCAGGACCGAAGAACTTTATGTGCTACAGACTTTGTACAGAATTTTTCCTCATACCCTAAGTTCATTTAAAATTGTGGCCCATCGCTTCTCGGCCTTTTGGCTAAGATCAAGTGTAAAATTGTGGCCCATTTATGGAGTTTTTTTTTTTAAGATTTTATTTATTTATTTATTCATGAGAAATACAGAGAGAGAGAGAGGTAGAGACACAGGCAGAGGGAGAAGCAGGCTCCATGCAGGGAGCCCGACGTGGGACTTGATCCTGGGACTCCAGGATCAGGCCCTGGACTAAAGGCGGTGCTAAACTGCTGAGCCACCAGGGCTGCCCCATTTACGGAGTTTGATAGGATAGCCTCATCCCTGACAAGAGAGCCCAATGTGGCCCAGCAGCATCCAGGTTTCACCTCCCACCTCGACTCACCGGGTCAATCTCCGGCAGCACTGCTACCACGTGCCTGCCCAGCATCTCCCCAGCCTTCCTGAAGATAAACCGGCAAAGGGGATCTCCCTGCTGAGCACCTGTTGGGGGGGGGGGGCGGGTGGACCTGGTGAGTGCCTAGGTTGCTGTCCGTCCACTGTTACTCCTTTTGTCGCAGGGCAGCAACAGGAGGAGCACCTATGGCTAGCAAGAGTCTAAATTCGAATGTCTGCCCACCTCACACCATATAGGTAAGCAAGCCCCCAAAGCTGTCTCTCCATCCTTACTGCCCTGACCCCACCCGGTACTTCCACCCCAGAAGAGGTGTCCTGTATGGAGGTGGCTCATTCCAGGTGCAGGAGAAGGGCAGCCCCCACTAGAGGAGCACAGTGGCATCTAGTCTGTACCCCAGCTTACAGAGAGTTTCCGAGCCTGTCCCTGAAGGTCTCTCACCTCTGGGGACCTTACCTGAGCAGCTGGCTGGTGCTCCTGCTCCACCCCACCCCCCCTATCCAACCGTCTGCTGGTGGCCAGCCTCTCCCTAGCTCTGCTCTGAAAGGGCCTCCATCCAGCAAGGTCTAAGAGGGACCTACCATGCCATGAGGCTGTAGGAATCCAAATGAAGGGAGTATGAACCTTATACTGCAGACAAGCAAGCCATACGGTTTATCTTCTCCTGACCCCCAACCGGATATGCTGAACTTCTCTATGATCTCCTAGTTCTCTGGACATCATTGGTGGTGGTTGCTTTTTAACTATAGATTTGCTCAAAGGACAATTGCTTCCTAAATTTCTCAGAAATAGACATAGAGCCTGCACAAGCCATTGACAGCTGTCAATAACAAAAACACAGAGAATATAAAATAACTGTCAATACAAACCACATGTCCTTCTGGCTCCACTCCAAGGCCTACCAGTACCAAGGTGCAGAGAACCGTGGCAGAGAACTAAAGTCACTTGGGCAAAGGGAAACTAGCTTCCAGTTCCCAAATGAGTCCCATTCCATCCCCCAATTAGGGAGGTCTTTGGG
This sequence comes from Canis lupus familiaris, assembly GCF_011100685.1. Taxonomy (NCBI): domain Eukaryota; kingdom Metazoa; phylum Chordata; class Mammalia; order Carnivora; family Canidae; genus Canis; species Canis lupus. The sequence goes on from NC_049238.1 coordinate 51,979,879, forward strand.
AAACAAAACCAAACAAAACCCTGCCCCACCTCCAGTACCTTCTGCAATTTTCTGGCAAAACCCAGCAAAGCGGCATTTATCAAAGTCCCTATACAGGTGGGTGAGGATTCCTAGCCGATCTGGCACCTGAGAGACAGAGTAAGGGCATAGAAAGTCACTGGAAGCCAGGGCAAATGCCCAGTCTGCCCACCCAAGTTGACCTTCCCAGTGTCTCTGCTTGAGAAGCTGGAATAATGTTTGCTTTTTTAAAGTTCTAGAGAACACAAGGATTTGAGATTTCTCATTTGAGAGAAGTTGTCTGTTTTCCCACATGGATTCCATTGCTCCTTGCACATTAGCTTGGACACATCCAGCAGAGCACAGATGTACACTCACCAAAGTGTGTTCTGTTGTTCCCTGAGGTGCTCCTGAAAATATTTCTTTGGCGAGAGGAATTGAAGGACGGTTGCACATGGCAACTCTCAGAGACACAGTGCACATGAGCAAATTAAAGGCCCTGTGAAGTCCTGAACTGAGAAATCTGTTTCTCTAAAACTTCTCTGACCATGGGAGGTCCTCCTTTCACCCTAACAAACCGTCTCTGCAGGTCCTGAGGGACCAGTGTTTCCCCAGAGAACACCACTGATGTAGAAGACGGGGGGGGGGGCTACAATGTGAGCACACACAGCAATATGTAAGCCCGTTGCACACACGATCTCATTTCATCCTTTGAATGACTGAAGGATGAAAGGGAGTGGCAGACATATCAGCGGGGTGTAGAACCAACCTGTTGGGTCAGGGTAGCTTAACTGTACTTTCATGGCAACTGCTATCAAAAGTGATTTCTCTTCCTGGTCCCTCCCTATTTCTCACCTTGGCCCTGGCGAGAGTTTCTCTTCAATCAATCCCTGAACCTTAAAAATACAGGTCCTATCTTCCAGCATCTCTAATCTCTGTCCTTGAGCCCATCCCCAGCTCATAAAAGTGCCTCCCACTCAGAGAATAGACTTACCTTCCTTATCCTCTCCCCTTTTACCTCAGATTCAGCTAAAGACAGCTGTTTCCTAACCCCCTACAAGTAAGCATGACCCAGACATAAGAAAGTTGATCCCTAAAGCCCTGGGTTGGAGGTTATAACTCCCCGAGAACTCTCCCTATCCACTTCTTTAATGGCCTCTCCTTCCTCACTCATACAGGCCAGAAGCAGCTCACTGTCTAAGGCACCTCTTCAACCTTTACCTGCTGTCTCTGTCTGAGTACATTGCTTCCTGATCTCACTGGGGCCTTATAAAATGGCATCTACCTTCATTTCCCAGCAGGGCCTAGCTACCCAAGAATGCACCGTAGCTAACCATTTGTCCCCAGTCTGCCCATTCCTCATGCCTGGCATCCTCTTGGTATAGGTATCACCCACATCATTATGAATCCTGTCCTCACCTGGGACTCCACCATCCTCCAGCTCTGACTCGCAATTTACCCCAACTTCAGCTCACCTAGTTCTTCTCCTATACTCACTCCTGCTCAGTATCCCACTGTTCCATCCCAGGGGAGCCTGTTTACCAGAGGCAGGGGGAGGTACCTGGAAATAGTTGAACATCGCCTGTTTGATGTAGCCAATGTCATGAGGAGCTGCCTCTAGGTTGTCGATAGAGTCGAACACTATTTTCACTGCTTGGTGTGCAATCCAGTAGGCTGTGGAAGGCAGAGAGGGCTAAGAAGATGGGGCAGTCCCCGAGTTCACAAATAAGGAAACTCAGACAGGTTAATGATCAGCTTGGATATTACAGCAAATTAAGGTACCCCAATTTCAACTGTATCTGACCGATCCGCAAAGGGAAAGCTAGAGGTTAGACAACAGGTGTGGCTGGATCACGCCAGCTCCTACACAACAGTAAAGACAAGGTCAGTCGGCTATCACAAAGACCACTGGAGTCACTGCCATGAGCTGGCCCCAAGGGCCCCTATGAAAATGTACTCCTGCTACCTATAATGAGGTCATGCAGGAGTTTCTATACCCCTTTCCTATTAGCAGACTGGTCCAGCATGTCCTGGCATCTATGGCCTTAACCTTCATAGGCTCAATTTCTCCCTAAGGACTCCAAAAATCAACACAAGTAGGCAACAAATATGCGAATCTAAACCTGGATACAAATCACAGCTCCAGACCAAGGTCATCCGCTAGTCTGCCATCTGCATCCCTATGTTCTCGGTTATTATCCTGGAGACTCAGAACAATTTTTTAGGAGCTGTCCCCAGACAGCCCCAAGGGATTGGTGGCAGGGGAGAGGAAGATGGGGAGCTGCAGGAAGGGTCCAAGGCCCTGAGCCTCAAAGCCAGGCCCCAGCTGGCATGAACTCACCTGAGCCCTCGTCCCCCATCATGTGGCCCCAGCCACCACAGCCACTCTCAGAGCCATCAGGGTTGATGAGCCTGCAGTTGGAGCCTGTTCCAGAGATGAGCACGATCCCACCTGGGGAGAGGGCACAGGAGGCTCAGTGCGACCAAGGCCCGGCATGGAGCTCCAATCCACACAGAGCCCTCCTCTGAGAGACAGAGAGGAACACGAGCCTGTCTCCTTGCCCAGCTTAGTGACTATTTGCCTTCCCCATACCTATTATGAACCAGGGATTGTGTGTGTGTATCCTGTTTGCACAGTGATACTCATTCAACATCCTGAACCACCTTTGTGAATACAGTCACCCCCATTTTATGGAGAAGGGAGTTCTAGAACTTCTCCAAGATGGTACTGCTGGCAAAACAGGAGCTGAGATTCAAATGCCCATCTCAGGATACCAAGGCCTTTTACACTATCACAGAGCTCCTGCCATGTTCTTCTTAGCCCTTAACTGTTCTCCCAGCCAGCCTTGTTACCACACTGCCCCAGAGGCTCCTTCCTCTGAAGTGGAGTCTTGGGTTTGACTCTTCCTGCTTCCCGTCAAGACACCGTTCTGCCCTCCCCCCTTCTGTCCAGTCCTTGCTTTGGTAGGGATTTAAGCCAATAAAAAGAAGAGGGAAAGAGGGCGGGGAATGCTGGAGGCTGCCTTCCAGACATTGCAGGACAAGCTCCACCAGTTTTAACTAAGGGGCTTCCCCAAGAAAACCAGTTCTCAACCTCATCCTCATTCTTCCTCCTCACCATCCTGCGTAGCTGTGGCGATGGAGCCAGCGGCGTCAGTGGTGATTAAGTAGTTTTCACTCAGGTGGGGAAACCGGTCCCTCAGCTCCTCCATCAGGATCCTCAATGCGTCCTCCTGTACCCCACCACTCAGGGACAGGCCCTAGGCCATGTGGGATGTGAGCAAGTGAGTGAACAGGGCCCTAGACCCAGCTCCTTTCTCGACCCCCTCCCTTCCTGGGGTCTACCCCTCTCTCCATCTGGGCACACTCTGCTTATCCAGCTCCAGTCCTCCTTCCGCCCCACACAATGACCCATCAGAAGGCTGCGGTTGCAAGAACTTGGTCTAGGAACGAACCCAGGGACGGGATTCAACAATGCCAGGTTTGGAGTGTGGGAGGGGCAAAAGCACCCTCAATGGAAAAAGTCAAGCAGAAGAGCAAGTGGAGGAGGCAGGCTAGGTTTGGAATACCTGGGGTTTAGCTGTGCCTACAGAACATGTCACTGAGGCTGTGGCCAGGGGATAGTCAGAGCTACAGCAACTTGAGAGAAATGTCTGAGCTAAGCATCACAGCTAACGCTGAAGAGTGCTTATTGATCAGGCTCTATATTAAGCACTTTGGGATGTCATTGTTCTTTCCCAACAACTGAAGGAGCTGTTACTTGCACTGTCCAAATGAGACAGAGGCTGAGAGGAGGTAAGCATCCTGCTAGGGGTCTCGCAGATGTTGAGAAACAGAACTGGGATTCAAAGCAGGGTCTCAGTGGCTCTCCAAAGCCCTGGGCTCTTTCCATCCTTGTGGCTTGTAGGTGATAACCAAAGACGTAAGAATGGGTGAGAATATCTGTTTCTAGACCAGAGACCAAGCCCTCAAGGTCTTGGCACAGACTGATCTAGTCATAATCACTGTCTGTCTCTCTCTGTGCCTTTATTCCCAGACTCTACCCCAGACTCACCAAGCTTCGTAGAGGGACCAGAGGATCCAACCCTGCTTCCAGTTTGGCCCTGTTCACCATCTCGTTGATTCTCTCCACACACTTGTCTGTCCCGATTAGCTGGCCCCAATCAAGGGAAGCAGGAGTTACAAAGGCTTGCATGACCCGTGTTGCCCCTACAAACTGTAGTTACAGCCCCAACCACCATCTTAATGGGAGTTACAGGGAATAAAACTATAACCAACCCACTGGTCCCTCAGTGTGGTCTTTACCCAGTGGTTTGTGCTGAGTCCATCTGCTTCTGCCAGGATCTGCCCATCCTCTGAGAGTAAAAGGACCTTGGACCGTGAGCCTCCCCTACAGAACACAAGAGGGCACTCAGTCTTGCTCAGACAAACCTGCAGAGACAGCTAAGCTCGTGCAGACCTTGTCACAGGCAGAGCCCAGTGCGATGGTGACAGCTTCGGCAAACCCAATTCCCAAACCGCTTCTGTGGTTTGGTTTGATGTGTTACCAGGCTGAAATGTTGGTCCAGCTCGGCTTCCCTTGGTGATGTCCTACTTATCCTGCAAGACCTTACTTCTCTACCACCAATCCTTGAAACCTCTGTCATGTAGCCTACTGCCATAGCTCCGTTGGTCAAACCACATCAGTCCCCCCATAACTCCTAAAGTCTGGTTAAGAGTGCTTAGTTGTCTCCTCTCACTTGACTACAAGCTCCAGGAGTCAAACTCCAGATCATTTATCCATTCTCATGCCTGGCACAGGCCAATATATTCAGCACACGTGACTAAAGGGAATGGCACATGTCTCTGCTTCTTTCACAATAGCTAAAAGCTGCCTTTCATTCAAGCTCCAGCTCCAGCTGCCAAGTTCTTCAAGACACCCTTGGGAGAAATACTGATCAGAGGGCAGGGAGAATTTATGCTTCCGTAAGCAACCAAATGGTGAAATACTTATTACTGGGGCAAATGGCAGTTTGGAGGGAGGTTTGTGGGGGTGTGATGTATGTTTCTTTACTGATCAGCACTCTTGGGAGTATCAGAGGAGGACATTAAAGACCTGCTGATCAAACTCAAAGATGACAAGAAGTCTGAAGACGTCGTTAATGCACGAGGCAGCAATGACCCAAACAATCTCTCGACAAGCTAGATAAAGGGGTCAGGTCTTACCATGAATATAACAGGGATGAGCACAAGCTTCTGTACTGATTTTTATTTTTAAAAAAGAAAATTTTTTTGTACTGATTTTTAAAAGCGCCACAGATACAGGATGGAGGAGATCAACCTTAACAATTCATGTTTAAAAAAGGAAAGCCATGGGGGCGGGGATCCCTGAGTCAGCAGTGAGATACAGCTGCCTTACAAGTAATCCCGATCTCAGATCCCAAAGTGCCCAGGCTGTGACAGGAGCCACCGCCATCGTGCCCAGCTTCGACACTCCCAGATTCACAGAACGCTCTCCTGGCAGGGAACGTGGCAACCATCTGTCATCCCTCTTAGTAGACACGGGTGGTAAATGTGGCCCAGACTGGGCAGAAGTCTTGCCCAAAGTCATTCGGGGAAGCAGCACCACAAAAAGTCCGACAAACAAGCTCCTAAGAAGGAAAAATGCAAGAAGGACAGAGGGTTCCATCTAGCGTGAGGGTCTGGAGCGCTGACGAGAAAGGAGCCCCTCGGCTGCCGCTGTGGCGGCGACCGAAGGCCTTTGTGCCCCCTCTCCCCCCTCGTGCCCAAAGCACAGTCCCACTCCCCACCCTCGGTCCAGCAACTTCACACCGCACACCTGCTGAGCGAAACTCTCTCCGGGGTCCGGGGTGACGAAAAGGAGCTCCGGGAGCTCGCGGGGGCGGGGAGCGCTGGCGCCGAGAGACACAGGAGCCCCCGCGCCGGGCCAGGCCGCGCGCCCGCCGACGCCCCGCAAACACGACCCCTCCTCCGCGAAGCCCCGCGGCCGCACCCTAGGCGGGAGGTCCGCAGCCGGCAGCCCGGCACCCGCCTCCCTCCTTCCGCCCCCGGCCGCTCCCGGGCCCTCCGCCGAGCCGCACTCACCCCTCCACGCCCCCGTAGAGCGCCGCCATGCCCAGGCCGCCGCAGCCGCCGCCCTCCCGCTGACTCGCCGACGGCGGGTGCCCGCAGGCCGAGCGCCGCGCACCTCTGGACGCCGCCGCCTCAGGGCCGAAGGGATCCCAAGCCCACGAGCGAGAAGGGGAGCCGGCTCCACCCCGCCGGACACGTCACCGCCCGCCGCCGCCTCCCCCGCGCCCTCCTCCCCGCCCCGGAAGCTGCTGACAGCTCCGCCCCACGCGTGCGCGCTGCTCCCGGTCGCGTAGTCGCGGGTCAGGGCGCGGGGGCGCATGCGCGGCCCTGCCCGCACGGGTGGGGGCGGGGCTCGCCCGAGGTTAGGCTCTCCCGCCCGGCGTCTGCGCGGCGACGGCAAAGGGCGCAGGTGCGCAGACCCCCTGCTGCCCTGGTGCCGAATGTGCAGGACCAGGAGACACTGGAATTGGGCTGGGAAAGGAAAAGCCTGTCCTTGCAACCGGAGAGGGGGGCGGTCGGCTTTTAGCACTCGCTCAGTTCCCTTCGTTGTGCAGGGGATGGGGGGGGGGGAAGATTAGAAACCTTTTGTTGCCCCCCAGCCGCCATCCCACTCTCCTTCCTTACACGGGAGTTGGGAAAGGGAGCGAGAAGCGGGGGAATCACTAGCCGGGCTGGGGAGCCAGGCCGGAGCTCCTGCGAGCCTCCGCGGGCTGCTCCAGGCTGTTCTGGGCCCACAGCGGGGCACTGCTCTTGGCATCTCTTCCGGAACTTCAGCCTTAGGGACCAGCCCTTCGCTGGGCAGTTCTCAAACTGGCCTGGTCCCTGCTCTGGCCGCTCCCCATCCCTTAGTAGATAGAGGTACTTTATATCTTCTTTTAGAGAAACCCTGGGCTAGTAGCTTCTTTACCTAATAACCAGTTGGGCGCACTTGTTTTGGTGTGAACCTTCGGCGCATGCGTGGTCTTTTATTTTATTTTTTAAATTTTTATTTATTTATGATAGTCACACAGAGAGAGAGAGGCAGAGACACAGGCAGAGGGAGAAGCAGGCTCCATGCACCGGGAGCCCGACGTGGGATTCGATCCCGGGTCTCCAGGATCGCGCCCTGGGCCAAAGGCAGGCGCCAAACCGCTGCGCCACCCAGGGATCCCTGCGTGCTTTTTTAGACTGGAAGAGGAGACTTTACCCCAGGTCTTACTTACTTGGGTCCTTGAAACACTACAATGTAACCCTCAAGGAGAGTTGAAGTAACTCACTAAGTCACAGAGAATATCAGAGAGAGAGAGGCAGGATATTTTTTATGCCCACCTGTGTCAAATAACGTCTGTAGAACATCTGAGCTGGAATGTACTTAGTCCAACACACATGTTTTTAGAATAATAGAACTCAGATTCTGGTGGGATTAAACTGCGCAGGGTTTTTAAAGGGGAGGAGATTGTAGGTGGATTTTGAAAGGACTGTGTCTTTTTGCACACTAGTGCAGTGAACCTTGGGACCTGTATGTATGATAAAGTTTCCCTTTGTACTGCTTGTTTAGAAAAGGAAGCAAAAGAGAAGAGTGCCCAGATTCAAAGACAAGGATTGAGTTCACCATTTACCAGCTGATGACTTCGGGTTTTTATAGACAGTTGCTGCTGCTTCTGCTTCTCTTCTACAAAATGGAAATGATAAACATCCACCTAGTAACACAAGATTTAAGTATCAGAAGAATTTTGGAGATTTTAAAGTACTACACAGATTTTAACTAATTTTTACTTATATTACTAAGTACTGTGTGCTGTCCAGCACAGTAGCCATATGGGACTACTGAACATGTGAAATGTAGCTAGCACACTTGAGATTGTAAAGTTACAGGACTGCAAAATAAGCTAACAGGTAGAGATCAGCCTTGAAAACCAGTGGTCAAAACCAGTCTAGTCATACAAACAAGGCTTCATGTAGCTACTTTTGCAAGACTAACCTGACCTGGGTCATTCGTTCCTAGATATCATCTAAGATATCATAAGCACAATGTGAACTGTAACCTAAGGTTTATAAGAGGTAACCACTGACCAATTCCCTGTCACTTAAGATTTTAATATTGTAACTGTACAGGCTGCTTTTAGGCAAACAGACTTGATTGATAGAATGTAGAAAGGGCTCAAGGGACCACCTGGCTCAATATAGACAGGCCCATTGGGCCACCATAGGCTCTAACTAACCAATGAGTTACTTAAAACCAGGCACAGTTACCAGAAAAGGAAGATTTCCACATGTGACCATACCTCTTCCCCTCTTTAAAAACAGCCTCCACCCACTGGTTTGTTGCAAACAGCCTCTCCTCTGCTGTCCTGCTGCTACTCCCTTATGCTGTATTCAATAAACTACTATCGCCCTTATTCTGTTGCAGGTGAATTCTTTTACCTGTCAAGCATGACCAACTTCCACTGGATCGTTGCCCCACACTCGGGGGTCCCCCATCCAGCTGAGAGATATCCCATTTAGATACCACAATAACCAATCACAGCAAAGCTTAAACAATTACTGTTTTGTCATTAATTAAGCTGTTTTATAACAATCTATCTCTGAGCCTCATTCCATGCTTTGGTTTGAGAGCTCCTACATTGTAAAACTGTCTTCTTGCTGTATGCAGAGTAAACTTTTCTTAATTACTACTTCAGTGATTCATTCGTTTTATTTCTGTTATTTCTGTACATTATAGTTCTATAAAATTCTTTCAGGTACCTTTATCTCGTTTGACTACTTCAAGATTTTACTTATGTATTTATTTGGGAGGGAGGGGTAGAAGGAGTGAGAATCTCAAGCAGACTCTACACTAAGCACAGAGCCCAACATGGGGCTCCATGTTTTGACCCTGAGATCATGACCTGAGCTGAAACCAAAAGTCAAGCACACTGACCAAGCTACCCAGGCACCTCTTTGTTTGACTCTTTTAACAGCTCCATGAAATATCAGAGATTTCTAACCAAGTGAGGAAGCTGAGGCTCTGAAACCAAAGCAATTAGCATAGGTTCACACAGATACATGTTCCTCACTGTGGGTGTGCTACAGGAAAGAAAGATGTTGCAATACACACGAGCGTTAACCTCTATTTAGCTTGTTAGAGTTCAGTGACCCTTTGTAATGCCTTGCAATATCCCAACAGCTGCCCCTGTGATGCTCCTGTGGTTGGTAAAGTGCTCTTCTGCAAGCCACAGTCTTGTTCTCTGTCTTGTGTTCTTTGACCCTGTGGCCCCAGGGAGGCCATATTTCCATTGGGGGTTGGGGAGTGGGGGAGTTGAAGGGACAGCAGGAAAATATCTTTCCTCCCAAATCCACTTGATTTTGGGTCAGAGGACGTTGGGGCCCAAGGTCCCAGGTTATGTTGCCTTGATTCATGAAAGCACAACCACATCTGTTTTTACTCATTGTACCACGGGCTAACCTTGGTACAGGGCACAAGAGGTTCATAAATAGTTTTGAGTTTTTATAAACTATAAAGCACTATATCACAGTCATGAGAGGTAGTAAATGCCCCCACTGTAAACTAAAGAAGGGAGCAAGCAGACTCTGTGGCAGAAACAATTTGCAGAACAGATTGAGGAGAGAAAGAAGTTAGGAGAAAACAGAAGGGAAACTGACCTGGGGAAGCAAGAGTTGGAAAAGTGGTCAAGGGGCCTCAGAGGGATCCAGGCCTAATCTGTCCTGAATTGGGAAGTTGCCAGCACAAGCGTGACCCTAGCACTGTGCTCGGGATCATCAATCTGACAAGTTCCTTATAGCAGGACAAATGGGAGGGAAGAGCCTGGAGCAGGGGGGAAACATCTAGAAGGCTGGTCCAGGCAAGAATGAAATTATCAAGAAAGTGATAAGGGATAGGACAAAGCAGAGGTCAGGAGGAAGGATCCAAGTGGGGGCGGGGCGGGGGGGAGGTCATGCTGACCTCTCCCTCTATTGGTCTGGGATAAGGACAGAAACAGAAGATGAAGCTGACTTTCCTGAAGTGAAAGAAAAGAGGTAAGGGGCTGCCATACTGAAGAAAGATGGGACTCCCAGTCTGGTAGCTGTATGGCAAGAGATAGAGCTCTTGCAGACTGGAAGGACGTGCAGGGCCACCAGGAAAAACCAGAAGATGAGAGAAGGGGTGTAAGAGATAGAGTGCAGGAAAAAGTATAGACCACTGATTATAAATATAAATAGTGTGATCTTCTGATCTCCCGCCCCTGGATCTGAAGGTGTGGGGTCTTAGGCCAGTGCAGCAACCCCACAAAATCAGATTGGTTTATTCCCTCTTCCTGAGTTTGTGGGTATCTATGTGTGGTTTCTTTCTTTTTTTTTTTTTTTCTTTTTCTATGTGTGGTTTCTATGCATGTTTTCTCTTATCTGCATCTCTATGTAGATGTGTATAAATTTATGTACATATTTGAACTTGTACAGATTTCTAAATGACTTAAGTGTTTACAAGCACATGTAGTTGAGATAATATCTTTATGCATTTTTCTGTACTTGGTGTAGGTACAGAATGAGAATTAGAATTTCAATTCTTAAAGGAACCCAAGCAATCCTCCTGGATTCTTAGGCATCTTGGAGCAGATACATAGATGCATAAATGTAACTTTGCGGTGTTAGGCTGGAACCAGCTCGCCCTAGCTCACAAGAAACTAACTGTGCACATCTTTCTGACTTGCATTAGGTGATATCATGTCGTAGCTCAAAATTGTCATAGTGGGAGTCTTTACAACACAGAACAGTAACTGCTATAAATCAGGTGGTTGTTATTTTCCAGAAAGCTGGCAGTTAAACATTTACCAGCACACACTGGGCATATGTGTTTTATGTGTGTGAGATGTCTGTGCTCTGTGTGTATCAGTGTCGAAGTACATATGTGAAAACGTACACCTGTGTAGTGAGTTCATTTTTTATCGACTACGAACTCAGAGAGGCAACACTGCAATTATTTTCCTACAACTGAGCTTAATTTCTCTCTCAATCCTCTGCTTCTAGTCTAATCCGGTACAGGTGAGCTCAGTCATTCCAGATTGCAGTTTAAAACCTAACACTCAGCCTTCTTGCAGCTCCCCACATTTGCATCTGAAAGCCAGGGTGACACAGCAGGCAGCAGCACCGGGAGTGCAGGCCACAGCAGCTGCCAAGAGATGCCCAGTTTTCCTGTCTGGGCCTCCAACCAGTCTCCATCTCTTGCGATTTTTAGAACCTGTCCATTTGTCAGGTTCAGAGGGGTTTAGGTTTCCTTCCTCCTACCCTGGACTCCCCCTCCAGGCTGCTTCCGGGATTCAGGGGGGTGGAAAAAGGAGCATCATGTCACCTAAACTATACAACACCCAGAAGATAAAGCCCATCTTATAGAGTCCCAAATACTCTGAGGTCAAGAGCCTCACAGAAGGCCAACCTGAGGTTTGAAACCAGTTCTTTCTGACTCTTAAGTCTTTTCACTCTACCAGACTGCCTTAATTCTTGGTTAATTAGGAGCCATTAGTACCTGCTTTTTGTCATGATGGGTTAGGCCACTGATGCTCAAAAAATCATGGAATTCCAAATTTCATCACCTGACCCTGCACCAACTTTTTTTTTTAATTTTTTTTTCCTTTTAAATTTATTTATTCATGATAGTCACATGGAGAGAGAGAGAGGCAGAGACACAGGCAGAGGGAGAAGCAGGCTCCATGCACCGGGAGCCCGATGTGGGATTCGATCCCGGGTCTCCAGGATCACGCCCTGGGCCAAAGGCAGGCGCCAAACCGCCCTGCACCAACTTTTACCTGCCCTGATGCTGTGATCCAGCAGGAAACCCAGAAATAAGTGTGTGCAGAGGGTGGGCTGGGAGGCTGACCCTCCTCTAGGGAATCTGTGACACATACAGCCAGGGGGATATGTCTCACTGGCTTCCACTCCCCAGCCTGTCCCATTCCTTTATCAGGATTTGTTCTTTGGCACCCAGCTAAAGCCCTGGAAACAGAACTTTCTGAGCTATGGATATTCTATGTCCCAGGAGAGAAGGGCAAAGGACTCAGGGTAAAGTGGGTTATGCAGACCAGCCCTGAGGTCGGAGGCTTCCAGAACAAGTCTCCTTTGGAAGAGGTCCCTCCACTGTAAGGGAGGGGTGGGCAGAGGGGTAGAGGGGGAGCCTCATCTCTTCCAGACCCCTGCCCTGCCTATACACAAATGTGGGAACCCTAACACCCCCTTTTATCAAATTATATTTCCTTTTCTAAAAATAAATAATTGTATTTTTTATTGAGATGAGTGTAGACTCACACACAGTTGTGAACCTTACTATGGAGCCATCCCAGGGCCCCCTTTAGTAACATCCTGCACAACCATATGGCACAATATCACATCCAGATATTGACACAGACGTAATCTATCAGTCTCTCAGATTTTTCTAATTTCCCTGTACCTGCTTCCATGTGTGTGTGCACGTGTGTGTTTAGTTCTGTATAGTGTCGTCACAATTGTAGGGGGGAGTACCTTCCACCACAGTTGCCATACAGAGCAGTCCTCTCTCCCTGAGGCTCCTACAAGGTGTCCTTTTGTATTCACACTCCCTCCCTCCCTCCACCCCCAATCCTGACCCCTGCCAACCACTCACGTGTTCATTTCCCAAATCTTGTCATTTCAAGAATGTGATCTACACGGAAGCTTTTATCACATAGCACAGTTCCCTGGAGGTTCGTCCAAGTTTGTGGCATGTCTGTTAGCTCCTTCCCATTGCTGAGCAGTATTCAGTAGGCAGTGCATTTCTTTCTAGTGAAATATTTCACACATACAAAAATCTATATAATGGATAAAAATTTTTTTAAAGTTGTGACTTCCTATCTGCCAAGCCTTGAGCCTCACAGAAGAACCTGGAAAACAAGGAGAAGCTGCATGTTTTGGCACCCACTCTCAAGCCCTGGTGGCTGAGTATCCCTCCCAGGCTGGGAGGAACTGTCTTCTGGGAAAGGGACTAACAGGTCAGGAGCTCAGAAGGGAGAGGAGGCAAATGTACCTCTGCCAGACTAGCACCTCTGCCTCAACTAGGGCCTCTCTTCCTGCTCAGACTTCTGGCGCACAGAGACTGGGGCAGACAGCTGACAGTAGAGGCTGGGCAATGGTCCCCTCTCAGAGCAAGTCACCACCTGTTCCATTACCAGCTGCTTCTCAAGGATGAGACAAGTGCAAGGGCCATCCCCTCCACACCCACTTTGGGAGAGGTTCTAACTCCCATGTGTGAGAGGCCAGTTGAAAGTTGTGACAAGGAACGCTTGTCTCTCAGAATTAAGTGCAGCCCATATTCTTTGCACCTTAACACCTACTGTTGAGATAGGTTCTACCTACATAACATTAGAGGCTACTTGAAGCCTGCAGTCAAGGAAGGCTTGTTTCTCAGAGTTAATTACAGCACATTTCGATTGTGCCCCCAAATGTACTTGGAGAGAGGTTCTAATGCCCTTATGTGAGAGGTTAGTTGAAAGCTACATTCAAGGGGCACTTGTTTCAAAGAGTTAAGGACATTTCCATTGCACCTCTGAACATACAGTTGAGATAGGTTCTAACTCCCTTATGTGAGAGGCTAGTTGAAAGCTGCATTCAAGGAACGCATGTTTCTCAGAGTTAAATATATTGCTTTTTCCATTGCATCTCCACACTCACTTTTGAGATACATTCTAACTCCCTAACATGAGAGGGTCGTGGAAAGCTGCACTCAGGGAATGCTTATTTCTCACCTTTAGGTACAACACATTTCCAGAATGCCTCCATATCAGTTTTGAGAGATGTGTTAATTCCCTTATGTGAGAGGCTAGTTGAATGTTGCATTCAAGGAATGGTTGTTTCTCAGAGTTTAGTATATTGCATTTCCATTTCGCTGCCACACTTTTCACTGAGATAGGGTCTAACTCCCTTATATGAAAGACTAGTTGAAAGTTACATTCAAGGAAAGCTTGTTTCTTACAGTTAAGGAAAGTGCATTTCCTTTTTTTTTTTTTTTTATTAATTTTTTTTATTTATTTATGATAGTCACAGAGAGAGAGAGAGGCAGAGACAGAGGCAGAGGGAGAAGCAGGCTCCATGCACCAGGAGCCCGATGTGGGATTTGATCCCGGGTCTCCAGGATCGTGCCCTGGGCCAAAGGCAGGCGCCAAACCGCTGCGCCACCCAGGGATCCCGGAAAGTGCATTTCCAATGTGCCTCCACACTTACTGTAGAGATAGGTTCTAACTCCCTTACGTGGGATGCCAGTTGAATGTTGCATTCCAAGAAAGCTTGGACTAAATAGATTTCACAGATATATACAGAACATTCCACCCAAATGCAACTGAATACACATTCTTCTCAAGTACACATGGAACTTCTCAAGAAGAGACCAAATACTAGGTCACAAATCAGGCCTCAATTGATACCAAAAGATAGGGATTGTCCCCTGCATACTTTCAGACCACAATGCTTTGAAACTAGAACTAAATCACAAGAAGAAATTTGGAAGAAACTCAAACACATGGAGGTTAAAGAGCATCCTACTAAAAGATGAATGAGTCAACCAGTAAATTAGAGAAGAATTAAAAAGATTCATGGAAACTACTGAAAATGAAGATACAACCATTCAAAATCTTTGGGATACAGCAAAAGCAGTCCTAAGAGAGAAATACATCACAATACAAGCATCCCTCAAAAAATTGGAAAAAAACTCAAATACACAAGGTAAACTTGCACCTAAAGAAACTGGAGAAAGAACAGCAAATAAAGCCTCAACCAAGCAGAAGAGAGGTAATAAAGATTTGAGCAGAACTCAATGAAACTGAGACCAGAAGAACTGTGGAACAGATCAACAAAACCAGGAGTTGCTTCTTTGAAAGAATTGATTAGATAAACCCCCAGCCAGTCTTATTAAAAAGAAAAAAGAGGGGATCCCTGGGTGGCTCAGCGGTTTAGTGCCTGCCTTTGGCCCAGGGCGCCATCCTGGAGTCCCGGGATCGAGTCCCACGTCAGGCTCCCTACATGGAGCCTGCTTCTCCCTCCTTCTGTGTCTCTGCCTCTCTCTCTCTCTCTCTCTCTCTCTCTCTCTGTGTCTATCATGAATAAATAAATAAATAAATCTTTAAAAAAAAAAGACTCAAAATAATAAAATCATGAATGAAAGAGAAGAGATCACAACCAATACCAAAGAAATACAAACGATTGTTTAAATATATTATGAGAAAATATATGCCAACAAATCAGGCAATCTAGAAGAAATGGATGCATTTCTGGAAAACCACAAATTACCAAAACAGGAACAGGAAGAAATAGAAGAGCTGAACACGTGAATAGCCAGTGAGGAAATTGAAGCAGTCCTCACACACCTCCCAAGACTCAAACGTCCAGGGCCAGATGCCTTCCCAGGGGAATTCTAGCAAACGTTTAAAGAAGAAATATACCTACTCTACTAAAGGTGTTCTGAAGGATAGAAAGGGATGGAATACTTCCAATCTCATTTTATGAGGCCAGCATCACCTTGATTCCAAAACCAGACAAATACCCCACCAAAAAGGAGAATTATAGACCAACATCCATGATGAACACAGATGCAAAAGTTCTCAACAAGAAAGTAGCCAATAAGATATAACAGTACATTAAGAAGATTATTCACCATGACCAAGTGGGATTTATCCCCAGGATGCAAGGTTGGTTCAACACTTGTAAACCAATCAGCATACTAGATCACATCAACAAGAGAAAAAACAAGAACCATATGATCCTCTCAATAGATGCAGAGAAAGGATTTGACAAAAATACAGCATCCATTCCTTATCAAAACTCTTCAAAGTGTAGGGATAGAGGAAACATTCCTCAGCATCTTAAAAGCCATCTATGAAAAGCCCACAGCAAATATCATTCTCAATGGGGAAACACTGAGAGCCTTTCCCCTAAGATCAGGAACACGACAGGGATGCCCACTGTCACCACTGTTATTTAACATAGTACTAGATAGAAGTCCTAGCCTCAGCAATCAGACAACAAAAAGAAATAAAAGGCTTTCAAATTGGCAAGGAAGGGCAGCCCAGGTGGCTCAGCGGTTTAGCGGTGCCTTCGGCCCAAGGTGTAATTCTGGAGACCCAGGATCAAGTCCCGCATCAGGCTTCCTGCATGGAGCCTGCTTCTCCCTCTGCCTGTGTCTCTGCCTCTCTCTCTCTCTCTCATGAATAAATAAATAAAATCTTTTAAAAAAATAAATTGGCAAAGAAGAAGTCAAACTCTCCCTCTCCGCAGATGACGTGATATTATATACAGAAAACCCAAAGGACTCCACCCCAAGATTGCTAGAACTCATACAGCAATTTGGCAATGTGGCAGGATGCAAAATCAATGCACAGAAATCAGTGGCATTTTTTTATTAATCTTTTTTTTTAAGATTTTATTTATTTATTCATAGAGACACACAGAGAGAGAGAGAGAGAGAGGCAGAGACACAGGCAGAGGGAGAAACAGGCTCCATGCAACAAGCCTGATGTGGGACTCGATCCTGGGTCTCCAGGATCACCCCCTGGGCTGCAGGCGGCGCTAAACCGCTGCGCTACCAGGGCTGCCCTCAGTGGCATTGTTGTGCCCAAGATTGCGAATCCGAGAAACCACCGAGGAGCCGACACCGATGCAAACACAGGAGGGTTTATTTACAAGCTGCAGCTTGGGTCCAAGTATACCCGACACAGCCACAGCGGAGCAGGGACTTGGACCCCGAGGTGGGTTTCAGCTTAGTTTTAAGGACTGGTCTAGGGGACCTCCAGAAGGGGTGGAGCAATTCCTCAAGTTCTGTTTACATTTTGATATGGGGCCTTCAAGGGCATTGAGCTCTGTTCTTATTCTAATAGGGGCTTCCTGCCCACGGCTTGGGCTCTGTTTTTATTCTAATATGGGCCTTTCTAGGACGTTAAGCTGTAAGCTGTTTTCTTCCTGTAACTGAAGTAGGGTTAAGTTCAGTTCTTATTCACAGGGGCCTGGGATGGCTGTATTTGTGCTAACTCTGAACTTAAAGTGGAATGGCCTTAATTTTCTCGGCCTCCACAGGCATTTCTCTACCCGGACAAAAAGACTGAAGAAAGAGAAATTAAGGAGTCAATCCCATTTACAATTGCACCCAAAATCATAAGATACCTAGAAATAAACCTAAGCAAAGAGGTAAAGGATCTATACCCTAAAAACTACAGAACACTTCTGAAAGAAATTGAGGGATATGTAACAAGATGGAAAAAAATTAGCTGTTCATGGATTGGAAGAAGAGATTGCAACCTTTTTGAACTTGGCCACAGCAACTTCTTGCAAGATACATCTATGAAGGCAAAGGATACAAAAGGAAAAATGAACTCTTGGGACTTAATCAGGATAAAAAGCTTTTGCACAGCAAAAGAAATAGTCATAAAGCTAAAAGACAATCTACAGAATGGGAGAAGATATTTGCAAATGACATATCAGATAAAGGGCTAGTATCCAAGATCTATAAAGAACTTATTAAACTCAACAACAAAGAAACAAACAATCCAATCCTGAAATGGGCAAAAGACATGAACAGAAATTTTGCCAAAGAAGCCATACACACGGCCGACGTGCACATGAGAAAATGCTCCACATCACTTGCCATCAGGGAAATATAAATAAAAACCACAATAAGATACCACTCACAACAGTGAGAATGGTGAAAATTAATGACAGGAAACAACAAATGTTGGAGAGGATGTGGAAAAGGGGGAACCCTCTTGCACTGTTGGTGGGAATGCAAACTTTCCAGAGTGACTGTACCACTCTGGTACACTGAAAACAGTGTGGAGGTTCCTCAAAGAGTTAAAAATAGAGCTACCCTACAACCCAGCAATTGCACTACTGGGTATTTACCCCAAAGATACAGATGTAGTGAAACGCTGGGACACATCTGCACCCTGATGTTTATAGCAGCAGTGTCTACAATAGCCAAACTGTGGAAGGAGCCTTGATGTCCATCGAAAGATGAATGGATAAAGAAGCTGTGGTCTATGTATACAATGGAATATTCCTCAGCCATTAGAAACGACAAATACCCACCATATGCTTCAACATAGATGGAGCTGGAGGGTATTATGCTGAGTGAAGTAAGCCAATTGGAGAAGGACAATCATATGGTTTCAACAATATTAAGGTCCTAATTTTGATGGGTTTGCTATAGCTAATTAGGACACGGTCTGTGTTTTTAGGAACCTTAGGACAAACTGGTCATCATGCCAGCAACTTACTCTTAAATGATTCAGAAATAAGTTCCATATACATAAAGAATGTGTAAATGTGGTAAACTGTTAGCAACTGAGGAATATCAATGCAGGTAGCATATCTACTATTTTTAATATTATTTTTAAACTTTTCTGTAAATTTGAAATTATTTCAACTTAAACTAAACTATAAAGATGAAATAAGCATGTTGAGGCAAAAAAGTACAGAGAAAATGTGAGCTCTACTATGAATTAAATGATCTTGAAATCTGGTGAAAGATGTTTTGTTTGTCTGTTTTAGATTCTAAGCTAGGTTTGGAAGAAGGCTGAAGGAATTCACCTCTAGACATGGAGTCTCTGAATTCTCCAAGTATGAAAGTATAATTTTATGCATATTTCCATAAAAGAGCTGAATATCTTTAGGTTGTTGGGAAAGATCATACACTGAAACAGAAAATAATGTTTGAAACACTTGAGTGTTCATATAGTTACGCCACAAAGTAACAGATAAACTTATACATTTACAGCTACAGAATATTATTTTCTTAGGTTGGGGGTGGGTGACATTTGATATTTACTGCTACTGACTAGTATGAAATTATAAGCAGCTCAGGCTCTGGCCTTGGATGTAGTAACATCACTTCTCTAAACTCTAGTCTCCTCAAGGATAACATCAAGTACCAATCTTTCTCAGGGGTTGTTGTGAGCATTAAGGTTCAAATATGTTTAAAGCTAAACATACAACGAGCTGACTGTGGGCCTTCGTGCATATTAATCTAGTTAGCTTTCACAACACCTCTTTGAGGTATATATATATCTCCACTTCAAGGATGAGGAATTTGAAGCACAAAGAGGTTAAGGATGCACAATTTATAGGTGGCAGTCTCACAGACATTTAACTGTAGCAAAT
Organism: Canis lupus familiaris; assembly: GCF_011100685.1. Classification (NCBI taxonomy): domain Eukaryota; kingdom Metazoa; phylum Chordata; class Mammalia; order Carnivora; family Canidae; genus Canis; species Canis lupus. The sequence continues at coordinate 51,999,049 of NC_049238.1, forward strand.
CTAGAAACCATGCAATAATATAACTAAATACTGCCAATTAATAAACTAGTGTTAGAGTTGAACATCTCTGTATTAGTCCAGCTGAATTTATATATACAAGAAATTTTATAGAACACGCTTGTATTCTACACTTAAATTAGACATTAAGAGGGATGCCTGGGTGATTCAGTCAGTTTAGCATCTGTCTGACTCCTGATCTCACCTCAGGTCTTGATCTCTGAGTCATGAGTTCAAGGCCCATAATGGGCATGGAGCCTACTTAAAAAAAATAATAAACTAGACATTAAGAATTAGACTTTTTAAATGAAAAATTGTTAAAAGAACATAGTAAGTATACATTGAAATTTATAATAACCAAGATATCAGACTTTAAAATTTTAAATCAAATGTGAAAATATTTGCCACAAATCACACATCTGCAAAAGTAAGATTTTTTTTTAAAGATTTTATTTATTCATTCATAGAGACACACACACACACACACACAGAGTGAAGCAGAGACCCAAGCAGAGAGAGAAACAGGCTCCATGCTGGGAGCCCATCTCCAGGATCACACCCCGGGCTGCAGGCGGAGCTAAACTGCTGAGTCACTGGGGCTGCCCAAAAAGTAAGATTATAAATACCTGTAATTATAATATGCTCAAACAAATTTTATTAAAAATAACCACATAAAAAAGTTCAACTGCAATATTCCCATAGCTGATCTACTATACTAACCAACACAAAACAAAGAGGGATTGGTTCCTCCCTTCCTCTGAACAGTAATCATACCATCTCAAGGAATCTAGTATTCTCGTGTCCCAAAGACCTACCTGAAGTCCCAACTCAACCCCATCTTAGATGGGCGGTCTTGACGGGTTACTTGAGCTCTTAGGTAGGTTTGTCAACATGACCCTTAATATAACACATTTCTTGAATTTCTGTACATGCAGCTCCCTTTCCTTGGAATATCCTTCCCTATTCTGGTCCCCATCCTCTCCATCTTGCCAACTCCTCATTCTTCAAGATACCTCAAAAGTGATCTCATTTTTAAATGGGGTACCCTTTCTCTATATTCTCCACATTCCTAAACACAGCTCCATCATGGCCTTTTGCATATCATACTTTATCATTTGTCTTCCCCTTCGTCTCTATGAACCTAACGGGCCAGGACTGCATCTTTCACCTGGGCAGACTGGCACTCTACTCTCAATCCATGTTCATTCAATCAATAAGTGAAATGTTGCCGAATTGTGCAACCGTGCCAAGATCTAAACCACTACAAACTCATGCTACCTACTTTTAATCACCGTTTCCAGGATTGTTGTGGTATGTTATTAAGTGCTTCCATCTACAAAGCATAATTCAGTTTAACTCTTTTATTTTGGGGGATCTTTCTTACAAAAAAGAGATAAGGAAGATAAAGCTTAGAGGAGATGAAATGGCAAAGATGGGTCTCGAATTGTCTCAATTCCAAATCCAAGGTCTTTCCATACTCTGCTCCCTTAACACATTGCTGACGAGATTGATTTCATATCTTTTCACTATTTTTAACTCATCCACCCCTACCGTCCCTTTGAGCAGATGATCTAGCCTCTTTATTATCAAAAAGATCATGAACTATTCTACATCACCTCTACATAGGCATAAATATCCTTTTATCACCTCACATTTTAGAAGTATGTATATTTTACCATTAAAAAACGAGAAAACGGGGGATCCCTGGGTGGCGCAGCGGTTTGGCGCCTGCCTTTGGCCCAGGGCGCGATCCTGGAGACCCGGGATCGAATCCCACATCGGGCTCCCGGTGCATGGAGCCTGCTTCTCCCTCTGCCTGTGTCTCTGCCTCTCTCTCTCTCTCACTGTGTGCCTATCATAAATAAATAAAAAAAAAAATTAAAAAAAAAAAAAAGAAAAAACAAGAAAACGGAAATGAGGAGGAAAAAAACACTATCACCTGAAATTCTACTACCAGAACATAACCACTGTTAATATTTGGTGTGTATATACCTGCAATTTGATCTATGTAGCTGTATATAGACACGTTAAATTATTTTTACCAGGAGATCTTAGTATGTAAATTTTAAAATAATTTTTCTTAATGAAGAGCTTTCTCGTGTCATTTAATATAGAATCATATCATTGCTTTAATAGCTTCAACATATTCTATTACATAATTAAACAATGCCTTATTCTTGGACATTTAGGTTACATTTAACTTCTTGCTGTATAAACAATACTGTAGTGAAAATCTGTCCATTTTTACATAATTTGTATTCTCAATACACACTTTTTATATCAGTAATAAACACCACTTAGATGCTTAAACAACTCACCTCAAATAGAGCTAAATATCTAGGTTGGAATTATTCTACTGCTGTCTATTTTGGATTTTTATTCCCAACGTCATATCCTCCATAAATTGCACAGCAGAAATCTCAAACTGAGTTTGAGTCTGCAAATACTAAATCTTAAATAGTAATTACTTTGAATTCAAAAATGACCATTCTCCTCCTATTTACAAGTCTCCCCAAAGAATAGGTGCCATAATACATGATAACATCTAACATTTACATAGCAAAGCTCTCTCATGTTATCTTCACAGTTCCATATGCATGAGAAGTTAGATATTATAAACTCTCATTTACGAAAAAGAAAACAATCTCAGTGACGTCCAAAGTCATACGGCAGATGTGTAGCTCAAACTCAGCCTGATTCCATAATCTAAATTAATGCTCTTCTTTCTTATAACGCATTAATAATGCATTAATACTTTTCTTTCTTATAATGCATCCTTGAGCTAGCTACGTCTTTTGTGTAGTATTGGTAGTATTAAGGCATGTTAAAATTCTTACCTTCATTTACTAGTAACTCATCCTGAAACGTCCCACCAAAATCAATGTTCTGCAGCACACTGTGTTCTGGAAATACTTTTTCTATAATCCCTGGTTTATGCAGATTTAATATAATTTAAAATATTATTATTTTTTTAAATACAATTTTTATTGAAGTTCGATTTGCAAATGTATAGTATGACACCCAGTGCTCAACTTGTCAAGTGCTCTCCTCAGTGCCCATCACCCAGTAACCCCATCCCCCCACCTACCTCCCCTTCCCCTACTCCTTGTTCATTTCCCAGAGTTAGGAGTCTCTCATGTTTTGTCTCCCTCTTTAATTTTTCCCACTTATTTCCCCTCCTTTCCCCTATAATCCCTTTCACTATTTCTTATTTTCCTGTATGAGTGAAACCGTAATATGATTGTCCTTCTCCAATTAGCTTACTTCACTCAGCATAATACCCCCCCAGTTCCATCCACGTCGAAGCAAATGGTGGGTATTCGTCCTTTCTGATGACTGAGTAATATTCTATTGTATATATAGACCACATCTTATTTATCCATTCATCTGTCGAAGGACATCATGGCTCTTCCACAGTGTGGCTATTGTAGACACTGCTGCTATGAACATTGGGGTGCAAGTGTCCTGGCATTTCACTACATCTGTATCTTTGGGGTAAATACCCAGTAGTGCAATTGCTGGGTCATAGGATAGCTCTATTTTTAACTCTTTGAGGAACCTCCACACTGTTTTCCAGAGTGGCTGTACCAGTTTGCATTCCCACCAATGGTGCAAGAGGGTTCCCCTTTATCTACATCCTCTCCAACATTTGTTACCTGTCTTATTAATTTTCACCATTCTCACTGTTGTGAGGTGGTATCTCATTGTGGTTTTGATTTATATTCCCTGATGACAAGTGATGTGGATAATTTCTCATGTGCATGTTGGATGTGTGTATGTCTTCTTTGGCAAAATTTCTGTTTATGTCTTCTGTCCATTTCATGATTGGATTGTTTGTTTTTTTTTTGCTATTGAGTTTAATAAGTTCTTTATAGATCTTGGATACTAGCCCTTTATCTGATATGTCATTTGCAAATACCTTCTCCCATTCTGTAGGTTTTCTTTTAGTTTTGTTGACTATTTCTTTTGCTGTGAAGAAGTTTTTTTTTTTTTTTTTTTTTTTTTTTATCTTAAGTCCCAATAGTTCATTTTTGCTTTTGTTTCCCTTGCCTTCATAGATGTATCTTGCAAGAAGCTGCTATGGCCAAGTTCAAAAAGGGTGTTGCTTGTGTTCTCCTCTAGGATTTTGTTAGATTTCTGTCTCACATTTAAATCTTTCATCCATTTTGAGTTTATCTTTGTGTATGGTGTAAGAGAATGGTCTAGTTTCATTCTTCTGCATGTGGCTGTCCAATTTTCCCAGCACCATTTATTGAAAAGACTGTCCTTTTTCCAGTGGATAGTCTTTCCTGCTTTGTTGAATATCAGTTGACTATAGAGTCAAGGGCCCATTTCTGGGTTCTCTATTCTGTTCCATTGATCTATGTGTCTGTTTCTGTGCCAGTACCACACTGTCTTGATGGTCACAGCTTTGTAGTACAACTTGAAATCTGGCATTGTGATGCCCCTGGCATTGGTTTTCTTTTTCAATCATCCCCTGGCTATTCAGGGTCTTTCCTGATTCCACACAAATCTTAAGATGATTTGTTCCAACTCTCTGAAGAAAGTCCATGGTATTTTGATAGAGATTGCATTAAATGTGTAAATTGCCCTGGGTAACATTGACATTTTCACAATATTAATTCTTTCAATCCATGAGCATGGAATATTTTTCCATCTCTTTGTGTCTTCCTCAATTTCTTTCAGAAGTGTTCTGTAGTTTTTAGAGTATAGATCCTTTACCTCTTTGCTTAAGTTTTTATTCCTAGGTATCTTATGCTTTGGGGTGCAATTATAAATGGGATTGACTCCTAAATTTCTCTTTCTTCAGTCTCATTGTCAGGGTAGAGAAATGCCACTGGTTTCTGTGCATTGATTTTGTATTCTGCCACATTGCCAAATTGCTGTATGAGTTCTAGCAATCTTGGGGTGGAGTCTTTTGGGTTTTCTATGTACAGTATCATGTCATCTGCAAAGAGGGTGAGTTTGACTTCTTCTTAGCCAATTTGAATGCCTTTTATTTCTTTTTGTTGTCTGATTGCTGAGGCTAGGGCTTCTAGTACTATGTTGAATAGCAGTGGTGAGAGTGGGCATCCCTGTTGTGTTCCTGATCTTAGGGGAAAGGCTCTCAGTTTTTCCCCAGTGAGAATATTTGCTATGGGCTTTTCATAGATGACTTTTATGATGCTGAGGAACGTTCCCTCTATTCTTACACTTTGAAGAGTTTTGATCAGGAATACATACTGTATTTTGTCAAATGCTTTCTCTGCATCTATTGAGAGGATCATATGGTTCTTGTTCTCTTGTTGATATGATCTATCACATTGATTGTTTTACGAGTGTTGAACCAGCCTTGCATCCTGGGGATAAATCCCACTTGGTCATGGTGAATAATCTTCTTAATGTATTATTGGATCCTATTGGCTAGTATCTTGGTGAGAATTTTCGCATCTGTGTTCATCAGGGATATTGGTCTATAATCCTCCTTTTTGGTGGGGTATTTGTCTGGTTTTGGAATTAAGGTGATGCTGGCCTCATAAAACGAGTTTGGAAGTATTCTGTTCCTTTCTATCTTTCAGAACAGCTTTAGTAGAATAGGTATTGTTTCTTCTTTAAACGTTTGATAAAAAAAAATAATAAAATAAAAAATAAACATTTGATAGAATTCCCTGAGAAGCCATCTGGCTCTGGACTTCTGTGTCTTGGGAGTTTTTTTTTTTTTAAGATTTTATTTATTTATTCTTGAGAGAGAGAAAGAGACAGACAGAGAGAGAGAGAGAAAGACAGGCAGGGGAAGAAGCAGGCTCCATGCTGCTCCATGCATCCATGCTGGATCAGGCTCTGGGCTGAGGGCGGTACCAAACTGCTGAGCCACCCGAGCTGCCCTGTCTTGGGAGGTTTTTGATGACTTCTTCAATTTCCTCCTTGGTTATTGGCCTGTTTAGCTTTTCTCTTTCTTCCTGTTCCAGTTTTGGTAGTTTGTGGTTTTTCAGAAATGCATCCATTTCTTCTAGATTGCCTAATTTATTGATGTATAGCTGCTCATAATATGTTTTTAAAATCGTTTGTATTTCCTTGGTATTGCTTATGATCTGTCATTTTTCATTCGTGATTTTATTAATTTGAGTCTTTTTTCTTTTTAATAAGGCTGGCTGGGGGTGAATCTATCTTATTAATTCTTTCAAAGAAGCGGCTCCTGGTTTTGTTGATCTGTTCTACAGTTCTTCTGGTCTTGGTTTCATTGCGTTCTGCTCAAATCTTTATTATCTCTCTTCTTCTGCTTGGTTGAGGCTTTATTTGCTGTTCTTTCTCCAGTTCCTTTAGGTGCAAGGTTAGCTTTTTTATTTGAGTTTTTTCCAATTTTTTGAGGGATGCTTGTATTGTGATGTATTTCTCTCTTAGGACTGCTTTTGCTGTATCCCAAAGATTTTGAATGGTTGTATCTTCATTCTCATTAGTTTCCACGAATCTTTTTAATTCTTCTCTAATTTCCTGGTTGACTCATTCATCTTTAGCAGGATGGTCCTTAACCTCCACATGTTTGAGTCTCTTCCAAATTTCTTCTTGTGATTGAGTTCTAGTTTCAAAGCATTATGGTTGGGGCAGCCCGGGTGGCTCAGGGGTTTAGCGCCACCTTTAGCCCAGGGCCTGATCCTGGAGACCTGGGATTGAGTCCCATGTTCGGCTCCCTGCATGGAGCCTGCTTCTCCCTCTGCCTGTGTCTCTGCCTCTCTCTCTCTCTCTCACTCTCTCTCTCTCTCTGCATCTCTCATGAATAAATAAATAAAATCTTTTTTTAAAAAAGCATTATGGTCTGAAAATATGCAGGGGACAATCCCAATCTTTTGGTGTCGGTTGAGACCTGATTTGTGACCCAGTATGTCTTCTATTCTGAAGAAAGTTCCATGTGCACTTGAGAAGAATGTGTATTTAGTTGCATTCGGATGCAAAAATCTGTATATATCTGTGAAATCCATCTGGTCCAGTGTATCATTTAAAGCCCTTGTTTCTTTGGAGATGTTGTGCTTAGGAGATCTATCATTTGCAGAAAGTGCTGTTTAAGTCTCCTACTATTAGTGTATTATTATCTAAGTATGTCTTTACCTTGGTTATTAATTGATTGATATACTTGGCAGCTTGCACAATAGGGGCATAAATACTCATGATTATTAGGTCCTCTTGTTGGATAGACCCTTTAAGTATGATATAGTGTCCCTCTTTATCTCTTACTACAGTCTTTGGGATAAACTTCAATGTAACTGATATGAGGATTGCTACCCCAGCTTTCTTTTGAGGACCATTTGAATGGTAAGTGGCTCTCCACCCCCTTCATTTTCAGGCTGGAGGTGTCCCTACATCTAAAATGAGTCTCTGGTAGATAGCAAATAGATGGGACTTGCTTTTTTATCCAGTCCGAAACCCTGCATCTTTTGATGTGATCATTTAGCCCATTCATGTTCAGGGTTACTATTGAAAGATATGAATTTAGTGTCATCATAATACCTATTCAGTCCCTGTTTTTGTGGATTATTTCTTTGGGTTTCCTCTTTCTTTTACAGGGTTCCCCTTAATATTTATTGCAGAGATGATTTGGTGGGCACATATTCTCTCAGTTTCTGCCTATCTTGGAAGCTCTTTATCTCTCCTTCTATTCTGAATGAGAGCCTTGCTGGATAAAGTATTCTTGACTGCATGTTCTTCTAATTTAGTACCCTGAATATATCTTGCCAGCACTTTCTGGCCTGCTAGGTCTCTGTGGAGAAGTCTGCTATTAATCTGGTATTTTTCCCTATATAATTTAAGAATCTCTTGTCTCTTGCTGATTTAAGGATTTTTCTCTTTATCTTTGGAATTTGCAAGTTTCACTATCAAATGTTGAAGTGTTGAATGGTTTATATTGATTTTAGAGGGGAACCTCTCTATCTCCTAGATCTGAATGCCTGTTTCCCTCCCCAAATTAGGGAAGTTCTCATCTATGATTTGTTCAAATATGCTTTCTGGCCCTCTGGCCCTCTCAGCACTCTCTGTAACCCCAATTATACGTAGATTTTTCCTTCTGAGGCTATCATTTATTCTCCTTTACCTTTCCTCATGGTCTTTTGTTTCTCTTTTTTCCCTAGCTTCATTCCTTGCCATCATCTTGTCTTCTATTTCACTCCTCTTTCTTCTACCTCATTAACCCTGATCATTAGGACCTCCGGTTTGGATTGCATCTCATTTAATTGATTTTTAATTTTGGCATGATTAGATCTAAATTCTGCAGTCATAAAGTCTCTTGATTCCTTTATACTTTTTTCCAGAGCCACCAGTAGCTTTATAATTGTGCTCTAAATTGGCTTTCTGACATTGAATTATAATCTAAATTCTGTAACTCTGTGGCAGAGAGTACTGTTTCTAATTCTTTCTTTTGTGGTAAGTTCTTCTTTCTAGTCATTTTGCTCAGTGTAGAGTGGCTGTATGAACAGACTGAGTCAAGAATATCAACCATGACCTAGGTAAATTTCACCCTAGATGATTCTGCCAAGGTCAGAATCCAGAAATTGAAAACAAAGATCAGAACAATATAAAACAAAAGGACTGCTAAAGTGAAAAACAAATTTTAAAACAAAGTAGTAAAAAATAAAAGTCCAAGAATCCCAAAAAAGAAGAGGAAAAAGAAAAGAAGAATAAAAAGGGAGGGGACTGGGAGATGGTGGTGGTGACAAAGTTGTAGTGGAGGGAGAATGTAGTCTACCTGAGGGGTTCTACAGGGTGATCCTCTTGTTTCTGAGTATATTAAGTTCTGTATGTTAGAAGATGTCCAGTCCCAAATTTATATAAACCAGAAATACTTGTAGAAGGCCCCAACATTGACCACCAAAACATAAATGAGATAAAAGAGGGGGGAAGAATGCGAATGAGGAATCTCAGAGAATGAACCAGCATGGTATACCACTTGGTTCTGGATGGATGCTAGTCGTGTTTTAGAAGGTATTAACTTCTGCCATTGTAGAACAAAATGAGGCAGAGAAAACAAAAAACACAAAGCAAAAAAAAAAAAAAACAAAACAAAACAAACAAAAAAAATATCTTGTATATCTCCCAAAATTAAGTTGAGTATGTTGAAGGGAATCTAGAAGTGGAAAATATATCTAGGATCTGTAATTGTAGGAATATGAAAGTCAAAAATCAAGAATCTTAAAAATGAAGAGGTGGTGAAATATTGTAGTTAAGGAGGGAAAGGAGAAAAAAAATGGAAATTTACATTCTAATATAAAAACGAGTTGTCGGGATCCCTGGGTGGCGCAGCAGTTTGGCGCCTGCCTTTGGCCCAGGGCACAATCCTGGAGACCCGGGATCGAATCCCATGTCGGCTCCCGGTGCATGGAGCCTGCTTCTCCCTCTGCCTATGTCTCTGCCTCTCTCTGTGTGTGTGTGTGTGACTATCATAAATAAATAAATATAAAACAACAACAACAACAACAACAAAACAACAAAAAATAAAAAACGAGTTGTCAGGGCAGCCCGGGTGGCTTAGCAGTCTAGCGCTGCCTTCAGCCCAGGGCGTGATCCGGAATCGAGTCCCACGTAGGGCTCCCTGCATGGAGCCTGCTTCTCCCTCTGCCTGTATCTCTGCCTCTCTCTGTGTGTCTCTCATGGATGAATAAATAAAATCTAAAACAAAACAAAACAAAACAAAAAACACCAAAACAAAACAAAACAAAAAAAATGAGTTGTACTGATAAAAAGAAGAAAAAAAAATAGGAGGGGTACCCTCTAGTTCTATATCCTGTATATCCCTCGACTTTCCCCTGGAGCTTTCCAGTGCTGCTTGGTCAAGAACTTGCTCTTCCTCTGTTCTTCCAGCTGTTCTTCTGGGGGAGGAGCTGCTGTGCTGACTCTCTGGTGTGTGCACCTGGGGGAGCTGCCCCGCCCCCTGCCAGGTGCCCGGCTCAGTGGGAGCTGTTGACCCCGTGAGGCCTCTGTTCCCTGGCGGCCCCACCTCTCCCAGGCACAAAATGGAACAAGGAGGAACAATGACACTGGTGGCGGCCAGCTCTCCAGCCCTGGAGTCAGCTCCCTGCAGTAACTATTGCAGCTCCCAGTCCGCAGGGGCCTAGGTGCTCCTGAGGCGGCGGGGGCGCTGATTTGCACAGCTCAGGGGCACCCGGCAGCAGGAGCGTCCTCGCTGTCCTGGGCCCTCCCCGCATCCCCCTGTTCCAGGGGACCGCAGGATTGTGGGCTGTGCCCAACTGGCGCCCTGGGATCCGGGGCCTGTGCTGCTGGACCCACGCTCCCGGGGCTGCCACTCCAGAAGGGAACAGGGCTCAGGCACCTCCGTCTGGAGCTGACCGCCTGACCGCCCCGCTTCTCCCAAGGCCCCGCCGCAGGGCGCGCTCCAGCCCTTTCCCGAGCGTGGCCCGCAGTCTGTGGCGCACTCTCCCCGGGGCGCACCTCCTGTATGTTAGTGACTCTAGGAGACTGGGGGCTTCACCGCCCCTCCTGCGGTTCTGCTTGATTTCCCTGCCTTTCTGTCCTGGAAGAATCTGGTTTGGATTTTTTTTTTTTTAAGATTTTATTTATTTATTCATGATAGACATAGGGGAAGAGAGAGGCAGAGACACAGGCAGAGGGAGAAGCAGGCTCCATACACCGGGAGCCCGACTGGGATTCGATCCCGGGTCTCCAGGACCGGGCCCCGGGCCAAAGGCAGGCGCCAAACCGCTGAGCCAGCCAGGGGTCCCCCGGTAAGGATTTTTAAAGTTCCTGCTTCTCCAGGGCTGAGCTTTCCTGTCCCAGAGGCTCTCGCCACAGGCCTTTGCCCAGCTCCTCATGGGGCCCCTCCCCCACTGGGTTCTTTTCTATCCCCCCCCCACCCTTTCCTACCTTGTTAGAAGCAAAAACTCTTCTCTGTAGCGTTCCAGCTCTTCTCTCTTTACATCTCAGGTTGAATTCATAGTTTTTCAGGATGGTTTGAAAGTAATCTAGGTAAGTTGGTGGGGCTGGGTGAACTGGGGACCCTACTTCCTCTGCTATCTTCTCTGACACCTCTCTATTCCCTTCTTTAATTCGTAATGAGTCTTCATTGGTGCTCTGAGGCAACAGGATCTGATGTTCCTCCTTAGTGACCAAAGGCTTCGTTCCTTAAGGTAAAGGGTGCCACACTAACTGCTTCATGCCTCTCCCACAGCAGGAGCTGATTGCTTTCTCCAAGTTGGCTCAGGAAAGGAAGCTTTCTCCAATCCCACCCTTGTGAGCACCTGATGCAGGGCCATAGAGAAAAACCTGTAAACAACTATTAACTACTCTATCTTTGACTCCAAGGAATTCTATACTCAAGCTATTGCACACTTGGCCATTCACTAAAAAGTTTAGCTGAATTTTGTTATCCACTTGTGTCACGATTAGTGTCTCTTTTTTCAAACTCTGTCATAAGTGATATGTTCTATCTCTACTTAGATTTCAGTCTAGTTGCTTGCCCTGCAAACTTTGTTTTCTTGATGGATTTAAGAAAAATCACGAACTTGTAGATTATTATCAAGCTTCTCTTACAGTTAGGGTCAAGGTGATACTCTTTTTTTTAGTTTTATAAATCCTAGTTGGAAACCAGAAATCAGTAATTTAAAAATAAACAAAAAATTTTGTGTATATGGTTACTTTTTCTTGTGTTTTGTGTTTTTTTAATTAAAAAAAATTGAGTCTTGGGATCCCTGGGTGGCACTGCTGTTTGGCGCCTGCCTTTGGCCCAGGGCAAGATCCTGGAGACCCGGGATCAAATCCCATGTCGGGCTCCCAGTGCATGGAGCCTGCTTCTCCCTCTGCCTGTGTCTCTGCCCCCCGCCCCCTCTCTGTGACTATCATAAATAAATAAAATTTTTAAAAAAATTGAGTCTTAAAATGAAGTTATTTTTATCCAGACATTTTCATTTGATTTTACAGGTCACTGGAAACACTACCTTTTCGTATGACCTCAATACTATTTCTGGAATTGAGACCTTCTGGTTCATTCAGATGACATGAAGCTAAGCTGCATTTTATGCAAGATGTTATTTACTTGTGCAGTCCACTGGGATGAAACTTAAGGTACAAGATATTTTGGAGAAATGTTACCATTGCCAAACCATAAAACTCAACTTTTGTCCTCCTAACCCAGGGTAAAATAGTCACAAATCCTAGGCTCATTTTTCTAGATCTCTGAGTTTTAACATTTCCTGAGTCTTGACTGGGTACTTTTCAGCATCCTATTGTTCACCAATCTCAGTAATACATTAGTGCCTGAAACTTTTTTTTTTTTTTAATTCCAGGTGGGTGTCCTTAAACAAAGTCTTGCTTTAACTTTGTTGGTTTTTCATTAATATTTGTATGGGTTTCAGATGACTTAGGTAGCATAAATTTGAGCCTCAGTCTTATTAGAGAGTCAGTTTGATATTTTGAATTTCCGGAAATTCTTCTTCCTTCACATAAATTAATGTCAAAGCATTTAGTTTTTCTCACCAGTCCCGTGTGCAACCTTACTTTTTAACTTTTTATTCTAATTCATATTATCACTGACATTGTAGCTTATGTCCGCCTTTACCCCCCACATCTTGTTTATGCTTAAGAGGTTTTTCTTCTGCTCCATCTTCTCACTTATAAAATGAAAGCCCCAAGTTCCCAGTTTTAGCAGATTCTCTCAGGACAGGCACCAGATTTACATTTACATTCTCACTTCTTTGAGTTAGTGCTTTAGATTCATGTTTGATCTCTATGGCATATTAATATATAAACATAGGCCAAATTTAAAAGGAATTTACAGTTAATATTCACGTAGCCACCATCTATATCCTACTAATTAACAATTTGTTAGACTTGTTTTGTCATATATCTAATCATTTCACCATCCATCAGACCTCTTATTTTTAATTTAAAACTTAATTGTTGACATTTCTATACTTGTGCCTTAAATATATTAGCATACATACTATTAAATAAGGTTCAATATTTGTTTATAGTTTTATTTTATTTTTAAGATTTTATTTATTTATTCATGAGAGACACAGAGAGAGAGGCAGAGACATAGGCAGAGGGACAAGCAGGCTCCATGAAGGGAGCCCAATGTGGGACTCGATCCCTGACTCCAGGATCACGCCCTGGGCCAAAGGCAGTTGCTCAACTGCTGAGCCACCCAGGCATCCCAACATTACACTTAATGGAGGAAAACTGAAAGTATTTCATCTGAGATCAAGAAAAGGCAAGGATGCTCACTCTCCCCATTCCTATTCAATACAGTACTGGTAGTCCTTACTAGGGCAAAGAAGACAAAGAAATAAAAGTAATCAAAATTAAAAAGGAGGAAGCAAAACTGTCACTATTTGCTGATGATGTGATCTTATTACACATAAAAATATCCCAAAGAGGGGTGCCTAGGTGGCTCAGTTGATTGAACCTCGGAATTTTGGTTCGGCTCAGGCATGATCTCTGGGTTCTGGGATAGAGCCCTGCATCTGGTTTCACACTTGGCAGGGAGTCTGCTTGAGGATTATTTCCCTTTGTCCCTCTCCTCACTCATGTGCACTTCTCTGTCTCCCTAAAATAAACAAGTCTTTTAAAAAAAATCCTAAAGAGTCATTAAAATACTATTGGAATTAATCAGTGATTTCAGTAAGGTGGTAGGATACAAAATCAGCATACAAAAATCAATCCTCTACACTAGTGATGAAGCTTTGAAAACTATCCCATTCACAATAGTCTCAAAAACAATGAAATACTTAAGAATAAATTTAACTGAGAAAGTGTAAGATCTATACAATGAAAGCTATAAGATTTTGATGAAAGAAATTAAAGACAACAAAAATAAATGGAAAGACATCCATGTTTGTAGATTGAAAAAATTAATATCATTAAAATGGCCACATTTGGATCTCTTTGGCCCAGGGCGCGATCCTGGAGACCCGGGATGGAATCCCACGTCGGGCTCCCGGTGCATGGAGCCTGCTTCTCCCTCTGCCTATGTCTCTGCCTCTCTCTCTCTCTCTCTCTCTCTCTCTGTGTGACTATCATAAATAAATTTAAAAAAAATTAAAAAATTAAAAAAATAAAAAAATAAAATGGCCACATTACCCAAAGCCATCTACAGATTCAATACAATCCCCATGAAAATCAAGGCTTTTTTTTTTTTTTTTTTTTTACAGAAATAAAGGAAACAATTTAAAAAATTTATATGGAACCACAAAAGACCCCGAATAGCCAAAGCAATCTTGAGTAAAAAGAACAAAGCTAGAGGTATCCCAGATTTCAAACTACCTCAAAGCCATAGTGATAAACATGAAAAGACACTGGCAAAAGATAAACACATTGACCAATGTAACACAACAGAAAGCTCAGAATTAAATCCCAGCATAAATGGTCAACTAATACTTGACCAAAGAGCCAAGGATACCCAATGGGGAAAAGGTAGTCTCTTCAACAATGGTTTTGGAAAAAATTGTGAAACACATGCAGAACAATGAAATTGGACCCCTATTTCACACCATTCACAAAAATTAACTGAAACCGGATCAGAGACTTAAACATAAAGTCTAATATCATAAAACTCCTGGAAGAGGACATAGTTTATTTATTTTTGATAGTCATAGAGAGAGAGAGAGAGAGAGAGGCAGAGGCATAGGCAGAGGGAGAAGCAGGCTCCATGCACCAAGAGTCCGACGTGGGATTCGATCCCGGGTCTCCAGGATCGCGCCCTGGGCCAAAGGCAGACGCCAAACCACTGCACCACCCAGGGATCCCTGGAAGAGAACATAGAAAAGAGGCTCATAGATATTGGTTTGGGTAATGTTTTTTTAAACATGATATTAAAAGTATAAATAACAAAAGTAAATATTAATAAATGGGACTACATCAAACTCAAAAGCCTCTGGACAGCAAAAATATATGTATAAAAATAAATAAAATAAAATAAATGGACAAAATAAAAAGACAACCCAAGAATGGTAGAAAAATTTTGCATACCATATATTGAATAAATGGTTAATATCCAAAATATAGAAAGAACTCAGTCATCTTAATAAAAATTAAACAATTTAATTTAAAAATGAGCTAAAAGAACCCCTTCTAAATAGACATTTTTCCAGAGAAAAGATTTTCCAGAGAAGATATAGGGATGGTCAACAGACACATGAAAAGATGTTCATTGTTAATTATCAGAAAAATGCAAATCAAAGCCACAGTGAGATATTACTTCAAATGTGTCAGAATGGTTACCATCAAGAAGATAAGAGACAACAGTGCTGATGAGGATATGATAAGAAGGGAAACCTTACACATTGTTAGTACGAATGCAAATTGGTCCACCACCATGGAAAACAATACTATGGAGGTTCCTCAAAGAATTAAAAATAGATCTACTATACTAAGCAATAATTCCACTTCATGATATATACCCAATGGAAATGAAAACGGGATTTTGAGAATGTATAAGCACTCCCATGCTTATTGTACCATTATTCAGAATAGCTAATATATAGAAATAATCTAAATGTTCATTAATGGTACACATATACAATGGAATATAGTTCAGCCATGAAAAAGGAGGCTACCCTTCCATTTGTGACAACACCGGTAGACTTTGAACACATATGCTAAGCGAGGGAAGCAAGACAGAATAATACAAGTACTGAATTATATCATTTATATATGGGGAAAAAAAGGTTAAATCTGTAAAAAACAAACAAACAGAGAGTAAAATGCCAGCTACTTCACACTGAAAGAGATTTCCTGGCCTGCAGCTTTCAAACACCTATGACTGTAGTGAGTTAGACAGTCTCTCAAAAGTTGGTGTGGGGGTGCAGTGACAGGGCAACATACTAAACACTGAGGAACTAGCATTCCTTGAATGAAACTTTCAGCTAGCCTCACCCACATGGGAGGTAGGACCTGGCTCCACATTAGGCTGGAGGCCCAATAAAACTCACAGTCCTGAACCCTGGCACCAAGGGTCCCATGAGGGCAGCTTTCCACTGGCCTCTCCAGTAAGGGCTTGAAAAGCCATACCTCAGGAAGTTTGTAGGGGCCTTGGAAGGCACTGTCAACCTCTAGGGGACATAGGCCTTCCTGGAGAGCCCCTTGTCACTAGCTTCTCACCTCAAGGAGTTGGAATATGGTCTCAGCAGTGGTGGTGGCACCAAGAGAAGCAGGCTACTTTCCATGAGGACAAAGCTCTCCATCACTAAAATCACCACTAGGCCTTTCTCAGAGTCCTTTGAGACATTGCCTACCTAGCAGCTGTGGGGGTGCAATGGAAATGAGCTGGCCTGAGTTTTGAGGCTCAGGCATTCCAGAAGGCTAGCCTGGAATGAAGGGAGTTCAAACCTGTCTCCCCAAAAGCACTGTAGGGCCTTTGGGACACTACAGTTCCTTGAGTGCAGCTCTCCCATGGCCCCTTGTGAGTGGAAAGTCAAACATCTTGCCAAGAGCAGAGGAATCCAGGTAGTGCAAGGCTGTGGGCTTCAGTCTCAGAACCCAACTCTCCCTGATGGAACATTTCAATGAGCCCTCACAGCTGAGGGTTTTTACAGCTAGCTCCAGCCTTGGTGGTGGAGGGCCAGTGGAGAGGCCAGGTACTATTCACTGAAAAAAGCAGTTTTCCTGGCCTTCAGCTTACAAGGAGAATGTCACCGGGTGAGTTAGCCCACCTTCTCCACAGTTGTTGTGGAGGTGAAAAGACCATGCAACCTACTGAATTCTGAGGAACTAGCATTCCGTGAATGAAACTTTCAGCTAAGCATCTCCCAAGTGGGAGGTATTCCTTGGCTCCACCTTAGGCTGGAGACACAAAGGAACTCGGTTCCCTAAACCCTGGGCCGATGGGTCACATGAGGGTAGGTTTCCACTGGCCTCTCCAGTAAGGGCTTGAGAAGCTAGAACCTCAGCAAGTTTGGAGGGGCCCTGGAAGTCCCTATCCACCTCTAGGGGACATAGGCCTCCCTGGAGTGGACCTTGCGACTAGCCTCTCACCTCAGGGAGTTGGAACATGGGTCTCATCAGTGTTGGCGGCACCAAGGGTAAGTAGGCTACTTTCCTTTGTGGACATATTTTCCCTAAGCTCACCACAGTAGGGTTCTTCCAGAGGCCTGTGAGACCTTGCCTCCCCAGCAGCTATGGGGCACAATGGAAACGAACTGCCCTGAGTCTGAGGCTCAGACCTTCCCAGAAGGCTAGCTTCTCAATAAAGGTAGTTCAACCATTACCCTGGAAGGTGTGGAGCACATTCAAAAAGCGCTGGCAGGCCTCTGAGAAACCACAGTTCCTTGAGTGCAGCTCTCCACTGGCCCCTTCCATGAGGAAAGTTGAACTTTTCAGCCCACCTGGTGAGCCTGGGCAGTGCCAAGGTTGTGGGCTTCAGTCTGAGAACCAATCTCTCCCTGAGGGAATATAAACAGCCCTCACAGCTGAGGGAGTTCAGCAGCTAGCTCCACCCTTGGTGGTGGAGGGCAAGTGGAGAGGCCAGGTACTTTTTACTGAGAAAGTATCTTTCCTGGCCTTCTGCCTACAGTGAGTCTGTCACCGGGGTGAGTTAGCACACACTCTCCACAGTTGTGGTGGATGTGAAAAGACCGTGTGATCTAATAAACGCTGAGGAACTAGCATTCCTTGAATGAAACTTTCACCTAGCCTCTCCCAGGTGGGAGGTATGCCCTGGCTCCTCCTTAGGATGTAGACCCAAAGGAACTTGCTGTCCTGAACCTTGGGTCCCAGGGTCCCATGGGGGCAGTTTTTGACTGGTCTCTCCAGGAGGGGCTTCAGAAGCCAGCTCCTCAGGAAGTGTGGAGGGGCCTTGGAAAGCCCTGTTTACCTCTAGGGGACATAGGCCTACGTGCACCTTGCGACTAGCTTTTCACCTCAGGGAGTTGGAACATGGGCAGCAGCAGTGGTGGCAGTGCCAAGAAAAACCAGGCTACATTCCTCTGAGGAAAAAGCTCTTCCTGACTAAGCTTACCAACAGACATCTCAGAGGTGTCTGAGACCCTGCCTAACCAGCAGCTGTGAGGTCACAATGGAAATGAGCTGGCCTAAGTTCTGAAGCTCAGGCCTTCCAGAAGGCTAGCTTCTCAATGAAGGGAGTTCAAATGTGTCTCCCCAGAAGTTTTGGAGGGACGGTACAGAAGTGCTGTAGGACCCATGGGACACCACAGTTCCTGGAGTGCAGCTCTCCACTAGTCACATCTGTTTGGAAAGTCAAACATCTTAGCCCAGCAGCCAAGCCTGGGCAGTGGCAAGGCTGTTGGGTTAGTCTGAGATCCAGCCTGCCCTGATGGAACCTTTCGAGACCTCACAGCTGAGGGATGTTAGCAACTAGCTCCAGCCCTGTTGGTGGAGGGAAAGTGGATATGCCGGGTACTTTTCACTGAGAAAGCTGCTTTCCTGGCCTTTAGCTTACAAGGAGTCTGACACCTGGGGTGAGTTAGCACATCCTCTCCACAGTTGTTATGGAGGTGAAAAGGCCACATGACCTACTGAACACTGAGGAACTAGCGTTCCTTGAGTGAAACAATCAGCTAATACCTTCCATGTGGGAAGTATGCCCTGGCTCCACCTTAGGCTGGAGACCCAATGGAACTCACTGTCCTGAACCCTGGGCCTAAGGGTCCCTAGAAGGTAGCTTTTCACTGCTTGATGTGCTTGAGAAGCCAGCTCCTCAGGAAGTTTGGAGGGGCTTTGGAAGGCCCTGTTCACCTCTAGAGGGCATAGGTCTTCCTGGAGTGCCCCTTACGACTAGCTTCTCAGGGCACTCCTGAGAAGGAGTGTTAGAACATGGGTCTCAGCAGTTGTGGCAACACCAAGTGAAAGCAGGCTACACCCATGTGAAGACAAAGCTCTCCCTGACTAAGCTCACTACTAGGCCTCTCTCAGAGGCCTCTGAGACCCTTCCTACCCGGCAGCTGTGGAGGAGCAGTGGAAATGATCGGGCTTGAGTCTGAGGCTCAGACCTTACCAGAATGCTAGCTTCTCATGGTGGGAGTTCAAAGGTGTCTCCCTAGAATATTTGGAGAGGCAGTACAAAAGCGCCATAAGGCCTCTGGGACACCACAGTTCCTTGAGTGCAGCTCTCCATTGGCCCCTTCCATGAGGAAAATTTAATCTTACCCCAGCAGACGAGTCTGTGCGGTACAAGTCTGTGGGCTTTCCTCTGAGAACCAAGCCCTCCCTTCTGTGAGGAAAGCTTAACCTCTTACCCCAACAGACAAGTCTGTACAGTACAAGGCTATGGGCTTTCGTCTGAGAACGAATCCCTCCCTGATGGAACCTTTCAACGAGCCCTCACAGCTGGGGGAGTTTAGCAGCTAGCTCCAGCCTTGGTGGTGGAGGACCAGTGGAGAGGCCAGGTACTTTTCACTGAGAAAGCAGCTTTACCTGGCCTTCTGCTTACAAGGAGTCTGACACCGGGGTGAGTTAGCACACCCTGTCCACATTTGTTTTACAGATGAAAGACCATAGAACCTACTGAATGCTGAGAAACTAGTGTTCCTTGAATGAAACTTTCAGCTACTCCTCCCAGGTCAGAGGTATGCACTGGCTGCACCTTAGGCTGGAGACCCAATGGAACTCGCTGTCATGAACCTGGGCCCAAGAGTCCCTGTGGGCAGCATTCCACTGGCCTCACAAGGAATGGCTTTGGAAGCCAGCTCCTCAGGAATTTTGGAGGAGTTTCGAAGGCCCTTTCACCTCTAGGTGACATAGGCCTTCCTGGAGGGCCCCTTGCAACTAGCTTCTCACCTCAGGGAGTTGGAAGGTGGGTATTAGCAGTGGTGGTGGTGCCAAGTGAAAGCAGGCTACATTCCTCTGAGGGCAAAGCTCTCCCTGCCTAAGCTCACCACTAGGCTTCTCTCAGAGGCCTGTGAGAATCTACCTACCCAGCAGCTGTAGGGCCCAATGGAAATGAGCTGGCCTGAGTTCTGAAGCTCCGGCCTTCCAGAAGGCTAGCTTCTCAATGATGGAAGTTCAAACCTGTCTCCCCAGAAGGTTTGGAGTGTGGTCCAAAGAGCTGTAGGTTCTCTGGGACACCACAGTTCCTTGAGTGCAGCTCTCCCCTGGCCCATTGTGTGAGGTAAGTCAACCCTCCCAGCCCAGCAGATGAGCCTGGGCAGTGGCAAGTCTGGGATTCAGTCTGAGAACCAGGCCCTCCCTTAGGTCACATTTCCATATGCCCTCACAGCTGAGGGAGTTTAGCTAGCTCCAGCCTAATGGTGGAGGGCTAGTGGAGAGGTCAGGTAATTTTTACTGAGAAAGCAATTCTCCTGACCTTCTGCTTACTAGAATTCCACAGATCCTTGAATGCAGGTTTTCACTAACTTCTTCAAAAAGAAGATAGACCACTCTCCCCCCAGCCTATGTGCAGTGGAAAGGTGGTCCGCTTCACTTTGTAAGATAGGCCTACCCAGAGTTACCCTTCAATGAGCCCTCACATCTGAGGGATGTTAGCAGCTAACTCCACTCGTTGGTGTGTTGGTGTGTTGGCGCAGTGGAAAGGCCAGGTACTTAACACTAGAAAGAAGCTTTCCTGGCCTGCAGTTTGCAACTAGTCTATCATCAGAGTGAGTTAGAACAACCCTCAACAGTTGATGTGGTGGTGAAATGACAACGAGACATAGTGTACTCTGAGAAACACGTGTTCTACGAGGGAAACTTTCAGCTAGCCTCTGAAATGTAAGTGGCAGGCCCTAGCTCAACAATAGGCTGGCGGTCCAATGGACCTCCCTGTGCTGGACCCTAAGCAGAAGCTTACCTTAAGGTCAGCTATCCACTGGTCTGTCAATGAAGGGCTTTAGAACCTAGCTCCTCAGTCAGTTTGGGGGGGCCCTGTAAGGTGCTGTACACTTTTAGAGGACATTGGCCTTCCTGAAATGTCCCTCTGACAAGCTTCTCACATCAGGGAGTTTAAATCATATGTCTCAGCAGTGGTGGCAGTGCAAAGGGAAAGCGGTCTACTTATCGCTGAGGACAAAGCTTTCTCTGAGGGAAGCTCTGCATTAGATCTCTCACATAGGCAATTTAGACCTTACCTTCCTAGCAGCTGTGGAGACGAATTGGAAATGACCTGGCATTAATTCTGTGACTCAGGCCTTCCTAGCCGGCTAGCCTCTACATCAAGGGAGTTTAAACCTATATCTACAGCAGTTTTGGAGACCTGGTAAATATCTGCTATAGGGCCTCTGGGAAGCCACAGATCCTTGCATGTAGGTTTCCACTAGCCTCTTTAAATAGTAAGTAGACCCCCTCTTGAAAGGTTGCTTTCGGGCAGTAGGTAGGTGGTCTGCTTCCCTTTGAAGCTAAGCCTTCCCAGACATACCCTTCAATGAGCACTCACACCTGAGGGAACCTAGAAGCTGGTCCCATACAATGGTGTGGCGGTACAGTGGAAAGCCAGGTGTTTAACAGTGTGGAAGATTGTTCCCTGGCCTGCAGCCTGCAACTAGCCTACTACCTGAGTGGTTAGAACCTCTCTCAAAGGTTGGTGTGGAGGTGCAGTGACAAGGTGAGATAGCATACACTGTGACACAAGCATTCTACAAAGGAAATTTCAGCTAGTCTCTGCCTGAGGCGGGGGGCGGGGGGTTAGCTATTGCTCAAAAATAACCAGGCAGGCCCAGTGGAAGTAGATGTTCGGGACCTAGGGCACAGGCACTCCAGGAACGCCCATGTCGCTGAGAGGTTTTCAGGGCCTCTGAAATCCTTCAAAACTTCTTGAGCTGATTCTCCAGCCTCTCATAGAGAAGTCAGTAGAAAGACGATATAGGGATCCCTGGGTGGCGCAGCGGTTTGGCGCCTGCCTTTGGCCCAGGGCGCAATCCTGGAGACCCCGGATAGAATCCCACGTCAGGCTCCGGGTGCATGGAGCCTGCTTCTCCCTCTGCCTATGTCTCTGCCTCTCTCTCTCTCTCTATGTGACTATCATAAATAAAAAAAATTTTTTTTTAATTAAAAAAAAAAAAAAAGACGATATAACGATATAACGGGACCCTTAGGCCCAGGGTTGAGGACAGCCAATTCCATTGGGTCTCCACTAAGGTGGAGCAAGGAAATTCCTCCCACCAGGGAGGGGCAGGCTGAAAGGTTCATTCAAGAAAGGCTAAGTCCAAAGCCTTCAGTAGGTCACTGTGCTCTCTTCACCTCCACAGCAACTGTGGAGAAGGTGTGTTCACTCACCCCAGTGACAGACTCGCTTCAGCAGAAGGCCAGGAAGGCTGCTCACCCCAGAGCCAAGGGTGCCAGGACATCGAGTTCCTTTGGGTCTCCAACCTAAGGTAGAGATAGGGAATTCTTTCCACCTGGGACGACGGGCTGGCTGAAAGCTGCATTCAAGGAATGCTAGTTCCTCAGCACTCAGAACGTGGCAAGGTTTTCTCACCTCCACGATAAGCTAACCGTGGAGAGTGTGCGCTAAGGCTCCGTGTAAGCAGAAGGTCGGGAAAGCTGATTTCTCAGTGAAAAGCGCCTGGCGTCTCCGATGGCCCTGCACCAGCAAGGAGGGAGCTAGCTGCTCACCTCCCTCAGCGCCCGCCCCACGGCTCCTTGAAAGGCCCATCAGGGAGGGTTGGTTCTCAGACTAGGCACAGACTTGCACCGCCCAGACTCATCTCCTGGGGGGGATGTTCGGGAGGGGCCAGTGCAGAGCTGCCCTCAAGGAACTGTGGTATTCCAGAGGCCCTCTAGTGCTTTGGGACCGCACTCCAAACCTTCCGGGCAGACACATTCGAACACCGTTCCCTTCCCTTCGTTGAGAAGCTAGCCTTCCGGGAAGGCCTGAGACTGCGAACTCAGGCCAGCTCATTTCCATTGCTCCCCCACTACTGCTGGGTAGGCAGGGTCTCAGAGGCCTAGTAGGGAGCCTAGGCAGGGAGAGCTTTGTCCACAGAGGAATGTAGCGTGCTTTCACTTGACGCTGCCCCCACCGAGGAGACCCATGTTCCAACACCCCGAGGTGAGAAGCGAGTCGCAAGGGGCGCTTGAGGAAGGTCTGTGTCACCTAGAGGTGAACAAAGCCTTCCAAGGCCCCTGCAAACTTGCTGAGGTGTGGGCATCTCAAGCCATTCCTTGAGACACCAGTGGAAAGCTGCCCCCGTGGGACCCTTGGCCCTTGGTTCAGGTCAGCGAGTTCCATTTTGTCTCCAGCCTGAAGGTGGAGCCAGGGCATACCTCCCACCTGGAAGGGGCTGGCAGAAAGTCTCAACTGGGGAGCGGGGAGCGCTACTTCCTCAGCCTTCAGTAGGTTGCATGGTCTGTTCGCTGCCCCCACACCAACTGCGGAGCGGGTGTGCCAAGCAGCCCCTGTGACAGGCTCATAGTAAAGGAAAGGCCAGGAAGGCAGCTTTCTCAGTGACAAGTCCCTGGCCTCTCCAATGGCCCTCCACCACCAAGGAGGGAGCTAGCTGCTCACCTCCCTCAGCTCTGAGGGCTCCTTGAAAGGTTGCATCAGGGAGGGCTCCATGCCCAGACTGAAGCCCACAGCCTTGCCACTGCCCATGCTTGTCTGCTGGGCCGAGAGGTTGGAGGTGAGAGGTTTCCACTCAGAGGGGGCACTCCCTTCTACTGCAGAGGTACACTCAAGAAACTGTGCTGTCCCAGAGGCCTTGCAGGGTTTTGGGATCGCCCCTCCACAACTTGTGGGGAAACCTGGTTGAACTCCGATCACTGAGAAGCTTGACTTGGGGGAAGGCCTGAGCCTCAGAACTCAGGCCACCTCATTTCCATTGTGCCCTCACAGCGGCTAGAGGGGCGGGGTCTGATAGGTTTTTTGGGAGAAGCCTAGTGGTTGAGTTAGGGAGCAGCTTTGTCCTCAGAGCAAAGTAACCTGCTTTCCCTTGGCGCCGCCCAAACTGCTGAGATACATATGGAACTCTCTGAGGTGAGAAATTAGTGGCAAGGGTCACTCCAGGAAGGCCTACGTCCCCTAGATGTGGACAGCGCCTTCCAGGGACCCTCTCAACTTCCTGAGCTGACTTCTCCAGCCCTTCCAGAAGAGGCCAGTGGAAAGCTGCTCAGGACAGTGTCATTGAGTCTCTGGCCTAAGGTGCAGCCGGGACAGTCCTCCCACCAGGGAGGGGCAGGCTGAAAGGTTCATTCAAGGAAGGCTAAGTCCAAAGCCTTCGGTAGGTCCCTGTGGTCTCTTCACCTCCACAGCAACTGTGGAGAAAGTGTGCTCACTCACCCCAGTGACAGAAGGTGTGCTCACTCACCCCAGTGACAGACTCGCTTCAGCAGAAGGCCAGGAAGGCTGCTCTCTCTCTGAAAAGTCCCTGGCCTCTCTACTGGCCCTCCACGCCCAGGCTGGAGCCAGCTGCTGCTAAACTCCCCTCAGCTGGAGGGCAGGTTGAAAGGTCCATCGGGGACGGCTTGCTTCTCAGATGAAGCCCTGCCTCGCCACTGCCCAGGCTGGTCTGCTGGGGCGAGCCAGAGGTTTGACTTTCCTCTCGGAGAGCTGCACCCAAGGAACTTGGTGTCCCAGCGGCCTTCAAGCGCATTTGGGCCAACGCTGCAGACACTTCTGGGGAGGCCAGTTGAGCCCTGTCTATTTATTGAGAAGCTGGCCTTTGGGAGGGCCTGAGCCACAGAACACAGTCCAGCTCATTTCACTTCCATTGTGACCTCACAGCTGCCGGGGAGGCTGGGCCTCACAGGCCTCTGGGAGGGGCCTAGTGATGAACTTAGTCTGCGAGAGCTTTGTCCTCAGAGGAAAGGAGCCCGCGTTCCCTTAGCACTGCCACCAAGCTGAGACACATGTTCCAACTCCCTGAGGTGAGAAGCTAGTCCCAAGGGGTCCTCCAGGAAGGCCTCTGTCACCCAGAGGTGAAAGGGCCTTCCAAGGCCACTCTAAACTTCCCGAGGAGCTGTCTTGTCTAGGCTCTCCTTGAGAGGCCAGTGGGATGCTGCCTCCATGGGACTCTTGGCCCAGGGTTCAGGACATCAAATTCCACTTGATGGGCTTCCACGCCTCCCACCTGGGAGGGTCTAGCTGAAAGGTTCATTCAAGGAATGCAAGTTCCTCAGTGTTCAGGGTGTCACGTGGTCTTTTCACCTCCACCACAACTGTGGAGAGGGTGGGCTAACTCACTCCGGTGACAGACTCGTGGTCAGCAGAACACCAGGAAAGCTGCTTTCTCAGTGAAGACTCCCTGGCCTCTCCACTGGCCGTCCACCACCAGGCTTCAGCTAGCTGCCAACCTCCCTCAGCTGTGAGGGCAGGTTGACTGGTGACCTGAGGGAGGCCCGCTTTCTCAGACTGAAGCCCTGCCTTGCCACTGCCCGGGCTTTCACCCTGGGCTGAGATGTTAGACTTCCCTCATGAAGGGGCCAGTGGGGAGCTGCACTCAAGGAACTGTGGTGTGTCCCAAAGGACTTGCAACACTTTTAGACCACACTGCAAACCTTCTGGGGAGAAAGGCCTGAACTCCCTTTACCGAGGATCTAGTCTTCTGGGAATGCCTTAGCCTCAGAACTCAGGCCAGCTCCTTTCCTTTGTGCCACTACAGCTGCCGGGGAGCCAGGGTCTCCCAGGCCTCGAGGCCTGGTGGTGAGCTTAGTCAGGGAGCACTTTGTCCTCAGAGGAAAGCAGCCTGCTTCTCCTTGGCATCACCACCACTGCTGATAACCATGCTCCAGCTCCCCGGGGTGAGAGTATCTTGTAGCAGGGTTCAGTGTCTGAAAGCGTGTGTCCCCGAGAGGTGGACAGGGTCTCCCAGGACCCTCCCCACCTTCTGAGGAGGAAGCTTTTCAAGGCATTCCTGGAGAGGACAGTGGAAAGCTGCCCTCGTTGGACCCTTGGGCCCAGGCTTCTTCAGGGTAGCCAGTTCCATTGGGTCTCCGGCCTCAGGTGAGGCCACGTCATACCTTCCACCTCAACAGTCTAGCTGACCGTTTCCTTCAAGGAATGCTAGTCCCTTGGTGTTCAGTGAGTTGCTTGGTCTCTTCAGATCCACAAGGAGTGTGGAGAGGGTGTGCTAACTCACCCCGGTGTCAGACTCATTTAATGATAAGGCCAGGAGAGCGGCTTTCCTGGTGAAAAGTACCTGGCCTCCCTACTGGCCCTTCGCCACCAAGCCTGGGGCTACCTCCTCAACTCCCTCAGCTGTGAGGGCTCACTGAAGTGGTCCCTAAGGGAGGGCGAGGGCCTGGTTCTCAGACTGAAACCTGCTGGTTCGCCACTACCCAGGATCGTCTACTGGGCTGATCTGTTCAACTTGCCTCATGGAAGGGACCAGTGGAGTGCTGCACTTAACGAACTATGGTGTCCCAGAGGCCCTCCAGTGCTGTTGGACTGCACTCTGAACCTCTCGAGACAGGTTTGAACCCCCTTCATTGAGAAGCTCGTCTTCTGGCAAAGCTGAGCTTCACAGACTCAGTCCAGCTCCTTTCCATTGCACCCCCCACAGCTGCAGGGTAGGCAGGGTCTCTTCCAGGTCTTTGGGGGGGCCTAAGCCACAGAACACAGTCCAGCTCATTTCACTTCCATTGTGACCTCACAGCTGCCGGGGAGGCTGGGCCTCACAGGCCTCTGGGAGGGGCCTAGTGGTGAACTTAGTCTGCGAGAGCTTTGTCCTCAGAGGAAAGGAGCCCGCGTTCCCTTGGCACTGCCACCAAGCTGAGACACATGTTCCAACTCCCTGAGGTGAGAAGCTAGTCCCAAGGGGCCCTCCAGGAAGGTGACATATCACCCAGAGGTGAGAGGGCCTTCCAAGGCCACTCCAAACTTCCCGAGGAGCTGTCTTGTCTAGGCTTTCCTGTATCGACCAATGTAAAATTCCCTTCTGGCCCCTTGGGCCCCGGAGTTCAGGACAGCGAGTGCATTGGATCTCCAGCCTCCGGTGGAGCCAGGGCATACCTCCCACTTGGATGGACTAAATGAAAGTTTTATTTGAGGAATGTTCTTCAGTAGGTTTCATAGTCCTTCTCCCCCCACCCCCACCCCACACCAACTGTGGAGAGGGTTTGCTAACTCACCCCGGTGACAGACTTATTGTAAGCTGAAGGCCAGGAAAGTTGCTTTCTCATTGAATAGTACCTGTCCTGTCCAATGGCCCTCCACCACCAAGGCTGGAGGTATCTTCTAACCTCTCTCAGCTCTGAGGGCTTGTTGAAAGGAAACGTCTTGGAGGGCCTGGTTCTTAGAATTAAGCCCACAGACTTGCCCCTGACCAGACTTGTCTGCTGGGCTGATAGGTTTGATTTTCCTCATGGAATGGGCCAGTGGATAGCTGCGCTCAAGGAACTGTGGTGTCCCAGACACCCTCCAGCGCTCATGGACTGCTGCTCTAAACCTTCTGGAGAGATCGGTTGAATTCCTTTCATTGGGACGTTTGCCTTCTGGGAAGGCCTTAGCCTCAGAACTCAGGCAAGCTCATTTCCACTGGGGCCTCACAGTTGCTAGGTAGTCAGGGTCTTACAGGGCTCTGAGAGAGGCGTAGTAGTGAGCTTAGCCTGGGAGAGCTGATGTGAGGAAGGGGGTTAAATTAGCCATTCACGACATCAATCCAGTTCCAGGACATCCTTACAGTTCTCTGGTGGGGGGGTGGGGGGGGGGCGGTTTGCACTGGAAAAGAGGTAAATGTTGATCCTGAATTTGTCCAGGATATTAAGGGGAAAAGGAAAGCTATGCGCAGAACTTCCTTCGGCATGTACAAAAGTTTTTTTCTTTTTCCTTTTGTTTTGTTTTTCTAGTTCAGGTATTATAGGGCACCTGGCTGGCTACTTGGGACTCTTGCTTGTGGGAAGTCGTGAGTTCCAGCCAGCACCATGTCTGTTGGATGAGTGTAGTAATCTCTTGAAACTAAAAAGCTTTTGGATGCCTGGTGGCTTGGT
The DNA here is from genome assembly GCF_011100685.1 of Canis lupus familiaris. NCBI lineage: Eukaryota > Metazoa > Chordata > Mammalia > Carnivora > Canidae > Canis > Canis lupus. Next base: position 52,026,835 of record NC_049238.1, read on the forward strand.
GGTTGGGTTGAGGCTGTCCCTTTAGAATGAGGCATAATTCCAGAGTGTGGGGTTGAGTCCAGATTGGGGTCCCCGCAGGAAGTCTGCTTATCCCTCTGTCTATGTCTCTGTCCCCTCCCCTGTGTTTCTCATAAGGGAATTTTAAAAAATCTTAAAAATCAATCAATCACAATAAAAAGCTTTGAAAAAGAAACAAACAAAAGGGACTACAGAGGACAAAGAGAACCAGTAACTATCAAAGATACATACATGTGAGCATTAAGCAGTCATAGGAAAACATAACGGTGGCAGAGGATTGGACGCTGGAGGTGACAAAGCAGCATCCTGTCTAGGTGCTAGGGCACTTTTTTTTTTTTTTTTAAGATTTTATTTATTCATGAGAGACACACAGAGAGAGGCAGAGACACAGGCAGAGGGAGAAGAAATCTCCTTGCAGGGAGCCCAATGTGGGACTTGATCCCGGGACTCCAGGACCACGCTAGGACCCTTTAACGTTTTCTGGGACCAGTAGGGACCTTTCAAAAACTTCACCCTCAGATCCAGACAAGAGAGGACACAAGCCCCTCCAGCAAGAATTCCTCTCATCAAAGGTAACTCTTATCATGTTAAGCATCACCAATTGACCATGGGCTTTTAGGGTTTCATTAAGGAGCCTCTCTCTCGGCCTTCTTCTCACCTGTATGAATCTCTGATCCCACTTCACAACATCCACCCACCCCAGCATGAAAACTGTTCCCTGGACATCCTACATCCTGAGCACTATGAAAGCTACTGAAGAGACAAGGACAAGCGAGAAATCAAGCAAGTCACGTGACTTGGGAGGCTGGAAGTCTGGCAGGTTAAAAGCATTGACCCAACAACAGAAAAGTGAAAAGAAGGGTTTTCTTTCAAGGGAATCCTTCCTCAAAAAAAAAAAAAAAAAAAGCGGGGGGGGGGGGGGGGGGGGGGGTGGCGGGAATCCTTCCTCAGTTGGCTAAACTACTTGCATTCCTGGTATTTCCTCCACCCGGAGGGCAGATGAGCTGAAGGCTGCTCAGCGGTGTTTCTTAAGGACACGTATTGCTGAGGACCTGGCTGTGGCTTGGTCGGTCGGAGGAGCCTGTGCCTCCACGCAGGATTGGCGCCCATCCCAAGGGCCAGCGCTGCGTCAGATGGGTGTAGAGATGACCTCGACAAGCTAGACAGGCCGAGGATTTAGAGGGGCTCCGGCCCTCCACTTTCACCTCCTCTGGGTCCCCGAGGACTGATCCGTGGGAGTGGGATCGCTGGATCTGCCAGTAAGAGCGTGCTTAGCTCCTATCCAGGGCCTTTCTGCAGATGGTGGCTGAGAGCAGGGCAGCACCCAGAGGGGAGCGAGTGAGGCCACGAAGGAGGTCACATCCAAAGACTCTGGAAAGGGGCAGCTCGGGTGGCTCAGCAGTTTAGCGCCGCCTTCAGCCCAGGGTGTGATCCTGGAGACCCGGGATCAAGGCCCATGTGGGGCTCTCTGCATGGAGCCCACTTCTCCCTCTGCCTGTGTCTCTGCCAATCTCTCTCTCTGTGTCTCTCATGAATAAATAAATAAAACCTTAAAAAAAAAAAGACGCTGGAAAGGATGGCCTCCTGGAAAGGATGGCCTCCAGCCTCCGGAGGCACCACCTTGACCTCCACCCCCTCAGCATCTGGGGCCTCCCAGCGGAGGACCTTGACCTCAGCTTCACTGGCACAGCCCTCCTGAACAAACACAGACCCAGGAGTGGCAAACCCTAAGTGCTTGTCTATTGGGTTGAACAAGGAGAAGAGATTGTGGAAGAGTAACTCAACCATGTGGGGGGGCTAAAAGAACATAAGAATTTTTCTTTTTCTTTTTTTTTTAATAACAAGATCTGTTTGTCCGGAATTCTCATTCTCATGCTCAACTTCCTGTCCTTGAAGATAAGAATGTCATTCACTTCCCTCCTGGTACACCCCTCCGAGGCACCTTCCAGGGGCATAGGAGGGGGTGTGCTTCTAGGAGGGAAAGGAGGGGTCAGCACACCCTCCTTCCACCTGCTGGGGGGGGGGCGTGTTTTGTGTGTTTCTTTGCTGTTGCGGCTACTTTTTAAAAGTGTCTATAGTTCAAAAAAGTATTCTGGTTTCCTTTATATCCGTCTTATCTCAGATTTGACTTTTGACAGGGGGAGGGAGGGCGGGCCACAGTTCTGCCACAGTGGAGAAGGATAAGACAGGTGCAGACCTGGGCATATCTTTTCTCTTGTGGGGGTGAGCAAAGGATTTGGATTCAGCTCTTGCAGGATGGGTTCTAATTTTCCCGTGAACAATCAGGCAAAATATCAGGTGAACAGAGGGCGAGCAAAGGTTAGAGGCACATGGACAAGATTGGCTATCGATGCTGGAGTTTCCAGAGCAACGATTTCATCAGAGGCAAGTGAATGTCAAAGATTTCTGGGGACCATGTTTATGGATGCCTTGGCAGGTAGGTCCTTTCAAATGGACAGTGCTACCATCCGGTCACTTTAGCATATTGTCTCCAGCTCCTGTGAACAGTGTGGTCATGCAGTTATAATATGGGCCTAATGGGGAGGTGGAATTGTGCCAGAGAAAGGGAGACAGCATCAAGTCATTGAGCCTAAAGCATGTCTAAGACAGTGACTGTACAGTAGGTTGAGGCAGAATAGATTTTTGTTTTGTTGGTTGGGTATCTGTGGCAATGGGGTGGATATGGGTGGCTGTTGTTTGTTTTCTGGATGAGGTGAAAGAACTCTTCAAGGGAAGTATTTGCACAAGGGGTCTGGTGGGATAGGTGGGTGTGGGTCAGTCCATTCACGGAGAAAACAGGAGAATGAGGCTTTTTAAGAACTAGGCAATGGGAGGAGTTTAGCTTTGCTCATAGCAGCAACTGGCAACTCAGCAGAAACAACAGAACATTCCCGGAATGAATGGAGTTGCAGGAGCCAGCCTGAGCATGCCCCCCCCCCCACCCTCAGGGCATGAATACACCTGGCCTTCCTTTCCCAATCCTCTGGAGGGTAGGGGGGTTGTGGGGGTGGCTGGAGGCTGAAGGGAGGTTCAGGGTAATTTATTCCAATGGGCCTCATTCAATCCTTTCATTCAAATGCACAAGGTTGTCTGTTAAAGTCAGGGACTGGGACTTCTCTCCATTGAATGGCTTTCTTCAACTCCCCCAACCATCAAGCTTCAGCTTCCAAACTTCTTCCAAACTTGGGGGGGGGGGGGGGGGGGGGGGAGGAGAGGGGAAGTGAGGGAAAGGGAAGGGGAAAGGAAGGGGAAAGAGGATGTCTGAAGAACTCCCTTGTCTGGGGGCCAAAAGAGTCCCCTCCTGGTTTCCTAACCCAGGAAACCCCAATAAAGCCTTTGGAAATCATGGATGTGGAGGATGACATCTCACTCTAATGCCTTCCAGGGGTGGGGGTGCATCTGGGAGAGCATGGCATGGTGGGGTATGCTGAATCTGAGGGGGACTTAAACTCACGACAGTGGTGTCTTAGGGTTCAGAGACCAAACACAGGCTTGGAGTGATAAGGGCAAAGGACTAAGGGAGGCCTGGCAGGGGACAATTCTGACTCATCCACCCTGGGTGAGGGCCCAGAAAGCACACTCTTTCCTCTAAAGCAACACCAACAGTTTACTGGTTCTCCATCAACCTGTCCTCCCTCTCACACCCACTTCCCAAGGGAAATCCTCAGTCTCATTCAACATAGTCACTGGCTGTTTCACAAGCCACCTTCTGTCTACTAAAAGGAAGAAGGAAGATGGACAAACATGAACCAGTTTGACAGATGTCACCTCCGCATGGAGGGGTGGGGCCTCACCGGACAAATGGTGACTCTGAGCCGTGATCCCAGGGTTCTTGAAAAAATGAAATGGAAGGAGCACCTGGCCAGCTCAGTCAGAAGAGCACTCAACTCTTGATCTCAGTCAGGGTCGTGAGTTCGAGCCCTATGTTGGGTCTAGAGATAGTGAAAAATGAATAAATGAACTTTTAAAAAATTAAGTATGTATGGGGTGCCTTGGTGGCTCAGTGGTTGAGCATCTGCCTCAGGGCATCATCCCAGTGTCCTGGGGTTGAGTCCCCGCATTGGGTTCCCTGCAGGGAGCCTGCTTCTCCCTCTGCCTGTGTCTCTGCCTCTTTCTCTGTTCGGCTCTCATGAAGAAATAAAATTTTAAAAAACTATAAAAATTAAAATTAAAAAAATGGAAAGATAATGTGGCGAGGAGGGTGTGAACATACCTAATACTGCTGAATTCTAGGCTTGGAAATGGCTAAACCACTCCATTGTAGGTGATGTCTATTTTTAACCACAACTTAAAAACAAAAGCCCCTGTCCTTGGCTCAGAGTAAGGGAGTTCCTGGGTCAGGTTGGAGGGGGTCCTGTCATCCACAGTGTGGAAAACCAGGGTTCAGCAATCTGGAATATTTTCTTCCTCTCCAGGTAGACAGACATGGTCACTGACGTCATCCCTGTAAAGGCAAGGCATGAAGGAAGAACTTCAGCATTTCAAAGCACCTTTTAGGGGCACCTGGGAGGCTCGGTGGGCTTAAGCATCGGACTCTTGCTTTTATCTGTCAGGAGGTGGCACTCTTGACTCACCTGGTAAGGCTGTGGGGACCTCTGGAAGAGGGTATCAGGCCAACATTTTCCAAGGGGCTTTATTGGCTCCAGAAAGTCAATCTGTTTCTCCAAGCTGTCTGATCTTGAGTCTATGCGTGTGTCTTAAGGATGAGATTCCAGGGGCACCTGGCCTGCTCAGTCAGTAGAGAGCATGACTCTTGACCTCAATGTTGTGAGTGTGAGCCCTACGTTGGGAGTAGAGATTACTTTAAAAAATTAAACCAGGGTGGGGTAGGGGGTGGGAGGGGGTGGAGTGGTGGAAGAAAAAGAAAAACAGATGCCATTCTAGTCAAGGCCTTGGTAATATTACCAATCCTTCCAATGGTGTCTGGTTACAAAGAGAACAGATTCCCACCCAACCTACGCGGATGATTTACAATTGTCATAACGCGGATGATTTACAATTGTCATAAAAGAAAGAATACTCACTGAGAGTTTCTGAACTCTGGAGGGTTACAGGTAGGGTGAAAAGATAAATAATTTGTTTACAAAACAATTTAATAAAATCTCTAGAGACAAAGTTTCCTTCAATCTGGAGGAGCAAACATGAGGGGATCAACACAATGCTTTGAACAAGAGTCATTAAAAATGGTCATCATTGTCCTTAGCTCATTCAGTTCCATGTTGTTTCTTTTTGTTCTATTCAAATGCAGCTTTTTCATTAGTTCTGGCAATTCATTCTTTAGTTTTATGATCTCAGGGTGACCAGAAACCGGTATTTGTCAAAAGTTCTTTTCATGAATCTTCTTGAAGCTGGACCATATTTTTGCAAGGGCATCAGAACAATACCTGTAAATGTCAAAAATGGACGGTTAAAGACCCGATGATAGTTCATTATAATGCAGTCGGTAAGAAACTTTGAAATTTCTTTTGTAACACACAGCATTTTAGCAATTCGAATGTCAAGTGATGGCACTGTACCAGGACATGTTACAACTTTAGAAATTTCATTTAATTTTTGGAACAGCAACAGCATTCACGGACCCAATATAATCTAAGAGGGTTTATCATTATTTGTTTGACAATGCTTCTCATGTGACCTAACACAGCAGGTAAACTACGTTAATTAGTCAAGAGACTCTATTTAGGGTTTGACTTTCTGGGAATCTGTTGAAAAATCAACGAACGAATGAACGAATAAGCAAACAGCCAGCCAGCTGGCCAGTCAGCCAGCCAGCCAAACCAACCAACCAACCAACCAACCAACCAACCAACCAACCAACCAACCAACATCTCAGAAGTTTTCATAACACGTGCCTACAAAGGATCACGGATCATTACAAAACTGAAAACTTCAGTATCTGTTTTGCCAAGGTTGCCTTAGGAGATTCTACAGGAGGTTATAGAGTTGTCACCAAAATGTAGCTCCAATACTGAGAAGTTTTCACTCTCTTATTTAGGTAAAGACCAGATAAAAACGAATATAAAAACCTTGTTGTTCCAGGCAGGTAAAGGAAAAAAAAATGTCTTTTCTTCTCTGTTCACAATCTCTTATGCAGAGTAGACTAACAATGCAAGAAACCCTTGTCGTTTTAACAGAAAGAAGAGCCAAATCTCAATGTTATACCAGTGTACTTGTAAAACTTCTCCTAATCTCAGTCAGTCCTGACCATACATAGAATTCCTTTTCAAAACATCTCCCTCAGAAACTCCTTCTACAATGTCATTTTTCATTCAGAGTCAGTCTTAAGTTTTCTTTCTCTAAATAGCCAGGCTCTGGGACATTTGAGTCCTGGGATGGAGTGCCATATTGGTCTTCTTGCATGGAGCCTGCTTCTCCTGTCTCTGCTTCTCTCTTGCCTCTCTCTGTGTCTCTCATAAATAAGTAAATAAATTCCTTTAAAAAAAATAGGGACGCCCAGTGGCTCAGCAGTTGGGCCTCTGCCTTAGGCTCAGGGCATGATCCTGCTTCTCCCTCTGCCTATATCTCTGCCTTCTCTCTGTGTCTTTCATGAATAAATAAATAAATAAATAAATAAAATCTTTAAAAAAAAATAGCCAGGCTCATTTCAGGACAAAATTATTTTCTTTTCCCTCAACAACAAAAAAAATGTATTCTCATGCCTTGTGCCTCTTCTACACGTCTCCTCCATTCTCACACACGGAGTTGTTTTCCTTATTGTTTTCCAGTAGTCTCGATTCCATGCGGCAGACTTTTTTTTTTTTTTTTAATTTAATTTATTTTTTGTAGAGAGAGAGAGCATGTGAGTGAAGAGGGGAAGGGGGAGAGGGAGGGAGGGGGGGGGAGAGAGAGAGAGAGAGAAAGTTTCCTTTCTTTTCTTTCTTTTCTCTTTCTTTCTTTCTTTCTATTAGTGGGGAGGGGGAGGGGGAGGGGGGGAGGGGAGGGGATGGGAGGGGAGGGGGGGAGGGAGGGATGGGAGGGAGGGGAGGGGAGGGGGGGGAGGGAGGGGGGAGGGGAGGGAGGGGAGGGGGGAGGGATGGAGGGATGGTGAGGGCGGGAGTTAGGGAGGGGTATGGGGGAGGGCGGGGTCTGAGGGCTGTCGGGGGGAGGAAGGAAGGACAGAACAGATCCTCCTCCTCTCCTCTCCTCTCCTCTCCTCTCCTCTCCTCTCCTCTCCTCTCCTTTCCTTTCCTTTTTTTTTTTAAAGATCCCAGACCCGGTGATCATGCCCTGAGCCAAAGGCAGATGCTCAACCACTGAGCCACCCAGACGTCCCCCATCTGGCAGACTTTTAACTCCTAGAAGCCTCAGTCTCTGGTGAAAAGTCAGTAGGAGCCAAGGGCACACTATCTATTGTACCAGAATTCTTTAGATTAGCAAATATATGAATACATGTCATAGTTTTTAGAAACACAGTGTTTATAATACAATTTTTAAGAAAGCATGAAATATGTTTACTAACACTCAAGTATCTGCAGTTTTCCTGAATAAGACAAAAGATGAAAAGAAAAAAGGGGGGAGGGAAGAAAAGGGGGAGGAGGAAGGAAAACAAGGAAACAAAAACCACCTTGGGTGTCTTAGTGACTCATGCTTTAGTTTTTTACCTTATGATGAAAAGACATAGGTATCCGATGAATTCAACCCAATTTGCCAATTAACCTAGCACAACTTCAAGCTTCAGGTCACCAAAGATTTTGGAAGCTATTGCAAAGGTTTACCTATAAGCCTTTTTAAAAATTATTTTACCTATTTGCTCTTAACAATGAAAAGTATATGAGAGAGACCAAATTGACCATTTTAAGTAGTTTCTGTGGATAAATCACAATAGATACAACTCAACTAATCCTTGGAGGTAACAGCAAAGTTGAGTAGGGCCCTCCCTTGGGCCTGGATCCTCCAGCGTCCAGGTTGGTTCAGGTGGAACAAGGGTATAAGTAGTTCTCATTTTCTTTTGTGTGCCTGTTGCATAATGAGACAGCAAACGTGGTTTCTTTGTATAAAGGTGACGGAGGGGTCTATTTCCATCATCACCATTCCAGGCTCACAAACTGTGATGGGAGTGCAGCACATTCCACCACCCACCCCAAGGACTTATAAGGCAGGCAGAACTGAAAATCAAATGATTTTATAACTCAAGGGGGCAGGTGGGGGAAGGTAAAGCTGGTTATCTGTATGATGTGTGATGTTGATAGCTCCAAAGACACGTCTTTTTAAAATAAACCAACAACCTTGAATTGGCTTGAAAGCCGCATATGTCGCCCCCGTGTCCACTAAAGAGTCAGTCGATTTGTTCCCCACTCCCACTATCAGGCTCTCGTGGGAAAGTCTGAAGTGGGTGGTTTAAGTCCAGGGGAGCCCTTGGGCCCCTTCCTGCCTGCTGATTTGGGAGGTACTCTAATGTGAACCTCAGAAGGAGGTGGCCCAATGACTTGAGGTGATTTTTGCTCCTTGGTGGGGGTGGGGAGGGGGGAGGGGGGATGGCACTGGAGGCACCTGGGATGGTAAAGGATTTGACCACTCCAGCCACAAGAGTGGTGCAGAAACAGGGGGAGGGGGAGGGGCCGCCACAAGCCAGTTATCCCTGTGGTAACTTTTGACACCTCCTGCTTAAAACCCCGAAAGTCAGAAGGATCGTGAGGCCCCGCTTTCACGGTCTGTATTCGTATTCGTACTGGAAATCAAGATCAGGTGAGCTTTTGCCCTTCTGCTCCACGGAGGTTTCTGCCCTCCCTGAGCTCGCCTTAGGACACCTGCCGTTACCGTTTGACAGGTGTACCGCCCCAGTCAAGCTCCCCACCTGGCATGTCCCGGGAGCGGGCTGTGCCCTGCCGGTGCAGCCGGGCGGTGGGCGCCAGAAGGGAGGGCCCCTTGAGGCTCCCCCCACCACCTGGTCAGTGAAAAAACCGTAAGAGTAGTGGTATTTCACCTGGCGCCCGCAAGGCGGGTGGGCCCTGCCGGGGCGGGGGTGGAGGGGGGCTTCCCACTTCCCTGCGGCAGACCTGAGTCCAGCTCAACAGGGTCTGCTTTCCCCGCTCGCTCTGCCCAGCCCGGTCCCGCGGCGGTGGTTTCTCTGGGTAGTGGGTAGGGACAGTGGCCATCTCGCTCGTCCAAGCAGGCGCCTGCCGCTACCTTAAGAGAGTCCTAGTTACTCCCGCCGTTTACCCGCGCTTGCTCCACTGCATTTCTTCACTTCGACCTTCAGAGCACTGGGCAGAAGTCACGTCGTGTCAACCCCCGCCGCAGGCCTTCGCCGCGCACTGTTTAAACGGTCGGGGGCCCGGGTCCGCACCGGTTCTAAGTCGGCCGCTAGGCAGCGGCGGAGGGGAGGGGAGGGGAGGGGAGGGGAGGCGCAGCTCCATCGCTGCCTGGGGGGGTCCCCGCGGGGGTGGGGGCGAGGGGAACCGGCGCGCTGACCGCCCTGGCGGAGAAGACGGGGACAGGACCTCCTGCTGCCGGCGGAACATCCCCGCTGGGCGGGGCGCACGGCGTTCCCCAGGCTCCCACCGCGGTGGGGCCGCGATGCCCGCCGCAGCCGGGGCGATCCATGGGAAGGGCCCCCCTAGGGTCCAGAGTCGCAGCTGCTGCCGGTTCCCCGGTGCTCGGCCCCGAGCGCCCGCGGGGGAGGGGAAAGGGGGGGAGGGGAAAGGGGGGGGAGAGCTGGGGTAGCCTCCCAGGGTGGGGCAGAGGAGCGCCCTGGGAGCGGGCCTGGGCGGGGGTGCCCCAGATGGGGGGGGCGGCAGCGCCTTGTCCAGCGGGGGAGAGCCCAGCCCTTAGGGCCAATCCGTATCCCTGACTTCGGGATCCAGCTTGCCGACCTCCCTTCCTACATTGTTCCAATACGCCCGAGGCTGTTCACCTCGGAGACCTGCTGCGGATCCCGCACTGCCTGGCGGGAGATTTACACCCTCTCTCCGATTTTCCAGGGCCAGCGAGAGCTCGCGGGACGCTGCGAAACCCCGAAACCCCGAGGCTTTCCAAGGCCCGGCCGGCGGGGTGCTGGGGGCGGGTGGCGCTGTAGGAGGAGCGGCCTAGGCCCCCCCCGCCCCGCCCCGCCCCAGGACCCCTCGCGGCAGTGGGCGCAGGGAGGGGATGAGCGCAGCCGCCGTCTGCTCCCGGGGCGCCGGGATTCCTTGAGGGCTGCTGGGGGGGGGGGGCGGGGGTGTCTGTAATACTCGGGGAGTGGGCCGCCCTCCAGAGAGAGTGGGGCCCCAGCCAGCTTCCCGCCGGCCTTCCCAGCACACCACCGCAGCGGGAATCCGCCTGGCAGGTCGCCGGAGAGGAGGCCCCGCGGGCCGAGCCCCCCTCTGGGGAGGAGGGACGTCAGGAGAGGGAGGGTGGGTGGAGGGGTCGGGAGGAAGGGGGCGGGAAAGGTCCGGCGGGGTTGAATCCTCTGGGCGAACTGCTCGGACCCCACCCTTTACCTCTTAAGGGTTTCACACCCTCTGGAACTCTCTCTTCGAAGTTCTCTTCAACTTTCCCTTAATGGAATTTGTTGACTACGGGTCTCCAGCTCCAGCCGTGTTTGGCCTTAGATGGATACACCACCCACTTTGGGCTGCCTTCCCAAGCAACCTGGCTCCCCCAGGACCCGGCGGGGGTGGGGGCGCCGCCGGCCTCACGCAGTCCCGCAGTCCCGGGCTGCGCCTCCATCACCCGCCCCCGCCGCCCCTGGGAGGGGGTCTTGCGCCGCCACGTGTCCCGCGCCCCACCGCAGGCACCGATTCCGCGCTGCGCTCTTCCCTGTTCACTCGGGGCTGAGGGAACCCGGGTTAGTTTCTTTCCCTCCACTGACTAATACGCTTAAATTCAGCAGGTCGCAGGTCGCCAGGTGTAGGGCGCGCGTGGTCAGGGCTCGAGGTGGCACAGGAAAGGCCACCGCGAGCACACCGGGGCGGCGGGCAAGGGAGCACAAGCCGGCGCAGGCCAAGGGCCCTGCCAGGCTTGGAGGGCGGGGAGGCGACGCGGGAAAAGGAGGGGAGCGGGGTGCGGGCACCGCGCGGTGCACGGGGAGACGCGGTGGGGGGCGTCGGGAGCCGCGGTCGCCCCCAAGCGCCGCCCGCAACCACGCGCCCCGCCACTCGCGGGACACCGGGTCTCCTCCTCCTCGCCCGGGACGTCCCCCAGCGCCCTCCGCCGAAGGGCTCCTCGCCGGAACCGACGGCGGCGCCTTCCCACCGACACCCCTCCTTCCCTGTCCACCCTGATCACTGCGGGAGCAGCCGCGCGCCGGGGGGGGGGGGGGGGGCGCGGGGCAGCAACGGGGCGGCCCGGGCGGCCACCAGGGCACAGGTCCCCGGACGCGGCCCGCGGGCCACTCCGCCCTGCGCGAGCCTCTCGGATAGGGCGAAGGCCAGGATCGCCAGCGGGAGGGAGGGGCGGCGCGGACCCCGGAGGCGGAGGCGCGGCGGCGGACTGGGTGGGGGGAAGAGGGGACCCCGCCAGGACCACAAGCAGACAAGCAGCCGCCGCCTGGGGAGCGGAGGCAAGACCCACGGTGTTCCGGACCCAGGCCTCCCGACCGCCCCCCTCCACGGACCACTATCCACCGGCAGCTCGGAACCGCAACCCCCCCCCCCCAGACACAACCCAAGGCCGCGTGCATGGGGAGGGATCTCCCCCAGAGGGAACCGCAGCAGCCACGGCCCTCCCCGCAGCACGAGCCCTCCCCTCTCCTTCTCTCGGGGCGCCACCGGCCCCCCCACCCCCGCCGCAAGTCCCGCTGGGTTCTCACTCCCACGGACCTTCCACTGTCCCTACAGCAACCCTATCATCCCCCTATCCCTAGTACTACACCTACCCTTAACCTTACCCCTATAACTACCCTATCCCTATCCCTAACCCTACCACCTCCCATACCCAAGCTTTAACTCTACAACTATTTCTACCCATAACCCTACACTGAGCCTTGCCTTACCCGTAAATCCAGCCATACCCCTACCCTTAAAACTACCCCTGCACCTTAACCTACTCCTATTCTTACTGCTACCACTACCATACACCTACTTGTACCCCTAAACGTAACTCTAAGACTATCCTTACCCCAACAACTACCCCTAACCCTACTCCTACCCCTAAACCTAACCCTATTCTAATGGTACCCGGAAAACTAAACCTAAATCTATATCTGACTTTACCCTTAGCCCTACACATACTCCTAACCCTCCTCTTACTCTTATCCCTACACATACAATTAAACCCACCCCTACTCCTAATGATATTACAACCCCTAGCCCTACACCTACCCATAACCCAGCCCCTACCCCTTTACCCCCAAACCCCTAACATAACCTACAACTATCCCAAGCCCTATGCCTACCCCTACCCAGAGCAATAAACCTATCCCTACACCACCGTAAAATCACTCCTACACCTACCCATACCACTACGCCTAAACTATCCCTACACCTATCCCAATCCATACCCTTCAACCTACCCTAACCCTACACCTACCTCTACCGCATCCTTATGCCATTGTCTGCCCCTTCTTAACCCTAACCTACCACTACCCCTACTCTTTCTGAACCCAATTCCTATCACTACACCTATGCCTACTCCTTGCCTGCCACTTCCCCTAACTCTGACCCTAGCCCTACACCTTACCCCTAACAGTACTTCTAACCCTATCCTACCTTTATAAGTAACACTAACCCAGGTCCTACCCCTACCCCTGTATACTTAAACCTATCCCTACATATAACCTGATGCCTTCCACTGTCCCTACTACCACCAGTATCCCTATACCTAACCCTATCCCTACCCTTTCCCCTATCCCCAACCTTAATCCTATTCTTACAACTACCCCTACCCCTACACTGTCCTTTCCATACCAGTAGCCCTACCCATAACCCTGTCCCTACACCTTCTACTACACCTAATCCATCATCAACCCCATTCCTGCCCATCCCCCTACTCCTAACACTACACCTATACTTTCCCCTATCCATGCCTGTCACCATACCCCAACCTCCATTCCTACCTTGAACCCTACACATACCTCTACTTCTACCCTTAACTGTACCCCTAACCCATCCGAATCCCTAGACCTAACCTTAACCCAACCCCTTCTTCTAACCTACCCATAGCCCTACCCCTAACCCTTGCCACTACCCCTAACCCTAGATCTATTCCTAACAATACCTATACCCATAACTCTACCTCTGCCCCTACCCCTACACTTATCCATATGCCTACCCCTACCAATAACCCTATGACTACTGTTATCCCTAACCCCACAGAACCCTATCATCCCCTGATCCTTAGTACTATACCTACCCCTAACCTTACCCCTATACCTACCCCTAACCTTACCCCTATACCTACCGTACTCCTAAATCTAACCCTACCATGTCTCATAACCATAGCTTTAAATCTATAACTATTTCTATCCATAACCCTACACTGCCCCTTCCACTACACGTAAACCTAGCCACACCCCTACCCCCAAAACTACCCCTACACCTTAACCTACTCCTATTCAAACTGCTACCACTACCATACCCCCATCTGTACCCCTTTACATAACCCTACAACTACCTTTACCCCAACAACTACTCCTAACACTACTCCTACACTACCCCTAAACCTAACCTTACTCCTACCCCTATTGGTACACCAAACCCTACTCCTAAATCTATACCTAACTTACCCCTAGCCCTATACCTACCCCTAAACTTATCCCTATGTCTACCCGTTCCCATAAGCCTAACCCTACCACTTCTCATGCCTGTTGCTTTAACTCTATAACTACTTCTACCCATAACCCTACATTATCCCTTCCCGTATCCCTAAAACTAGCCATACCCCTACTGCTAAAACTACCTCTACACATAACTCTAACCCTACCCCTAATCCCAACATGTATCCCTATGAGTACCCTTACCCTAACACCTACCCCTAACCCTACTCCTACACCAATCCCTAAACCTAACCTTACCCCTACCACTAACATACTCCAACTACCCCTATCTTTATACTTAACTATACTCCTAGCCATATGCCTATCCCTAAACCTTCTCCTACCCTTACCCTTACTAATACCCATACCATTAAACCTAGCCCTACACCTAACCATATGCCTACCCCTACAACTACTCCTACCTGTACCTCTAAACATACCCCTCTCCCTACACCTATACCACACATTAAACCCATTCCACCCCCCACCCAAACTCCTTCCCAAACCCTTCCCTAACCCTACCCATAACACTTCCACTACAGCTTCCCCTGCCCCTACCCCACCACCTACCAATACCCCCTTTTCTACCCCAATCCCTGACACTACACACATCGCTTTCCCTACCCCCACCCTTAACACTAAACTGACCACTATCCCTACCACTACTTCATTCCTTAACCCTACCCCTACCCTACCCCTACAATGAACACTAATACTAAACCTAAAACTACCCCTATCACAAATCCTATCCCTACCCCCAATCCTACCATTATTCCTACTTCTACACCTAACCCCACCCCTATCCTTAACCCTAACCCTACTCCTACCCCTAACTCCAAAATTACCCCTACCCTTAATCTTACTATCGCTACCCCTACTCCTAATGCTACCACTACCCCTAACCCTACATCTACTCCTAAATCTACCTCTACCTGTACACCTGCCCTAACACCTACACCTAGCCATACCACTAGCCCTAAATGTACTCTCACCAATAACCTAATGCTACACCTGCCCCTCCCATAACCCTACTCCAAATGCTAACACTACCCCTAACCCTAATCATACTCCTACCCCAAAACCTATCCTATACCTACCCCTACTCCTACCTCTACCCTTAATCCTACTCTTTTTTTTTTTTTTTTAATTCTTTTTTTTTTTTTTTTTTTTTATTTATGATAGTCACAGAGAGAGAGAGAGAGAGGCAGAGACACAGGCAGAGGGAGAAGCAGGCTCCATGCACCGGGAGCCTGACGTGGGATTCGATCCCGGGTCTCCAGGATCGCGCCCTGGGCCAAAGGCAGGCACCAAACCACTGCGCCACCCAGGGATCCCTTAATCCTACTCTTAAAACATCCCCATCCCTAACACCAACCGAAGGACTAGCTATTCATGTACCTCTGCTCCTAAACCTACCCATAAACCTGTAGGAGTAGGTACACCTACAGCTATCCCATCCCCTGCACCTCCCGCAAACCTACATATATCTACCCCTAACCCTACACCTACCACTAACACTACTCCTATTCCTATCCCTACACACACCCTTGCTCCTACACTAAAACTATGCCTAGCCCTACCCCTAAACTTACTCCAACCCTACCGCTAAAGCTACCTCTACCCCTTCCTCTACATGTACACCTAACCTTAAACTGCCCGTGCACAGACAGCTACCCGTAACCCTAAACCTACTCCTGTCCCCACCCTACACTTAACTCTCCCCCAACACCTATGAATACCCCAAACCCTATCCCTAAACACACCTGTACCCCTACCTCTAAAGGTAATCCTACCCCTACCCCTACACTATTCCTTATTCCTTCCCTCTACTCCTACCTCAAACCAAACTGCTAGCCATACCTCTAACCTAATCCTACCCCAATGCCACCCCTAAGCCTACCCCTACCCGTACACCTACTGCTTACCCTATCCCCAACCCTACACCGTCCTCTACACTTACTCCTTAAAATACACTTACCCCACCCTTACCCCTCTCCCTTACCCTGTAGGAGTAGGTCCTCCTACAGCTAACTTTTCCCCTACACCTCCCACAAACCAACATATACAACTAGCCCTAACCTGACACCTACCACTAGCCCTACCCTTACTCACACCCCTACTCCTACCTTAGCACTACACATAGCCCTACCCCTAACCTTAATCCTACCCCTACAGCTAAACCTACACCTCCCACAAACCAACATATACAACTAGCCCTAACCCTACACCTACCACTAGCCCTACCCCTACTCACACCCCTACTCCTACCTTAGCACTACACATAGCCCTATTCCTAATCTTAATCCTACCCCTACAGCTAAACCTACCCCTACAATTACCTCTTCCCCTACCCATACACCTAAACCTAACCCTAACCCAAGCCCTCCTCTTACACCTACAGCTACCTATAACCCTAAACCTACTCCTAACCCTACCTCTACACCTAACAAATCTCCACCAATACCTACGACTACCCTGAACCCTATCCCTAAACATCCTCTATCGCTACCCCTACCCCTAAAGCCTATCCTAACCCTACCCTTACCCTTACAGCTACACTATTCCTTACTCCTAAACTTACCTCTACTCCTACCTCTAACCCAACTGTGAGCTGTACCCCAACCCCACCCCTCAAATACCCCTAACCCTACCCAAACCTCTAACCCTACCCATACCTGTACACCTACCTGCCCTCACCTCTACTCCTACCCTAACTCTACACCTACCTCTACACATACTCCTAAAACTATGCTTACCCGACCCTTACTCCTACCCCTACCCGTTATCCCTACTCCTACCCTTATACCTACCACTTACACTACCCATCCACAAACCCCATTCCTTCCATTACACCTATCCCTACATCTTTATATACTCTTGCCCCTACCACTTGCTACCCACACTCCTTAACAACTTGCCCTACCCCTTCCCCTAATACTACACTTACCCATACCCTAAGTTCTACCCATACCCCTATCCCAGCCTGGACCCTTCCCTTTCCCCTAATCCTACCTTTAACTCTACCCCACCCTCTAATCCTACCTCTATCCCTGCCCCTACCTATACTTGTACTTCTACCCCTATAACTACTCCTACTCCTACCCTTAGCTCTACCCCTTCTACTCCTATAGCTCTACCTACCCTTAACCCTACCACTACTCCTACACCTGTCAATACTCCTACTCTTACCCAAACGCTACCCCAACCCCTGTCCCCATCCAGTTACTCCTACATCTAACCCCCACAGCTACCCCTAAGCATTCTATTAATCCTACCCCCAACCCTATGTTTACCCTACCCTGACACTAAAACTACCCCTACACCTAAACTAACCCTAACTTTATCCTTAGGTCTAACCCTACTTTCACCCCTAACCCTCACACTTCCCCTTCAATTAACCCAACCCCAACCCCTACTGCTATCCCTACATCTACCCGTAAACCTAATCCTATCCTACACCAACTCTGCACCTAACCATACCCCTACCTCTAACCCTACCCATACTACCACCACTACCCCAGTGCCTATCCCTACCCCTACATGTAAACTTACTCCTACCACTATTCCTACACCATCCGTAACTCTACACCTAACCTTACCTCTACAATTAACCCTAAACCTAACAATACCCCTATGCTTAACCTTACCTCTAACCCTATCACTAAAACTACCCGTAACCCTAAACTTAACACTATCCCTAATCTTATTTATTTGTTTATTTGTTTGTTTGTTTATTTATTTATTTATTTATTTATTTATTTATTTATTTATTTATTTATTTATTTATGATAGTCACAGAGAGAGAGAGAGAGAGAGAGAGAGAGGCAGAGACATAGGCAGAGAGAGAAGCAGGCTCCATGCACCGGGAGCCCGATGTGGGATTCGATCCCGGGTCTCCAGGATCGCGCCCTGGGCCAAAGGCAGGCGCTAAACCGCTGCGCCACCCAGGGATCCCTACCCCTAATCATATTTAAATATACTCCTAAAAATACTCATATACTAGTCCTACTATACAGTGCTTTTCCATTTTGCCACTACAACTACTGTGACATAGTATCTAATTCCCTTATGTGAAGGCTAGTTGAAAGCTGCATTCAAAGAATGAGTTTCTCAGAGTTTCTCAGAGTTAACGATATCGCATTTCCAATGTACCTCCAGACTTACTGTTGAGGTAGTTTCTATCTTATTTACATGAGAGGCTAGTTGCAGGATTCATTGAAGGAACACTTGTTTCTGAGAATTAAGTACAGTGTGTTTGTTTCCATTATGTCTCCAAACCTACTGTTGACATAGGTTCTAACTCCCTTATGTTAGTGGCTTGTCGAAAGCTGCATTCAAGGAACTTTTGTTTTTCAGAGGTAAGTATATTGCATTTCTGTTGAGCCTCCACACTTACTTTTGATATATGTTCTAACTCCCTTATGTTAGAGACTAGTTGAAAGCTTCAGTCAAGGACCTCTTGTTTTTAGAGGAAGTGCATTTCCACTGTACCTCCAACCAACAGTTGAGATAGGTTCTAAATCTCTTCTGTTAGAGCCTAGTTGCCAGGTACATTCAAGGAACATTGGTTTCTCAGAGCTACCCCCAGCTCTTCCCCTACCCTAACTTTACATTATCATCTACCCCACTCATACCCCTATCCCTACACCTAACCCTACTCCTACCACTACCCATCCTCCATGCCTAGCCCTTCATCTACTCCTAACGCTTCTCGTACCCCAACCCTTACTGCTACCCCTACCCGTAATGGTAATCCTACCCCAACCCCTAAATCTATAACTACCTCTACCCCTTATCCGAAACATAAACCTACCATGCACCTACCACTATACCTAACCCTACCCTTACCTCTACACCTACACTTAACCCTATCCCTACCCCTACCCATACTTCTGTCCATAATCCTACCCTACTGCTATCCCTAACACTACTCCTCCCCTATCCCTGATCCTAATCCTACCTGAACACCAAACTCTACTGCTACCTTTACTGATAAACCTACCCCTAACCCTACACCACCCATACCCCTAACCCTAAACCTACAACTACACCTACCCCTGCCCCTACACATACCCCTAAACATACCCTACCCTAATCCCAAAACTTCCTCCAACCATTTGGCTATTCCAACCCCTTCCACTAAATCTATTCCTACCCATACACCTAACCTTGCCCCTACTGCTACCCTACTCCTACTCCTAAGTCTATCCCTAACTCTCACTGGGCCCTAGTACATTCATAGATATCTTCCTTGGGGCACTCCTGCCCCAGCCCTGGGAATCTGTTCTGGGAAGATGAGCCACCCTCCACCCTGCCCCATAACATCTTTGGCTTTGAAACTAGGAACCTTGAAAATCAGCGAGGCTTAACTAGGGGAAAGCCAGAGGGCTATAGGAAACTAAAACTCTGCTCTTAAAGGGCCCTCACATTATAGGAGTCCCAGAAGAAGAGACAGAAAGGAGCAGAAACTTAAAAAAATAATACCTGAAAACTTACCTAACCTGGAGAAGGAAACAGACATCCAGGTCTAGGCAGAACAGAGAGTCCCAAACTACTGAAGACAAAGAGGTCCACACCAAGACAATTAATTAAAATGTCAAAAATTAAAGAATCTTTTTTTTTAATTTTTTTATTTATTTATGATAGTTACAGAGAGAGAGAGAGGCAGAGACACAGGCAGAGGGAGAAGCAGGCTCCATGCACCGGGAGCCCGATGTGGGATTCGATCCCGGGTCTCCAGGATCGCGCCCTGGGCCAAAGGCAGGCGCCAAACCGCTGCGCCACCCAGGGATCCCTAAAGAATCTTAAAAGCAAGAAAGAAGGGGAAGATGGTGGTGGAGTAGGAGGACCTTTGGCTCACCTCATCCCCTGAATACAACTAGATAACCATTATATCATCCTAAATACCCCAGAAAACAATCTAAAGACTAGCAGAACAAACCACAACTAAAGGTAGAGAAGAGCCCACATCAAAGGAGGTAGGAAGTACAGAGAGGTAGCTTGGGAGCGAAACAGATTGTGGCCACCACAGTCATAGAGAAGGGCAAGAGACAAGTTAGCACACAGGGGAGTACATGGGGAAAATGAATCCCCATAACAATTAGCTTGGAAAGTGAGAGGGCCCAGGTTTTGTGTAGTTCTTACAACCAGTGGGACCTAAAGCCTGCGGTTTTTTTATTTTTATTTTTATTTTTATTTTTTTATTTTTTTTTATGATAGTCACAGAGAGAGAGAGAGAGGCAGAGACACAGGCAGAGGGAGAAGCAGGCTCCATGCACCGGGAGCCCGATGTGGGATTCGATCCCGGGTCTCCAGGATCGCGCCCTGGGCCAAAGGCAGGCGCCAAACCGCTGTGCCACCCAGGGATCCCAAGCCTGCGGTTTTAAAGGTTGCATGCTTGGCTCAGAGAGAGGTCAGAGGACGTTGGTCTGCTCTTGGAGAAAAGCCAGAGCAAACAGCCAGTGGACATACAATGTGGACACAGCAATCTGAAGAGCACCTGGGGCACACAGTGGGGAGGTTACTTGCTCATCTTGGAGTGTGTTCCAGAGAGGCAGCATTCATGGAGTGACCCCTCTGGGTACAAAGGAACTAGCAGGTGTCATTTCCCTGCTCCACACCTCAGCATAAGCATGAACCCACCTGCAGGAGCCAGCATAGTGTCAATAACCCTACCTAACTGCTTAGACCAAGTCGTCCCCCACCCCTACCCCCCGCCACAAGCTTTGGGATAACCACTCCTACCCATCAGCTTGCCTCAAGTCACACACAGCAGGCCCCCTCCCTCAGAGCACTGGCCCAAATCCCTGCCCACACCATGTGTCCCCACCCAGGAGTTTTGCAGAGCCTCAGTTCTGGCAGCAGTGGCAACTGGTCTCATTTCACAAGGAGACCAGCATAGTTAGTTAAAACTCACCACGTTCAGGCCAGGGACCAACACTGCCCACAACTGCCTAAGACAGCCTCTGCAAATTACTGGCCTGAAGGATAAAGTGGCCGAGACACAACAGCAGAGCACACAGCACATATTAGAGACACTCCCAGAAGCGTCACACCCTAGGGAAAATGTACAATACACTGCAGGGAACTAGAGGGCCTCTTCTTCATAAAGTCATTCCCTCAAGGACAGGAGATATACTAACATTCCTAACATAGAGAAACAGGCATGAAGACTTAGATAAAATGAGAAGACAGAGGAATTTGTCCCAAATGAAAGAGCAAGACAAGGCCATGGTGTGAGATATAAGTGAAACACATAGGTAATATGCCTGATGGAGAATTTAAAGCAATGATCATAAAGATACTTGCTGGACTTGAGAAAAGAATGGAAGATATCAGTGAGACTATTAACACAGAGATAGGAATAATCTAGCAGAGATACAGGGCTCAATAAACAAAGTGAGAAAATGCTTGATGGAATGAACAACAAGATGGAAGAAACAGAGGAACATATTAATGATCCAAAAGACAGAGTAGTTGAAAGTAATCAAGCTGAACTAAAGAGAGAAAAAGAATCATGCAAAATGAGAATAGACTTAGGCAACTCTGTGACTCCATCAAACGTAACACTCATATTATAGAAATCCCAGAAGAAGAAAAGAGAAAAAAAGGGGGCAAAGAATTTATTTGAAGAAATAGCTGAAAACTTCCTTAATCTGGGAAGGAAACATATCCAAATTCAGAAGGCACAGGGAACCCCTCCAAAAAATAAACAAAAGCAGATCCACACTAAGACATAAAGAAAAAATATTAAAGGAATAAGACAAAAGAAGTCAATAACTTACATGGGAAACCCCATAAGGCTATCAGTGGACCTTTGAACAGAAACTTTCCAAGCCACAATATATTCAAAATGCTGAATGGGAAAATCTGGTAGCCAAGAATACTCTTTCCAGCAAGACTATCATTCAGAATAGAAAAGGAGATAAAGAGTTTCCCAGACAACAAAAATTAAAGGAGTTCATGACCAGTAACTCAGCTATGTAACAAATATTAAAGTGGACTCTGAGTAGAAAGTCCAGAAATAACAGTATGCGGTAGAGTACACAAAAGCAGTAAGAATGAACAGTCAATAACTCACAAAATAACAGGATTTAAAATATGACAACATATACCTAAAATGTGGGGAGGTGAGGAGTAAATAATGGGTTCAAACTTAAATGACCATAAACTTAATATAGACTGCTATATGCAGGAGATGTTATATATATACCTAATGGTAACCATATAACAAAAACCACTAATAAACCTGTAAACTAAAGAGAAAGAAATCCCAATATATCACTAAAAACAATCAGCAAACTATGAAAGGGAGAAACACAAGAATCAGAGGAAATCTTCAGAACCAAAAAACAAGTAATAAAATGGCAATAAATACACATTTATCAATAATCACTTTGAATGTAAATGGACTCAATGCTGCATTCAAAAGGCACAGGGTGACAGAATGGATTAAAAAAGAAGACCCATCTATATGCTGCCTTTAAGAGACTCATTTTAGATATCCTTAGGACACCTGCAGATTGAAAGCAAGGGGATGGAGTAACATCATCATGCAAATGGATATCAAAAGAAAACCTGGAAAAAAAAAAAACAAAACAAAACGAAAAAAAAAAAAAAAAAAACAAAAAAAGAAAACAAAAGAAAACCTGAGTAGCAATACTTATATCAGACAAAATAGACTTTAAAACAAAGACTGTAGCAAGAGACAAAGAAGGGTACTGTATAATAATAAACAGGACAATTCAACAAGAAGATGTAACAATTATAAACATGCACCCAACATGGGAGTATTCAAATACATAAAATAATTAATAACAAACATACAGGAACTAATTGATAATAATACAGTAATAGTAGGGGACTTTAACACTCCAATTACATCAATGGACAAATCATCTAAACAGAAAATTGACAAGGAAACAAAGGCTTTGAATGACACCCTCAACCAGATGGATTTAACAGATATATTCAGAACATTTCATTCTAAAACAGCAGAATGTACATTATTTCTAAGTGTACATGGAACATTCTCCAGAACAGATCACATATTAGGCCACAAAACCAACCTCAAAAATTCAAAAAGATCAACATGATATCATGCATCTTTTCTGACCACAACACTATGACACTAGAAGTCAACCACAAGAAAAAATCTGGAAGGACCACAAATACATGGAGGTTAAATAACATGGTACTAAACAATGAATAGGCCAACAGGAAATAAAAGAAATTAAAAAGCACATGGAAACAAATGAAAATGAAAACACGATGGTTCAAAACCTTTGGGATGCAGCAAAAGCAATTCTAAGAGGGAAGATTATAGCAATACAGGCCTACCTCAAGAAGCAAGAGCAACAAACAAAGCCTAAAACAATAAGAGAAAGGAAATAATAAAGATTAGAGCAGAAATAAATGGTAAACTAAAAAACCAATAGAACAGATCAAGGAGGGCAGCCCGGGTGGCTCAGCAGTTTAGCGCTGCCTTCAGCCCAGGGCGTGATCCTGGAGACCCGGGATCGAGTCCTGCGTTGTGCTCCCTGCATGGGGCCTGCTTCTCCTTCTGCCTGTGTCTCTGCCTCTGTGTCTCTCTCATGAATAAATAAAGTCTTTCAAAAAAAAAAAAAAGAACATATCAAGGAAACCAGGAGCTGGTTCTTTGGGAAAAAATAAATAAAAAAAAATTAAACCTTTAGCCAGACTTATCAAGAAAAAAAAGGACCCAAATAAATAAAATCATAACTGAGAGAAGAGAAATAACAAACACTACAGAAATATAAACAATTCCAAGAGAATATCATGCAAAACTATATGCCAACAAATTAGACAACTTAGAAGAAATGGATAAATTCCTAGAAACATAAAACCTACCAAAACTGAAACAGGAAGAAAGAAAATTTGAAGACTGATTACTGGCAAAGAAACAGAATCAGTAATAAAAAAAACTTTCAATAAACCAAAGTCTAGGACCAAATGGCTTCATTGGTGAATGTTACTAGACATTTAAAGAAGAGTTCATTCCTATTCTCAAACTATTCTAAAAAATAGAAAAGGAAGGAAAACATCCGAGTTCATTTTATAAGGCCAGCATTACTCTGATACTAAAACCAAATAAAGACGCCACAAAAAATAAAAATACAGGGCAGTATTTCTGATGAACACAGATGTAAAAATCCTCAACAAAATACTAGTAAACCCAATCCAACAATACATTTTAAAAAATAATCCATCACAATTAAGTGAGATTTATTCCTGGGTTTCCAGGGTGGTTCAGTATTCACAGATTAATCAATGTGATACATCACATCAACAAGAGAAAGGATAATAACCATACGATCATTTCAATAGATGCAGAAAAATCATTTGACAAAGTACAACATCCATTCATGATAAAAATCCTCAACAAAGTAGGTCTAGAGAGAACATACCTCAACATAATAAAGGCCCTATATAAAAACCCCACAGCTAACATCATCCTCAATGGGGAAAAACTGATAGCCTTTCATCTAAGGTCAGGTCACTTTTATCCAACATAGACTGGAAGTCCTAGCCACAGCAATAAGATAACAGAAAAAAAAGCATCCAAATCAGTAAGAAAGAAGTAAAATTTTTACGATTTGTAGATGACATGATACTCTATATAGAAAACCTGAAAGACTCCACCAAAAAACTGCTAGAATTGGTAAGTATATTCAGTAAGGTTACAAGATACAAAATTGATGTACAGAAATCTTGCATTTCTATACACCAATAATGAAGAAGAGAATTAAAAAAAAAAATCACATTTACAATTGCACCCAAAATGATAAGATACCTAAGAATAAACATAATCAAAGAGGTCAAAGACTTCTACTCTGAAAACTATAAAATGTTGATGGAAGAAACTGAATACCACACAAAGAAATGGAAAGACATTCTATGCTCATGGGCTGGAAGAACAAATATTGTTAAAAAATATCTATACTATCCATAGCACTCTACACATTTAATGCTATCCCTATCAAAATACCAACTGAATTTTTGCAGAACTAGAACAAACAATCCTAAAACTACAAAAGATACTACAAAAGACACTAAAGAGTCAAAACAATCTTGTATAAGAAAAGGAAAGCTGGAAGCATCATAATTCTGGACTTCAAGTTATATTACTAAGCTGTAGATCAAAACAGTATGGTACTGGCACAAAAACAGACACATAGTCAACAGAACAGAATAGAAAACCCAGAAATAAACCCACAATTATATGGTCAGTTAATCTTCAACAAAGCAGGAAAGAACATCCAGTGGGATAAAAACAGTCTCTTCAACAAGTGTTGGGAAAGTTGGACAGCCACATGCAAAAGAATGAAACTGGAGCATTTACACCATATACAAAAATAAATTCAAAATGGATTAAAGACCTAAATGTGAGATCTGAAACCATAAAAAATCCTAGAAGAAAACACAGGAGTAACCTCTTTGACATTGGCAACATCTTTCGAGATATGTCTCCTAAAGCAAGGGAAACAAAAGCAAAAATAAACTATTGGGACTTCATCAAAATAAAAAGCTTCTGCACAACGAAGAAAACAATCAACAAATCTAAAAGGCAGTCTAGAGGTGGGAAAATATATTTGTAAATGATAAAGCCAATTAAGGGTTAGCATCCAAAATATATAAAGAACTAATAAAACCCAACACCCAAAACACAAATAATCCCATTTAAAAATGGGTAGAAGTGGGACACCTGGGTGGCTCAGTGGTTGAGCGCCTGCCTTCAGCCCAGGGTGTGATCCTGGAGTTCCAGGATCGAGTCCCACATCAGGCTCCCTGCATGGAGCCTGCTTCTTCCTCTGCCTGTGTTGCTGCCTCGCTGTGTCTCTCATGAATAAATAAATAAAATCTTTTAAAAATGGATAGGAGATATGAACAGACATTTCTCCAAAGAAGACATACAAATGGCCAACAGACACATAAAAAGATCTTCATCATCACTTATCATCAGAGGAATGCAAATCAAAACTGCAATGAGATATTACCTCACACCTGTCAGAATGGTTAAAATCAACAACACAAGAAACAACAAGTGTTGGTGAGGATGTGGAAAAAAAGGAACACTTGTACATTTTTGTGAATGCAACTGGTACAGCTGCTGTGGTAAACAGTATGAAGTTCCTCAAAAAGCTAAAAATAGAACCACCCTATGATTCAGCAGTTGCACTACTGGGTATTTACCCAAAGGATATCAAAACACTGGGGCACCTGGGTGGCTCAGTCAGTTAAGCATCTGACATCAGCTCAGGTCATGATCTAAGGGTCCTGGGATTCAACCCCACGTTGGGTTCTCTGCTCAGCAGGGAGCCTGTTTTTCCCTCTCCCTATGCCTGCTGCTCCCCCTGCTTGTGTTCTTTCACGTGCTCTCTCTCTCAAATAAATAAAATCTAAAAAAAAAAAAAAAAAAAAAAAAAAAGAATTTGGGAAGCTCAAGACAGCTGAAATTTATTGCAAGGAAGAGTACCAGACAGAAGACAGCTACATAGAGAAGACAGATTAAAAAAAAAAAAAATGTCCAGAGGGTTCCTTTCAAGTCTTTAGGTAAGTACTGATCAGCACAATAATTGTTGTTGAGAAATACCAAATGACATGGAAAGAACTACCAAAAAGAGGCAGGGAAATTTTGAGCTGGGAATAATTTGTGTTCCCACAGTCAAATTGGAAAAACTTTATATAATAAACAGGACATTGGGGTAGAATACTCAGGAGGATATTGCTTCAATAGAAAAGTAGCCCTGACTAAATAGGCTGCTCTGGCCCACCTAACAAAGCTTAAAAGTAAGCCTTGAAATGATCAAACTGTTTCTAAGTAACCCACCTGTATTCCAGCAACAAAGCTCAAGAATATTTAAAAGAATACACATGTACATAAAAAAACCCAACAACCAATAGTGTAAAATTCACATCCAATAAAAAAAAATTACCAGCCATGCAAAGAAGCAGGAAAATATTACCCAAAACAAGAAAAAACAATAATTAAAAACAAACCCAAAAATGATACAAATAACTCTTTTAATGTTCTTATTTACTGTTTCTTTATAAATATATTTATCATGTTAAACAAGGTAGAGAAAAGAAATAGCCTAGTAAGGAGAGACATGAAAGGTTTTTTTAAAAAATCGGATTTCCACAGACAAAAATACACTAGGTAAGATTAACAGCAAATTAGTGCAGAAGAACAAGTTAGTGAACTTAAAGTCATGGCAACAGAAACTATCCATGATTAAAGACAGAGAAAGAAGATGGGAAACATACAAAACATCAGTAAGCTGTTGGACAACTTCAAACAGGCTAACATACATGTAAATTGGAGTCCCAGAAGGATGTAGTAGAGAGTGGAGTATAGAAAACTTATCTTAAGAAATAACAACCAAAATTAAACTATATAAACCCACAAGTCCAATAAGTGCAACAAACCCCAAGCACAAAAATCATGAAGAACACTGCACCAATGCACATTATAATTAAACTGCACAAATTTGATGATAAAAGCCTTAAGTTAAAGGTAGCCGAGGTTGAAAAAGGTAAGAATGACAGCAGGTTTCTTGTCAGAAACAACGCAATCCAGGAGGCAGCAGAGCAACACCTTTAAAACTAGTTTTATACCCAGCAAAAATATCTTTCAAATATAGATTCAAAAATCTTTCTCAACTAGTTGGGCCTGTACACATTGCTAAAAGGATTTTAGATTTTTATCTTCAAAGTAATTGTAAGCCACTAATAGATTCTAAATGATGAGGCTTGCATTTTAAGAAAAACACATTAACTTTCTGAGAAAAGTAGATTGAGCTTGGTGGACAAGGAGCCATACATATGTAAGAGCAAAGGAAGCATAAACTTGTCCAAAAGAACAAAGAATATTGACATGGACTGGAGTCATAGAAGGAGGTGTAGAGAGCAGTGGACTGATTAGAAAAATAGTTAGAAAAAAAAAAAAAAGAAAAATAGTTAGAATATGGTTATTCAAAGACATGGTGCCTAGACATAAGGTTTAAGGAAGAGGAAGGAATCAAGAATGATTACTGTTTCTGACATGAACGACTATACTTATATATAATTTTATCCACCTGAAAAATAATTTAAACCAATTATATACTATCAAAACTGTAACTGAAACAACCCAGAAGAATAAACTAAATGCTGTACTTAAACAATTCACTGTGTAAAAGTTGCAAATAAAAACCAAACAGCACTTTTTTGTAGGAGAAAAAGATACAGACACGAGCTTTCTTCATCTGAAATTTGCACTGAGCTCAATCTTGCATTCGCAGTTGGTATTGTTCCTTATGGAAAATAGTAAACACATGATTTCTATGAGCCATCCATTGAGATACTGAAGTGCCTTTACAAAATAGTTGCTTCTACAGGCAAATCACTATAATAGAGTTGTACCTTTAAAAGAAATTATAAGTCTCATGCAGCATTTGAAATAGCTGCAAATTTGTGGTCATCCCTCCTTGTTCAGCAACCTTGTTTCCTATGTTCCTATCTTCAGATTCCAGTTAGGAATCTATCAGTGAGATTTTTTAAAGCTCTTAAATAATAACAAATGTTTGTCAAGGATTTACAAAGTGCTACACACTATCTGTTGTGTTAAGTACCTTACAAGATAATTTCATTCAACCTTAAAAACTCAATTATATAGTAGTTATGCCCGCTTAACAGATAAAGAAATTGAGATGCACAGAAGTTAAGTAATTTGCCTTAGACCATGAAGTTAGTAAGTCGCAGAGCCAAAGATATGAACCCAGATAGGTCTGACCTCAATCCCTGGACTCTTGAGAAATTCATCTTTAGACTTCAAAAATCTCCCTGCATATTGGGATATGTATAATTGATACATTGATTTTGTGTGGGTACCTACTTTACATGTAATACCTAAGTTTCTAAATTACTTCCTTCTAAAAGTTCACAAAATGAAGGGGAATAAAAGTATACTTATCATGGGATGAGCACTGACTAATGAGAATTGTTAAAATATTATATTGTCCACCTGAAAATAATATAACACTGTAGGTTATTCTATTTCAATAAAACAATAAAAATTCATAAAATCTTATCATTAAAATATTCAGACTTTTAATTTGCCTCAAGAGATTCTTCAAAGCAGATAACTTGAAGAGCAGGAATTGTATGTAGCTATGAGTTTTCATTAACATATGTATATGCATGTGTGTGTAACAGGGAATGTTGATAAGAGAATTCAGATAGGGGCAGCCTGGGTGGCTCAGCAGTTTAACACCTGCCTTTAGCCCAGGGCTCGTGATCCTGGAGATCCGGGATTGAGTCCTGCGTCAGGCTCCCTGCATGGAGCCTGCTTCTCCCTCTGCCTATATCTCGCCTCTCTCTCTCTGTGTCTCTCATAAATAAATAAATAAAATCTTTTTTTTTTTTAAATTTTTATTTATTCATGATAGGCACACAGTGAGAGAGAGAGAGGCAGAGACACAGGCAGAGGGAGAAGCAGGCTCCATGCCGGGAGCCTGACGTGGGATTCGATCCCCGATCTCCTGGATCGCGCCCTGGGCCAAAGGCAGGTGCCAAACCGCTGCGCCACCCAGGGATCCCAAATAAATAAAATCTTTAAAAAAAAAGAGAGAGAGAATTCAAATCATCAAAGGCATAACTTGGCTGAGTATAGACACTAGGGACCTGAAATTGTACTGAGGGTTGAGTACATTAAGTCATACAACAATCAATGCTTCCCTTAGTATTGTGATAGGTAACAGCTCAGATGATTTACATGGAAACCATGTTGTATGATGGACATGAATGAGTATGCATACACTTACACTTCTCATGCTGAATTACATGGCATGATATATGCATGTCTCTTTCACCAACAACTATAGTTATTGGGATTAACTTCAAAACTGTAAACTAAAATTTTCTCCATAGTTTAACAGAAATTTGTAGGTTAAAAGGTTATTTTTTTCTGCAATAACAAAAAAAAAGCCTCGAAACCGAAATTCTCCAATAAAGTTATTTTATTTGGGTTCAACCTAAAATAGTTTAAATTTGATCTCTCTTTGCTAGAGGAAAGAAATCTCCAATTGTATAGACTTAATAGAAAAGTACTGAATTTGCCATTTCCAAAAGAAGGTATTTTCTTCATGCGTTGGGGATCTACCATAGTAACCCCAAAAAAACTACTTGCAGTAAATAAAACCGTAACAGCGCTGAAATGCCCCAAATCAATTTCCTAACTGAGAAAGTTGTCCTTATGTTACCATAATACATGATCTTTAGTTTTCTGACTATTCATATTGTTTGAAAACCATGAAAATACAGTTTTTGGCATGCATGCCCAGCTGGAAAAGGATTTGTTCCTCTGAAAACACCACTCCTAAGATTAGGCAGAGCGGAGAGCACCTCTATGTGTGAACAAGCAGGTAGGTGTCTCATGGTTTCTGCAGTCATCTCCTTCCTTAATGGGTAAATCCTGATGCCAGCAAGGGGAGATTCCAGGCACATGGCTCAGCTTAGGACTTAATTTTCCACAGCTAAGAAAAGAAAACCACCAAAATGAGTTAATTTTAAGACCAACAGTTGGGGTTTACAGGTCCACTTACATGACTATGAAGCGAGAACCCTTACATGAGAAGAACAATAGCAACCATAAGACACCACAGAGGAGAAACATCAACAATTTCCAAGGTTAAAAATTCCACCCTGCAGTTCACAGGTCATGGGTTTTCATTCATTCTGCCTCAGTGTATTCCCTAGGTGAGAGGATGACCCTTCCCCAGCCTGTGCTATTAGACTGACATGAGATTCAAACTTGATTCTGTGTTCCATTCAAGAGCACAGTCTATTACACTTGTGTCACATGAGAAAACCTAAGCTAAGAAGCCTGTGCACCACCATCAAAATGTCTATTTTTTTACCCCAAGGGTTCTTTACACAAGTCTCCAGTCTTCCAACCTCTCACACTCTCACACACATACATGCACACACAGTGTGAAGAGCAAGGATTATTCTATTTGGTCAATTTTAAGACTAAGGCAGGTGCTACAAAGTACTGGTCACACTTACTCTTATATTAAATCCTAGAAGATCACTTATAACACCTGAGACAGCAGAAAGGATAACGACTCGTGTGATATTATAGATTAAGGGATTCATTGTCAGTCCATAGAGTCTAAATGGTGTGTCCAGCTCCTAGAAAAACATGGAAGAATGGAGATAAGATACATGGCCTCTCGATGGCTGCCAGTTATCTCTGGGCTGCTTTTAGGTCTTGGGTGAGGATGATTGCAGAAGTCATTTTTTCCTTCATGTTCAGTAGCTGCTTTAAAAAGAGACCTGTAATGGACTCTCACCTACTTTTCCACTAGAAATGTTCAAAGATGGGTTTGTGTGATATGTTGTCATGTTTTTTAAATGTTAATTTGAAAAATGTAACAGACTTTAGCAATCACCAGAACCTGGGTAATGAGATAGGAGTTTTTTTTATATAGTCCTTAATCCTAAACTGTCAAGTTGGCATTTTGAATGTACACAGACCAGTATCTATCTGTTACTAGAGTCTTCTCCAATACATAAAGTGTTGATTTAAGTGCTCGTAAAAGTGTATCACAGGATATTACTTACTTTCAATAACTTGGTGGACAGCTTTAATACATTATTTACTAGAGTAAGCTGTTCTTTCTTATTTGGCTTCTTCTCCATCTTAAGATATAAATTAATCTGAGGGAAAAAAGAGAGATTAAGGCAAATGTCAGAGAAAAAGATATACATACTACACTAAGTCTGGCAGATTCGAGGATATTTTCAAATAAATTCTGAAATTCCTGCAGCTACTTCTACAGAACATAGATGTCACAAACCCTACCCTCAGCTCTTTTGGTCACATCTGGCAAAGAAAAGGCATTTAGTGAATTAAAAAAAGAAAAAGATAAATTCATTTAAATATCAAAACAATGAAAAGTGTAATATTAATTACAATATAACCAATAACATGTGAATTCCTTAACTTCAAAAGCTCTGGCTTATTCATTTTGGTGTCCCTCACATAATCTAATATCCTTGTGAAACACTAATGGAATATAAGAAAATAGCTGCTGCTTTTAACTTGCTATATCCTTATTTTTTCTCTACTAGGAAATATTTTCCACTATAATTCTAAGGCAAAAAAAGAAAATCTAATGATACTAAATGTTTTTATTTAAAACTTATGGATAAACATGAAATTAAATACAAACAAAAACCAAAAAAAAACCCCTTTATACTACTCTGTATTTATAAGAAACACTTCCCAATCTTACTATCCATTCACATACTAAAGAGCAAGTATTTTCCAAACACTGAATGCATTCTATGGCTGATACAGAAGAAATTCTAGAAGCTTATTAAACACACTTAAATGACAAGTATTATAAAGATCCACTTGATGTGGAATATGAGATTAAAAGCATGCTCCATTACCACCAATAAAGATATCTTTATAATATACAAAATACTTTCAATCCATAAGATCTTAATTCTTACAATCCTGGGAGCAGGGGGGAAGATTATTGCCCTCATTTTATCAGAAGGAAACACTTACATGGTAGCAGAGTGACTTATAAGTTCATATAGCCAGAAAGTGCTAACTCTAGATTTAACCCTGAATCTTCTGCACAAATCTTATTATGTCATCTCTAAATTCAGAACCAAATTGACAAGGACCAATCAATACCTGTTCAGTAAGTAATATTGAAACATTGCTGTATTTCTTATTGGTTTCAGAACCCAGTGAGGCCAGACGCAGTAAGAAAAGTAGTAAAGCTGTTTCCCAGATCAAAAATTCCCAATTATAAGCATCATTCAGGAAAGTTTTATGCCCTTGGAGAACCTATGCAAAGAATCAAAAAAAGTTAAGTTTTTCATTTGTCTCAAAAATCTATAATTATCACTTTACTCTAGAAACTTAAAGAGGTTTATAAGTTCCCAATGTTTTACACTCAAAGCAGAAGAGTTTCAATACTTATATAAAGTATTATCTATTTAACTAATCACTCTATTTCTCTAGGTTCCCAGATATTTTTTTTTCCTTTGCATGAAAGACAGCAAATTCTGGAAGTAACAAAGGAGGAAATGTACAAAAAGTAAAATAAGACAAACACATTTCAGTCTTTTAAACCACTGGTGTGCCCAATCACAAATACACGGTGACCATTTTTTCAAAGTATTAAATTTGCATTTTTAAAAAAGATTGTATTTATTCACGAGAGACAGAGAGAGAGAGAGAGAGAGAGAGAGAGAGAGAGGGGGCAGAGACACAGGCAGAGGGAGAAGCAGGCTCCATGCAGGGAGCCCAAAGTGGGACTCAATCCCAGTACTCCAGGATCACGCCCTGGGCCAAAGGCAGTGGCTAAAAGGCTGAGCCGCTGAGCCACCCAGGGATCCCCTTAAGTTTGCATTTATATGGCTAGTAGAGCTTCCTAAAATATGTGGCCCATCCTACTGGTATGACTAGAAAATCCTGATGGTCAGTTCTTTGCTCCATTTTTAGGATCCAAATAATAGCAGCAGCAGCTACCAGTTATCAAATGCCTATTATGTATCAAGTTTTTTGGTAAAAGTCTTTGTTTTTTTCAAAATTTACTCAAGCGAGCTCAAGATAACATGGAATTTATTGAAAAATTCACTGAAAAACCAAATGCTAGCCTTTTGAAAACCAGGAAGTCAAGGAACAGCTTCCCTCTCCATCTCTCTTCCTTGAGGGCCATTTGGGCTCCCATCTCCCCACTTCTTAGCTAATTCTGTTGCCTTGCAAGACCTTTTTTTACTGCTACCCCCCAACTTTGACTTGCTCTAGTTTTGGTTTATCATAGTACCCTACTGGCCCACTGACTCCTACAGACCTTTCTTTTCCAAAGTCCACCACTGTTATCTCAGGTTTTCAGTTCTAATTTCCAAAAGAGGGATACATTTAGCCAATCAGTTATGACTAGGGGATGAAAGGAACAACTAATACCAATCTAGGCCCATCTTTTCAGCAGGGTGGTGTTTGTTGTGTAGCAATAGATAACACACAAACTACAGCCAAATGGCTATAAAACCAAACACAAAGAAAAACTTTTAAAACCAGCCAGAGAAAAAGGATGTTACTTTTAAAAGAGCAGCAATAAGACTAACAGCTGACTTCTCAAGATAAAACATGGAAATCAGAAGATAACAGAATCCTAAAGGTACTGAAAGTAACTGGCAACCTAGAAATGAATACTCAGCAAAAACACCCTTTAAACACAAAAGTGATAAAAGACATTTTCAAACAAATAAAAACAGAATTTATCACCAAGCAGATTATGCAAACAGAAGGAAAACAATTCCAAGAAAAAGAGAAATCAAGAAACTAACGAAAAGCAATGAAAAGGGTAACTACGTAGGTAAATATAAATGAATAATTGACTACAAAAAAATAGTAATTACATCTTGTGGGTTTAAAATATATGTAAAATTTAAATGAAGGACACTAATAATGGGTGAATGGACAAATGAGATAAAGTGTTCTAAGGGCCTAGCATTACAAGGAAGC
This sequence comes from Canis lupus familiaris, assembly GCF_011100685.1. Lineage (NCBI taxonomy): Eukaryota > Metazoa > Chordata > Mammalia > Carnivora > Canidae > Canis > Canis lupus. The sequence continues at coordinate 52,061,079 of NC_049238.1, forward strand.
AGAAACTAATAAATTATTAACTATAATAAGCTAAGGATATATTTTGCAATCTCTGAGGTCAGCAGGAGTAAAAGAACATATAGTAAGTTAACAGAGAGGATTAAATGGAATACTATAAAATATTAGATGAATAAAAGACAGCAAGAAAGGAGCGAAAAAAGAAAAATTAATAGGTAGACCAAATAAGAACTAAACAGTATTTGTATTTGTGGTAATTACATGAAATGTAAATGAGCCAGACAATCTAAAACACTAAGACTGTGAAACTGGATTAAGAACAAGAACCTCCCCCCCCCATACACAAAGCTATGTCGATTACAGGAAACATGACTCAAATATGAAGACAAAATAAATGAAAGGGCAAAGATATGCAAAAATGAATCAAAAGACAGTTGGTATAGTTAATATAAATAGAGTAGACTTTAAGTTAAGAACATTAGATTCAGAGATATTTCATAAGGTCATGAAAGATAAAGATAGCCTGACATCTGTCCAGGTTAAAGAAGACTAAAGTGACAGGACAACTAAATGCAACATGTGATCCTGGATTGAGAAAAAAAGAAGAACTATGAAGGTCATAAGAATTGGCTTCAAGATATATAAAGTGAAAACTGACAGAAATAAAAGGAGGAAAAGAGAAATCCACCACCACAGTGGACTTGAACAGACCTCTGTCAATGGCTGACAGAATAAGCAGACCAAAGATATGAGTAAGAATGGAGGAGATGCAAGCAATTCAACTAATAAACTTGGACTAATTAGAGAATGTTGCTCGCCCAAACAACAGAATACAAGTTCTTTCAAAGTGCTGATATGGATTTAATGAAACTGATCATATGCCAGATAATATAGCAAGCTTCACAAATTTCAAAGGAGTGAAAACATTCGAATATGTTCTGACTACAGTAGAATTAAGACAAAACTCAACAAATGGAATGATCAAAGGTAAGCCTGAAACTTCTTGTCATCAAGAAAGCACAAAAGTCCACCCTCCACCCTCAAATTGATACAAGGACTTGTTGAAAGGATACAGGAGGGAGCTTCAACGGTCCTCCCCACTAGCCACATCTGGGATGATTTAGTCATCAAAAGAAACAGAGTAATAGGGGAACCCTGGGTGGCGCAGCGGTTTAGCGCCTGCCTTTGGCCCAGGGCGCGATCCTGGAGACCCGGGATCGAATCCCACATCGGGCTCCTGGTGCATGGAGCCTGCTTCTCCCTCTGCCTGTGTCTCTGCCTCTCTCTCTCTCTGTGTGACTATCATAAATAAATAAAAATTAAAAAAAAAAAAAAGAAACAGAGTAATAGATTATAATCTGTTGGATAAAAATCAGAATATATGAGTCTGGAAGGAAGAAAGGGAGGGAGGGAGGAAGGAAGGAAAGAAGGAAGGACAGGAAGGAGGGAGGGGGGAAGGAAGTAGGTAAAGGTCAACCACAGAGTGAAAATTAAAAAATGAAAGAAAGATGAAATTAGAAAAATCACTATTTTGTAACCCTCATGGAATGACAGCTTTATTATCAGTCAAAAATTGCCAATTAGAATTAGAGTGATCTGAGGGTCTTAAAGCACTGAGAATTACTTTATTCTCATTTCAAAAGTAAGGAAAGTTAACGAGCATTTAACATAGCAAAGGAAATTTAGATACATTAAAAAATGGGTATTTCAACATAACCATGCCAGTGCTTTGCTCTTGAGAAATTAATTTTTGTCATATACACACACACATACACACCTAAAATAGTGAACCATATCATAATTTCCATTTTTCATTAAAACAGATATGAAACTCTTACCTGGGCACAACAAATGAAAGCAATCGAAAGTGTCAGTAAGAAGACTGAAGATACAACCACATCAACTGAACGCTGTGGCCCCCGTCTCTGTGGAGTGAGATGCAAGTTAATGTGTAAGATTACAGTTAGAGACAGCAATGGACCTCACATCATTTGCACTCTGAATTTCACTACATTAATGTGAAAATAGATTTTTTTTTTTTGAAAATAGATATTTATAAGAAGTTTCTGGAGTAGGATTTTAACACATTTTGGACAGTTTAAGTTTAAGCACTGAAATTCGTGCTGTTCCAAATTAAGAGTGTGAGTGATTCACGGATGTATTTTCAGCTGGAATATTTTCCAAAAAGTCAGAAAAAGATGCAATTTTCAATTTATAATTCTGTCCTAGGAATTTGAATTTTCTTTTCCCTTTCTAAGCTCTTATTTACTTACCTCCACCAGCTCAGCAGATAGATCACTTCCAACTTGGTGTTCAGTTATGTCTGTCAGCCATTGACACAATCTGTCCAGCACATAGAACTAACCACCCTGCCCACTGAGTATCTGCTGCCAGGAATTTCACTGAGGTTTTCTGCATATTCTTGAACACATTCTATCATTAGTCAAATGAAACTCACCTTTAGAAAGGAACGCAGTGATAACCATATCTTAATGTTCTCCACTTTTTTAAGTCTGAAATGAGGTATTTCGTATTTCCTAGCTTTCCTAGCAGAGGTAATATGGCTGAAGAGTTTTGCAAATAAAAATCTCTAGAGAGTTAGAAAAAAAAATCACAAAGTAAAAGGTACATGGGTGTATCTGTGTATATATTTATATATATAATTATAAACAATATTCCCAGTATATGAAAAATAACAAAAGGATGAAATTCTAATCAGTGGTCACTCAGACCAAGTTAATAGTTCATGACCCTGTTTCTTCCAAAGCACATTTCATAATAATATATGTCTTCATAATATGGTACACTCTTGACATTTTCAAGGAATATTATTTGGAAACCTTTGTGAATCCCCAACTTCACACACACAAATGTTTATACAGAATTCTGGTTTAATTCCAGATTAAATTTCCATTTAAAATCATGTTTTTTGCACATATCACCAATAAGCAAGTCCTCGATTCCTAATTCTTATCAAAATTCAATAAATTTATTTCTCACTCACCCATTTTCCACAGAAACGTTTTCACTTTGAGAATTACTACATATGTTATGGGTAAACAAGGACAAAGGCACATTGAGGCACAGGTGCCATGCAGTCAGCTAGGCTCACTCTCTGCCTAAGCCACTTACTCTTACACATGAACTCAGCGAAATGCCAAATTACAACATGTCATTTGTGAATAATCAATACCACAAGTGTTAAACCCACAAATACCAAAGCCCACTCATCAATCCTTTATTGCCCACATTAACTTTTGGAAAGGGAACAAATCAAGAGAACAAAATCAACTCAGTGGCATATCATATGCAAAACCAGAGGCAAGAAATTTTACTTAGTTCTATACTGACCTGCTTATATGTTCTCTCTGCCACACACATCATGAAAAAAAAAATCCAAGTAAGACACAATCGTTCAAAAAAGTTAATCATAGACAAAATAACAATAGGTGTAACAGGTGGTGCCCCACAAAAGAGAGTCATGATCTCCTCAGCTGAGATGGACTTTAGCTGGTCAAGGCTTTTCTCGCGGAAAAGTCGATGTAGAAAAGGAAAGAATGCTAATCCAATGGTAACGACATTTCCCAGCATCTGATAACCTACTCCTTGCTGATATGCATTAACCTGGGAATTAATTTAAAATGTCCATCATTACATAGTTAAATGGAGTTGCGAAGCAGTATTTATCAAGTACTATTTAGATTATTAAAAACTGTTTTATAGCTAAAAGAAGTACAAATAAAAATGATGTACAGACTTATGACTTTTAGATTTTATTTAAAAATCAGGCTTAAATGACATAGGGAATATTTGCGGAGTATACCTGAATAATTGATCATGTTCACAGAAAACTTTGTTACAAATAAAAAAATATTCTGCTAAGTAAAGATTCTAACTACAAAATTAAAAATATATGTATTTGTTTCAAAAGCAGTGTTTTGATTACTGAATAGATTGATCCTATGAAATAGCTGATCATTAAACAAGTTTTCTGAAAATTTTGAAAACTTATGAAATCTTACCCTGCTCATGATGATGCCACTTATTTCCAACACAGACATATCCATCTTTTTACACTCGTTCCCTTCCCAGATTATTGCACTAACTCGATCAGAGGCAGGACTTGAGTTCTGAAGCCAGAATAAGTGGTTCTAAAAAGAAAAATATAAAACTATTTTCATCCACTCTTTTTTGTTTCCTCCGTTGGATTTTTTTCCCCATTTTCCAGCATCCAGGCCACATTCACCAGTGTTGGACCTCATCATTCTCTTCTCTCCTTCCCAGAGCTCATCATGCCAATGGCCACCTCCGTGATGCTCATCTCTGGTCCTTTTTTCTTCAAAAAGCCAACTTCTTACCTGGAAAGAGGCTAAACATCTGTGATGATGGGAAGTAGGATTCCATGATCTCCAACGTAGCTTCCCTGTCTAAATGTCTGGAAGTAAGGCTAAGCTTGGTGTGTTTGTGGCATGTTAAGGAGAGAAGTATTTATAGAGAGCAATGTGACTGTACTGGCGGTAGCAAGAAGTTAGGTAGGAGAGCCTCTAATAGGCCTTCCACTTTACATGAATAACTGAGGAGTTAAGCCTTTCTCTGGTCTAATCAGGACACAGAAAAGCACAGAAAACTCAAGAGGAAGCTCAAGATTAAAAAAAAAAAAAGTACCATTTTCTTCTGCCACATAAGTTCTTATTCTTCAAGTACCAACTCAAGTCCCCTTCACCAACACAGTCAGCTCATTGTGACAAGTCTCGCTATTTTGTCCTTCTCTGAAATTAAAGACCCCTAGTGTATCAGACAAATTAGCACATAATTATATGCTATTTTTCTAGTGTCCTCTACTTATTTCCCCTATAATCATCTCGTCCTCAAACTAAATTTCTAAAAAAGGACTACATGGCGTAGATTTCTTCTCTATCTACTACAGTGCCTAGCATAATGCTGATGAGCATTTACTGATTTATTCATTGAGGATGCCAAAAAAAATATATGACACACCAACTATGTAACACGCACCACAGATACAACAGGAGGATGAGACAGATGAGGTCCCTGACATCAAGAAGTTTAAGATTTATGGAGACATGATTAAATAAAGTTACTACATGGCATGATAGGGGGAGGAAAGAGGGCTTTGGGAGCAAACGAAGAAGGCTTCCTTAGCCAAGACCTGAAAAATAAAAAGAAGTGAGCTGAAGGATCGAGTATCAGAGAAAAGAGTGTTCCAGGCAAATAAGCCAGAGGCACACGGGGAATGGTACAGCTCTGAAAAAAGTCCAGTTGAGATAAAGTGTAGTATGTGAGAGCAGGTGGGGGTATGATCAGAGATGGGATTGTATCGGTGCAAAGAGAGAAACAGAAGCAAATAATCCCAAGGGGGGGAAATAGTAGTTAAAGGATTTAAAGGGGAATAGCATCATTCGGGCTGCGGCTCTGTGGAAGAACAGACAAAGGAAGCAAACCCACAGAAGCTGCTGTAATGATCCAGATAGCCCCAAGCAGGAGAGACACAAGCAGACAGAAAGGTATTGTTCTGTGGAGTCAAGGGGATATAAGGACAGATTAGAAACATGTGGAGAAGGTGGGGTCTCCAAGGTTTCTGTCTTAGGTGTGGTTGGTGAGGGCATTCAAAAATATGGGGAATAAAAGAACAGGATAGGTAGGGGAATTGGGAAATGATGAATTCCTTTTGATACAGAGAATTCCGTATTACCCAATTATTATTATATATGCCTTAAAATTATACTGAAAATCCCCAAAGTGCAAAGGAGGTCAAGATTATCAGGATGCTATGCAGAACTACTGAGGGCTAATGTGATTTAGATGAATCTTCAGACTGAACGTAAAGGATATTTAGATTCAAACTTTGATAGCAAAATTGAAAGAAAAAAGCTTAAAGCTTTAATGAGAAAACATACATTGTTTCTGACTAGGTTTTAAAAATTGTATACATTTAATGAAGCAGGATTTTTTTCATGAAAATGCATAACCTAAATCAGTGATATCCTAGAATCAAGAAAATTCATTAATTAAACAAATGAATATCCACCATCCAGTATTTGTACATCACTGTGGAAATCTTTAGCCTAAAGAACAACAACCAAAAAAGAATCACATTGTCACCAAATATCTGAAACGTTGATTTGAGCACCACTTCTAATCATTCAATCTATCCAGCAGTGGAGAAAGCTCTCTCATGAAGTAATAATCAGTCCAGCTCCAGAAGTATTTAAGTAGAGGCCACTGATGATCTGGTGGGGATACTAAAAATAATGCTAACATCTCCTGGGTGCTTACTCTTTGCTAGACATTGTGCTAAGCACTTTATATTATCTCATTAGATATATCACAATGGTCCTATGAAGTAGTAACTATTATTACCACATGAGAATTTCTACATCAGTTGAGGGTTCAAATACCTTCTAAGCAACCTCCAATTCCAGGCTGATTTTATGATATTAATGCAAAGCCTAAAATTAAAAGCATCACTTGGTTTATACATTATTAGAGAACCAAGCAATGCCATCTCTTAGTAATTCATGTATGACATGAAATATGTAATATAATACGAACATACGAGTTTGATGGACCATTCAAACAATCCTGCTCACATAAAATGAACATTAAGGATCATTCTAAGGAAAATGAGAAAAAAGTATTATGGACAAAAATTTAGGTTACGGCAACTCGAGAGTACTTCCCCGAGTTCTAATGCCAACATCTTCACTTTCAAATTATGCTGAATTTCCTCATCTCTAAATTAGAGATAATAATAGTATCTATCTTATACAATTATTATAAAGTCAAATGAGATAATATGGTACCCAGCACATGCAAATATATAGTACATATTGGCTATTATTACCATCACCTTTACAGACCTGCTGAAAAACATCTTCTTTGGGGTCACGTTTGGTCCCTGAGTGAAGGGTATTCACATGGGCCCCCTCACTGTCACTGGTGACAGATGACCGGCACTCTGGGCCATGCAGCAGGTCGTCCCATAGCATATCCTCAGTCTCCGAGTCATGGCGGGTGCTTTCGGAGTCTCTTCTTGACATGTTGAGGCTTCGAGAACCACCACTCATGCCAGACCTAGAGCCCTTTAAAGGAATACAGAAAACCAAAACTGTATCTTTATCTTCATTCATTTTTAAAAGCAATCATATATCTGAAATAAAATTAAGACAAATTATCTGTGGTGATGGCTGGCAAGCTTTCTTAAGTTGACCCCATGTAGTCATTTATTCACAAAGCTTCATGTTACAATTAAGACATTTTAATATGTAAATGTAAAACTGTGATGACTCTCTACCAAGCAGGACTTTAAAAGGACTTCCTCTAAGAAGTTATTGCCAAATCATGAGATTGTTCAACTCAAGTTCCCTGAGATGACAGTGACCTCTGCAAGCATATCCAGAGGAACTACCCTGGATATAGGTTATGACACACCCACAGTGTCCCCTACTCTAAATACCATGAGCGTGACTGGAGATCTAGTCATGTCCCAGGGCCTGGTCAAACCTGGAAAGGCTAGTCAGGCTGAGAAAAGGATGCCCGAAGCAGCTCTCCTGCAGTGCAAACATAAATATGCAAGTTTTTCCACAACCCCAACTGCCTTGTCAATCAAAACAAAAACCACACTACCACTAGCTACCCCGCTCACCTCTGAGTGATAATATTCCAAATGGACAACATGCCCGTTAGCTGCATGATGAGATCTGCTTCTCCCACCTCTCAGGGGTCTTTTCTCAAAACTTTGTCTTCATCAGCATCAGTGCCACTTACAAAGGAATGATGCTTAAGAATAAGCTCCATATTCCAAGTAAATATTAGGGAGCCTTCTTGTCCTCTGGGGATTGACGGAGCTCGTGTTGAGCATCATGTCATCTATGATGCCTTTAAGGTTAGAGTCAAAGTGAAATAGAGCTCCTTCTGGGGGTGAGTAGCCATATGAAAGTTGCCAGATGGGGAGACAGACAGCTGGTGGTGGGGGAAGCCAGGCAAATACAACCGCTACTTTAGGATAACCAATAAAAAAGGCAACGGATACCATTATTACTACAGTTAAGGCTATGCCTTGAACAGGGACCTGTCAGAAGGATACATTACCTGACTGAAGGCTGCTGATTCAAACTCTGACTCGGCCAGACTGTCCGAATCCCGTGTAATGTGACACCACTTGGTAGTGGTTTTCTTTACCTGTCAAAAATCAAGCCAACAAACAAAAAGAAAACACATCCCATGTCTTGTTACCATTTAATGATTTTGAAGTCAGTGCCGATACTTTCACAAACGGAAGATTACCTGAGTGTTTAGGTGCCTGGTAAGTATGGATTTTCTGTTCTTAACTTCACAGCCATTGTCACTTGAGGCTCCTTCCACACTCCTACGCAGCATCATCATCTGCGTCCGGGCTTCCCCATCCTCCTCACTCGACAGTTCGTCTGAAACCCCGTTACCCAAATGCCTAAAAGCCTCCTGCAAAGAGAACAGCAATTTCTTCACAGGGGACAGCCCAAAATACTCTAGGGAGCTGCACACATGAAAATAAGCACGTAGAAACAAAGAAACAATCAGAGGGAACCCAAACTGACCCAACCTATATATTACTTGGTCTCAATAAAGAAAAATAGTGAACTTCCTCGGAACTAAACAGCCTCACTGATGTGCTACATAGATTACGTAGAGGTTAGAAGCACAGGCTTGCATCTGAGTCACGGCCCTTCTACTTATTAGTGAAGTAACTGGAAGTGAGTAACTAAACTGAGGCCCCATTTCCGCATCTGAACAGTGATGATAATGAAAGCACCTATCTCACAGAGCTGTGAAAACAATCAGATGACTTACTACATGTAAAGCGCTTAGAATAGAGCCTGGTTGCAGTAATGGTTCAAGAACATTAGCTATTTTTGTAATTTCTCTAATTTGTAATTTGTTAATTTCTCTAACAAATGAGAAAATATTTCGACTATAAAGTGGAAGTTTTAGAGAGAGAACATCTCTGCTACACCTAGAAAACAGTTTCCTGAACCCCTACCATATTCTCACTGCATCGCTGGAATACAGCTCAGTAGCCTCTACACTGATCTGTTGATCCAGTCAACCTACCAGCCCACTGCTAAGGCTGGATCAGTAGCCAATGACATAACAGGTTCTGTTCCTAGAAAAGAATAAACTACAGTCTTCATGTGCTATTCTCTTTTGCGTGTCCCATGGCTTTACATTTCACTTACTTGTTACGACAAATTACATAAACCCATTAGTATCTATTTGATATTTCCAGTAGTCTAAGAATAGGAAAATTTTACATGGGAAAGAAAAGATTTTTATATATAGTACTCGTCTAAATCTTACCCTACGGCACTTTTCTCCATCTGAAAATTTTGCTTTCTCTCTTGTTTGCCACATTCTAATCTCTGGTTGACATTGTCTCTTCTTAATGATAGGATGCAGACAACTTGAGTCATTGTCAGTTTCAGTCCCTTTGTTACATATTAATTTTACTTTTTTAATCCTAATTTTAAAAAAAGGAAAAAAAAGATTACTAGCTTGTTTTCTTTTTTTTTATTTTTTATTTTTTATTTTTTTATTGGTGTTCAATTTACTAACATACAGAATAACACCCAGTGCCCGTCACCCATCTAGCTTGTTTTCTGTAAATACCATCTTTAATGAAATCATTTGCTTTTGAAGAATTCAAGTTGATCCTTGAACAACATGGGTTTGAACTGCAAGAACCACTTATTTGTGGATCTTTTAAAAAAATACAGTACAGTATTATACATGTATTTCCTCTTCCTTATGATTTTCTCAATAACATTTCTTTTTCCTCTAGCTCACTTTATATAAGAATACAGTAACATAGTACATATAACATACAAAATATATTTTTATCAACTATTCATGTTACTAGTAAGGTTTCCAGTCAACAAGCACCCTTAAGCCCTCTGTTCAAGGGTCAACTGTATATATTCTAGAAATTAAGAAAATTCAGAAATCATATTTTTCAGGCTTTAGCTTGCCTAAGGGTGTAGAAAGCCAGAATACAGATATCTCTAGTTTCCAAAGACTCGTCACAATTAATTTTGAGAGTAAGCCTCTTCTTTTCAGTTTTGCAAGCAAGTGGGTTCCAGTCTTCACTTTCCCTCTCAAACACAGTGCCAATGCCTACCTCACATCATCTGTTTATGCCATTCAGAGAATGTCTTCCCCATTCCTGTCTTTCAAAGACCAGCAATTCTTGGCTCCTTCATTATTCCTGTTGACTACTTCACCCCTGAATAATCACTCCATCTGCTGAACTGCATGGCCTTTAGTCAGCAGGTAACCACTTATGATATTTTTACACTGCTGTGATTGCATCATATTCTTATCTTCCTAATTAGATAGTAAAATCACTGAGAACAGGGATGCCCAGTAACCAGCACAACATTCAGCATAAAGAACCCAAACTAGGGATCCCTGGGTGGTGCAGCGGTTTGGCACCTGCCTTTGGCCCAGGGCGCAATCCTGAAGACCCAGGATCGAATCCCATGTCGGGCTCCCGGTGCATGGAGCCTGCTTCTCCCTCTGCCTGTGTCTCTGCCTCTCTCTCTCTCTCTCTGACTATCATAAATAAATTAAACAAACAAACAAAAAAAGAACCCAAACTAAAGAGCGTAAGTAGGGTGCTTAGATGGCTCAGTCGGATAAGCATCTGCCTTCAGCTCAGGTCATGATCTCAGGGTCCTGGGATTGAGCCCTGTGTCGGGCTCCCTGCTCAGGGCAGGATCTACTTCTCCCTTTCTCTCTGCCCCTCCACCTCCAAATTGTGTGCTTGCTCGCACATTGTCTCTAATAAATAAAATCTTTAAAGTCTCTAATAAATAAAATAGAGTGTAACCTATCTTTAGAAAAGTATGTGATTATACAGGCATTCTCCACTTTTCAAAAGTTTGCACTATATCTCTTTGCTTTTATGAAAGACTTATGTTAGGACTGGTTTTTGCTAGCCGAAAGAACTCTGAAGAGGATTTTTGCTTTTATGAAAAAAGGTGTAAGTGAAACTAGCAATCAGCTTGTTTTGCAGCAAGCCAATAAAGAAGCAGCATGCCCTCCAGTGGCAAGGGTGGCCCCTTAGCGCTCCTTCCCTGGGAGCTACCCTCTAGCATCTCAGCATTAAGCTGCCAGAGCTTTCAACTACATCTATGAGCATCCATGCTTTGTCTCAATCTCTTTTGTGCATCTGCCAGCAAGCTATGTTCTAAGGTATCAGACAATCCTAAGAGAGGTTATTTTCTTAGGTCTGAGAGGGCTCAAAAATTTTTCCATATAAATTAATGGTAATTGCTTCTTCACTTCATTCCATTTCGGCCCACAAAAGGTTTCATAGGAACACTCTACTTTTGGAAAGTGAGGGGAACATGTACTTCATCTTCAAAAAAGGAACTGCAAAAGCATTTTGTTTTTGAGTCAAAATCACCAACATATGACAAAATAAGTATTTCTTAGAGTCATACTAGTGTTGTCATGACACTGCAAAATCAAGAAGGAGATAGAATTTCTCTTGGATCCATTTCCTTTTCTGTACTACTTCCCATAAACACCAGCCTCCTGCATCCCATTTCTAAAGAGGTATCAGCTTCCACACTGAAAAACACCCAATCTTTTAAAAATTCTTTGTTCCCCTCAAGATGTTTGTCAATATGGCTTAAAATATTTACCAAGTATTTATATTTCTGTAATCATGTGGTCTAAAATACCATTAAAGATCAAACAGAATGAAACTTTTATGGTAGACTCCTGGACTTATGGATAACCTGACAGACAGTGGAGATATCTGAAGGAAGTAAATCCTTCTAGAATGCTTAAAACTCAGACCACAATTATAATATGCTTATATTGCGTTCTCCTAATTAGATTACATACTAGGTTAATACTGACATGAATATATAATCAAGTAAACGTTCCAATGTGAGACTTCCCACCTGTTGCCAAAGAGAGTACCCCAAAAACCACCAATAAAGGGAATAGATTCCAAAGTTTCTACTCCTCTGACTTTATCAGAGGAGGTATTTCCATTTTCTCGGCTCCCATCACCATTGACAGTTTTCCGTAATTTTCTACGAAAAAAAAATTTCAACAGTTTCAGGTTCAAGAACTTTCATATTTATGCCCCAAATATCACTACAGAAAATGATCCCATGGGCAGCCCCGGTGGCGCAGCGGTTTAGCACCACCTGCAGCCTGGGGTGTGATCCTGGAGACCCAGGATCGAGTCCCACATCCGGCTTCCTGCATGGAGCCTGCTTCTCCCTCTGCCTGTGTCTCTGCCTCTCTCTTCGCTCTTTCTGAATGAATAAATAAATAAATTAAAAAAAAAAAAAAAAGAAAGAAAATGATCCCAGTGGGCTACAATGTGAAATGAAGTATAGTGAACTTCATATAATGAGAATAAATCATGCAAGAATGTTTCTGACTGAAGGTTAAAACTGGGTTCCAAACCAAACTCCTATGCTATCATTGTGTTCAATATTTCAAGAAATGGAACTGATATTCCAAAATATTACTAGAAAAAAATTTTCACACATATGACCAAAAGTCTTTTCAGGAACACTCAAATGCCACCAGCAGAAGGAACAATTCCTTTAAATATGGATGTCAGAAATCTGTATGCATTGGGCACACTTCAGCAGAGAACACAAAATACACCAAATGATCACTTTGCATTGATACTTTAAGCAGTTAAAAGATCTCTTATAAATCACCGAGATACACCACATGTGATTTCCTTAGAAATCATTCAATTGAACAGAATTTTCAAGGAACGCTTTAAAAACATTTTTTTGAAAATAACATTCAAAAATAAGAATAAATGTGTTGAAATTCATTGTACCAAATGAAAAAAATCTTCTTGAGTAACTGTTTAGGGGGAAAAATCTATATATATTCTGAGAGATGATAATATAACTTTTGGAAGGTAATAGACCTACATTTAACTAAAAAAAAACCTTTGACAGTTCCAAAACCACACACATAACTAACGAAAACATGAAGTGAAGTCATTGTGTAGAAAAGTCAAATTCATCTCTGTTAAAAGCTTAGAACACTTTGAAATCATTCTTATTATTTACCATTAAAAAAAGGTAAATATATAAAAAAAAGGTAAATATCTTACTAGCACTAATACAATGTACTAACATCCTTGTTTATACAGTGAATTTTCACCAAATTTTGATTGAGACTGTAGTTTGAAGAAGGTTTTCAAAGTCACTATTTAAGGTAAATTTTAACAAAGGACAATACAGCATCACAGATTTTTTTTTTCCAGATTTTTCTTTTTAAACAACCATTCTTAATGACAAAATCCCACCTGGGATTGAGAGGTCATGATGGTTTCTTAGCATCAGAAAGAAAAGTGAAAGCTAAACGATAATTGAAAAGACACACAAAACAGGAAGATTTTTCATTGTTTTCATTAAGGATTTTGTAAATCTGTACCATGCCCCTCCCAGAAAATACCCAACTAGAAGTGTAATTTCTCATCTTACCTTCTTCTCCGATTTCCATTGTTTCCCGATGGTCTTGTTATCTGAGTCGACACAATTTGACAGTGGACAGTCCCCATGAGTAACATAAGGCACAGGGGTCCAAGGACTTCACTTACATTCACAATAGGCATCAGAATATATAACACGAGTGCTATAACTGAAAGGAAGAGGTTTCAAAATGTAAAACAGCAAGGCCCATCTTTATATCCTGGCAACTGCATACACTATTGCTACAAAAATCTATCGATGTAAAAAGTACAAGGGAAAAGGCACATCATTTTCTATAGTACAAGCCTCTTGCTGCACATCAGTTGAGTGAAAACTGAAGCCTTAGGCCACAGAGAAAGAGAAGGATGATGCATTTGAAGGATTTGCTTTCCTGGTATTATAATAATCTAGATATTTCAAAAGGCCCTCCACCACAAAACAGCTGGTGATACATATGCTGTATGATACATATACTATAAAGTGCTGTTCTGCTCAGAGGACAGTATTTTCCACGGCCCACACTTATACGGGTGGCAATCAGCAAAGCTGGGATTTGAACCCCAGCACCTGGGCTCCAGAGTCCCTACTCTTAACTACTCTGCTTTACTGCCTCTTCATATATGTATATGAACTGTCCAAAAAAGTAAGTGGTGAAAGAAATAGAAAAACATTAAAGATTGCATCCAAAAGTTCCAGATACAACTTAGCAGATCACTTCTTTCAGACTTTAACATAAAGATAATTCTCGTGCTATACAAACTATTCCTACATGGAGAAAAAAGCTAGCAAATTCATTTCGTGCCTTACTACCCTATCACCTAAATATAACATGATAGCACCAAAACCATACACAGACCTTGCTGGCTTGTGAATGTGGTTATAATTTACTACTGAAAAGCAAGCAACATGAATGGATTTTCCTCTACTTGGCTCACTGCTATAAGTAGCACATAATGGGCATAAGTAGCACATAATGGGCATTTATATTTGTTGAATGAGTAATTGAAATACTATCAAAGTAAATTTGAATAATTCGCCAACACCATGCAGGGTTTATGCTTGAAGGAAAAATCTATCTCTGCAGCTAGATAGAATAGTACATGTACAGACATGGTAGGTACTTACATATTTGTTGACTGAAATGATTTAATCTAATAATTTAATAACATGTAATTTAAATCACACATAATACAAATCGTCTCAATTGACAATTGTGTTAAAGGCCTTTGTCTCTGATCCCTGGGAGGTAACCTCTAAATCCTTGGACTTTCTCAAGTGGATGGAAGTATCTTTGTTATTCACAGTGGGCCCCTTGGACCAAACCTGATAGTTTATGCCAATGAAGTAACTATGGATAGGGGTAGTCATACCAGAAAAACCAACCATGTGACTAGAGGGTTGAGTCTTTGAGCCACATTGCATCAGCCTGACCTCTGGGTGGGGAGGAGAGCTGAAGACTAAGTTGGCTACTTAGCCAATGACTCAACTGGTTATGCCTATATAATAAACTCTCAGTAAAAATTCTGGATTACAAAGCTTGGGTGAGCATTCCTGATGGGCAATAGCCTGTTAGTATTACTGCTACCCATCATGGTGGAAAGGGTACCATATCCCTGAGGATGATGCAAACTTCCTGTTTGGAATCCTTCCAAACTATGCATCTCTTCTAATTCATATAATAAAACTTTTAGTATAATAAAACTGTAAGTAGAGCACTTTCCTGAGTTCTGGGAGTCATTCTATGAATTATCAAAGGGATCAGTACAGGACCCTCAAAACTGTAGCCAGTGGGTCAGAAGTAAGGGTAGCCCTGGGGACTTCCAAAGTGAGGCTGGTATCTGAAGTGAGGGGAGTCTTACAAAGGACTGTACCTTTAACTTGTGAGTTTGGCCAACTCCTATATAGTGAAAAAGCATTCCATAAAAGTCAACATTTGTTCCTGATTTGTGATTAATCTTAAATGTCAATCTCTTCTAAAATACTAGGAATATAAAAATATGTCCCTAATATACTAAAGAGTAAGTCAACACACATCACACTAATGAAGACACTCTTAATCAGAAACAAAAGGATGACCATTTTTACTGTTATTATTTAATGCTGCTCTGAAAATGTTGACTAATTCAATTATAGTAAGTGAAATTTATGAAAAAGGAGGAGACCAGACTTTCATTATTTGCTTACAAAGTGATTGTATAATTAGAAATGTGAGGCAAGCACTGAAAAACTATTGAAATTAATAAGGGTTTAATAAAGTGATTGATTATAACAATTTTAAACATAGACTAATAGCTTTCAAATGTAACAGCACTAACCAGTTGAAATTTATAATACAAAAAGTGTCATATCTGCAGCAGCAACAAAAATAAAAATATAAATATTTTACTTTAATATGGAAGCACTGAAGTGTCCATTTGATGGATGAATGTATAAAAAATATGGGATACACATATAATGGAGTCTTATTTACTCTTAAAATGGAAGGAAATGCACATGCTATATATATATGGATGAACCTTGATAACATTAGGCTAAAGGAAATAAGCCAGGCTCAAAAGGACAAATACTGCATGGTTCCACTCACATGAGGTATCTAGAGCAGTCAAATTCACAGAGAAAGAAAACAGAATGGTTGCTAGTGTCCTGTGCTTGGGGGAGAATTGGGGAATTATTGTTTTATAGGTATGGGGTTTCAGTTTGGAAAGATGAAAAAAGTTCTGGAGATGGATGGTAGTGATGGTTGCATAGCAATGTAAATGGACTTAATGCCACTGACTGTATACTTAAAAATGATGAAGATGGTACATTATATGTTATGTACTTTTTATCACAATAACAATTTTTGAGTTTAAGAAGATCTAAGTAGACCTCATAAGAAATAAAAATCCTACAAAGCTTTACTGATATAACAGAAGACTTGATTAAAAGGTGAGATAAAGGGATCCCTGGGTGGCGCAGCGGTTTGGCGCCTGCCTTTGGCCCAGGGCGCGATCCTGGAGACCCGGGATCGAGTCCCACGTCGGGCTCCCTGCATGGAGCCTGCTTCTCCCTCTGCCTGTGTCTCTGCCTCTCTCTCTCTCTCTCTCTCTCTCTGTGACTATCATGAATAAATAAATAAAATCTTAAAAAAAAAAAATAAAAGGTGAGATAAATCATTTTCTCCCCATCCCCCTCCACAAATAGATCGATGTCTTCATGGGAAGGGCAAGATTCTAATTCCAAAGTATTTTTTTTGTTTTGATTAGGATAAAATAATTCTATGTTATTTTGAAAAAATAAGTAAAAAACACGTAAGAAAATATTGAAAAAGCAGAATACTAGAGGAATACTTTATATATTAAACAAGTATAGCAATTAAAGAAATGTGGTACATATATGAGAATAACCAAACTGATGGTATATATGTGTTTAGAAATAGGCCATGATGTATATGAAAATTTAATATATATAACTTAATGTATCCCAACAAGGAAGAAAGAAATTCTTTAATAACAAACATATGGAAAAATATTTAACTTCACCTTTACAAGCTACCCAAAAATGCAGACTAAATAAGCAAAACAATTTTTTGTATATCCAATTAGATAACAATCTTTAAAATTATAATAATGCTGGTCAGACTGTGGTAAAACAGGCACTCTCAACCACTACTTTCCAAAAGAAGTATGCCACTAGCAATTTCATTTTATGTACTAAGATCCTTATAATGTTTATATTCTTTTATCTCTTAATTCTATTTCGGAGAATAAATTCTAAGGAAATAACATAAAATATGGAAAATTTTGTTCACAATGTCATTATTAATAGGGGAAAAATACCCAGGAACAATCTAAATGCTCACAAAATGGGAACAGTTATGTAAATTATAGTACTTTTATACAGTGGAATATTAAGTAGCTGTAAAAATGATTTGTGGTGAATCCATATGAGAGACTCATACAGACATGAAAATGATCATTTTAAATGATGGTGTATCCATGTGATGGAATATTATGCAGCCAGTAAAATGACAGCTAGTTAATTACAATTAAATAAAACTAAAAATTCAGTTCCTTATTCACACTAACCACATTACAAGTACTCAACAGCCACCTATGACTGGGTAGTACAGACACAGAATGTTTCTATCATCACAGAAAATCTGTTGGGACAGCACTGTCACAACTTTAGAAAATTAAAGAGATTTGTAAATTCATACACTTATCTTTCCCTCTAAAACTTAACCCCCCAAAACCAATGCAGATAAAAGAAAACAAAAATCGCCCCAAATCCTTCCACCCCAACTCAACCTTAACCTAACTCTGTTTTTTTTTTATTTTTTTATT
Source organism: Canis lupus familiaris (assembly GCF_011100685.1). NCBI lineage: Eukaryota > Metazoa > Chordata > Mammalia > Carnivora > Canidae > Canis > Canis lupus. The sequence goes on from NC_049238.1 coordinate 52,078,882, forward strand.
TTTATTTATTCATGATAGGCACACAGTGAGAGAGAGAGAGGCAGAGACACAGGCAGAGGGAGAAGCAGGCTCCATGCACCAGGAGCCTGACGTGGGACTCGATCCCGGATCTCCAGGACCGCGCCCTGGGCCAAAGGCAGGCGCCAAACCGCTGCGCCACCCAGGGATCCCACCTAACTCTGTTCTAATTCATGTCTTTTTGCTCACATATTACCATAGTGTATACGTGGTCCCATTTCAAAAAGTATTCCCGGGAGGCAGTAGCCACAAAGTGGTAAAGAGAATGTGCTGGGTTCCCTGCACATAGTGAGAAGTGAAAAGCCAACATCACGTAATTGTGTAATACAGAGATTATAATAGATTCCTGGGGAATGGCAGGACTATTTAGAAAGTATAGATAGGGATGGCCTCCTGGGCAAATTCCATCTGTGCTCAGATCCTAAAGATTAAAAAGAAGATAGTCATGTGAAAAGCCTGAAGATTGTTTCAAACAGAAGGAAGAACTCTATGCAAAGCACAGATAAAGGGCCATTATGCCTACAGCAGGCAAGGAGGAGAGCCATAAAATGGACTTTGGGCAGGTCAGCAGGGAAGAGATTATGTAGGGTGCTGAAGGCTGTGGTGAGGAGTCTGTATTTTAATCCAAGGCAATAAGAAGTCTCTCAAGGGTTTTAAGCAGGAAAATGGCATGATATAGGTTCCACTGTAAAATATTTCTGTGAAAAGAATGGTTGGGAGAAAGGAGGCTCAAAGTAGATTATTCCAGTGGTCTAGGCAAAGTGATGTTGATGTTGTGGACCATGATGGGGGAAAAAAAAAAATCCAGAGTTCCATGTTAGATATGATAGGTTCAAGATACCTATTAAATTTTTATAGAGAAATGCCAAAAGCAGGCAATTAGATTTATGAGTCTGAAGTTCAGAAGAGAGGTCTGGCCTGAAGATAGAAATTTGAGAATCACCAGTTTATCAGCTATATTTAAAAATGGGGTTTGATGATAGTATGGAGAGAAGAGAACCCAGGATCTAACCTTGAGGTAATCCAATATTCAAAGGTCACACAGAAGAAAAGATTAAAAAGGCCTGGTCAATGAAACAGGTGGAAAGAAATTCAAGAGAGATGAGTTAGACAATTATGTTTGCTCTCTGTGAGCAAATAAATCTAAGATGATCTCCAAATGGTGTACATCCCTTCATTTCTTTGCACTTTAAACTCTCAAATGAAAGGGTAAACATAAGAACAGTAAGGTCTGCATTATCTAATAGCAAAAATAGCAAAAAGAAACTGTCAATAATTTATTCCACCCTTATAATTACCTTGCATGAGGTAAAGCAGTAGCAGCCAAACAAAGATTCTTAAGGAGGTAACCTGAATCCACCAGTTGCTGAACAATGGAAAAAATACAACTCGAACGAGCCCCTTCCGAGTCAGAGATGTCCATGGAATTTCAGGTTTGGCTTTGGCAAATGTTGAGCCTTTAAATATACAATAAAACAGAACATCAAACATTTACATCTACTGTACTAATGCCCACTTGTAACGCTGTCTTAAAAACAGCTGAGAGCAAAAATCACCACATAACCTATTCAGTTAAAAAGAACCCTCTTAGATGTTCATTGAATCTGATAACTTCTTGCCTCAATCACTGGGACAGGAGCTCAACATAAGTCAGGCTGACTCGAAAGCTATGATATATGTTTTTCTCAATTACACAATAGCAGTTTCCAAGTTCATCCCTCATTCACTCTAATAGAAACCATGCCGGGGATCCCTGGGTGGCGCAGCGGTTTAGCGCCTGCCTTTGGCCCAGGGCGCAATCCTGGAGTCCTGGGATCAAGTCCCACATTGGGCTCCCGGTGCATGGAGCCTGCTTCTCCCTCTGCCTGTGTCTCTGCCTGTCTCTCTCTCTCTCTCTCTGTGACCATCATAAAAAAAAAAAAAAAAAAAAAGAAACCATGCCATTTATACAGCCACCCAGCACCCCCCAAAAAAGGGAAAAAAATCCTAAGGCCTGAATGATGAGGGACAAATATTCCCTTTGGAAATTAGAGTATATTGTCATATAGGGAAGACATCTAAAAAGAATCTCTAGCACCACTATGAAATAATGCAATAAAAAACATAAGAAACTAACTTTAGAACTCACCTCTGATTAAGTCAACGTCAATCAAGTCTGGTTTTATGTGACCCATCTTTTTTGGTTTGTTTTTGAAGCCCTAGTATAAAACAAAACCAGAGGTAAGGTTAAAAAGCCTTTTTAAATAAAAAAGGTAAATTTAAACATTTCTTTTTCTCTATATCTGACTCCCTTTTACTGGGGACACTTTAATCCTAATGTTCCTTAAAAGAATTTATCATTAAAGTTCTGGTTTTTAGTTTATCAAGTAATGCAAGAACATACTTTTATCACTTTTTAAAATGATCCAATAATGCCAAAAGATCAGGAAGTATAAAATAATAATCTCCTATTCCCCTTTCCTCTCCTCCTGGTTTCATTCATTAAAAACAAATAACTATAATTTTTTTTAAACCTGTTTCTCGTGGTATTTACTTCCATACTGTTTATTTATTTATTTTTTTTTAAGTCAGCTCCACATGCAGCATGGAGCCCAACATGGGCTTGAACTCCCAACCTTGAGACCAAGACCTAAGCTGAGATCAAGAGTCAGACACTTAACTGACTGAGCCACCTGGGCACCCCTACTTCTATACTTCTAAATAAGATGCTACGTTTTTACTGCCATTTTTTAATTCATTGATTTTAGAATAATCTATTGACTCCTAATACATAAGCATATGAGAATTTAGGTCTCTTATACAAGCCCACATCATAACTTCCACCCCCAAAACATATATCCCTACAACAGTTATTAACTTTTGATAAATCAGTAATCAGTGGTACGGTGTGATCACTAGGAAATATTATTCCCTGTAAGCCATATTTTATATTCTCTTAATTTATTCTACAGAGTCAGTTAAAATATTTATCATTTTTCAAATACTCAAATGCCAGAAAATGGAGTCCTTTTTTTCAAAAAAAAAAAAAAAAAAAAAAAAATTCCTAGAAATGCCCTTCCCAGAAACTTCTATCTTCCTGCAGCAATCAGACTGGCTATCAGACTGGCTGCCCCCTGAGTACAGCTAGCTGTAGGGTAGGACTTCTCACTATCACCCTGACCACTCCCTTCACCTCTGCGGTGAATCTCTAGCTTCTATATCCCATGACTTCCTGGAGCACATCCTTCAGAAGCTTCCTGAGAAAGGGGTCACAGAAAGTAACCTTTTTAAGCCTTGCATATCTGAAAATGAATTCATTTTACCCTTATGCCTAGTTAAAGGTTACACTAAGGTGTAGAATTCTAAGTTGTTAATAATTTTCTGTCAGGAATTAAGACATTGTTCTACTATTTTCTAGCTTCCAGTGTTGCCATTGCAAACTCCAGTGCCTTTCTGATTCCTTTTCGTTTGAGTGTGAATTGTTCCTTTCCTCTGAATCTTCACTTTATTCATGCTGTCCAGAAAGTTCATAATGATATGCCTTGATATGAGTTTTTACATCCATTGTGCTGAGAATCCCTTCTACATGGAAATCCGTGTTTTTTGGCTTTAGGGAAGTTTTCTTATAATAATTATATTTCTTCCCTTCTTAACTTTCTCACCTATTTTCTACCTCTTTTGTCTTTTTGTTCTGCTTTCTGGAAATTTCCTCAAACTCTTCTATTAAATTTTTCATTTTGATTCTTTGGGTTCATTTCCTTCTATTTTCTTTTTATGTTGGAGGGTTTATTCAAATACCTAGTCATCACTGGCTGTTTTTTTTTTTTTATATATTAGAATGAAGTGCTGAAAATCTGATGGGCTCAGTATTCTACTTCAAAGTATATATCCAAGACAAATGTGTATTTCACTAAATAATGTGTACAACATGTTCATGGAGGAATTATCTATAAGGGCTCCAAACTGGAAACTACCCAGCAACATCAAATGGATGTTGCCCATCAACAGAATGCATAAATAACTATGGTGTTGTACTGAATAAACTATAATTACACAACATGAATGAATCTCACAAACATAATACAGAACAAAAGAAATTAGACTCAAAGGTGTATATAAGGTATAATTTCATTTATATAAAGTTCAAAAAGGCAAAATTAATCTACAGCACTAGTGCTTGCGATACTGGTTTATCTCTGTTGGTAGCACTGACAGGAAGAGTATATGAGGAAAGCTTCTATGGTACTGCTAATTATCCATCTCTTAATCTTAGTGCTGGTTACACGGTTATGTTCAGTTTGAGAAAATTCCTCAAACTTTGCACTTAAAGCTTTGTTCTGTGTAAGTATATCCATATTTACTGAACACGTTTTACTTCAATAGAAAGTTTTTAAAATTTATTGGAAGCTCTGTGTATATGAGCACAGCTTACAGACTTGGGATTTCACTGCAGAGTAATCAACCAGCTTGAGGGGATTACTAAATGTCAGTATCTGGAGGGATTTTTTTCTGGGTCATTCCAGGCTCTTCGAAGAATTTTCCAGTGTTTTCCTTGGTTGCGGGTTAGGAAGGGTAAAGATTTCTGTGGTGGAAGGTTTAAGATTAAATCAAGGGGCTCACAATTCTGCTTTTAGCATGATTCTTGCCTGTCCTTCACTGTCCACAGACCCTTCTCCAACGAATTTTCTCAGAAGAAATATCACCAGTCTCCTTCCGAAGGGCACTGTTGCAGGTCTTTAAGGGTCCAACCTCTCTGTATAACAAAGTTCATCAAATCTCCTATTTAACTGCCTCACATGGAACTTAGAGCATTCAAGTCCTCTGCCTCTCTGAGGAGTTGTGAAGGGCAAACAACATTTCTCCTGGCTCCCCTAACACTCTCATCCATTTATTCATTGTCTTTTTTTAAAAAAGATTTTATTTATTTATTTATTTATTTATTTATTTATTTATTCATTATTCATTCATTCATTCATTCATTCATTCATTCATGAGAGACACACAGAGAGAGGCAGAGACACAGGCAGAGGGAAAAGCAGGCTCCCTGTGGGGAACCCAATGTGGAACTCCATCCCAGGACCCCGGGATCACAACCTGAGCCAAAGGCAGACTCTCAACCACTGAGCCACCCAAGAGCCCCCATTTTTCATCTTTTAAACATGTGTTGATTCCTAATCTACTGAGATCTTCTTCCTCAATCTTTTTCCTTGACTTTGTGGACATACCCATTTTATACAACCTCTTTATGAATTCCTTTCATGTAATTTAGTGGTAACTCAGAAAGAAGAGATTATTATAAATGTGTGCAGCCAATCTATCACATTTAACCAAAAATCTAGTCATAATTTTTTTTTTTTCATGACATGAAGAATCCTTTCAGGGCCTTTATCTTCTAGCACTTCAACTTAAAGGAGCTTAATTTGTGATGTTATTAGGTATTCATTTTTCTTTTTTTTTTTCATTTTTCTTAAAAGATAAAAATGCATGAGCTTTCACAGAGTACGTTTTACATCTCCAAGTTTCTTAAATTAATCATTGTTGCTCCCAAAGGGTGGCACTTACTCAATTTTATTAACATCTAGATAATGGTTTTCACAGGGAAAAGCCAGGGTTTAAAAATCGTAACTTTGCTGGGTATTATGAATCAAAAGTAAGTTTGTGAATTATCTTTTGTGTTTCAAACTCCTGGTTTGCCTAACAGTTTTGTTTCACTACTATCAGTAAATAAAACTTTTTAAAAATGAATTTTAATTTCATACTCAATCAACATGTGTAAATGCTAATTAAGCTTTTAAAATTAGGTATTTAAGCATTAAAGTAAAAATTAAAGGTTACAGCCATTTGCTATTTCCCTATTTCAGACATTGAGCCAGTATTGATCATTAGCTCTGTTTAACTAAATAGATGTAGCCAAATAATTTCTCTCAAGTGGATCCTATGTTTCTATCTAATTCAACTACAAACTAAAGATTTTACAGAAAAATGTTCTAAAACCCTAAATGTGATAAAAGTAAACCTAAAGAGGAATCAAAATTTGAAAATTAGACATTTCAAGGAAAAAAAATAATCCTTTGAAAACTTACACACTAACTTTTGAAATATGCATTATATCCATGAGAGTAACAATTATCTTGGCTACATACAAAATCAGAAATTAAAACTTTAAAAATAAAAATATCGCTGTATTATATATATATATTTTTTGCTGTATTATATTCTAACAGACAAAGACCTTGTGGGCTTTTATTTCCTTCAAATGAATACCCAGAAAAGGGATGGCTGGATCAAATGGTAGTTCTATTTTTCATTTTTTTAAAGCCTTCATACTGTTTTCCATAATGGTTTACCAATTTACATTCCCACCAGTGGTATGTAAAGGCTCTCTTTTCTTTACATTCTCACCAACACTTACTATCTTTTGTCTTTCTTTAAAGAGTCATCCTGACAGGTCTGAGGTGATATCTCACTGTAGTTTGGGTTCATACTTCCCTGATTATTAGTGATGTTTTTTTTTTTTTTTTTTTTTTTTTAATTTTTATTTATTTATGATAGTCACACAGAGAGAGAGAGAGAGAGGCAGAGACATAGGCAGAGGGAGAAGCAGGCTCCATGCACCGGGAGCCCGATGTGGGATTCGATCCCGGGTCTCCAGGATCACGCCCTGGGCCAAAGGCAGGCGCTAAACCGCTGCGCCACCCAGGGATCCCGATTATTAGTGATGTTAAGCACCTTTTCATATACCTATTGGGTATATCTTCTTTGGAAAAGAAAAGTATAGCTCAAGTCCAATGTTTCCTTGTGGATTTTCTGTCTGGATGATCTATCCATTGTTGAAAGTGGAGTTACTAAAGCCCCCAATGACTATTGACTATTGTATCACTGTCTATTTTTCCCTTTAGGTCTGTTTATATTTGCTTTATATATATATTTGGGTGCTCCTACATTGGGTTTTTAAATATATATATTTTAAAGATTTTATTCATTTATTCATGAGAGACACAGAGAGAGAGGCAGAGACACAGGCAGAGGGAGAAGCAGGCTCCATGCAGGGAGCTTAACATGGGACTCAATCCTGGGTCTCCAGGATCACACCCCAGGCTGAACGCGGCACTAAACTGCTGAGCCACCCAGGCTGCCCAGGTGCATAAATATTTACAGATGGTATATTCTCCTTTGTTTTCTTTCTTGTTCTGATAGTTTGTTTTTAGTATACAGAAATGCAACATATTTTTATATACTGATTTTGTATCCTGTGACTTTACTGAATTCATTCATTATCATTGTTTTTGGTGGAGTCTTCACAGTTTTCTAAATATTATACCGTGTCACCAGCAAAAGGTAACAGTTTTACTTCTTCCTTTCTGATTTGGATACCTTTTATTTCTTCTTCTTGCCTAATTGTTCTGGCTGGGACTTCCAATATAAGTTGAATGAAAGTGGAAAAATGGGCAGCCTATCTTGTTCCTGATCTTAGTGGAAAAGCTTTCAGCTCTTCATTTCTGAGTATAATGTTAGCTGTGGACTATGAGATCTCTCTCTCTCTTTTTTTTTTTTTTGACAACATAGATGGAACTTGAGGGCATTATGCTAAGTGAAATAAGTCATACAGAAAAAAGACAAATAACATATGATTATACGTGAATTCTTAAAACGAAACAAAACAAAACAAAACCCCAAAACCCCAAAATTAACAAACCACGCTTTTAGGTACACAACAGATTGGTAGTTGCAAGAACTGAGGGTGTGGGTGGGAGAAATAAGTGAACTAATGGGTTTTTCCTCTTAGTTTAAATAAACTGAATAAAAATTACAAGTAATAATAATAAGGTAATACTGGCCTCAAAAGACATTAAATACGATGGACTTAACAGATATACATAGAACATTCCATCCACAAGCAGCAGAATACATATTTTTTCTCAAGTGCACATAATAAATTCTCCAGGGATAGATCATATTAGGCCACAAAAGAAGTCTTAATAAGTTTAAGAAGAATGAAATTATATCAAGCATTTCTTTCTGAACACAATGGTATGAAACCAGAAATCAATTACCAAAAAAGAAGGAAAATTCAAATATGTGGAGATTAAGCAACATGCTACTAAATAACCAATGAGTCAAAGAAGAAGTCAAAAGAGAAGTTTTAAAATTTGAAAACAAATAAAAATGAAAATACAATGTACTAAAACAGTTCTAAGAGGGAAGTTCCTAGTGATAAATGTCTACATTAAGAAAGAACCCTAACAAATAAACAATATCTTAACTTTATATCTCAAGAAACTAGAAAAGAGGAACAAAGCCCAAAGTTACTAAAAGGAAATAACAAAGATCAGAGTGGGAAAAAACGAAATAGAAACTAAAAAGACGGGATCCCTGGGTGGCGCAGTGGTTTGGCGCCTGCCTTTGGCCCAGGGCGCGATCCTGGAGACCTGGGATTGAATCCCACGTCAGGCTGCCGGTGCATGGAGCCTGCTTCTCCCTCTGCCTATGTCTCTGCCTCTCTCTCTCTCTCTCTGTGACTATCATAAATAAATAAAAATTAAAAAAAAAATTAAAAAAAAAAAAAGAAACTAAAAAGACAATAAAGTAAATCAACAAACTAAGAACTGGTTTCTTTAACAGATAAGCAAAATAGACCAACCTTTAGCTAGACTTACCAAAGGGGGAAGAAAAAGAGGACTCAAACAGAATCAGAAATGAAAGAGATATTACAACTGATAACATAAAAACAAAGAAAGGATTAAAAAAAACTAATATGTACAATTATATGGGAACCAATTGGACAACCTAAAAGAAATGGATAAACTCCTAGAAACACAAGACCTCCCAAAAAACTAAATCAGGAAGAAAATTTGGACAGACTGATTAACAGCAAGGAGATTAGAAAAAGTTTTGATGATTTATCATCCCAAAAGCATTTGATGAAATTCAACATCCATTTATGATAAAAACTCTCAACAAAGTGGTATAGAGGGAATGTACATCAACATAATTAAGGCCATAAATGACAAGGTTCATTTTTTTCATTCACTTAATTTTCTACATATATATCACTAGTTCAAGTTGAAACTCCCTATAAGTGTTACAAATCTGCTTCCTATATACTCAAACACAACAAATACCAGTTTCTTTTTTTCCCTTTGAAGATATCTCTAACAGTTTTGTCTTCCTGCTTCTTTCTGATCTCAGTATTTTCCAGGCCTGATATAAACTGTCATCCTGGGACATCTCTTAGTTATCCTGGAATTCCCTTTACCTCTCTTTGTGCTGGCTATCCTGATTCCTAATACTATGAATTCCTCTTTTTTGGTTTACTCATTCATTATAATACAGTATATATACCTTCCTGTACTTTCTGAGAGGGTACACAGGTGAGACATTTTTTTTTGAAACATTGAAGATCTGAAAATATATTCATGAAGCACCTTATATTCAGTTAATAAACTTGAAAAAAAACCCCAACAGTCTGCGGGTTCAGAGAGCATCCATGGTTGTTGAACACATCCATATCAGAAGTGTGACACACCCCAACTCCACAGGGACATAAGCTCCTATGATCTGGATTCTCCCATACCTTGCCCTTTGCAACTCATCTAGCTGTTCATCTATATCCATCATCATATCCTTTAATAAACTGAAAAATGTAACTGTTTCTCTGAGTTCTGTAAGCCACTCTAGCAAATTAATCAAACCTGAGGAAGAGGTCATGGGAACTTGATTTGTAGCCACATTGGACAGAAGTTGTGGGTAATCTGGGGACCTACTAGGTATCCAAAGTGGGGTGGCAGCAGTCTTGTGGGACTGAGCCTTTAACTTGTGGGATCTGACACTATATTCAGGGAGACAGTGTCAGAGTTGAGTGAATTATAGGACCCCCCAGATGGTTTCAGGGAGAACTGCATGGTGTTGGGGGAAACTTCCACATGTTTGGTGACAGAGGCAAAGTGTCTGGCGTGAATAGTAAAAGACTCATGGGAGAAACACACAAGGTAGACTGAACTAAGTTTTTTTTTTAATCAAGTTATGAAATATGATAATGCTCCTTAGTATAGTTGCTAATCACTCAAAAGATCCTTTCATTGATATAATAAAACCCACAGCTAACATCATACTCAATAGTAACAAACTGAAAGCTTTCCCTCTGAGATCAGGAATAAGATACGGATGTCCCCTCTCACCATTTTTTATTCAACAAAGTGCTGGAACTCCTAGCTGCAGCAATCAAACAAGAAAAAGAAATAAAAGGCACCCAAATTAGTAAGGAAGAAGTAAAACTGTCCTTATTTGTAGATGATATGATACTATATACAGAAAATCCTAAAGACACTCCCAAAAAACTATTAGAAAAAATGAATTCATTAAAGTTGTAGGACACAAAATTAACAGAAATTTGTTGAATTCCTCTACACCAATAACTACTAGCAAAAAGAGAAATTTAGGGATCCCTGGGTGGCGCAGCGGTTTGGCGCCTGTCTTTGGCCCAGGGCGCAATCCTGGGGACCCGGGATCGAATCCCACGTCGGGTTCCCGGTGCATGGAGCCTGCTTCTCCCTCTGCCTGTGTCTCTGCCTCTCTCTCTCTCTCTCTGTGTGTGACTATCATAAATAAATAAAAATTAAAAAAAAAAAGAGAAATTTAAAACAATCTCACTGATGATTGCATCAAAAAGAATAAATCACATGGGAATAAATTTAACCAAGGAAGTGAATGACCTGTATTCAAAAACTTTAAGACATTGATTAAAGAAATTGAGGATGACACAAATAAATGAAAAGATATACCATGGCTTATGGATTGGAAAAGTTAAAACTGTTAAAATATCCATACTGTCCAAAGCAATCTGCAGATTCAGTGCAATCCCTATCAAAATACCAATAGCATTTTCCACAGAACTAGAAAAAAATAATCCTAAAATTTGTATGGAGCCACAAAAGACCTCAAATAGACGAAGCAATTTTGAGAAAGAAAAAACTAAGCTAGAGGTATCAGAATAGCAGATTTCAAACCATACGCCAAAGCTATAGTCATCAAAACAGTATAATACTGGCACATAAATAGAAACATAGATCAGTGAAACAGAATAGAGGACCCATACTTGTATGGTCAATTAATCTACAGGAAAGAAGACAAGAATACACATGAGGAAATGTCAGTCTCTTCAATAAATAGTGTAGGAAAACTGGATGGCTACATGCAAAAGAATGAAACTAGACCATTTTCTTACATCACGTGCAAAAATAAACTCAAAATGGATTAAAAACCTAAATGTAAGACCTGAAAGCATAAAACTCCTAAAAGAATACATAAGCAGTAAACTTAAGACACTGGTCTTAGCAACATATCTATGGATATGTCTCCTTGGGCCTGGACAACAAAAGCAAAAATAAACAAGTGGGACTAGATCAAAATAAAAAGCTTTTGCACAGAAAAAGGAACTATCAACAAAATGAAAAGGCAATTTACTGGACGGGAGACAATATTTACAAGCAATATATTCAATAAGGGGATAATATCCTAAGTATATAAATTACTCATATAATTCAATACCCAAATAATAAATAACCCAATTAAAAAATGGGCAGGGGTACTGAACATTTTTCCAAAGAAGCATACAGAAGGCTAACAGAAAAGATGTTCAACATCACTCATCATCAGGGAAATACAAATCAAAATCACAATGAGTTATCACCTCACACCTATCAGAATGGCTCGTATCAAAAAGATAAGAAGTAACAAAAGTTGGTGAAGTTGTGGAGAAAAGGGTATCCTCATGCACAGTTGGTAGGAATGCAAATTGGTGCAGTCACTACAGAAAACAGTATGGAGTTTCCTAAAAAACTTATAGAAATTCCATACAATCCAGCAATTCTACTTCTGAATGTACACCTGAGGAAAAGAAAAACACTAATTCAGAAAACATATGCAACCCTATGTTTACTGCAGTATTACTGACAATAGCCCATATATAGAAGCAACCTAGTGTCCACTGATAAATAAAGAAGATATGGGATATACGTACAATGGAATGTTAGCCAGAAAAAAACAAAAAGGAAATCTTGCCATTTGGGACAGCATGGATAGACTCAGAGTTAAGTGAAATAAGTCAGAGAAAGACAAATACCGCATGCCTTCACTTATATGTGGAATCTAAAGAATAGGCAAACAAAACAGTAAACAAACTCATAAAAACAGAATAAACTGATAAACTGGTGGTTGCCAGAGGAAAGGGTGGAGGGGTGGGAGGCGCAAAATAGTTGTAGGGGATTAAGAGGTACAAAGTTCTATTTATAAAATGGGTAAGTCATGGGGATGTAAACCACAGCATATATATAGTGCATACAGTCAAGAATATCATAAAAACTTTTTATGGTGACAGATGATAACTGCACTTACTGTGTTGAGTATTTTGCAATGTATATAAATGTTGGGTCATTGTGTTATACACCTGTAACTAATATAAATCTTTTAAAAAATCCTTCCAATTTGAGAATGTATGTATTTTAGTTCTGGGAAATATATTATTTATTTGATAATTTCTTCTCCTCCATGTTTCCTTTTTCTGGAACACTTATTAGCTGGTTGTTAGGCTTCCTTCATGAATTATACTCACTTATCTATTTTCTTTTCCTTTGTTCTTTTGTATAATTTTTTGAGGAATGGCTGCTTCTATTAAATTCCAACTTTTCTATTAAAGTTATTGGTTATTTTTGTTTTCTAGTTCTCTTACCTTTTCTTCTATAGTCCATTTTTTTCTTTTTCTTCCCTCTTTTTTTTTTTTAATATTTTTTATTTATTTATTTATGATAGTCACACAGAGAGAGAGAGAGAGAGAGAGAGAGGCAAAGACACAGGCAGAGGGAGAAGCAGGCTCCATGCACTGGGAGCCCGACGTGGGATTCGATCCCGGGTCTCCAGGATCGCGCCCTGGGCCAAAGGCAGGCGCCAAACCGCTGCGCCACCCAGGGATCCCTCTTCCCTCTTTTTTAAATCATCCAGTTCTTTTTTTTAATCATCCAGTTCTTTACATATATTCATTATATCTTTAACATTAGCATTCTTATGATTCCTTTATCATTTCTTTTATCTCTTTCCTTCTGTTTCATTAGGTTGCAAATATTTGATGATTTTCAACTATCCATTTACACTTAAGAGTCTCATGCTCTACCGACTGAGCTAGCCGGGCTATCCATTGACACTTAAAAGTGAGGCACTAACATGCTGAATGAGAGTTCAGTGTGCAATGGCTGAAGTTTGTTAAGCAGCTGGCGTCACTGTAGAAGGGTAGCCAGCTATTTCATTTCCAGTATCCTTTGGTCTTGTTAGCTGGCCAGTGTCTACAAGAATAAATTTCAGTCCTCTGTTGGAAATCATAAACCTGGCTACCAGACCTTTACTTCACCTCCATTATTAGTACAGTATTTCACCTCGCCCTTACTATGTTTGGTGTTCCAGAATCCAGAACTTCTCTGGTTCAGCCTCTCTAGACAGCAAGCTTCAATCCAACCTTCTGTTAGAGGAAGTAAGGATAACTACATGACCATGTAGAATAAGGAAGAAGATTTGGGGATAGGTCTATTGCCCCTTATAAACGGCTCAAACAATCCTATTTTCAGTTCCACCTCATACATGCAAATATACTTGATGCATCTAATTCCTGAGTCTTTCAGAAATTAAATACAGGAGTTTTAAACATTTGTTTCCTATTGGCATTTCCTACTACAGACACTTACATTTTTACTCTCTTTACTTTTCAACTTTCAAAATTGTGTTAATAGCTGTCATTTATGGTAGTCTCCTCTCCTACTCCTTTAATCCTTGTGGGCTAATATCTTTTTCTTATTTATTGTCATTTAGAGGAATTTCAGAAGAGATCAGTTGGAGATTTAGGTATATATTCAAACTGTCATCTTCAATGAGGAGTCTCATCTGTCATGTACCCACCATCCAGCTAAAGAAATAAAATATTACAAATACAGCTGAAGTCACCTTTGTGCTTATGATTAGCCCTTTAAAATTTTCTAGGAAGAAAAAAAATAAAATTTTCTAGGTATAAAAAATCATATCAGTTTCAAACACTGATTTTCATTATTCTAATATTAATTAGAAAGAAAATGAAAAAGGGGCACCTCAGTGGCATAGTTGATTGAGCATCCAGCTCTTGGCTTCAGCTCATGTCATGATCTCAGGGTTATGAGACTGAGTCCAATATTGGGCTCCATACGCAGTGCAGGGTCTACTTGGAATTCTCGCTCCCTCTGCTGCTCCCACTTGTACTCTCTCTTTCTCTCTCTCAAAAAAAAAATCTTTTTAATAAAAAAGAAAGAAAAAATATCAAAGAAAAACAAAGAATACAAAGAATATTACTTCAAAGGGATATATGCCCCTGATGTTTATAGAAGCATTATATACTATAGCCAAATTATGGAAGCAGCCCAAGTGTCCATGGACTAATGGATAAAAGAGATGTGGTATATAATACTAATTAGAATGCTCATCTTAGCAAACATATCCAAGGGACATCAGAGTGACTAAGTTGAGCTTCCTCACTGAAAATGATGTTAGATGTTAAATTTAGTATATTCTCCCAATTAAGAAATTTTAGAAGACAATTTTCAATGAGAATATGTATGACATTCTTGTGTACATTATGATTTGTCCTATTTTTTTTATTGGCATGACCTAAGAAAATAGCTATATTGAGATATAATTTACAAATTCTAAAACTCACCCATTTTTAGGTGTGCAGTTTTATCAATTAACTAATTTAGTAGGTTTCTAGTATATTTATAGAGTTGTGCAACCATCATCACATTCAAGTTTCAGAATATTTCCATCAACTCAAAAACGAGAATGGCAGTAAATCTCTGTTCCTATCCCCCAGCCACAGGCAGCCACTAGTCTGCTTTTTAATTTCTATAGACTTGCCTTTTGCATAAATTTCATATAAACTGAATTACACAGTATATAGTCTTTTGTGTCTGGCCCCTTACATATTTGAGGTTCATCTATGTTGTAGTATGTATTAATAGTTTTAATTGCTAAGCCGTATCCCATTGCATAGATATAGCACATTTGTTTATTACCCACCAGTTGATGGACATAGCACATTTGTTTATTACCCACCAGTTGATGGACATTTGGACTTTTTTCCATTTTGGCTATTATGATTAGTACTGCTATGAACATTTGCATGTGCTCATATGCTTTTATTTCTTCTGGATGGATACCTAGGAGTGGAAATGCTGAGTATATGGAAAATACATATTTATTTTTTTTTAAAACCATTAAACTATTTTCCACTTTCCATTCCCATTAGCAGAATATGAGTATTCTAATTCCTCCATGTCCTTGTCAATACTTAGTAAAGTCAGTCTTTTTAATTCTAGCCATTCTAACAGGTGTATGGTATTATCTCACTATGGTTTTAATTTGTACTTTCCTAATGACTAATAATATTAAGCATATTTTCATATCCCATTAGCCATTCATTTACCTTCTTTAGTCAAATACCCATTTGAATATTTTGCCAATTTTTATATTGGTTTTTTTTGTCTTCTTATTGAGTTGTAGGAATATTTAATATACTGTACATACAAATACTTTCATATATATGTGTGTGTGTGTGTGTATAAAACATATAAACAAAACATTTTCTCTCAATCTATGTCTCATCTTTTCACTTTTCAGTGGGATATCCTGAAGTAAAACCTAACCTATAGCTCTAGGTTTTATGTAGATACCCTTTGACAAATCGAGGAAATTACTTTTTTTTTTCAAAGAATTTATTTATTCATGAGAGACACACACACACAGAGAGAGAGAGAGAGAGAGAGAGAGAGAAAGATTGAGAGAGGCAGAGACACTGGCAGAGGGAGAAGCAGACTCCATGCTGGGAGCCTGACATGGGACTTGATCTGGGGTCTCCAGGATCAGGCCCTGGGCTGAAGGCGGCGCTAAACCGCTGAGCCACCCGGGCTGCCTGGAAATTACATTTCTAGTGTATTGTTAATGGGCATTAAATTATGGGCATAAATTTTTTCTGTTTCTAATGAGAAGATAGTTTTGTCCTTTATTCTATTAGTACATTATATTACATAAATTTATTTTCAAATGTTAAAGCAAAGTTGCATTCCCTAGATAAACCCTAGTTGGTCACAGTAGCTAATCCATTTTATATGTTGTTGAATTTGGTTTGCAAATATTTTTCTCAAAGATTTCACACCTATGTTCACAACGATTTTTCTTGTGATGTCTTTGTCTGGCTTTGGAATCAGGATAATATGGGTCTCATAAAGTGAGTTGGAAAGTGCACTTCCTTCCGTTTTCTGAGTTTGTGTAGATTAAGTATATTTGTTCTTGACTTAACTGCTATTCTTGGGTGCTTCATGGCTCAGTCGGTTAAGCATATGCCTTCTGCTCAGGTCAGGATCCCAGGGTCCTGGGATGGAGCCCTGCTTTAGACTCCCTGCTCAGCGGGAAGCCTGCTTCTTCCTCTCCTTTGGGCACTCCCCCCCCCTCCCCGCTTAAGCTTGCTTGCTCTCTGTCAAAAGAAGAAATAAAATCTCTAAAAAAAAAAAAAAGAAAAAGAAAGAAAAGGAAAAATTAACTGCTATTTGTCCTTCAGATCTCCTGTAAATATCAATTCCTTAGGGAAGGCTTCTCTGACCTCCTTGACTAAGTCCATTTCCTTGTTATAAGTGTAATGGCTTATAAGAACTCTTTTTCTTGTAAAAATAATTTTTATTCATTAATAGGACTTTTATTATTGTTTCTTTCCCATTTTAAGCTCCATGAAAAGAAAAATACTGAGTGATTTTGCTCATCATTATGTAGACATTAGTGCCTAGCCTACTACTTGACACATGGTAGGTAAGGGCTCAACAAATATTTGGCAGCTGAAGAATACATAATGACTGCTTTAGTTTTATTTTTTGGTATTTCTTTCCCTTCTTTATTTGGAATTATTGTTTTCTTTCTCTAGGTTCTTCATATATTGACTTGAATCGTTGGAACTCTTTCTTCCTAATCAATCTAGATATTTTTTGTTCATATATACCATTTAGAGTGATATAGTTTCATTTAGTATTCAGAAACATTCCATAGATTTTGTTATGTCTATTCTTCAAAAACACAAACATGATGTCACCCACCCCATTCAAAAACCATGAAAATGTTTCCATTTTCTTAAATTTTTTTTTTTTTAATTTATTTATGATAGTTACAGAGAGAGAGAGAGAGGCAGAGACACAGGCAGAGGGAGAAGCAGGCTCCATGCACCGGGAGCCCGACGTGGGACTCGATCCTGGGTCCCCAGGATCGCGCCCTGGGCCAAAGGCAGGCGCCAAACCGCTGCGCCACCCAGGGATCCCAATGTTTCCATTTTCTACAGAATAATATCAAAATTTCTTAGTAAAGCAGTCAAATCAGTTCCAAACTGATTTACGGCCTATCATCTCACATATATACCTTATACTCCAATCAGACAGGGCTACTTGCTCTTTTCTAAAACAAGTATTATACTTTTGTAAGTATTTTTCTTCTTGTACTCAGCACCTAGCAAAATCCTTAAACACAGTAGCTCAATAAACATTTGTGGAAGAGTTCATACCACTTTTCATACTTCTATACTGTTTTCCACAGTGGTTGTACCATCTTCTTTGGAAAGTGTCTATGCAGGTCCTCTGACCATTTTTAATCAGGTTATTTGCTTCTTTTAGTCTTGAATTACAGGAGTTCTTTGGATATTAGCCCCTATTGGATATATCATTTGCAAATATCTTGTCCCATTCAATAGATTGCCTTTTTATTTTCTGGATGGTTTCCTTCCCTGTGCAAAAGCTTTTTATTTTGGTGTTGTCCCAGTAGTTTTTGCTGCCCTTGTCTGAGAAGATATCTAGACTTTTTATGGTCAATGTCAAAGAAAATTTTCTTCTAGGAGTTTTATGTTTTTAGGTCTCACATTTAGGTCTTTAATGCATTTTGAGTTTATTTTTGTGTATGGTATAAGAAAATCGTCCAATTTCATTCTTTTGCATGTAGGTGTCCAGTTTTCCCAGTACCATTTGTTGAAGATTGTATTTTCCCCATTGTATATTCTTGCCTCTTGAATTATATTTTTATTATGTAATTTCCAATTTTATTGTACTGTGATTTGATGTTAATATTCTAATTACTTTTTTAAATTTTTTGTTAAAAATATTTATATTTGTATAATCTAGCTTTAAATTGCACTACTTTGCACCCTATACTTTGGTCAATTTTTGTCTAAGTCTTAAAACATATTTAAAAGGATATCTTGGCTTCTCTCCCACCATCATTAGACAGTGAAATTCATGTCTATCTTGTTGACTGTACTCTTAGCACCTAGCACCTGATGTTGGTATATCAGCTCAGTAAATTTTTAGAGTTGTCCTTAATTTTATTCTTGCCACTGCTGCTAAATTAAAAGTATACATTAAGGAGTTATTAGGTACATTACCTCATGACAGAACAATGAATAAAAACAGACATCATAGACGGGGTTAGTTAAATAAGCAACAGACAACTGAGGTCCTAGTATGAATCAAGATGTTCTAAGAATGTAATGCAAACGCAATTCCTACCTTTGTAGCCTATGAGGATGCACAGGTTAACAAATAACTTTGATTGGTATACTAAAAGGAAGGTATGCATAAAATGGCGTGGAAATAAGAGTTGAGAAAATCTTTAGCTGGGTAGGGGAAGAAAGTAGGTAAAGCAATTCTATAGCAGTAAATAGAATCTTTTTAAGGATAAGGTAACCAAAACCTAGATAAACTGAGTGCTGCTTAGGATCACAAGGCTAGAAATCACAAAAAGAAGACCTAAGACCCAGTTCTGTGCTCTTTCATTACACCTTACTTACTATCAGTATTTTATAGCAACTCACAAAAGACTACCAGGACAGGATTTAGAGACTTACAAAATAAAATGTGGGGGGTTATTCATCCTGCCCATGTCCCTTTGATATATTAAAAAAAAAAAAAAATCAAGGACTGTACAAAGTTGTGAAAGTTAGTCATGTACCATGTAGTCCTAACAACTTTCTAGTTGACTGGCCTATAAAAAGAATGCACCCTACAAGAGAAGAGTTGGTTAAATGGATTTCACCTGAGATTTAAACATCTCAGTCCAAAGTGACTTAGAGATAAACAGAACTATTAAATTGTATTACACCCAGACACACAAATATTTTTTAAAATGTTAAGAAAAGGTCTGAAGCAAATCTTTAAAATAGCAAGGTCCAAAAACAAGAATCTGCCAGTCATTATTCAGCACTTTTCAAGGAAGGAAACACTGAATCTGTATTAAATACTAATCTAAGTATTAAAGTCAATAGAGAGAAACATTCTTTTAGGGGCAGGGATGGTCTTTAGGCTTTTCCACATCTCTTAAGACTATCTGATTACATTTGGCTACCAAGCAACCTTCCCATGACTAATTTGCACCACCCTCCCACGTCCTCCATCCAGTACATGTTGAGCCCATAACCCTGACTTTGGAACATTAGATTATTTAACCCTCCCCTCTGCTATTACAAGTTAATAAACTGGCATTCTGAATCATGTATCAGTTTTTGGTTGGTTAACATGAAATTACCCTAACAATCAGCTCAGTTCTAAGTGCAGTGCAGAAAAACGTTTAAGAACCTGAAAACCTAAGACCACACTCCAAACCAGTAATTGAAAGTGATTCAGGCCACAAATGGATTCGATTTGGCTTGCACAGGAATAGGAGAAGGAGAAAGGAGAAAGAAGGTGGGAAAGGAGGTGGAGGAGGAGGAAAGGTGGGAGAAGGGAAGAGGCTCTAAAAAATCTGGATATTTCACATAAAAGTGCATCTTCTCGGCTTCTCTTGAAAACTCTGAGGCTCTGGAAGTCCAGGGACTGCATTGCCACAGAGTAAAACTGGCTGGAGTAAGTAGCCACAGCCCCCCTTACAGGGGACATTTGCTTTCTAATTCATCATAGACCAACCACTCCTTTCTATTTCCCTGATACTGAGGTCAAATGTCAATTGTTATTTGTCATTCTGTTTGCAGTGTTGTCTTCCTTATAAACATCAAAGAATAAAGAATGCCATACCTGGTGGATAAGTGCAGGTTTTATAAAAAGTACAATCCACTCTTCACAATAATTCAGTAAAACAAAGCTAGAATCAAAGAAATCAATTTACCTTAATCTGAGTCTGTTCGATTGACTTTTCCCATATCTGCTGATCATATGCTCCAATCTGAAATAGGGAGCAGGCTATTTAAATGATGCAAAGGAAAATCCTTCTACTTAGGTCAAATCTCACAAAAGTCATGAAACTCTTAAGTATCAAAATGATATCTGGAAAACGTTTATGGTTCTCAGAGGTTAGAATAAGTTATTTATTTCCAAGGACTGTTTCCTTCGAAATTCTAAAGTAGCTGGATCTAAGTTAAAACGCTATGTCTAGAATATTTCAAATTAAGTATTACCTTACAAGATATTTCCACTTCTTAAGGAAAACATCAGTAGGGAAACTAGAGAGGAAAGGTAACGGGCAGCTCAATAAGACTGTTGACAGTACCAATCTGAGCTGTGAAGATAAAAGTTTCAGGTCTAAAAAAACAGCAGCAGTTGGATCAGAAGCAAACTTACAAAGCCTCGTGTAGCATTGTGTGATGCAGCCCGGAGAAGGGAGGGGATAGAAAATCTTATTCGGGGACCCGGGGCTGAATTGAAAAGACCTAATGACCTTGTGCATGGGGTTTCCCCATTTCTGTTGAGAGACACCATGTACAAAATTCCTGGTGCGACCACGCTCAGGGAAAACTAACGGGACATTCTTTGCGGGGGCTTTTTGCAGGAACCATGCTTTGCAAGTAAAAAAGATGGACTTTACCTTCTTTTGGTACCACGATATAGCATCTCTCTCATTTGAGGCCATCTGTATTTCCAGCCAGAGAATGGGATTTCACTGAAAACGAAGGAGAACGAGTCGGTGAGTCGGGCGGCTGAACGGCAGCCTCCCAGGTGGGGGAGAACGCAGAGGTCGCTCTCCCCGCCTCTCCATGGGCTGCCGACCGCCTCCTCCTCCCGCAGTCTGCCGGGGGGAAAAAAGACAAAAACAGAAGCGACCCCACAACCTTTGGCGCAGTGGCGCCCGGGGAGCTGCGTGCGGTGCGCGGCGCGAGTGTGTTGAGGGCTGCAGGGCGGGGGGGGGAGCGCGGCGGAGGGGGCGCGGGGGGGGGGCGCGGAGTCGGGTCTCCCCGGCGTCCGGCTCTCACCTGGCGCCCGCTGCCCCGCAGGCCGCCGGCCGGGCCCTTCCTCCTCAGTGGCCCCGGCCCCGCCAGGAGGCCGGGGGCGAGCCGGCGGGCCCCGCAGGCCGCATCCTCCCGCTGCGGCGGCGACGCCGGCGCGGCCGTTACCATGGAGACCGCGGAGGCCGCCCGGGGCTCGGGGGCAGCGGGCCGCCCGGCGTCCGGAGGGGGGCGGTCGGCGGCCGCGGACCCGGCGCCCGCCAAGCCCGACCTACGGGGTGGGCGCGCTGCCCCCGCAGGAAGCCACGACTGAACTGGGGAAGGAGGGGGATGAGTCGAAGGCGGGCTCGGCCAGCCGCCGGGGGTACGGCCGCGGCCGCGGGCTGAAGGCCCCCCGCGCGGGCGGCGGCTTCGGGGCGGCCGGCGGCCGAGACTCAGCCGGCGGGGAGCGGGGCCAGGGCCGCGCCGCAGCCCCCGGTACGGCCCCGCGGCGGCTTCCGCTTTCCGGGTTTGGCTGCGAAGGTGGCTCCGCCCCCGCCCGGGCCGGGCCGCCCACCTCCGCCGGGCGCGGGGCTGCGGGGCTGCGGGGCTGCGGGGCTCGGCGGGCTCCGCGTCCCGGTGGCTTCCGCAGGAACGGCTCTCCCGGGCATCCACCTGCCGGAGGCCGGCCCCGAGGTTCCAGCAGCTCCCCGCGCATCCCTGTATGACACTTCTCTTTGTCTTACAGGTTTCTTTGTGCTTCGTCATTCACTCTCGGTCTCGCCCCAAGGGCTGTGGGCTCGGGGAGCTCGGACCCCGGCAGGACTCCCTGGCAGGAGCCTGGCACCCAGGTGCGCTCATTCTCGGTCAGCGAACGGGCTGGGCTGCGCTCCTGACTGACGCCGTCCTCGGACGGGGGCGAGGGGGGCAGCGGCTGGGCGGTTCGCCTCCTCCCCCGCCCTCCGCAGCTCCGAGGTTTGAGCTCTCGGCCTCATCCAGGCCAAGGGAGGAGGAGGCCCAGGCTCGGGGCACTGCCAGGGCACTTTCCCCAAACGAGGGTAGGGGCATCCCGGTGGCGGCGGGAAGGACTGTTTCTAGGTTAAGAATTCGAGCAGGCTGGTAGAGGTCAGGAGAAAGAAATGGTGGAACCCGAAACTGATTATTTATTTACCTTAGTAAGATTATAAGCTCCTTTCCTCATTTTACTGCACTTTTTTTTTTTTTGGCCATTAATGGAACACTGACCCCTAACGGCCATTTCCAAGCCACTTGCTTGCCCAGCATGTAGCATTTGAGTCAGGTAAAGCTAGTGACAGATGATGGTCACACCAGCTACCGCTTCAGAAAGCCTAAGAAATGCGGTCCTAAGTTTTAAAAACATTGATCTATTAATCTGGGGTAAGGTGAAGTCCCATTTGATAAGGAAAAAGCCACTAAGAAGTAAAAGTAATTTCCACAGAATTAAAAATTATTCCACCCAGGCATGATTTTTTATATTGCACACATTGGCTGTGGTTTCCTTTTTTTTTTTTTTCAATACTTTATTTATTCATAGACACACAGCTAGAGAGAAAGAGGCAGAGACACAGGCAGAAGGAGAAGCAGGCACCATGCAGGGAGCCCGACGTGGGACTCAATCCCGGGTCCCCAGGATCACGCCCCAGGCTGCAGGCGGCGCTAAACCGGCGCTAAACCGCTGTGCCACCGGGGCTGCCCTGTGGTTTCCTTTGATTTTGCTTCCTGACAGCTTTTCCCAGCCTTAGAGTTAAACATTACAATTCTGTTGGATTTCAGATAAATGGCCAACTTGAAAAAAAAAAAGTGATAAATGAAAAAGTCATCATTGTGTATCTAAATATTTGCTTTTAGACATGAATTACATTTTACTTCATTGCTTAGCCGACAGAGACTTTTGGGGAAGGAAGAACAATCAGGTAAGTTGCATTATGGAATGGTAGGAAGTAGCAAGTCATCTTCCAGGAACCCCTTTTTACAAAGTTTTCCATGCTTTCTAAGGCCATCACTGAACACTGCATGGTCTTTGAACCAAGAACTGCATTCAAATCCCTGCTCCAATTAAAGAACTGTGTGATCTTAGGCAGTTTATTCAACCTAACAAGCCTGTTTTCTCACCTCTGTTTATTTTTATCTTCCTACTAAATACTAAAGGCTGTGAAGATTAAATGAGATACCCTCAAAGAAAGTGCCTGGTTTGACACAGTTGCTCAGAGAACATCAGTTTCCTTCCCTTTCTTTTCCTAAACAGAACCAAGGTCTATCAGGGCTTAGCAAGTATCTCAAAAATTCACAAAAAAATTAATGAGGAAAAAAAAAACCATTGTGTTGTGTGACTTAATACATCAGAGACATCGAAAATGTCTCTTCACCATCTTCATTAATACTGCTTCCATGTACTTTGAAAAATACGGACATCACCAGATTAAAAATTTAAGATCATCCTCTCTTAAGTAGATCTAAGCATCAGAATGCACAACTGCCAGAAATACCAACTGTAGCTTTTCTTCCCAAGAACTAGTTGTATCTCCGTATGATGGAATTTTCCCATTATCTATGACCTTTTCTTTCTTTCTTTAGGAAAGAAAATAAGATTTTTCTAAAAGATTAGAAAATGACAGGGGACGTAGAAACAGGGGGATTAATACTTTAAAAACAGGTTCCAGGTAGCTAGAATTCACATGTACTATTCATTTTCTCATGAAACAGAAGTAAAGGACAAATCAGACTTTTGTTTATTAAAAAAATACTTTACAGGGGGGAAAAAAAAACCTCTATGCATTCCATTGTCCTATTTTACAAAGAAATAGCTTAACAATTTAACACACTTAGACAGCTACAAAAAAGCACTGTGTTAAAAGGATTATTATTCACACAAATTTAGATTTAAGACTATTCATTAAAAACCTTTTTAAAACACTCGTTAATGTCAATAAACAAACTAAGGCCACACAACGCAAATAGTCCGCCAGGCAAATTATACATTTCATCTATATGCAAAGACCTCTTAGATAAATTAAAGCCACAGGAAAAAAAGTCTTAGCTGCCAATCAAAATGGAGTTTAGTCACAGAAAACACTATTACATGAAAATTTACAACATGTGATAGAAGTAGTACATAAGTATTTCTTTAGAGAATTGAAAAGTGCTATATTAAGAGACAGTGGTCTCAACTACATGCACAAGTGGATCATAAAAAAATTATGAAGAAAATGGAAGGCCATAATATTTATGGAGATACTTGCTTTTAAAGCAACAAACTTTCAGGATGAGGATAGGTCCCTTAAAAGCTAAAGAAAAACATTTGTCTTGTACATTTCCTCTACTTACTGCATGACCAATAAATACAGCTACAACTTGTTTAAAAAAAAAAACTTAGCAGAAACATAAATTTCTGCCATGTACTACTGAAGAGCTTTTTTTTTTAAACCTGTAGCAATGATAAAATAGATTAGAAAGACACAAACTCAATTATCCTAAAGGTATAAATGCAAATAAATTTTTAATGGCAAATACAGATGAAAATATAATGGGCTAATATTAATGATCAAGAATATATTCACTAAGGGTTTTCTTGAATCTTGGAGTCTTGTTTCTAAATTAGTTTTCATTCTAGACACTATTTATAGAGGGAAAGGCAGTAAGAAAAAGTTTCTCCAGGCATTAAGAGTGAACTTTATGCCTATTAAGACTGATGCAAGATGTTACAAGACATCTTTTCCTAAGGTTTGGTAAAGGATTTTATTTAACAAGCTCCATTTTCCCCCTACAAGAGCTTGTAGTATTAGTCAACTGATATTCCAACTGTCTCCAAGGGGAAAGGGCACCTTTCAAGTTTTTAATTAAAAATAATTAAGTACCAGTGAAACAAATTCTAAGTACTGAATAAGCAAATTAAAAGTACAATGAAGCTTAGGAATTCATTTTTAAAGAGTTAAAACTTTGGAGGGGAAAACTAATATGTAGGTTTTTATTATTGCTTTATGAATTTGGGATACCTCTGAATCATAATCCTACTCCTAGCATATCTTGGTAATTACAGAATGACTTCTGGGGCAGGGGGAAGACTTTTATCCTTATCTATGAATACCATAGGATCATTCTAGTTACTAAGTTAGGAATATTCATTTACTGGGTCCTTTCCATAAGCACATTTTTAAAATATCCCTCTGCTCCACAAAATACTCAAACTTACAGCCACATTCTGCAAGTAATTTCAAAGAGTTGGCACAACAGATAATATACCAAAAAGGAAGATCAGCTTAAATTTCAGTTACAACTTCACTGCCATCACTACTTTACAAATCAGAAGACGCCAGATTGCTCCATGCCTCACTCCACCAAACCAAATAATTTCAAGATTTAGAAAAGTTGCAATCATTTGTATCACTAAACTAGGATACAACTTTGAAAGCAGTAAGAAACTCAAAACTTGAGCTTTTATATTCATCAGTCTTTAAAGCATGCTATTAAATCTAATACTCACATAGGACATTCAGTTTCCAGATACATTACTAGCTAAATGTTTCTCTCTCCATTCTATTGCAATTCTAACATACAATGAATTTATTAGTACATGATTTTAAACATTTGTATACTCTTTTAATGTGTTTATATTGGAGGTGAGGGTAGAATGTTTTATTAAAGGAAAATAGGGATTTGCTTTTGATTGTAGGTCTTTGCAGATCCGCTGGTTCCTGAGTGATTAAACACAGTGCTGGCTGTCAGGAGACAGTCTCCTTGTTTATTAATAATGACCAGCTAAGATGACAGATGGCATCTGCTGGATGGCAAGTGGGAGTGGGGAAATCGGATCTTGGAAGACAAGAAAAATAAAAATAAAAAAAGTTTTTGCTTTAACAACCTTGTTTTCATGATTATTTTAAAAAGCAAATGTTGCCTGAGAAGAATTCTATTTTGCACAGCCTAGTAAAGCTCTATGAAATTCTTCTGGACAGAAAAACAAAAACAAAACCCAAATCCACACACTTTTTGTGATTAACCCCTCCCCCCTCCAAAATAACAAAAAACACCCTCAAAGGCAGGTCCCTTTAAAAACTAGTCTTGATAAACTAGAATTTACCCTAGAATTTATACCCAAGATTTTAAAACACCCCTGCAATAATCACATTACTTTTCATACCATTCTAATTACCTTATTTACAAAGATAACTAAAACCAACATCACTTCCAATTCATAAATGGTTTACATTGAAATGTTTCTCTATTTGTCTTCATCCTTTGTAACAGAGAATACATACATATACATATATATAAGGAATAATACAGATTCTAACTAATCACTGCAGTATTTGCTGATGGTTACTTTTCTATCGGTTTACACAGTGACCTCTATACTTTGCTAATATGCATTTAACTACACAACAATATTGCACAAAGTAATATTTATATAAGATTTAGCCTATTTCAGAATATTTTAGAGAAAATTCATATTTGATATTTCAAAAGATGCAGCTAGGTTTTCATGGTGACAGACATAATAAAGCAGCATCTTTTTTTTTTTTTTTGCCTATGTTAATGTAAATATTCCAAATCTCATCCTCCAGGAAAAAAAATCTCCAAATTGCACTATAACCAGGTAGATACAAGAATCTGGTCTTAGGTGTGGGGAATACTCTTCCTTTAATGAACAAAAGGCCTATTGTATTATTAACTAAGAAAAAGTGAAATGTGTATCATGTTAACATTCTAAAATAATAGAAAGTTAAGACTACACTAGCTATAAGAACTGTGCCTGTTTGACAAAAAAAAATTTAAATACTCAGGCACTAAGCATTAGGTTACCTGAAACTCTAGGATGAAGTCTAGTGCCATATTCTTTATTAGACCATAGCAACACAAGTAATAGTAAATAAACCCAAGTATTCAGTTAAAACTGTGAACTGAAGTGTCTCAACAGATCTTTATCATGAAGAGGTTGATGCCAAGTGACACACACAGTTTTTCCTAAGTATCATGCACAAAATATGGCAGCCTCATCAGAAAGATATCATTCTAAGTTTGATACTCCTGATCAATTTAGGAAGCAAAAGTATCCACACAAAGTGTGAGGATGCTAAGTAGCAGAACGATAGAGTATCATGTCAACATTATCTCTTTTACCCAATTATCTTCCATAGTTACCATGTATTCTAGAAGAGATTAATGAACCATGGATAATGAATGACCAAGGACTATTCATCTTTAGATATTTTTAATTGAAATATCCACTGGGCTTTAAATAACAGATACAAAAAAGACAGTTTGGATCAGAAAGTGCTGTGCTTTCTCTTTTGTTAAGAAACCAGAGAGCCACTGAATTTTCCTTAGAAACTACCTGTTTTTTATGGCTGGAACTTACTTGCCCATGTACAAGATGCAGGAACTCTTTCCTGTAATCTATGCCATTTTTACCGTAGAAATTGAATCTGTGCCATAAAGACACAGGTACTAAAGCATAAATCTGATCTTCTATCATAAAAACAGCAAATATGGCAAAAGACAAGGCAAGATAAAATTAAGGGAAGTGAATAATTTACCAAATAAGAATCTGTTATTCCAGAGAATTCTCAGTTTGATTTGAAGAAGAGATTGAATTGTTACCTCACACCTTAAAACAGAAAGTAGCAGCAGACCCACTATTACATACTGTACTAACGGGATAAGATACAACTCTTAACTTTGCATAATCTGTGTAAAAAAGATATGCTTGACATTTGTGGAATGTCATTTCTCTTTATAGAATTATAGGCAAGATTTCTCCAATAAAACTTAACTTAAGCCAGTTATAAAACTATAACTTCACATCAAAATTTAAAAAAGTTAAAAAATGTGTTTGACTATGTACATATCACACAGGAGTGCTCGAATGTTCCTGTAGATTGTGTTGCTGGTCAGAGTCCAGTCTACTTTCCACCTTTAAAACTGGAATAGGCTGAGTCATCTGATCTTGCTGGAGGTTAAGTTCTGATGAAGGGAAGGACGATGAAGCAGTTGTTAAAAGCTGCATCTCTCTGCATGTTTCTTCAGATTCAGTTTTTACCCTTACACACTGGGAGTCAACTTCTAATTCTCGCTTTCCAGTTAAATCACAGTCCATGTTAGAACTGCTTTCTATGTTTTGAGTGGCTTCCACAACAGGGTGGTACTGTTTAAGCCTTATATGCCAAGCTAAGCTGCACACTGCAGACACTGTTTTGAACTGATGAATGACATTTCTAGGGATGAAGTAAATATCATTGTCACACAGCTGAATTCTAGCATAACGAATGCCTTCCCGCCTCATTTGGTTTAGTTTAGCTTCATCCACCCACTGTACACACTGCAGAGAAAAGAAAAATTGCAAAACACTTTAAAATATGTAATAATTTAGTCAAATAAAATTTTAGAATTAACACAGGAAAATAGAACTAGGGCCAAATGAAAGCCAAGCATTACTAAATGACAGACAACTTTCTAAAATTTCCTGTAACACCTGGGAAACATTTTTCCTCATGTTTTAAACACTACCTCTTTAGTGACAAAGTACAGGCTTGACCTAAGGAATCATTTAAACAACTATTTCAAAATGCAGCTAAATATCAATAATATATTCTTTGACATAGAGAAGGGCAAAATGTATCTGCTTCTGCATCTTTCAACCTTTAGCAGGTGAGGACACACAGTGCAATAGGGTTATCAGCTGAGACTGCTTATAGCCAGAACTGAGAAGCCTAAGACCCTCTGAAGCCTAAGACCCTCTGACCATCTGGGCCCACCTGGCATTCCAAAGATTAAAGGGATCGCAAACATTCTGCTTGGAGAGGGTCTGTTTTAAGGACTTCAACACCCTCCACACACCGCTTTTATAGTAATAAAATTAAATTTACTATCCCATGTATCTAATGCAAATGCAAAATAAAATGGGTATAGGCACTTATTTCTATTATCTCACTTGAAAGGTAATAAGAAAGCAAGAGTTTTACCTGGGAAACTGGAGGTTCATGAAGGTCTAACTGAAGTCTCTGTACAACATCAGTAAAATCCTCAGCATGAAAACAAATCACATCTTTGGTTATGCGAGGTTGGTCACTCCTAAGATTAACAAAATCAAATTTTAGAAACATGCATTTAGAAACATCCATTTCATAATGGAAAATGATGACAAATTTCAATTCTGTTCCTGGACATGCTACTACTAGCATAGAAACAGACCCTCAGTTCCTACAAACACACTATACATTTGCTTCTTTAATCAACATTTAAAAAATAAATAAAACACCAATAAAGCTTTTTTTAAAAAATGAAAATTAGATTGTTACAAAATCAAAGTAACAATGACTAGAAACAATTTCATTCTAAACTAGTTGCATCTACACCCTCTCACCACTCTGCCTCAACATTTATTTCCAGGCCACCCTGTAATGTCATTATCAGGATGGAACACAGTAGAGAGGAAACCTACCAGCCACATAAATATCACACCTTCAGCTGCCAAAGTAGAGAGGGGAAAAAAAAAGCTGAATGATCTACTTGAAATACTGTCGAGCTATGCCTGAACTAGACTTCTAAAAAAGGTCAGGTCAAACTCTATAGTAATACTGAAGGCCCTGAACTTACAAAGATGAAAAACAAAACAGTTTTTAAATAAGCTAAATTCTATGCTCTGAGCTGTGGGTTCCAACTGAATGTAAAAGGGTGCAGCCACTACGAAAAATAGTATAGCAGTTCCTCCAAAAATTTAAAATAGAATTATCAAATGATCCAGCAATTGCACTTCTGGGTATATACCCAAAAGACTGAAAGCAGGAACAGGAAGAGCTGTTTATTGACAGCAGCCAGAAGGTAGAAGCAACCCAAGTGTCCAATAATGAATGAATGCAGATCAACAAAATGTGCCATACACATACAACGGAATACTATTCACCCTTCAAAAGGAGGAAAATTAATAACATGGTACAATATGGATGAACCCTAAGGATATTAGGCTAATGAAAATAAAGCCAGTCACAAAACACTACTGTATAATTCCACTTAAATGAAGTATTTAAAGTCAAATTCACAGAAACACGAAATACAATGAAGGTTACCAGGAGCTAGGGAGAGAGGAGATAGGGGGTAGGGTTATAATGGTCTAATGGGTATACAGTTACAGTTTTGCAAGACAAAAAAATTCTCTAAATCTGCTTCACAACAATGTAAATAAACTTAACACCTTTGAAATATACACTTAAAATGGTTAATATTTTTCATTTTGTTATGTGTATTTTAGCCACAATTTCTAAAAACGTTAGTATCCAACCTTTTAAATTGAGTCCACATTTTCTTAGACAACATTAATCAACCTTGCTGTGAGTTCCCTTAACTTACCATTCACCAAACTGGACAGCTTTCAAAACCCCAACAGCAGCCGTACTCTGCCAGTCAAACCCCTGACCTACATGGTCAGCATGAGCTCTTGTCCTGTCTTCAAAGAGGACTTCACGGGGTTCACTGGTCCGAGGTAGGTACTGGAGATTTTTAATTTCATTCATTGATCTGTGGTTGATTTGGTTGTGAAGTAAAGGAGGGGAAAGTATTAACAGCAATAAGGTGAAAAAAATCTGCTAAAATATCAAATTTTAAATAAGATCAGGACTGATAAGGATTCAATGGTTTTATTCATAGCATTTTAACACACTATATTATAATGCTTAATGTGATTACCTTCTTCTCTCAGGATGTCATGATAATATAGAAGCTGTATCTGATTTGGCTCAAAGGTAGTGTTGGAATATAAAAAATTTAGTTTTCTAGCAACAGAAAACACAATTCAAAGTTCAAGGCTGTGGGTTTCTTTACTCTGACTCATCTTAACTCTCAAAACATTCCACTAGACTTGGTTCAAGATGATAAACTGAGCATGTACATATCTCCTTCTATATTAAAATGAAAGTAAAAGGCTTCAAATTATTATGGTGGGGGTGAGGGAGAGGAGATACACAAATGGATAGGAGTACAGAACTCATAACTATTGATACTGAATATATGAACTAATAACTTTTGAGCTAATAACTATTGATACTGAATATATGATAATTCATTACATCATCATCTGCTTTTTTATGTGCTCAAAAATTTCCAAATATAATAATAAAAGGTGATAGTAAAAGAATGAATAAGAATCAACAAAGGAATTAATCAGTTAATGAACAGTATCAACAAATTTCTGGAAGATGATTACTAATGTCTTGGACTAATAACACTGAGCAGAGAAAGCCATAAGCCTAGAATATACAAGAAGGGAATGGCAACTAAAAAGGCAGCTGGCCTGCCCAAAAGATCTTGGGGAAGCTTAAGACACAAAGAAAAAAGAAAAAAAGCCAAGTATAATGATGATAATAGACAGAAATGAGATAAGGCTGAGAAAGGGGGAATTAAAGTGAAATTCTGCACATAAACCTGCCACCTCTGTAAGTAAAATGAAGTCAGGCATCTACCCCCCTGGAAAAGACTATTATTGACCCACCCAGCATCCATTTCTCATATTTATTTCCCTGACAGAACTCTGATTCTCATTAGGTATCTCCTCCTAACCCGTTAAAGGACCTCATTAACAAGTTTCAGGGGTAGATCCTGATGAATCCTGACAAATGCTGGTAAGTACATTCCCCTTGTTGGAGACTGATTTAAAAATGGGCATGAACTGATTCTGGCCAGCAGTTAAGAGAGGAAATCTGCTAAGGAGATTTCTGGGAAGTTTCCTAGCCCCTAAGAGAGAAGTAAAAGAAAAGATATTTTTTTTCTTCTATTGCATATAACCAGATCCATATGTGATGCCTAGAAACATGAGTACAGAAAGAAAGCCACTGTGAGTACAAAGCCCAGGCAAAGAGAATGACAGAGCAGATAAAAGAAAATCTGATTCCTTGATAAATGTACTGAGTCACTGGCGTATATATACGGTACCTACAGCCAAGTTCTCTGGCCTTCTTGATATATGGGATAACAATTTATTTTATGAACCAGTTTGAATTAAGATTTTTATTGCTTGTAGCCAAAAGTGTCCTGATAGATTTTCAGAAAAACAACAACAACAAAATCCTCTTCATATTCTTCTCTAAATACAATGAACTTACCATATTAATAGAACTAATGTAATCCTCTGGCATGCGGACATATCCTTTAAGGTCCAGTTCTATGCCTATTAGCTCTAAAGTGAAACCTACCTAGTGATAAGGCTCACTAAAATATAAATAGAACACTCAGTAAGCCCAATGCTTTATTTCTAAATATGAATGAATCATATTATATAAGAATCATCAACTATATGAAGATAGCCTGTAACAGCCTGACAAAGACCAAAATAAACAATGCTGAAATGTAAGAATTCAAAAGAAAGGCTAAATGTCCCAAAATGAAAAGCAAAAAGATAATAGAAAATATGAGGATAATCAAACTGAGAGATCAATTACTCAACCAACAGTAGTTTCAGAAAGAAATAACAGAGAAAACAAAGAGATTACCAGGGCAATTAAGCAAGAAAAATTCCCCGAAATGAAAGGAGACATGAATCTTTAAATTTAAGGGACCTATCAAACAACAAAAAGGATTAAATAGAAGAGTAAGAATGAAAAGACCCAAAGATATCACTGTTAAATTAAGCTTTCAGAGAGGAAAAGAAAAAAGATTACCTACCAAAAAACCCCAAAATTACACTGGCATTAAGACTTCTCATAAACAATATTACATAAGAAAAAGACACTGGAGTAATGCTAAAAGTTTTTAAGGGAAAAATGTATCCTCTGGAATCCAGCTAAACTATCAATCCTATTTAATGACAGAAAAGGAAATTTTCAGACATATAATGACTCAGAATACTTTCCTTTTGTTAGAATATTACTTGAGAATGTGCTGTAAAGGAAGAGAAGGAAATAAGCATAGAAAGACGACAACTGTAGGTTAATGTAGAAATGAATTAAGAGGGAAGTCCAAGGTTGATAACTATGAAGCTTTTCACATTGAAGAGAACACAGAGCCCCAGAAGATTTCCAGGTAAAAAAAAACAATGAAATGTTAGAGTAGACAGTATGATTAAAGTTCTGGATACCTGAGGATATGATAAAGCCACAGAATCCAAGATAACTAACAATATTAAAAAAAAAAAAAAAGCCAAAGTCATAGTCATAAGAGCAGAAAGTATGATTTTAGAAAAAAAGATTTGGAGCAAAAAAGAGAATACAAAATATGAGGACTATGGTCAAGAAAAGTACATGTCCCCCCCTTCAAAAGAGGCGTAAATCAGAAACTGCAGGAAAAAATAGAATAATTTTGGTTTTAAAACAGCATAATCCAAACATGAGACTATAATGTGGCATGATTTTCAATATCTAGGTGAAATACAGGAAAGAAAGATCCTTTTGTATATTATCCCTTTAAGTGTTAACACTGCAACTTTAGAAATTTTTAGTCTACTGGTTAGGTCTGCAGTAAACTTATCTTCCCATATTATTATAGATGCCATTTACTGACTTTCAAATTGTAGAATATATCTATTGACAATGCATATAAAACCTAATTGTGGTTTTAAAGCAGAATGTGAATTCATCTTAAAAATGTAGAAGCACAGCTGACAAAAAGCTGAAAGGGGAGGAAGAAGGTAAAGAAAGGATCATTTAACTGTTTGGAGAACAGGAAGGAGTCCCTATCTATCATACCATGAAACTGACAAATTTCCTGCCACAGTCTTAAAACAAAAGGCATTGAAAACAGAAATGGTTTTTGCCCTTGGTAAAAAAGTGTAAGTCTCTGAACGGAAAGGTGGCCAGGAATTTTCATTACAAACCCTACTGTAGCATTTGACTTTTTAAAACCCTATGCATGTATTTAAATTTAAAGTCCATAAATTCAAAGATGATCTTCATTAGCAGTGTCCTTGATAGCTAGACAGCTTCTCACATCAATTCTACAGTTTTCAGCAATAAAAAGTTCTCATTAACATAAAAATATGATATTAGTGTTTCAGTTCTGATTTATTCACTCTAATTCAGTCTTTTGAATGCTTCACTTAAGAATATTTAACCCCAATAAAAATAAAATTTGATAGCCTCTCAGATAAGTGGAGAAAAGGTAAATTATTAAGTAAATGAGGTTGGTACAGCTGCTTAACTACTTGGAAAACATGATGAATGTCTCCCTCTGTCCTGAAATCAATACCAGGTAAATAAAACATGTAAATACTGAAATCATCAAAGTACTAGGAGAAAATGGAAATGAATATTTTGTAATACTGAATGAGAGAAGGTGATTCTAAGTCTGCCACTAGGAGAGAAACCTCAGGAAAAAAAACAGATCTGACAACACATGAAAATCTGTGAGTAAAGAAAAATAAACCAAGGGAGAAAAATTTTTTTTGAGTAAAGAAAAAACTGAAGCTGAAAGAAAAAAAATGAGAAAAATTGCAACATAAAAAAATGTACAGTCATAAAAAGAGAATTTTAAATGAAAAACAGCCTAGTAAATATATGGGTGAAATGAAAAGGGAATCACAAAAGAAGAAATACAAATTCCTCAAAGAAAAACTAATTAAAACAAGACATCTCTGCCCATCAGATCACAAAGTTAAAAAAAAAGTTAACGGAGGGTATGGGGAAAAGGTACTATCTTACTATTTGGGTGGAAGTATAAATTGGTATACTTCTGGATCAATTAGAAATGTGTATATACTCCGCATCTTTAAAATTTCTACTAAGAAAATAAACATGTATATGAATAAAGATACATATTTCCACCTACCTACCCACCAACCTGCCAGCAATCAGTGATGATAGATTTCTACAACCAGCTTCAGGAGAAGATGGCTGATTGTAGCTGATTTGCTTATTTCTGTGGTATAAATACTCCCAACATGGCCAATTTCAAGCAACTAACGTGACCTCATTCAATGTGGAATTGGGAGGCTAAGAATGGCCCTGTCCAGCAGACCACTGTCCTGTTTGTCAAAATTCTATTTACACTGAAAAACTGAAAGAAATTTACACTAAGAAAGAACTGGTTAAGTAAATCTTGATACAACCATTCAGTGAGAACAACACAGTCATTTAGAAATGATGATATAGCTGTATCTTAATATAACACATTAAATTTAAGGGATTGAGAAAACCACCAAGTTTTAAAGTAAACATCACATAAAGAAGGAGTTCATCTGTGTATAAAGTTTAGGAGTATAATACAGACTAAAATTTGAAAGGTGAATATGCCTAAATAGGTGGGATTATGGGTATTTTTTGCCTTTTCACTATTTTCTATTATCTGATTTTTCTAAAACCTTATAATAA
This sequence comes from Canis lupus familiaris, assembly GCF_011100685.1. Taxonomy (NCBI): domain Eukaryota; kingdom Metazoa; phylum Chordata; class Mammalia; order Carnivora; family Canidae; genus Canis; species Canis lupus. The sequence goes on from NC_049238.1 coordinate 52,114,414, forward strand.
TCAGGAAATAATGGTCATTTCTTTTCTGGAAAGATTATAGAACAAAAATTGTATACAGTACTTAAGAATTTAGGATTTCCAGACTTATCATCATGATATACAACTGCCATGGTCTAAGCAATGTGCAGTAGTTTACTGCCAGCTTCCACCATGCCACCATCTTATATTCATATATAGTTTTTACCAAATATTTTCATGCAGTATTTCAAGTACCTAAGGTTATTCCATACTTAGCTTTAGCATCATTCCCCTATAAGCTTTAACGTAAGGGCTAGACTACTCCATTAAAATTCACTTCTGAGAGTGCCTGAGTGGCGCTCAGTCAGTTAAGCATCTATTTGCCTTTGACCCAGGTCATGTGATCCCAGGCTCCTGGGATCAAGCCCTGTGTCAGGTTCCCTGCTCAGTGGGAGAGCCTGCTTTTCCCACTCCCTCTGCCCTCCCCCCGATGGTGCTCTCTTTCTCACACTAATAAATAAATAAAATCTTTTAAAAATAAATAAATAAATCTCACTTCTGGATACTTATTTGGGGTTGTTATTTCCATACTCTAAGCAAATATAAATCATTTTCAGTCTCATTAAATGAGATTTTTCATAGTACTAGAATAAATCAATCTATATCTGTTTTAAGTATCTGAAATACTAAATATGTTAGCCCAGTATGAATGACTATAGGAAATCTACATTATTGGTTTCATTCAGCAAACACTGATCGCCAACTATGGGTCATGGAGACTGAGAAGAATAAAACAGCTCAAAATTTAGTAAAAAACAAAAATATGTAAACACATCATTAAAGAACAGAATGCTGTGTGAACACAGAGAAGGAAACAATTAATTGTGTATGGAAACAAAGAAAAGCTTCACAAAGGAAGTGACATCCAAGTTTAGTTTTGAAAATTTATTAAGAGTTTGTCAGGTAGAGAGGAAGATGGGGAAGGAGATGCCATTCCAAGTGAAAAGAATAGTACTTACAAAGCTGTGAAAGACCATAGTTTGAAAACTAAATTCTTCAAGGCTGGAATAGAAACAGATCTAGCTAGAAATACAACCAGATTATGAAAGATCCTTGTAGCCACACAAAGAAGTTTGGACTTTTATCTTGCAGGCAGGTAGGATCCAGGTTTTAAGAAAATAGGTAAAAATTAAATTTGTTTTTTTAGAAGGATGCCTCACTCTGATGACCAAGTAATGAGTGGACTGGACTAAGAAACTGATCACTGAAGATTCCTTAAGACAGCTCTTCAAATAATCTAGACAAATGGTTTTTCAAACTGCTCAGGTCTCAATCATTTTTATAACCAACGAAACTTTTAAAAAGTGCTTTTGCTTATTTGGGAAAAATAAATGTTTACCGTCGTCTTTTGAAGGGTGACTTTGGCATATCTGCTGTAGGGATCATCTGCTCTCCTGGCCTTACCCACATGATTGGCCCATCATCACTCTGGGACCTACACTGGAGTCGGAGGCTGGAAAGTGTACCCCAGGGCAAAGTCATCTAGAAGTCAGAAGAATGATTCACATTAAAATTTTTTTTGTTGTTTTTTTTTTTTACTATTTACAAGTTAACCCAAAACCAAAAGAAAGCTCTAGGAAGTTTACTTTGTATATGTATATGAAGAAATAAATGCTATATAATAGTTTATATGTAAAGAAAGAGTAACTGAAGTTAATTATTCTAAACATTTCTATTTAGAACACTGGAGAAAATTTAATTTTAATAGAAAAGATTAACTTAATATTAATATTTTTTAATAGAAAGTGTCCACTAAAGTAATGATCAGAACTCTAATAACTGGAATTAACACTCACTTTCAGAAATGGTGATTCTTCTAACATATCAAGGAACTCTGGGAAATAATCACCAACTTCTTCATCTACTGCTCCAACAAGACTTATCTGCCGCATGGGACCTGCTCGGTAGGTGCCACAGCAGTATGTCCTGTTGACCTGAGATAAAATGAAAGAGGGGAGAGAAAGGACTGAAGTACACTATAATATAAGAATTAGAATATTGTTTCCAATGTTGCTATTTCTTCTACATACTAAAAACTCAATAGTCAGTACCTTGTATAAAGTTCGTAGTTAGAGAACGGTGCCCTAGCACACTGACAAACACATTAATCTGATAAGTGCCACAAACAGAAATTTCAAAGAGCAAGCTAATCTATGATCCCAACATCTCAAAGAAACATTGAAGACACTAAGATACACTTAAACTTGTCTGAGAATGATGATTTTTGTACTTTGTAAACACTCTAAAGTGATATTTAGGCAAAAAAAAAAAAAAGAAAAAGAAAAAGGTAAATAAGCAGGAAAAATTGGCAGGGCAAAGGAACAACAACAACAAAAAGGACCATGGTCAGATTATTCTTCCATATCCATTTTGCAGTCCCTAATGAAAAACTTTCACACCAGGCCAATACCAGGCTGACTGCTACCAAACCCAACCTCCCTTAATTACTTGAATATAAGATCCTCTACCCTAGGCAAACTGATCTCTTTTTGTCTACCCAACTTATGCCAAACATACTTCCACCTGCAATGATTTTTCTCTTAAACCAGCCCTATTTGGAATGTTCTCTTTTTTGCCAACACAAATCTTATCTTTCAAAGATCAGTTCAAGACTTTTCTTCTGGAAGTCTTCCTGGTCACCCTTCATGATCTTTTCCTTTTCTGAAATCTAATGTTATCTGTAAGCACTTAGACATATTTTTTTTTTGACATTTTCTTTATATCAACTCTCTAGTGAATCTAGGGCATATTTTATACCAATTCGTAGCCCAAGGAATCCTAGCATTCAAATGGAATCTATTAGTAGCCCTGAAACTTCTATTACACCGTATGTTAACTAACTGGAATTTAAATGAAAAATTAAAAAAAAAAAAACAATAAATGGAATCTACCAATTCAAAACAATCTGATATTATTCTTCTAAGTCATTTCTTGTATTTTCTTGTATTCCCACCTCCAATTTCAAATGAATGTTTCTCAAGGGTCAACATGGATCCATGCATACAGATGACTAGACTATAAATGCTTAATTCTAACCAGAACTTCCACCTTGGATCAGTAACCAAGCATTCTCTACCTTAGTTAAGGTACAGATGAGGGGGGTGCCTGGTGCTCGATTGGTTATGCAAGCAACTCTTGATTTCAGCTCAGGTCATGATCTCAGAGTCAAGCTCCGCAGCCAGTGGGGGGAGTCCTCTTGAGATGTATACTCTCTCCTCTGTCTGCCTGCCCCTCCCCTTCCACACAGGCAAACTCTCTCTCTCTCTCTCAAATAAATAAAGAAATCTTTAAAAAAGATTTCAATTGTCTAAAATACTACTAATTTTGCCTCAATTCAAGGCACAAACAACCATCTAGTATTTTTTGTAAAAGATTTTATTTATTTGAGAGTGCGCGAGCAAGAGAGAAAACAAACACAAGCAAGGGGAGGGGGAAGAGGGAGAGAGAGAAGTAGACTCCCCACTGAGCAGGGAGCTCAATGCAGGGCTTGATCCTGGGACTCCAGGATCATGACCTGAGCCAAAGGCAGACGCTTAACTGACTGAGCCATCCAGGCAACCCTCCCCCCGCCATCTAGTATTTCTTACACAGTTCTTTACTCTTAGTTCCCTAGCAGCATTTTTGAACCTACTATTTTTCTTCTGTAGACAATTTAATAGCACTTCTATTCATATACAATACACACAGAAAAAAGGTCTTAGCTCTTATTCTCAAATGTCAGATTTCTTAATTCCTTATAAATCTTTCTCAAGAAAACCTTATACAATCATGAAGCAGCAACTACCCACAACAAAAGTTACCTTGCGTATATTTGTATGATTTACTTTCTATTCATTTGTATGATCATCATGCTATGCAAAGCCAGAGGAGGCAGACTGGGAAAGAAGATCTTGGAACACAGAAATAAGGGGAAATAGGGACGCCTGGGTGGCTCAGCAGTTGAGTGTCTGCCTTTGACTCAGGGTGTGATCCTGGGGTCTGGAATCGAGTCCCACACTGGGCTCCTGCAGAGAGCCTGCTTCTCCCTCTGCCTATGTCTCTGCCTCTCTCATGAATAAATAAATAAAATCTTTAAAAAAGGAAATAAGGGGAAGTAGAAAAGCTTTTCTTTTTTTTTTTTTTTTTTAAGATTTTATTTATTTATTTATTCATGAAAGACTGAGAGACAGAGAGAGAGAGCGCCAGAGACAAAGGCAGAGGGAGAAGCAGGCTCCATGCACAGGGAGCCCGATGTGGGATTCGATCCCGGGTCTCCAGGATCGCGCCCTGGGCCAAAGGCAGGCGCTAAACCGCTGCGCCACCCAGGGATCCCTCTTTTTTTTTTTTTTTTAAAGATTTTATTTATTCATTCATAGAGAGAGAGAGAGGGAGAGAGGCAGAGTCACAGGCAGAGGGAGAAGCAGACTACATGCAGGGAGCCCAACGTGGGACTCAATCCTGGGTCTCCAGGATCACACCCCGGGCTGCAGGTGGCGCTAAACCGCTGCGCCACCAGGGCTGCCCTAGAAAAGCTTTTCTAATAATCACTATTCTAACCTTTCTGAGCCAAGCACCATAAAACAATTAAAGCAGATTAAACTTCCATACCAGTTCTAGGAATAGCATGCTTTCAGGGATAATATGAGTCTGTGTGTCACATTTTGGTAATTCTCACAGTATTTCAAACTTTTTTATTATTATTGTATTTATTATGATGATCAGTGCTCTTTGATGTTACTACCTGTAATTGTTTTGGGACACCACGAACCATGCCCACATAAGACAGTGAACTTAAATCAATAAAAACTGCATGTGTACAGACTGCTTTTACTGACTGGCTGTCCCCCCATCTCTTTCCCTCCTCCTCAAGCTTAGGCCCTATTCCCTAAGACACAGCAAAACTGAAATTAGGCCACTTAATAACCCTACAATGGTCTGTTTAAGTGAAATAAAGAGTCACATGTCTCTTGTTTTAAATCAAAAGTCAGAAATGGTTAAGCTTAGTGAGTAAGGCATGCCAAAAACTAGGTCTCTTGCACCAAACAGCCAAGTTGTGAATAAAGGAAAATTTCCTGGAGGTAACTGAAAGTTCCACCACTGTGAAACACAAAAATGATAAGAAAGAGAGCTTTACCTCTGATATAAAGAAAGTTTTAGTGGTCTAGATAAATCAAAGCAGCCACTACATTCCTTTAAGCCAAAGCCCAATTCAGAGCAAGCCCCAACTCATCAATTCTCTGAAGGTTGAGAAAGGTGAGGAAGTTGCAGAAGAAAAGTTTGAAGCTAACAGAGATTCATGAGATTTAAGGAAAGACTCCATATCCATAACAGGAAAGTGCAAGGTGAAGCAGCAAGTGCTGATACAGAAGCTGCAGCAAATTATACAGAAGATCTAACTAAGATAATTAATGAAGATGGCTACACTAAACAACAGATTTTCAATGTAGTAAAAAATAGCCTTATATTGAAAGAGGATGCCATCTAGGACTTTCATAGCTAGAGGTCAGTGCCTGGCTTCAAAGCTTCAAGGGACAGGCTGACTCTCTTATCAGAGGATAATGCAGTTGGTGACTCTAACTTGAAACCAAAGCTCATTTACCATTCCAAAAATCCTAGGACCCTTAAGAACTACGCTAAACCTATTCTGCCTATGCTCTGTAAATGGAACAACAAAGCCTGGATGACAGCACAGCTGCTTACAAAACATGGTTTACTGAATATTTTAAGCCCACTGTTGAGACCTACTGCTCAGAAAAAAAAGATTCCTTTCAAAACATAACTGCTCACTGACCATGCACCTGGTTACCAGAATGCTGATGGAAATGTACAATGAGATTAATATTGTTTTCATGCCTGCCAACGCAACATCTACTCTGCAGCCCATGGATCAAGGAGTCATTTCAATTTTCAAGTCTTTATTTGTAAGGCTATATATAGCTGCCAGAAATAGTGATTCCTCTGATGGGTCTGGGCAAAGTAAATGGAAAACCTTCAGGAAAGGATTTACCATCCCCAATGCCATTAAGAACATTCGTGATTCACAGGAAGAGGTCAAAATATCAATATTAACAGGAGTCTGGAAGAAGTTGAAACCAATACTCATGAATGACTTTGAGGGGTTTGAGACTTCAGTGGAGTCAGTAACTGCAGGTGTGGTGGAAACAGCAAGTGAACTCGATAGGATTAGAATTAGAGCCTGAAGATGGGAATAGATTTTGCAGGAATATCATGGTAGCACTTTAGCAGGTAAGGAGCTGTTTCTGATGGATGAGCAAAAAAAAAGTGGTTTCTTGAGATGGAATCTACTCCTGGCAAAGATGCTATGAAGATTGTTGAAATGACAACAAAGGATTCAGAATATCACATAAACATCGTTGATAAAACAGCAACAGGATTTGAGAGGACTAACTCCAATTGTGAAAGAAGTTCTACATGGATAAAATGCTATCAAACAGCATCACATGCTACAGAGATATTGTTTGTGAAAGAGTCAATCAATGTGGCAAACTTCATTGCTGTCTTAAGAAACTGCCACAGCCACCCAACCTTCAGCAGCTACCACCTTGATCAGTCAGCAGCCATCAACACTAAGCAAGACCCTCCACCAGCAAAAAGACTGACCTGCCAAAAGCACAGATGATGGTAGTTATTAGCATTTTTTAGCAATAGAGCCATTTTAAATTAAAGAATTTGTACTGTTTCTTTTTTTTTTTTTTTTTTTTTTTTTTTTTGTACTGTTTCTTTAGACATACTGCTACTGCCCACTTAATAGACTGTAACAATATAGTGCAAATATAACATTTATATGCACTGGGAAACCAAAAAATTCATTGGACTTGCTTTATTGTGGTAGTCTGGAACCAAAACCACAATACCCCCAAGGTATGCCTATACTTTCTGTACTAAAGGAGACAATACTCGGTACCGCACAAATGACATCTGGAGTATTAGTTCCCCGCTCTGGGCTTTAAAAAGTATGTAACTAGAGTACATGCAAAGGGAACAATTAAGATGATTAGTGACTTGAAATTCATGTAAATTGGAAAAAGTGTGAAGAAATTATTTAACTTGAAAAGACTGAAGAAGAGTAGATTTATATAACTTTAAATAGAAAACAGGAATTGTGAGAAAGTTAGTTATCATTCATTTAATGAAAGTTTACTATATATTACATGTCAGACACTGTCCTAACCACAGATATAGCAAACCAGACCCACTCTTGACCCCTGGAAGCTAACAGTCTAGTAGGGAGACGCAGACACTAATCTAAACGAAAATTTAATTATAAACTGTGATGAATCCTCAGAATGGAATAAGACACTGTAGAAGAGAACAAGGGATCCTGATCTAGAGAATACAGTGTTCCTCGAAGTAACCGAGTTAAAATCTGTAAAACAAGTTTAAAGAAAACAAAATCCCTTAAGAATCGCCCTTTCCAAGGTCTAAAAGAAAGCTAATGATGCAAAACACACAAAGCAAAAGAAAGAAATAAGGATGAGGCTAGACAAATGAGCTGTAGCTGGATTATGGAGAGCCTTGAAGACTACATTAAAGATTTGTGAAATCACTAAAAGATCTAAAGTAGTAAAAGGAAAGCTATCAATTTGCCTTTGTCTTTTTAGAGCAGAGAGGGCTTGGTATTTGTTTCATTTTCTCAGAGGGGTGCTGAAAGAGACTTAGGCTTCTGTAATATTCCAAATAAGAAATGATAAACTAGTAATGGTGGAGATGATTAGAAAAAGATAAAAAAATATATATATATATTTGAAAAATATCCAAGAGATAAAATTGTCAGGACTTGGAGACAGACTGGATATGATAGAGCAGAGAAAAAAGTACCCAAAGATGTCTCCCAGGTTCTGACCTTTGCAATGAGATATAGAAACCACTCTTTCTACTGGGGGACCACCAGGTTTGGGTGGGAAGGTGTTATCTTAAGTTCTGAACATGATGAGCTTTAAGTGTGTGGTGGGCTGAATAATGGCCCCCAAAGATATCTAGGTCCTAATCCCTGAAACCTGAGAACATCACCTTATATGGCAAAAGAACGTTACAATTGTGAATAAATTGGGAATCTTGAAATGGGGAGAGTAGCCTACTCTATCCAGGTGAGCCCTATTTATAATCACATGCATCCTTTTTTTTTTTTTTTTTTTTTTTTTTTAAAATCACATGCATCCTTATAAGGAGGCAGCACAGGGAGATTTGCAGGGAAGAGGTGGTGATGAAATAATGGAAGCAGAGAGTAGAGTGACTTACTTTGCAGATGGAGGAAGGGGCCACAAACTAGGAAAAATACATGGCTACTAGAAGCTAAAACAGGCAAAAAACCAACAAAGCTCCTTCAGAGCCTTCAGAACTGTAAGAAACTATAAGTTTGTACTGTTTTAAGGCACTATCTTTATGGTAATTTGTTACAGGAGCAATAGGGACTAACACCAAGTACCTATAAAACACCCCAAGTGGGTATGTCAAGAGAACAGCTGGGTCTAAAATCATGTGGTTTAGACTGGGGATATAAATCCTAGTCATTGGCTACAGAACATATATAGTTCAAATAGCTGGGGTTGGTAGTGAGAGGAGAAAATAAGATTGAGAGAATTCTTTAAATGGAAAGACTGAGCAACCCTCAATAGGGCCGTATAAACTTTCATTCCTGCCCAGCACTCTAGGAAGGTATGTATTGCCCCACAGCCTCACTAATGTTATCAGACTTTTGGATTTTTATTAATTGGTAAGTAAAAACTACCTTCTTAGTAGTTCTAATATCCACTTTCTTAGGAATGAAGCTTTGTATCTTTTCACATAAGAGAAAGTGCTCTTTGTATTTCTTTTTCTGTGAGCAACCCATTCACAATGCTTGCTTATATTTAAATTGGGCTACTAGTATTTCTTTCTCTTATCTACTTCTAGAACCCTTAATGATTTAGGAAAGTTAATCCTCTGTCAGCGATATGAATTGTTTATAATTTTTCACAACTTGTCCTTTGACTATTGACAGTGATTTTTGTTTTGTTTTGGTTGTAGTCAGAAAGACCTTTTGAACTACAAAGTTATGAAAGAATTCTTCCATTAATCCATCTTCTACATTTAAATCTTTAATGTCATTCAGAATGTATCTTGGTATCTAGGGATATGAATACTAATATGAATTCTAGATAAATACCTGATGTCCCAACACTGTCATCTCTCTACCATCAATGATTTGAGATACTATAATTTTTATGTATCAAATGCCTGTATGTATTTGGGCCTATTTCTAGACTTTTCTGTTTCACTGAATAATGTTCATAAACTAATATACACTTAATCATTAAATCTCTAGAATGTATTGATATCTGATAGGGTACTCCTCTACCACTGCTTTCCTTTTTTTTTTTTTATCATTTTGAGGTTGGTTCTTCTTAATCCAAAAATATATCTTTCCATCTAAGTCTTCTTTTGTGTGATGTCTTAATGCAAAGAATCTGGTAAAGGTGAAAACATAAGGAGGGCTGCTATCTAAACATGGCAGACAGAACAAAAGATTTAGGTCTATTCCTTATCAAAATCCACTTGAGAGTAAAACAGAAAGGTTATAAATCCCAGGAGCTCAAAGAGAACAGAAGTAAAAAAAATGACAGATACAAGCTAGCAAACCATTTTTCACAAGGGAAAAAATGTATACGGAAATTAGCAGATTGAGAACTTTGAATACTGGGATCCCTGGGTGGCGCAGCGGTTTGGCGCCTGCCTTTGGCCCAGGGCGCGATCCTGGAGACCCGGGATCGAATCCCACGTCGGGCTCCCGGTGCATGGAGCCTGCTTCTCCCTCTGCCTGTGTCTCTGCCTCTCTCTCTCTCTCTCTCTCTCTCTCTGTGTGTGACTATCATAAAAAAAATTAAAAAAAAAAAAAGAGAACTTTGAATACTGAATTCCCATACAGAAGATAATCAGTCAGTTTGTGCTACAGAATCAGAGAAAGGCTAAATAGAAGGTGGGAAACAAAGCATAGAACTGAAAACTGGGGAGATGGGTTTATAATTTGTATAAGAATTAGTTAGACCCCCTCTGCTCATGTTCTCCACCACCTGTCCTATCCCACACTCTTGCCCTACCTTGTGGAGAAAATGAACCAAAGAGACTATGGAAACAAAGATAGCAGGCACAAATAGGAAAGAGGGCCATTATACTGACAACAAACAATTAAGTAAAATTCCCTATATTCAACAATGATCTCTCTACCTACTTCCACAGTTCAGCTCCAAGAATTCTAGCAGAAAAATAACCTACTCTACTCCCCTGGCAAAAAATATGGTAGTCTTAGCTGTAGAAATTAAAAGCCACAGAGAAAAGAACTCTAAATGTTGATACCTGGAGCTTTTCTTACAACAATATGGCCAGATTCCCTACCCAGTCATCAAATGGCCAATCCCAGTCATATGACCACAGTTTCTAATCAGTTTTGTACTAACACATGTTTCAATACAAACAGATCACCAGACATTTGAAGAAAACACATAAGATTAAAACAAAAAAGAACTTGATGAAACAAACTACAAGAAAATTTCAAAACCAGTATTAATACCATCAAAGAGATGAAAGATGATATTGCATCCATGGAATAAGTTATTTAAATTAAAAAAAAAAAAAACACCCCAAGGTCTTAAATTCAAAACATTACAGCTAAAATAAATCAACAGGAGGAAAAGATGATAGTTAAATCTTTCCAGAAAGTAGAACAAAAAGACAAAGAAAACTAAAAGGAGTGATAGGAAAAATTCATAGGTTCAGTCAGGAGGCCTAATATCTAACTAATAAAAGTCTCAGGAAAAGAGAACGGTGAACAGTGAGGTAAGGAAATTAACAAAGAAAACAAGAAAACTTACCCAAACAAGAGGATATGCATTTTCAGAATGAGAAATATTCATCAGAGTAAATATAAAAGGACTCATACCAATGAAATCTGAGAAAATCATGTGGGTTGGAGGTGGTCTTCAGTTGTACTGATAATATTTCTTAGGCCAAGCAGTTAGAACATAGCTGTTTATTCTTTATACCTCTATGTATGTCTGAAATGTTTTACAGTAAATTAAAAAAAAGAAACCCAATTAAAAAAAAAACTCAAGGAACATTATCCTCAGTATTCTGAAATTCTGCAGGAAAGAGATTTTAAAATAAGTTTCCAGAGAGAGAGAGAGAGAGAGAGAAAAAAAAACAAAACAAAAAAACACCTAAAAACATCAGGAATCACCATGATACTGGATTTCTCAATAGCAACACTAGAAGCTTAATACACTGGAGTAATGCACTTTTATAGATCTCAAGAAAATGATCTCCAACCTAGAATGCCACACCTATCTGAACTACCAAAAAATGTAATGGTAGGATAAAGACTTTAGACATATGAAGTATCATTTGAGTCACTGAATTCAGTCAACAGAAGAGTCATGGAATCCCGTGATGCGAGTAAAAGGCAAATAGAAATCCAAGGACATACATGGGATATATACAGGACATACATACAGACATACATACACACACACATACATACATAAAAAAACTTTTTTTTGAGAGAGAGACAGAGATAGTGACAGATATAGCAAGAGAGCACAAGCAGGGAGGAGAGGAAGAAACTGGCTCCCCACTGAGCAGGGAGCCCCATGTGGGGCTTGATCCCAGGACTCTGGGATCATATCCTGAGCTTAAGGCAAATGCTTAACTGACTGAGCCACTGAGTCGCCCCTCTACACTGTGATATTACCAAACTGTAAACAACCCAAATGTACAACAGGAGAATAGTGATATAATCACACAGCAAAATACCAAATATATAGCTGTTAAAATGAATGAACTAATTATATGTATCAACATAATCCTCTGAAGCAATGTTGAACCAAAGCAATTTGTAGAATGATACATGCAAAATACTATTTATAAAATGTTAAATCACACAAAACAGTTTTATGTAGTTTATATGTTCACATATGCACAGCAAAATATTAGAAGATGCATAGAAATAATGAACCACAAATTCAGAAGAAAGATTTATTTCTGGGGAGAAAGAAAAAGCTTAGTGTTTTATTATAAATGAAGGAAACATAAAGAATTCACTTAATTTGCATTTTATGTGAAAATGGAGAGGGAAAGATTAAAAGGGTGCGAGTGGGTAAAGATCCTAAGCAAGTGGGTACAGTTTTTGTTTCAAATGATGAAAAAGTTCTAGAAATGGATAATGGTTATGGCTATATAACATTGTGAAAGCACTTAATGCCAACAAATTATGTACCTAAAAATAGTTAAACAGTAATTTTGTTATGTATATTTTGTAACAATCTTCAAGTGAGGAATGGAAATCTAGAACAGAGGCGAAAGATTCGCTTTTGAGGAAGAGGTGGGATTTTTTTTCTATTTTAACAGGAGGGAAGGCAGAAAAGATGTACACAGATAAAAAGTGTAAATAGTCTTCATGAAGAACAAACAAGCAAGTTGACCAAAGAAAAGCCGCAAGCTTCCCAGACAATGTTGAGTACCCACTGGCAGCCTTATGAAACCTTAGGAGGAGACAAGCTCCTGAATAATTACCAACCCAAAAGTGATTTTCTAAAACGTTTGCACTTTGTAGAGGTTAGACAAGATTATTTCTAAGAGCCCATAGTTTATGATTTCTATGAAATTCTAAAAGGATGATCTACAGGTCAGATGAAGGAAAACACAGTAATGCTAGATGGAATATATGTCCAAAGTTTCTTAAATTTGCCTGATCACAGGATTTGAATCACTTGACATATTTATCGCAGGCCTCACTCCAGACCTAATCAGAATTTCCAAGAGAAGAACCTGAGATTCTAAATATGTGTTTGGAATCAGCAACCCCAGATTATTCTTAGGATCTGGCAAGTTTGAAAAACTCTGGTCTGGAAATGGCATTCGAAAGCAAAGAACAAGTTGAGTAGAGGAGTATTAGGAGAACTGGAGGAAGGTAAATAGAGACTAAAGAACAGAAAAAAGTAAGGCTGCCATGGAAGCAAGGGACAGAATGCCAGAAAAAACTCAACCATTAGTAGAATCAGAAGGCAAAAGGGGAGAGGAGAAGGATTGTGGGATCAAGGGAGAAAATGCCTATAAGAAAATAGTTAGTTCTGCATGCATTTAAAAAAAAATCTTAAATCTATAAAAGTTCAAGCAATTATATTTAAAAATATATATTGCTGTCAATAGGTTATATCCTCCTTTAGATTAGAAACCTAACTTTATGGGGCTCCTAGGTAGCTCAGTCAGTTAAGCATCTAATCTAACTTTTGCTTTCAGCTCAGGGCATGATCTCTGGGTCCTGGCACTGAGCCAGGCAGGGCTCCACACTCACCAGGGAGTCGGCTTGGGATTCTCTCCTCCTCCCACCCCCGTCCCTCCCCCACTCGCATGCATACATCGTCTCTTTCTCTCAAATAAAAAAAAAATCTTTAAAAAAAGAAAAAAAAGAAACTCAACTTCACAGTTATCCTGTATCAATTGCTCAGAGTGAAAGAAGCTCAACTGTGCTCCAAATACATACACTTTTTGCATTTATTTATTTATTTATTTATTTATTTATTTATTTATTTATTTATGATGGGTCACAGAGAGAGAGAGAGAGAGAGAGAGAGAGGCAGAGACACAGGCAGAGGGAGAAGCAGGCTCCATGCACCAGGAGCCCGATGTGGGATTCGATCCCGGGTCTCCAGGATTGTGCCCTGGGCCAAAGGCAGGCGCTAAACCACTGTGCCACCCAGGGATCCCACATACACTTTTTAGTAAGGACAGTCATGAGTCAGTTAAAACTTAGAAGAGACCAATTCTATTCATAACTGCCAAAACTTGGAAGCAACCAAGATGTCCTTCAGTAGGTGAACAAACTGATAAACTGTAGTTTATCCAGACATTATTAAAAAAAAAAACAAACTATCAATCCATGAAAAAGACATGGATGAATCTTAGTGCATATTAAGTGAAAGCAGCCAATCTGAAAAGGCTACATAATATTTGATTCCAATTATATTACATTCTGGAAAAGGCAAAGCTATGAAGAGAGTAAAAAGATCGGTGTTTGCCAAGGGTTGGGAGAGGAAGGAAAAGGATGACGAGGAAGAGCACAGATTTTTAAGATGTGAAAATACTCTGTGTACTTATACATATCATTATGCATTAGTCCAAACCCACAGAAGTACACCACCAAGAGTGAACTATAATGTAAACTACAGATTTTGGGTGATTATAATGAATCAACATAGGTTTATCACTTGTAATAAATGAACCACTGGGGGAGGGGGGATGTTAATAATGGGGGAAGGCTGTGCACAGATGGGGGCAGAGAGTATTCAGGAAATCTTTGTACATTCCCTCCATTTTGCCATGAACCCAAAACTACCTAAAAAAGAAATTCTTAAACACACACATACCCAAAACTAGAAGACCATCAAGCTAGAAATATACTATATGGACATCCTTCCCCCAACTAAGGGCAGGGGTAATTATTTTACAGAACTCATGTTTTAGGAAGACGCCTAATCAATCTGAATGTTTAAAAATCAGAAAGGAAAAAGCTAGCCAGCAATCTTCCTAACCTCGTGATCTGTGAATAGAAAAGCATTCCTACTTTAAAACATATAGTGAAAAAGTAGTGCAAGTCAAAATGAATTTATTATAAGCTGTACTTAGAGAAAAAAGAACCAAACCTACCATCCCTATGCTGGTTTATTTTATAAAGCCAACTACTTAAAATATTTATTTCTCCTTTTATATAACACACTGATTGATGTGTAGTTCGTAAGGAGTTTCTCAGTTATTTAGAAAGTACAAAGCACTCTACTGGTTCAACTCTTAGTACTACCAATTCACCATAAAATGTTAATTATATTGATTAAAGATGAGGAGCACCTAATAAGCCCATTTTAATTTTAGGCCTTGACAGAACACAAAATGAAGAAATAACATTTGCTGATTTTCTCTGGAATAGTAGACATTACCATTTATAGTAATAAAAGTAGTATGTACAAGAACTTCTCCCACCAACCACCTAAATAAAGTTAAAGATCTATGATCCTCAGTAAAAGACTTCAACATTTTCTTTTAAGGAGAATTTTTTTTATAATAAATTTATTTTTTATTGGTGTTCAATTTGCCAACATACAGAATAATACCCAGTGCTCATCCCGTCAAGTGCCCCCCTCAGTGCCCGTCACCCATTCACCCCACCCCCCGCCCTCCTCCCCTTCCACCACCCCTAGGTTCGTTTCCCAGAGTTAGGAGTCTTTATGTTCTGTCAAGGAGAATTTAAAACATGCACATTTGCCAGATAAAGAAAACAAAATCTTACTATCGTAGATAGGCTTTTTTAATCAATTGCCTCTCTTCCCACCACACATATATACATATCCTTCTTCTCCATATATACCCTTCAGTTATCTAGGTGCTCTAAGGTGAAAATAATCTCAGATGGCAATATTTAAAACAACTCTTCATTTAATTTTACTATATTTTTAGTGTTTTAGTGGTTTTTTGTTGTTGCTTTGACTTGCAATTCCTGTACAGAATCTACAGTCTATAGCTTTGTTGGCTCATGACCAGCAGTATCAGCATCATCTGGAAACTCATCAAAAATGCAGCCTATACAGCCCCAACCCAGACATATAAAATAAAAATCTGCATTATATAGACACATTAAAACCTGGTAATCCTCACCTGTAGAATTTAATTCCACCCAGAGAAAGAAGAAAAAATAATTCCTCTTTGAAGATCTGCCACTATTTAACCTTGGGGAAGGTCACAACCAAAGTGTGAGCTTCCTCATCTATAAAATGAAGGCTTGGAAATGGCCCCCACCTGCTCTAAAATCCTGTTAGTCCGTAAGATGACTAGAAAACTATTTTAATTTTCAATCAGTTTATCATCTACAATAGGATTTTTATAAGAAGGGGAGTCAAGGATTATATGCTCATTATAGAACTACCACACTTCAAAGTTTAAAACCATTAAAAAGTTCTTAAAAAGCAAGTAACTACAAGATATAGCACTTAAGTAAAAAAGTCATAAATTATATTTATTCCTAAAACGTGTACATGTCTATTAGGGAGAAATATATTTCAAAGTGGACACTAATATTTCTCCATTAATTAACAAAACATTCCACACTTAAAAGTTTTTGGTCAAAATTGTTATTTCGCCAATGACTATTTAAAACTTAATTCTAAATAAATAAATAAATAAATAAATAAATAAATAAATAAATAAATAAATCTATCTTAATTAGATCTATGGGAATCCTGGGTGGCTCAGCAGTTTAGCACCTGCCTTCAGCCCAGGGTGTGATCCTGGAGACCCGGGATCGAGTCCCATGTCGGGCTCCCTGCAAGGAGCCTGCTTCTCCCTCTGCCTCTGCCTCTCTCTCTCTCTTTGTGTGTGTGTGTCTCTCTCATGAATAAATAAATAAAATCTTAAAAAAAAAAAAATTAGATCTGAAAAGTAATCAAATTTGAGGATTAGATTAGCTTGGTGCTTCAACTGAGATTTATCATAAACTTAAATTTCCTTTGGTATTAAAATATGAGTTTCATATAATATGAAAACAACAACAAAAACAACTTTATGTGGATCTTAGCTTTGCCACTACAATAATTTAAAAATGTAAAAATTATGGAAGCTACAACTATTCTTGCACAAAACAAACCTACATTTTACTTCCTTTGACTAGTGCAGATATGTTCTAAAGTAGTGCTTCCCAAATCTTAATGTGTATATGAATCACCTGCAAATCTTGTTAAAATGTAGATTCTGATTCAGAAGATGTGGGTAAGGGTCTGAATGCCAAGTTTATAAACACAGAGAAGTAGTAAGCTTCTTAAAAAAACAAAAACAAAAACAAAAAAACCATAATTGACAATATTTAGCCATGGTTTGCGAAGCACTGGTCTGGATAACCACTGGTTTCTAAATGAAATTCCTAATCGAGCAACTTAACATTTTCCAATCCTTATCTTACTTGATCTCTCCTATGAATGTGATACTTAACACTCCATCATTCTTAAAACCTAGAAAACTTATATCCTAATCTTCCTTCTACTTCCCTTTCTTTTTGATCTCTTTCCCACGTTCCTCATGCTTACATGTGAGTACATGTCAGGATTCCATTCATTTCTTTTCCCCTCTAATGCTGTGCCTGGATCACCTATATGCTAATAGATCCAACTGCTGCATTTCCAGCCTACAAGTGTCTCCTAGTCTTAGATTCATATATTCAACTACCTAATAGACATTTCTAACCTTTAGTCTTCACAGGTACTTCCAATACAAAGTATCCCAAACTGAGCTCTTCATCAACACCCTTCACCCCTAGAAACCAGCTTTTTCAACCTTGTATAAACTTTATGACCAGAACCACCATCCACCTATTTATCCAAATCCTATTATTTTAAGACTCTATCCTTCTCCTTCACCGATTGCAATTAATCCCATCTTTTAATTATTTCTCTTTCATTCCGTCTTAAGTGTCAATATCAATTTTGACATGGATCATTTCTGATCTAGTAACCACAGTAATCTAACCAGTCTTCTTGCTTCCAATCTCATTTTCCTCCTCTATCCCAAGCTTCAAACTCCTAAGTAATCTTGGCAAACATAACTTGATAGCACTCCCCTAATAAAATTCACCAATGATTTCCCCATTACCTTTAGGAAAAAGTACTAACTTTCTTTTGGCACATCATATAAAAGCTCTTCACAATCTTGATTTTTGTCTCTTGTCTCAACTCCCACAACGCCTCAATAGTTAACATGTACTCTTGCTATGTCAAGCTAGCTGCAGCTCCCTGAAAGCACCACATTCTCTAATGCCTGTGTGTCTGTACAGGCAGTTTTTCTCTTTGCTTAAAATGCCCTTATTAAGCTAAGTACTAATCTTTTAAGACTCTACTTAAGCATCACATGCTTTAAACTGCCTTTTCTAATCACCTCAAGTCTGTTAGGTAACACCACAAACTATGCTCCCTCTAATACAAGGTTTTCCCCTATGCATATTTCTAACACTTAGCAAACTGTATTATAATTGCTGGTTTGTTCATCTCCTCCACCAGACTGAGCTCATCAGTTAGTCCGTTTAAGAACAGAATGTCCAGTACATGGTATGTTCTCCATATATGTTTGCTGAGGGGCACTGGGTGGCACAGTTGCTTATGTGTTGGACTTTGGTTCTCGATCAGGCCCTGCATGGGGCTCCTTAGAGTCTACCTGAGACTCTCTCTCCATCTGCCTCTATCCCTCCTTGCTGCATGCTCTCTCAAATAAATAAAACTTTAAAAAATAACTAAAAAATAAGTGTTTGCTAAATTATCTTAAAATAACCATAAATAATTATTATGACTACATATTTAAACTATAAATAATTTCCAATAACTGTCTAAGGTAACAAGTTTCTTCAGTTTATTTATAGACATTTAAACAGAACTTCAAAAGACTTCATTAGACAAAAAAAGGTATTTGTTAAAAATTAATAGCCTTCTGAATACCGTGTTTAAACAAAGATATTTTAATTTCACTAACGACAGTGTTAGACAAATAAAAGCACTCATCTCTTTTCCAATGGCTGAAGTAAAGAAGTATGGTAAAATGACAGGCATATTGTTCAGGTGGCCTAAGTTAGCACCCTGACTTCCACTTACTAGCTACATGAACTTGGATAATAATGAACATCTCCAGGCTTCGGTTTCTTCAAAGGAAAACAGAGATAAAATTGCTTACCTACACCATAGGTTGTTTCAAATATTGTTAGGAATGTGAAAATATTTCTTAAGCAATGAACTACTAAATCAATGTCAACTATTGTGTTAGCTTCCACACTCACATCCGCCAAGTATTTGACAGGTGCAAATTTAAAGTTTCATGGACCACCTCAACCTCCATACCCACTCCATATTTCTCCTCCAATGACTGAAAATTCATAAATAAAATGAAGTTCCAGGATTACCACAGCACAAGACTTAGTCAGTAGTCCTCAATATTCTTATCTGGTTGAAGTACTTAGTGATATCTAATTTAATAACAATCTGCTATGTTCTTAAGAAGAGGTTATTCTATAAATCTCAAAGTAAATCTCAAGGTAAGTTGTTGGTACAGTCATTTAAATTTCAGCTCCATTTTAAAAAATTGGAGGACAAAAATCAGCAGGGAATATTTAGAAATACTTTCTTTTATTAACTATTTAGATTGGGTACTATTGACAAATAAGCTTGAGCCACTATAGACTAACATGAAAGTTAAAAAGTCACCCCTACAAAACCAAGACTTTTTTTCACCCATTATTTCTGACTTATTTCTCAGATATGCTTGTTGGTCTATAAATCAGAAGAGAAAATTTGCTGCATCTTCTAAATTAAAAAAGTGATGAAGCATGTTAATTCTGCTCTCAGCAATATCTTTCTTTGTTAAATAGGGACTTACAGGGATTATGGCCTATATCAGGAAAACTGTTTTCAGTCCCTTCTCTGCAATATTTATAAAAATAGGATTCTTAACCTTAAAAGGGCAAAACTCCTTTAAAAAAAAAAAAGGTAAAAGAAAAAAGAAAATCTACTACAAAAGTCAGCACTTCGGTACCTGATTGTGGTAACAAGGCCAAAATCCAAGACGAAGCCCTTTATTGCACATCGTGTTCCAACGTCTTGGGCAGCCCCATCTTGCGACCTCTCCAGATTGGCTGCTCCTGCTCTCTCTACTGCAGAGAGAACTTCAATTAGAGAAATTCTGAAGCTTATAAATCTAAACTGGATACTCCCCTCACTGGAGGCAAGGATGGTAAGAATCATTAAAAAGATTCAAGTTAGAGGAGGTTTCAAATAAATCCAAATGGCTTGAAACCACTATAATGCAGGCAGCTGAGAGTCTTATTATGCAACAGGCTCTTAACCTAAAAAAAAAAATCTTAAGGAAAAGAATGGCAGCAAATTATTAAATAACCTGAAAAAACAGGTTATATAATCATAAATCTCTAAAAAGTAAAATATTCTCCACTAAACCTGTGTTGAATTTATATCGAGGATAGCAACTTATAGCTGACCATTCATGTTTATAATCCTTATGAGAAAAGAAGTAAGAAAGTAACTAGGCCATGATATTAACTTCTTTCTATGCCTTAAAATAACTCATTGAAAAAAACATCTGGTTAAAAACCACTGGTGAGGAAGGAGAGATTTCCCTGCTGACTTAAGCCTAGCTGCCTAAGCAAGGCTTTAGAAAATGTCTTCACCTACAACAGTGCATAGGCAGAAGGAGCAGACACTATGGCGGTCTTCCTAGTGACACTTCCAAGTCACAAAATGGGGTATGTTTCTGGGATAGACTGCCAACAAGTTACTGAAAGGAGAGAAACAAAAATAGCAAAAACCTGGCAAATAAACAGGCCAATGCCCTCGTGTGTTTATTGTAAGTAAGTCTTAACTAAAGTTACTTTGGCGCTACCAGATCTGAATCACATCCTCTATACTAATGCTACCTGATTTCTCAAAGACTGGATTAGTTTTCAAGCTGGTTTTCCATAAAAACTTGTAATGCTGTATAACATGTATAAAACACTTCCTAAACCAAGCAAGTAACAAGCTACATTTCAAAGAACTTCAGCAATTAAGATTTTTCAATTAGAGCAATAAGCTAATGATTTTAATCACCTTTACCACCATGAATTTTTATCAAAAGTGTGTTGGTATGTGCAAATGAAACAGAATGACATTAATACTGTCAAGAAGCTATATTTACTAAACAATTTAACAATGATTTTATCTTACCTGAGTGTGAAAATTTGAAATGGTGGTTGTTTCGATATCTTTCTTGCCCAGAATCTCCATTTTCACAGGAGTGTTGGGGAAATTAAAAGCAAAGTAGTCCAAGAAGTCTGGGAGATAAGCAGCCGCTCCATGCACTATTGCTAAAGCATAGTAAGCAGCATTTTTCTCATTTTCACTGAATGTCAAAGCAAGAAACTCCTCAGAAAATCTCTCCATCTCCATTGGAGACAAAAATGAGAGTTCATCCATGTAAGCATGAAGGACAAGTGCACCACCATTGGACTGGTGTTCCTCATGAATAAAGTTGCTAAATTTAGTACCTGTTTTTAAGAAATTTCTACGAATAGAATGTTCCTGGTGAGTCATAAAAGGTGTTTGTACTCCCTGGGGTACCCGATATTCTTGCATGCCCAAATTTAATCGGCACAGCTGTTCATCTTTCAGATACCTGAAGGACTCTTTATTAACTCCTGAAGTGCTATTTATTTGTCCTTGGGTGAGGATTTCCTTACTGATGCGGGTCAGGCCAGCACAGACGGTTTGTACTTCCTTATTGTACATTTTAAGGCGTCTTCCTCGCATATCTTCTCGGTGTTTCTTTTTCTTTTTCTTCTTTATTTTCTTCAAGACAAAATCATCAGCTCTCTGGGTTTTACCATTTTCATCTGGTGTTTCTGGCCACAATAATTAAAAAGAAGTTAGTTGCTGGGCCTAGGGTCAACATATAAATTTCTTACGGTACTTGATCTCAAATTAACTGGCTTATTCTCAGTTTCTCTGAATTTGCCATGACCACTTACATGTTTATAAAATGAATAAATAAGACAAAGATCTTAAAATACAATAATATTCTGGGTTGAAAACTATGCTAAACAGTAGATAATGGAAATGCAAGCATATAATTTAATACAACTTATAATCAAAAGTAAAGAAAATATCCAAGTAATTTCACATCTGCCATACTGTACGGAGTATCTGTTCAGTAACCACTGTAAAATCTAAAGTGAAGCTTGTCATATTTTGCTATGATACATACAGGTAAATCAAACAAAAGCAAATTAAGCTGTAAGACACCATTTTGCCTATCAAATTGGCATGACTTTTCTTTTTTTGGCATTCTCATATAGTGTTGCTGAAAGTATAAACCGGTACAAATTTCATAGAGAGCAATCTGGCACCCACCAAATTGGATATGTACACCAAAAGCCTTGAAAATCTTAATAATCACCAGACCCAGAAGTTCCACTGCCAAGTAAATATTACCTAAAAAATAACTGAAGATACACATAAATATCCATGATAGTTATTTAGGGACTCCCTTAAATGTCTATCCTAAGTAATAGGATGTTGATTAAATTCTGGCACTGATATACTGACAAAATACTACTCAGTCATTACAAGTTATATTATAAATGAAAAGAACTGATGAATTAAAAGGTTATAAAATGCTTACATTGCCAATCATTCAGAAAGCATTCTCTAACAATTGATCCCTACCCAATTTGGGTAGCTGCTCCTACCCTGTGCACTTAGCACTGTACTTCCCACAGAACTTAACCACATGCTGTATTATCACAGATCTAATTTTCTACCTTTCCTCTAGACTGTAAGCAATCTAAGGTCAGAAATAAATATATTACCTTTCTTTCCAGGGCATCTAATGTGTGTATAAACTGATCCCAAGTTTATAATATTAAACATACAAACATTTATTAAGTACCCACTAGGTGCACCAGGGACATTTCTGGGCACTAGGGATATGGTGCTAAGGCAGACACAATCTGGACTTTACAATCTAGTTTGGCAAAAAAAAAAAAAAAAAAAAAAAAAAAAAAAGGTTTCAGTAAACTACTCTAGATTCTGAGGAAACTTCTCTTTGGGAGGTAACATTTAGGTTGAGTCCTAAATGAGACAAGCCAGGCATGTTTTCTAGGGAAAAATATTCCAGGGAGAAAAGCAAAGGACCAAAAGAGAGGAAAAAATCTTAATGGTCTACAAATATTTTGTACATACACTAGAAAAAAAAGGTACCTGAAGGAATACATACCAAAGTGTTAATAATGGTAGTTATGTAGGATGGTAGAATTATGAAGATCTAGATGTTTTCTTTTTTGCTTATTGTATTTTCTAATGTTTTACAATAAACACATACTATTTTTATAATTAAAAATTTACTTTTAATTTTTAAGGGATTATTATGGGTTGACAAACCCAAAATAGAATAGTATCTTTCATTTACTAGTGTGAAAATGTATCTAGCAGGAAATCTTTAGGATTAAATATCAGGTATAGTCCTGACGAATCTTTCAAGTTTGCTCTGGTATTTACTGTATAGTATTTGTCTACCCAACAATAGTATTTCTGACATGATTCAAGCAATTCGGTGTTAAGACAAATACTCCAACTGATCCTATGACTACACCTAAGAACAAATTCAATAAAATTGACAGTAAATAATTTACTTGGTATAAAATGCAAACATGACAGTTGCTGTGCTTTATACAGTCATTCCAAATCACCAAATATTGCCCAGTTATGAAAAACTTCTAAAGAAAATATTCAGAAGTACAAGTCAGACTTTAAAGTGTACAGATACCAAATTACTTTCATTCTGTTTAATATGTTTTTAAACAACAAAAAGAAAACCCTTCATTTGCAAACATCACTTGTAATTAAACTGAGATCATATAGCAAAATATACATGTAATCAGATTGCTTAAATTGGCAAGAGAAAAAGCAATCCATCTTTTATTCTACATACAAGTAAATCTTTGAGAATTTGTTAAAACACTTGGTAACAGTAGTTTATATTTCTTACCAAATAAAATTAATCTAAATACATTTTCCACATTAAAAATTCAGTAATTTAGGCAATTCTCCCAAGCAACTAAATGTTAATGCCATTAAATACAAAGGTTAGACCAATTTTAAAAGTCATCTAATTACACTCTGCTAAACGTTTTAGCAATTTCACCGGAAAAAAAAAAAAAAAAAGAAAAAAAGAAACTATCTCTGAATAGATCTGTTATTTTAAGCTTCAGAGGAGGTATTTGGTATGCAGAAGATGAATTGTGACCTAGATCTGCCACTGAAATTAACACCAAGAAGGAGCTGCCTTGATTGTAACACATTTTCTATATTACTATCAACTTACCAATGGTATTTCTAACACGGCCAAGTCTCTGTGGGTTTTATTCCAAACTCATTTATATGAGAACCACTTAAATCATCCAACACAAGCCCATCAAAAAACCACGGTACAAAGAAATGAAAAGGGCCTTAAATTGATTGTAATCTCATATTTCACCATGATAAAAGTTTAAAATATGAAATAAATGTCAATCTATCTCACTAATCCTGTTTTTCAAATTTTGATTCTTATCTAAGGTTGAATATAGAGAGCTCACCTGTGTTTACTGAGAAATTTGAGACTATTTGTGTCATACTAGCTAAATGAATTTCAATGAATAAACAAAATTTACTTTTGAATTATTGTGATGACAACCAACTGAATATGGCATTCATATACAAAGTTGTTAAGAGGTTATTACAGTAAGTTAGCCCTTGTTGCCCTATGAGATTATCAAGGTTGCCTTGCCTTGAATTAAAAACATTAATTAAAAATCAATGTCTTGGGACGCCTGGGTGGCTCAGCGGTTGAGCCTCTGCCTTGGGCTCAGGGCGTGATCCCGGGGTCCTGGGATCGAGGCCCACAACAGGATCCCCGCAGGGGGCCTACTTCTCCCTCTGCCTGTGTCTCTGCCTCTCTGTGTTTCTCATGAATAATAAAATCTTAAAAAAAAAAAATCAATGTCTTTGCAGTATAAATGTATCAAATCAGTATGTTGTACACTTTACACAATGTTGTATGTCAATTATATCTCAGTTAAAAACAAACAAACAAACAAAGCCTAAAGTTTTCACAGCCTTTCCATTCCTGGTTGATTGTTCTAGCTTTCCAACAGAGAACATATTCAGGAAGTAACATTTTGAGTATTTCCCTATAGTGCAAAAGCTAATATTTACTGATATCAGTTTTTTACAGAAAAAAAAGCCAAGCTACTCTATTATCTGTGATTAAGGAAAGCTTTCACATATCAAACTGTGAGAGCAAATATAAAGAGAAGTAAGTCTACAGAAGAAGATACACTTATCTGAAAGACAAATTGCTGTCTTAAAACAAAGGTCATTATAACACTATCAATGTGTTAAATGCACAACACTATCAATAAAATCCTCATAAGACTGGGCAGCTGGGTGGCCACTGGTTGAGCATCTGCCTTTGGCTCAGGTCATGATCCCAGGGTCCTGGGACTGAGTTCCGCACTGGGCTCCCTGTGGGGAGTCTGCTTTGCCTATGTCTCTGCTTTTCACTGTGTCTCTCATGAATAAATAAAATCTTTTTTTTTTTTTTTTTTTTTAATTTATGATAGTCACACAGAGAGAGAGAGAGAGAGGCAGAGACACAGGCAGAGGGAGAAGCAGGCTCCATGCACCAGGAGCCTGATGTGGGATTTGATCCCGGGTCTCCAGGATCGCGCCCTGGGCCAAAGGCAGGCGCCAAACCGCTACGCCACCCAGGGATCCCAATAAATAAAATCTTTAAAAAAAAAAAATCCTCATAAGAGACCAAGTGTCTTAAAAAAAAAAAAAAAGACCAAGTGTCCAATGCATAAAGAATATATAATATATAAAATACACACACACACACAGAGAAACAATGAAATATTACTCGGTCATCAAAAAGAATGAAATCTTGCCATTTACAATTATGTGGATGGAGCTACAGTGTATTATGCTAAATGAAGTAAATCAATCAAGGAAAGACAAATACCATATGATCTCACTCATGTGTGGAATTTAGGAAACAAATCAGATGAACATATGATATGTGAAGGGAAAAAAAGGAGAGGGAAGCAAACCATAAGACAATGATAGAGAACAAACTGAGGGTTGACAGAGGAAGTGGGTGGGTGATGGGCTAGATGAGTGATGGGTATTGAGGAGGGCACTTGTTATGATGAGCACCAGGTGTTCTATTTAAGCGATGAATCACTAAATTCTACACCTGAAACCAAAATAAAAATAAAAATAAAATCCTCAAATATGCCAATATTACCAACTATCTGATAGCATCATTTATTCAACATCACTATTGAAAGTTTTTATTAATGCAAAAAAATTACTTTTCCTATTATAAAACTTAAATTTATATCACCATTCTTACACTTGAATTGTAACTTAGAACTGAAAAAAATGTATTATCTTCAATTCTAAAAATCATGGTGGATAAACATTTTCAAAGCAAGTGCATTTTTTATATTTTACTAATCATAATAAAGAAAAAAGCTAAAGTTGTTTTCTGAAAATAAATTTTTTAGTCTTATTAGGTGTCCTTGCCATCCCATATAAGAACCTGACTAAAAAAAAGGTCACCATATGTTTATAAAACTGCCTTACTTTACCCCCATCCCTCTATATCATAATGTTTAAGAGTGGCTAGCGGAATTTGAATCCCTATCCTAGTACTTCCTCGCAGAGTATTACCTTTTGCAACTTCTTTGTACCTTGTTCCTTTTGGTAAAATGAGGGAAAGTAACAGTATCTCATAAAATGAGTGAGCAGAGTAAATGAAACAAAGCACATAAAGTACTTAAAATAGTCCTAGACCATAACAGATACTCAATACATGCTAACTACTGTTACCTCAAAATAGTTGGATTGTAGAGTCAGTAAAGAGTGCCATATAGCACAGGTACTTT
The DNA here is from genome assembly GCF_011100685.1 of Canis lupus familiaris. NCBI lineage: Eukaryota > Metazoa > Chordata > Mammalia > Carnivora > Canidae > Canis > Canis lupus. The sequence continues at coordinate 52,140,962 of NC_049238.1, forward strand.
ACAGTTAGACCTAGCGTATTGTCCCAGCCCAACTACTTACTGCTTTAAATTAATGAGCAGTTAATTTCCCAGAGGAAAGCTCATTAATCTCTTTAAACTTCTATTTTCTCATCTTAAGATGTTAATTCTAGTACCTACCTCACAGAACTATTGTAAGGATTAAATAAAACAATAAATATAAGGGCCTCATCACAGTACCAAACACACAGTAAGTGCTCACCATTGTATCATTTTTTTTCTTTTTTTTTCCATCGTATCATTTTCACAATAATATTTGATACATTCCTTGAAATTATTGGCAATAACTCTGGGATATCAAAACAAAAGATAGAAATTATTGACCTAGAATACAATGTAGTATATTACAAGATAATCCCATAAAAAGGACAAAAATCTCTGAAAGAGGGAAGAAAATTATTATTCACCAAGGGTCTACTAGATATGATACAATGTCATTTTAATCCTCAAACCAGTGAGGTAGATTTGCAAGTCCATTTTATAGAGAAGAAAACAGCTTGAAATAAGATATGCTACTTACCATAGGTCACAATACTAGTAGATGACAACCAATATTCACTCATCTTGTCTGATTCCAAAACTCAAATTCTTCCCATGCATTATTACACTACACTCTTGAGATGATAAACTAAAATTATCTGGTTACAATTAAGGGACTTGAGAAGGAGGAGGACGACCTAGAAGAATCTCCATTAAGGGGAGCATTACTTCATTCAACAAATATTTTACTGAGTGCCCATTACATGACCACAAATTTGGCATTATTTAGGTTATGCAAAAATTTCATGCCCTAAAGCCCCCCCACCCCCTCTGGGTAGGTAAGGAAAGTATCATTCCCCTAAGTTTTTACTCCGATAAATGAGATGATCTGTTTATTTCAGTCTCTGTATAATCCCCAAATAATTCCTTACTCCTATCACCAAATAGAATTTGGATTTTAAGTTCCTGCCAATAGCTTTCTGACATCACAAAAAATTTCAATTAGTTGTCTAAGGGACACTCCCTGTGATAGAAATTGGGCAGTTGGTCAATGATAAAAAATGTGAGAAAGGAAGGCTGATTCACAAGTAAATATAAAAGAACAATCCTGTCATGTAATGATACTACAGAAAAGAGCTAGGGAAATGGACTTACCCCTTTCCTTTTTTCTATAAAATATTAAAATATTACTAAAATTACAAATTTTCTAAGCAAGAATAATTTAAAAATAATTTTGAAGCAAATATGTCCTATGCTTTTAATAAGCAATAAAGGGAGAGAAAAAATTAAGATTTCAAAATATACAGGTAATACATTATCAGTTTGAGACTCAAGCTTGTTACTTATAAGAAGTAAAAAAAATTTAAATATCTCTTTACTAAGTTAACAATCAAATGTACTTAGAGAGGGATCCCTGGGTGGCGCAGCGGTTTGGCGCCTGCCTTTGGCCCAGGGCGTGATCCTGGAGACCCAGGATCGAATCCCACGTCAGGCTTCCGGTGCATGGAGCCTGCTTCTCCCTCTGCCTGTGTCTCTGCCTCTCTCTCTCTCTCTGTTACTATCATAAAAAAAAAAAAAAAAATGTACTTAGAGAAAAATGAAAAGCAAAGTGGACCACAAGTCAAAAAAACTGGGTCCTAGATTCAGTTCTATCACTTACTAGAAGATCTTAAGCATGTCACTTTATCTCTTCAAAACTCATTTTAGTTCCCAATTTAGAGATGAGAAATTTTTGTTTCAACTATTTATGAGCAACTCCAAACATCTAGAATCTGAAATTTATGATTAACTTATACCTGAAGCTGGATTTGGTACCATTAGGCTGGTGTGAAGGAACATGTCTTTCAGCTGAATGACCTCAGAAATTGGCAAACTTTTTCTATAAAGATCTAGATAGTAGTAAACTTAGCAGTCCACATGATGCTATCTCAACTACTCTACTGTTGTAGCATGAAAACTACCATAGACAATACATTTAAAGGAGTGATGTTCCAATTAAACGTTATTTCTGGACACCAAATTTAAATTTCTTACAAATTTCACATGTCATGAGGTTTTCTTCAACCACTTAAAATGTAAAGACCACCTTATTTAACAAGTCATACAAAAACAGGCAGTGGAACTGATTTTTTACATGTGTAGGAGTAATCCAATGGAGAAAGAAAAGTCTTCAACAAAGATGCTGGAACAAGTGGATATCCACAGGCAAAAAAACATGAACCTTGACCTAAAACACCTCACACCTCACACAAAATTAACTCAAATGAATCAGCGTTTAAATGTAAAAGGTAAAATTGTAAAACTTTTAGGGAAAAAAAAAAAGAGAGAGAGAGAGAGAAAACCTTTGGGACCTAAGCTCTGAGACCTTAGCTATGACACCAAAAGCACAATCCATAAAAGAATAAAGAAAAAAAAATTAAATATTAGACCTCAACAAAATTTGTAACTTTTGCTCTGTGAAAGACCCTGTTAAAAGGAAGGAAACACAAATAACAAAAGTGGGAGGAAATATTTACACAGCAAATATCTGACAAAGGACCCACACCTGTAATATACAAACATTTGTCAAAACAGGATAGTAGGGATCCCTAGGTGGCCCACACATACCTGAATATGAACGTTCATAGAAACTTTATTCAAACTGGAAAACAGTCAAAATGTTCTTCTGTAGGTGAATGGTTAAACTGTGGTGTATGCATACCATAGAATACTACTCAGCAATGAAAAGGCATGAGCTATTGATACATACAACTTGAATGGATCTCAAGGACATCAGGATAAGCGATAAGCCTTGAAAGATCACATACTATATTATTCCATTTATAACATTCTCAAAATGATGAAATTACAGAGTTAGGGAACAGATTGGTGGTTGTTAGAGGTTAGTAAAGGTGGGGAGATACAGGAGGTATTTAAGACTTTCAAGGGATTAGCACAAGGGGGATCTTTGTGGTAATGGAATGGATGTGGATTTTGATTGCAATGGTGGTTAAACAGGAGATAAAATGGCACAGAATTACACCCATACATTGCACCAATGTCAATTTCCTGGTGTAGATATTATACAATAGTTATGTAAGATCTAACCATTGGGAAAAACTAATGAAAGGTAAAAACTTCTCTGCACTATTTTTGCAATTTTCTGTGAATATATAATTATCTCAAAATAAAAAGTTAAAATAGTTTCTGAAAATCTGAGAATAAGGGAGGGAAGACATAACTCTGTACATAACAAGGGTCTAGCAACTCTCCTTATTAATTTAGAGTTGTTTCAAGGACAAAGCATGATAAAAATAACAAAAGGCAGTTTTTAAAGTGCCTAGTATCAGCCAGACACTCTTCTAATACTTTCCACATATTGCCACATTTAATCCACATAATAACCTTGTAAAACAAATACTACAACTTCATTGTAAAGACAGGAAAACTGAAGCTGAAAAAGGTTAAAGTAATTTGCCCATGATCAAAGAATAAGTAGTAGAGCCACAGGTTAAACTTAAGCTTGATTCCAAAGGCATGCCTCCTGCACACGACTGTAACAAGTATAAAGATGTTCAGTGAAAAAAGTAAAGATATCCATCAAAATGAGTGCAAAAGCCTGGATGAAACAAGGTTAAGCCAGTTTTTTTCCAGTAGGGTTCTGAGAACTTTTAAAATGTCATTATCTGTTATGTATCTAGAAGGCTACAGTATACAGTTTTCCCCCAGTATATACCACCAGGGAGTCCTTTCCCTGCAGAATACAGCATCCAACAGTCCCTCACTCAAATGTTAAAATGTTTAAATTAGACTTATGATGATCCTTCTGCAGCCCGGGTGGCTCAGCGGTTTAGCGCCCCCTTCAGTCCAGGGCGTGGTCCTGGAGACCCGGGGTCGAGTCGCGATCAAGTCCCACGATCAAGTCCCACGTCAGGCTCCTTGCATGGAGCCTGCTTCTCCCTCTGCCTGTGTCTCTGCCTCTGTGTGTGTGTGTGTGTGTGTGCGTGCGTGTGTCTATGAATAAATAAATAAAATCTTTTTAAAAATCCATATAAATATTGAATCACTATGTTGTATAACCTGAAACTAGTAACATTATATGTCTATGTGTTTCAATTAACAACAACAAAAAAAAGGGTAACATGTTGAAATTACCTGATCTCAATCCACTTTGTCACATATTGGCAGACTAAAATGCTTCAAGCAGTGCTGTCCAATATGGCAGCCACTAGCCCAAAGAAACTATTATAAATTAACCAGAATTAAATAAAATTAAAAATTTAGTTCCTCAATCACACCAGCCACATTTAAGTCTTCACAACTTATTTCAAATGCTATATATGACCCATGCTACCATATTGGACAGCACAAACATAGATTTCCATCACTGGAGAAAGTTCTGTCAGACAACACTGAGTTAAAGATTTGATTATGTTTGTTAAAGAACATGAGGCCTGTGCAATCCTCAGAGGAACACACTGTTGTTCATTATACGTGCAACTGCCACTACCCCACCATAGAAAAGGGGCTAGGTCAGAAATTTTTGATGGGCCTAGTTACTGCCATTCTGATGCCAAGGCATGGGGAAGGGATAAGCAAAGAATGAGGGAAAGTAAATAGCGCATTTATATATATACATATATATAAAAGAAAGGAACAACAAGCAGCTGGGGGAGGACACTTGAACTGGGATTTAAGGATCTGGGTTCTACTTCCAGTTATACCAATGATTCATTAAAAGATTTTTTTTAATGTTTGTACTTTGTACTAATTAACTGTGACTTAATTAGACAAGTCTCTTCACTACTTTGGGCCTGGGTTTCCTCTTCCACAACACAAATTTAAATTGGTTGATCTCCAAGATTCCCTCTAATTCTGTACAGTTAAAACACACACATGAAATGAGAAGACGAGAAATAAAAGAGCAAGATCAGGGCCTAGTGGTGGTGGAAACTGGCAGTCCTGTCGGATGGACACAAGTTTTATTCCTAGTAACATCTGGATACTACCAAAGCAAGAAAGATTTCATCCAATAAATATTTATTGAGCAATTATTTGCAACAAACTGTACCATTTGGAAGTAGCACCACACACACACACACACACACACACACACACACACGAAAAAAACCTGATTAAGTCAAGACCCATATATGGAAGGAATCCAAGATTCCCAAAACTTTAGATTGAAAGACATGTAATAACCCAGCTGGCCGAATACTAAGAAATACTAAGATACTTATATCTTAAAATCTTCTTGAGTAAATACAACTAACAAATTATATAAAATCATATAAAAACAAATTATAATAAATCATATAAAAATTATATAAAATCATATAAAAACAAATTATATAAAATCATATAAAAACCCATAGTATAATAAAAATTCATTACCTTCCCCCTCCTTTACAGAGAATACAAATAAATGCTACATGTATTTGGGAACAGGAAGACATCAATTTTGGTAAACTTAATTTCTCCAGATCTCATTTAATTGGGTAGTCCTACGTTTTCTGGGTTCAGTATTCATGAGTTTAGTGATGGTTACTGGAATTAAATAAATTCTCAATTTTTTGGTGCCCAGAAAGAATAAATTGCAACTGAAATTCTTGCTTCTAACTATCCACCACTGTACATTTCCCACTTTTCAAAGGCATGGTTAGTCCGATTTCCTAGGACCAAAAGGAACAGAAACCCTTCCCCAACCCTCTTCCCAGAATTAAGATTCAATATAAAAATTAAAAACGATTTCACCTCCGGATAGAAAAGAACCACTACAAGCTACGTTTGATATTTTACCTGGCAAAAGCTAAAGCAACCTGTGAGTCAAGCAACCTCTGTAAGAATTCAAACTCATTAAAAGCCCCAAACCATACCCATGAATATTTTGGACTAGGAGAGCTGCTATTACAGATTTCCACAAAAGACAACAAGAAGAAAGGATTTTAGCGACAAATCTTTACTTTAGAAAAGCAGTTTTATAATACCCCAGCAACTAATCCCTCGCCAAGGACCGCGCGGCGCGGAAACCCTGGCGAATTTGAAAACAAACGTCGGGAAAGGCTCGGGGTGAAGGGCGGGGGCGGGGTGGGGGGAGCCTGCCTGGTACAGGGGGTTAGTAACTGACAGCTCGGCCTCGAAACGAGAAGCCTCAAGTAGGTCAGGCTGTGTCAACGGTCTGAAATGCAGAGTCCACCCCAGTGGGCTTAGGGGAGTAGAGCAGCAGGAGGTAAGCGGGGGTTTGGCGTCTTTCAGCGCTAAAGGGGCGGGATATGAGAACTGAGAGAGACCCAGAGCCCAAGCTCGGGCAGTTCGCCTGCTCTCACCTCTCTTGGGGGCCTTGATCAGAGGCACCCCTCCGGTCCGCTCGCCGTTTTCCTGCTTGTCCTTGTGCTTGAGATCGCCCGGAACGCAGGAGCTGGGGTCACCATCGGAGCTGCGGTGGTGATGGTGCTTGTGCCGCTCCTTGTGGCCCTTATGCTTGGGCCCGGCCGCGCTCACCGTCAGGGGAGAGAAGGTGAAGAGGGCCGAGGTGCCTGGGGCCGGGAGCGGGGCAGCGACAGCGGGCCCGGCGGGTGCCAGCGAAGGTGGAGGCGGAGGCGGCAGGAGCAGAGGCTCAACAGGGCCCGGGACGGTTGGGGCTGCATTGGTTGGCGGCAGCGGCCCGGGATGTTGGCGGCTGCGACGCCGCCGGTGAGGGGGAGCAAGAGGGGGGTCCTGGCTCGGCCGCCCCCGCTTCTCCTGAGACCCCCCGCTGCTCGCTCGGCGCTGCCGCTTCACTCCCCGCGGCGAGACCCCGGCATGGGGTTTCTCCTTCCCTTCTTTGTCCGGCTCCTCCTGCGCCGCCACCGCCCGTACTACGCGCACCGCTCCGACCTGCGCAGCCATTTCACCCACAAACACACATTTAAATGGCCCGACCGCCCCCCCGTCCGCGTATCGCGCAAGCGCCGCCCGCGCACGGCCCGCTGGGCATTGGAGTCTCTCCCCCGCCCTCCACTCGTCGGAGGCTCTTCCTCCGGAGCCAAACATGCCGGAAGCGGCCGTTCTCAGCGCTTCTCCGCAGGCCTCGCCGAGCGAGCCCTATTGTAAAGCACCCTGGGCCGCGCTGAGTCTCACGGGAGCTGTAGTTCCCGGCGCCCCGCCGCATCCCCGGCTCCGGGAGAGGAGGAGCGGCAAGAGAGCGTGCGCCGAGTCACGCTTCGGGCCGCGACGCAACCGCCGCTGGGCGGAGAGTTGCCGCCAACCGCCTTAACGGCCGAGACAATGTTCGTGGCTCTCGGCGTCTGCGGGCGCGTTCCTGTCAGCGCGTTCGTGGGCCTTTGCGTCGTTTTACACCGAGTCGGTGGTCTCCTTAGGTACTTTTAAAGTTTCACGTTCCTCGCGTGACCTTTGTCAGGTAAAAGAATCTGCGGCCTTTTATCTTTGGATAAAAGCGATGAAATAATGGAGAAGAAAGGGGAACTTGGTCATTTGTGAAACGAGGGCGATTTGGGTGTAGAATGTGATGGGGCCGCCGCGAAGACATGTTGTAACCTCTCGGCGGGCACTGCCATGGTTACGGCCACCGGCGTCCCCGGGCAGGTGCGAGAGCTGCCTGGGCGCCTGGGGCGCGCGCCCCACCTCGCCCCGAGCCGCGCCGCCCGCCCCCGCCCCCCGCCCCCCTTGCCTCGAAAGGTAGAGGCCATCATTTGTTTTGAATCCGTCTCCTCGGCGACGAAAGAATTCTAGACGGAAAACCGTGTTTTAAAACTTTTCTAAATAAGTTTTTTTTCCCCCCCCCCCCGAGTCACAAGTAGAAGGTTGCATAAATTTGAGAAAGGTGCCTACCATGGAACATTCCAAAAATCGTCACAGTTCACCAGGGTTGCTGCCCGGAAATTCATTCACAAATCCATCGTCAGGATTTTAGATTTTACCTAAGATTCTGTTGACGCGTTTGGTCCGTGATAAAGGTATCTGGGGATAACTGATTACAGTGAAGTACTCCGAAATGGCACGAGCGCCTGGAGAAGTATTCGGCCAAATGAACACTGCGGTGCAGTCAGTTTAGAAACAGTTTATTCAGCACCTATTGTGTACATTGTACTACAGTAAACAGGCTAACACATACATCATCCAGTTTGCGCTGTCATTAGGGTTCATAATGAAAGATACTGAAGAACAAGTGCTGTTTATTTCTGGTTTCTAAAAGTTAAACTTAGTTTCTAAGTTTTAAATCATTAGGAGAACTCAGGGGGAATCTAACAATAATTACTCGCTAACTTGTTACATAAAATCAGCTTTGAAAACTCAGATTTTCTTAAAGCAGGTCCATATTCCATATAGAAAAATGTAAAACCTCCAGCTGGTTGGATATAAGTTGCACGTGTTTATGTCGGACCTTTGAAATGAAGAAAATGCTACCAAAAGGTAGCTATTTTGCTGATTATTCTTCTAGACTTGGTAACTGAATAGCTTTGGTAAAGACAGAAAATGCAGTTGAACATCTTGTTAGTGAATATAACCAAACAGCAAAGATTTTCATGATTTACTTAATTCTCTTAAATCTAACTTCTCCTTTTCTCTAGTTTTCCATCTTTGGGGAGATGTGCAAGGAATTTAGGCAAAAATAACTCCCAGGGAATAGTCTCTGTCACAAGTAGTAATTTTGTACCACAACCACAAGTCAGATTTTGCGAAACGCTTTGTATAGTAAATTCTGGCAAGGTAAACAGTTGAGATCCAATTCTTAAAAATATTTTGAAGTTTATGTTTCTGTAGAAAGTAGAATAAAAATAACTTCCAAAGTGAAAAATAAGTCCATTCTAAAACTGTTTCTCATGCAGCATTCTCTACTTAAGCTCAGGTGACAAACTTATTTCCAATTTCCAACTCAATAGAAATAAGATGAAAATATAAAATTTCTGGCACTTATTTGAATATCCTTTTCTGATATTGCTACTAACACATTACAGTATCTTCGTTGTTGAAATTATGAATATGGAAACCTTATTTTAGATAGCAGTATTATAGTACTTTTATTTGTAAATGAACTTGCAGCCTATATTCCAGTTGTGTTAAATATTCCAAGTTGATGGTGGTTTCCTTGGTCCTTTGGGTTTTGAAAAACGATTTGCAAAACCTGGGAACAAAAAATTGAATGAAAAGTTTTTTAGTATAGAAATGAATTATTAGGTTTTAGAGCATATGATATATGCAAATACATGGATTTTTTTTCAAAAAGGCAATATCTTGGATCACTTTAATAATAGATTGTAAAGGCATAGTACTTAATGCATGAATGATAACACTAATAACATTTTAATTTCATAGAACACTTACAAATTTAATAATGGTAAAAATTATATGAAGAACCCTGGTTTTAACAACCTTTGGTAATTCAGCCTGTACAGTTGACCCTTGAACGGCGTTTCTTTAGCTTACTTTATTGTAAGAACACAGCATATGATATATAGGGCAAACAAAATATGTTAATCAACTATTTATGATGGGTAAGACTTCTGGTCAACAGTACGCTATCAGGAGTTACATTTTGGGAGATTTCAAGTTTTGTAGATTGTTGACACACCAGGGGCAGGGGGACATCCCTATCCTCCACATTGTTCAAGGGTAAACTGTAATATCCTTCTTTTTCCAGTTTTATTGACATAGTATTGACCTATAACATCTGTAAATTTAAGATGTACACATGATGATTTGATACACATATATATTGTGAAGTGATTACCACATTAAGGCTACATAACACCTCCATCCCCTCATATGATTACCATGTTTTCATGGTGATTATATTTATGATTTACTCTAAACTTTCAAGTATAAAATGCGGTACTGTTAATTATATAATTATTGTGCTGTACATTAGACCCCCCAGAACTTATTCATCTTACAGCTGAAAGTTTGTACTCTTTGACATATATCTCCATTTCCCCCAGCCACTGGCCAAGCTTATACCCTTTGACATATATCTCCATTTCCCCCAGCCACTGGCCATTCTACTCTATATTTCTGTGAATTTGGCTTTTTTAGATTCCACATATAAGTGAAAACATACAATATTTGTCTTTTCCAACTGGCTTATCTCAGTATAATAATGCCCACCAGTTTCATCCATGTTGTCTCAAACAACAGGATTTCCTTCTTTTCATAAAAATATGAAATGTATACATATCTGCTTTATGCATTCATCTGTCAGATGGAGAATTAAGTTGTTTCCATGTCTTGTCTATTGTAAATAATGGTGCGATGAACATGGGGTGCAGACATTTCTTCTGAGGTAATGATTTCATATATACAGAAGTAGGATTGCTGGATCATATATGATAGTTCTATTTTTCATGGGGTTTTAAAAAAATTTTTTTTAAGATTTTATTTATTTATTTATTTATTTATTTATTTATTTATTTATTTATTTATTTATTTGATGGAGAAATCGTACAAGCAGGGGGAGTGGCAGCCAAAGAAAGAGGGAGATTGCAGGGCTGGATGCAGGGCTCAATCTGGGACCATGACCTGAGCTGAAGACACTTAGCCTACTGAGCCATCCAGATGTCCCTATTTTTAGTGTTTTGCGGAACTTCCATATTGTTTTCCATAATGGCTATCCCAATTTTATTCACACAGGCAAGGGTTCTTCACAGGCTAGCTAATATCATGTCTGTTGTCTTTTTGATAATGGCTATTCTGACAGATGTGAGGTGATACCTCACTGTGATTTTGATTTGCATTTCCCTGATCATTAGTGATATCAAGCATCTTTTCACATTACCTGTTGGCCATCCATGTCTTTTTCAGAAAAATGTCTATTCAAGTGCTTTGCCCACTTGTTAATTTTTTTTAATATCCTACGTCTGCATCTTTTCACCCACCACACACTCATCAAAAACAAAACAAAACAAAACAAAACTGAAAATTTCAATTTCAGAAAAATAAGCACTATTTTTTTTTTACAAAATCATCGTATTAAATTCAGTTAAATTTCTACTTCATCCCAGAAAGCACTCAACTTACTAAGACATTGTGTTTGAAAAGCTTAGAAAATAAACTAATAAACAATCCTGAAAAACTAAGTAGTTAATCACTTTTATTTATCCGTCTCCTTCAAACACTCTTTCTGCCCACCCCACCACCACCACCACAAAAGGAGGAAAACAAGGTTTACACAAACAATGAAAACTATTTTTAAGTCCCTTCAAAAAATTTACAGATTGATAACAATGTCTCTTTATCACTTCAATATAAGACTTTTCTTTGATGAAGGTATATTTTCAAGGTACTCTGACAACTTTAAGTGCAACTTAAACTGCTCAAATTAAACAATGAAAGCTTTGAACAGAACCAATGAAAAGATCAGAGGAGGTATTTGTTAAAGCATCCAGCACAATGCCTGGCACATAGTAACTACTTAAGTGTTGCTTCAATCAGAACCACACACTCACACACACAAACAAACAAACAAACAAACAAAAAACCTATATCGGAACTAGAAGAAAAGGAGAGTAGGGAAGAGAAGAAAAGAAGATATAACAAGAAACTTGCTAAGTTAATAATAGTGATGATAAAAATTTGGGGGGAGAAGAAGCACACAGCCAAGTTCATGTGTGTTTTACTCCTTTGAGTGATAAAAAAGAAAATAGAAGGACAAATATTTTTGGTTATATAGTTTCAGAGACACAGTCACAAACTCATCTATTCAGTCCAGATAACTTGACTATAACCCCCAAGTGGACAGAATAGAAGTAAGAACATAATATACAAGTACTAAGTATTTGAAATTTGAGGAATACCTATATTCAGTCTTTTTCACTGATAAATCCTGAGTAGAACAATAGTGAGCTACCATTTTTTGCATGTAGGCCAATTCAGGAAAAATAAAAATGTTTATAAACCACAAATTTTTATTTATTTATTTTATTTATTTATTTATTTATTTATTTATTTATTTATTTATTTATTTATTTTTTAATGATAGTGAGAGAGAGAGAGAGGCAGAGACACAGGCAGAGGGAGAAGCAGGCTCCATGCACCGGGAGCCCGACGTGGGACTCGATCCCGGGTCTCCAGGATCGCGCCCTGGGCCGAAGGCAGGCGCCAAACCGCTGCGCCACCCAGGGATCTCTAAACCACAAATTTTTAACATTCACATTTAAATGCCGTTTTAAGTAAAACAGTACAATTTATATTGCTTCTTTTCTAAAAAATGTCAAAGAGTTGTGCTTTTTAAGTAAGTAAATACTCAAATCTAAGCATATTTCAGAAGAAATAATATGGAAGAGGCTCTCTAACAGTTTATCTTCATTTTAGATCACATCTTCATATTAGATCACATGTAAAGTTAGATGGGTCATGAGTTAACTCAAGTAGTATCACTGATTAAGAGAAAAGGAAGCAAGGGAACATTTGTGTTCAGGCAAAGTTTGGTGCTTTTTTCATAGGTTATATAATAATCTATATGAAATTTTTAACTAAATGATTTCATAAGAATAACTTCTTTTTCCCCTAACAACTTTAAACCTTAGAGTTAATGGAATCCAAGTAAAACTCTACAGACCAAGAAACATATACAGAGATTCTAGTTAAATATTTTGCCAAGGTGGAATGAATAGGGACCTTTATCCAGGTGTGGTAGAGATTGCTACTGGTCTACCAAAATCCTTCCTTCCTTCCTCAGGAATACGATTGTATCTCAGCAACTGCTTACATTTCCCAGTTGCTTTTGCAATTTAGATGTAGCACATGTCCAAATTCCCTTCAAGGGAATGTAAGCGGACATGATGTTGCCACTTCCAGGCCAAGTACCTCAAGACCAGAAGAGGAGGCCACACCTCTTCCACATTTTCCTCTCAATTTCTTGCCACCTGCCATCTGGACATGGCAGTGACACAATTTTAACCATGCAGATAAGAATAATACTACAGAGCAGCAGTTCTCAAGGTCTTGTCCCAGGGAACCCTAGGAGGCTCCCGGACCGTTTCAGGGGGTCTGTCTTTTGGGTAACAAATTTAGTAATAATAGCCTACATTAATTGCTGTACTTACAAAAATTTATAGTGTATGTGATGCTATCTTAAAGAGTATCATGAATTTATGTCCTATAGTATAATAGGATGCTTAAAATAATATGAAATTATTTTAAGTTTATAGCTAGGAGCAGTGTGGCAAACAATTCCTTTAAACTGTCAAAATTTGTGCTTCAGCTCCTATGGAGAATGAGCAATATAAGATTAGATAGCAACTCTTGTTCTTATGATCACACTTGTATTTTTTTATAACTTTGATTATAAGTTTCATACCTGAAACTTGAAACATGAAATGGAGTATCCTAGCATCTCAGAATTTCTTTATTTGGCTTTGGCTAGTCACATTCATTTACTACATGCCAACAGAGTCATTTGATTACCTAGCTTCATTTTCTGCTATGCTAGGCATTTTGGTCCTAGGGAAGATGTTGAGAGGTAGCTAAGGTCAAAAATAAAAAGATAAATTGCATGGAAAGAATACAAATATAAGGGCTTACCATCAACCTTGAATCATATTTTAAGTTGTATCATACTATAAGATAAACATTTTTTTAACTCTGCTGGAAAATAATACACATACCAAAATTCAGAAAGGAGCTGGAGTGATTTGACTGAACAGAGTCTGCAGGTTTTTTTGGTGGGGAAGAATTACAGATACCTAGAATCAGAAGAAAAAAATGTAAGGGAGAAAAATGAAGGCAGACTCTAATTACTGCTTATCAGACCACATAATTTTGAAATTAAACATTTCCTCCAAAGTAATACTCCCAGGTAAACATATTACCATAAAATATAACAAAATATAGATGCTTACAAATAGGTTAACACTATAATCTCATTTTTATGTGGGTGTTTTTTGAAAGGGTTTTTTTCCCTTTGGAAATGGATTGTACAGTAAAGCCCAACACTAAAGGGAAACACCAGAGAATTCAGAAATAACATCCATTACATTGTGAATCAACTTCTTGGGGAATTCACACTGTGGTTTATTATTTCATTTTACTTTGCACTTTGATCACTTTTTTTTAGAGAGGAGAGAAAGAGCATGTCCATGCAGGGGAGTGTGGGGAGAGAAGAGGGGTAGAGGGAGAGAGAAATCCTAAGCAGCCTCCAGGCTGGATCTCACGACCCTGAGATCATGACCTGAGCTGAAATCAAGACGCAGATGCCTAACTTACTGAGCCACCCATGCACTCTGATCACTCAACACATTTTTAAATAATTTGTGTCCCACATTCATTCACCTATGGCATGTCTGTACAGTATTTTACTCCTGAATATCTTCCTTCACTTTCTAGCCTATCTTTTCCCCATTATAAATGATTCTAGTTAGGCCCAGAATCTCCCCCAAAACATTGATATATGGCTTTGTTTCTTTGTTTTGCTATTTTAGCTACTTATAGCTAGGCTTGAAAATAAGTTCCTCTTCCCAGAACCCCTTAATCATGTAACAGTTTCTGCCCAATTTTAAAAAATGATCTAGTGAAAACATCATTCACATCTTGCATGTACACTACCTAGCAGTGAAAAAAGATAATGTCAGGTTTGTATAAACCATCTATAAAACTTGGTGTAAAAACAGCATATGATTAGGGATAAATTATAAATATTCACCTTTCCTTTGGTTGTCAGCATTTTCAGTGTACAGCGTGAGGACTGCATCTATGTTTATAAACACATGCCTAATGCTAGGATTCAAGAAAAACCGCCCTCTTCATGGAGGTACTTGAGTATGAATCACTAGGAGTACATGGTGAATTTCAGTCATATTCCATTAAAATATATATTTATTGAATGCCTATTATGTGCCAAGCATTGGACTAAGCACTCAGGTTAGAGACATGAATAAATGAGTGAAGGTGCGAAAGTTTAGGACATATCAATTATCACTAAACTGCATATGAACTAAGAGTTATATACATCCTTCAGAAAGAAAAGTGTGCCAAAAGGGAATGTTGTTTTTGTTTTATCACAGAGGACAAAGATTCTGCAAATATATATATCAGAGAGAACTGATATTTTGCATATTGACTTGTCACAGTTTGGTTTTTGTTTCTGTTTTCCAAAATGGCAGTGCCATGTGGTTGAATTTAATATACTTGTAAGTACTTAGTTTTATTATGTTATTACATAAACAAGACTGACTATCCTATAATTTGCTTTTCTCATTTAATGAAATATCTTGGTTTTTTTCCCCTATGGCAGCTCCAGTAGAACTATATTATGTCATAGATATTTTTATGCTGCCTGCCCAGCGTTAATTCCTCCTTCTCATAGCAGAACTTGAGCTTTCCTTTAGGAAATCACCCCTCCCCAATTTTCCAGCTCTCATACTTCTGGTGAAGTTGGTTCTATCCTTAGATCAAGGAACTGACCTATGACTGGTGCTAATTTTCAGTTGGTACATTGCCATGGTCATACCAGTTGTTTAGATCTGACCTCATTTCTTATTGGTCATTGTCCATGTGTAACAATTATTAAATATTTTAATAATAGTATGATAGCATGACACTGCTATACTTAATCAGAATACGCTGATAATAATTGTTTCAAGGATGAGCAAATGAACCAAACCAAGACAATCAAGCCCAATCAGCCCTAGTCATCAGACTGTTGCTTGAGCAACCAGGAAAGAGCTCATTTTTTCCATCACAAGTCTGAAACCACATGGTAAAAGCCTGCCTATGAATGAGCAAACACAGAGTAAAACAAAGCTGGAGATATGGAATGAGATTAGGTCCTGATTATATCGTCTGAACTCTCTTGGTTACAGACCAATGAATTCCCCTTTTCTGCTTAAACTAGCTTAAGTTGGGTTTCCTATCACTTGAAACTGGAGGATATCTGAGTAATTAAAGTTTCCCACCAAAAGCAGACAAAAGGCATCATGGTTGATAGCTTCAATTTTTGTCACCCTGTAATTCATTCTCTACACAGCAGCCAGAGTGATCTTTTTGAAAAACATCATGTAACATCTCTGCCCAAAGCTCTTCAATGACTTCCTATTGTACTTAGAATAAACTCTAAACTACTTAACATGACCTGTAAAGATTTAACCTTCTCCCTCACCTGCACCATCTTGTCAACCACACTTTACTACTCTTTCCTCCTAATACCATGCAGCTATGATGGCTTTCTCTCAATTCCTACAACACCAAACTCACACGTCAGAGAGTTTGCATATGCTGCTCCCTCTATCTGGAGAGCTCCTCTCTCCACTTTTCCCCTGGCTGGCTACTCCTCCATGTCTCAGGTTGAATCATTACTTAAAAAGGGTCTCCCAGACCACTTATTCCAAATAAATCCCCTTTGCTATTCTCTCTTATAATTACCCTCTTGGTTTCCTGCACAGCATTTATTACCATGTGTTATCCTGCATCTTTGAATTAATATCCGAATCCGTCACTAGACTTAAGTTCCGTAAAGGCATAGCCCATTACCTGCTATGTTTGCCATCATATACCCAGTGCCTTGAAGAATGCCTGGCACATAATAGGCACTCAATGAATATTCAATGAATGAATGACACTATTCTTAATGTCAGCTTAAAACAACAGATGAAGAATCCCCATTTTATTATAAGTAGGACCAGCTTTAACTAGAGATCAATTAGAGATCCAGGCTAAAGGGAGAACTACTGGACTTTATGAGTCATGAACCATCTAGAAGGGTAAGAGGACACCTACTTAAGTACAGGCAGATAAATCTGAAGCTTCAGGATCACTTTTGAAGGCCAGATATTGTTCTTCATTTAAGGACTAAAGACCGGAGGATGAAAGCAACTGAGAAATTGAAATTAGCTTAGATCTAGAGAATGATTTCGGAGGTCTTATTTAGAAATTAGATTCAGAGTCTCTAGAGTCCCACCACATATGGAATCTATGCCAACCTAAACTTACCTGAAGTTTTTGTGTCTTTCCTATCCCCAAGATAGAGTTGGGCTTTATATATTAAAAACAAAACAAAACAAAACAAAAAAAGGTGATTTTTTTTAAGAGAAAGAAAACTAGGTGTTTCATAAGCTAAACTGTTCAAACCAACCTGGCTAGCTATTCAAGTCAGTCACTGCTTTGCTTTGGGCTGTTCTATACTACAGTTCCCTCTGAAATGTTTACATTCTCTTTTGACTCACTTTAGAGGAAAGCATATATTTTCCAATCATACTTTAGCCCTCATAGCTGAGAAATCCATTCACTTCCAAGATGAGGTATAGTGTCAATGAAGGCAGGCTCGCACAAGTTTATTGACCACAAATGAAGAGAATAGTTAGAAGAAATAAGCTTCACTATAAACCTTCTTATATAGACAATACTATAAATTGTGTTTTCTCAGTACTCTCTGACCCTCCCTATGACATTGGTATAATGCCAAATACCTGTTTGGTCCTTGGTGATTAACCAAGTGGATCAAATGTATAAAAAGCGTATCACTATGTTTTATATACTTCGTAGTTATATATAAGGATTTCTAAGATAACCAACTTCCCACAGCTTCAAGAGTCTTTTGGTTTTGTTTTCATTACAATATAGCAAAAATAATAAGCAACAGACTTTTATTGCTAATAATACTTGGCAAAAATGGAAACGTGTCAATACTTTGCTTCTTTCATTAAATCAACACATTTGTTTCACAATATGCTTGGCTGTGACGCTTTTCAAAGAAAATACATCTGAGATTAGGCTGCTAGGAATTTTAAATAACACAATTGTATGACAGCGTCTTAGGATGAGTACAAAATGCCAAACATCATATTCTCATTCTTGTCTATTAAACAAAAACTCCTCCTCCCCTTACTTCCTTCCAATATTAGCATTGTGGAGCTTCACACTACAAGGGCTGGGAGTGTTTGTTCTGATACAAAGAGCCATAGCAAGGCTCTGTATAGGAATAATATTAGAGCCATAGCAAGGCTCTGTATAGGAATAATATTGTTAATTTTTTCACAGAGTGGTTATATAAGGAAAAATTATGTAATTGCTAAAGTGGTATATGTATTCTAAAATACAAGTAAAAAAAACTTACTCTTTTTCATGTTTCTCAAAATTTTCAAACTCTGCAAAAATACAAAAGCAAATATTAGTTTTTTATTGTTTCCTATGAAATCCAAAACACTTTAATCAAGTAGAAATATAGACTTCAGTCGAAAGGATTAATTTCCTTAAAAATAGCCATCACACACACAAAATTATTTTTCCATCTTGCTATTTTAATTCAGCTCAAAGTCTTCCCTTGATTTTACCTTGCTACTTTTTCCCATCCACATAAGAATCACCCTATATATTTAGAAATAGTGCTATCAAAATATCAGAGAAAAAAGGAGTTCCTACTTTTCTTCTTTATCAGGACCATTCCAGAATCCACAATAGCTTCTTAAGATAGCTGTGATATACAGCCATTCTCATTCTAGCCAAGAACTTTGGCCAATCACATTCTGAGCTAAATTTACTAAGGTCCACTCCATACTGTTAACCATGCCACTTCCTGCTCCATCCATTCAGCAAACCCATTCTGCTTCCTTTATGAGGAAGTCCCTAACTTATTTAACCTCCAGGAACTGATCTATATTTCTTCTTTTCTTAACATATCTCAGCATGTATGTTTTTAATCTATTTTTTGTTTATATTTTCATGTTGTTTCATATAGGCATTCTATTCCAATGGATTAACTGTTCTCTTTTCAAGGGTGGGTGTCCTTTATGACATTTTTATTTTCCTAACACCTAACAGAAGTGTACTCTCCTATAAAATAGATATTTAATAAATTATATTCTTCAGAAAATTATTTAATTTTTTAAAATAGATCATTTATTTATAATTCAAAATATTATAATCAAAATGCTCCCATCTTTGCTCTCCATCTACCCAGTTTCTAACCCTCCCTTCAGAGATAACCAATATAGTTCATTTCTTGTGTATTTTCCAGAGTCACTTGTACCTTATAATACAAATATAGATTATATTTCCTACCTTTTAAGGAAAAGTTAATAAATAATATATAAATATACTGAGGAAGTTCTTATTCCTTTTTAAACTATATACTGTGCGTATACTATGATTTATGATTTTTTAAATCAGTTCCCCTAATGATTAACAGTCTTGTTCTCAATCTGCTTCTCTTATAAACAATCTAATTTCCATCCTGATTCTGGCAGCAGGGGAGGCAGGGAGTGTGAACACCTTCAGAAACAGAAAGACTCTGGCATATTTCTTAAAACTCCCATCTTCTTTACCTTAGTCCTTGTGAAACTTTTTCCAGGAGTCTTTAATGTCTGCTTTGAAGATGTTGAATTTTCCATGGTACTAGGACAGCTAGTAGAAGAAGTCTCTATAGACTGAGCCTGCATACCTTAAAAAAAAAAAAAAAAACAGTTTTGTTGCATAGCTTTTTAAGCCTTTGGGTTATATATAGTGATATATTCAGTAATTCTTAGCTTGGCTTTTTTATGCCTTATTTTTGCAATACATTACAGGTCTTTTTAAATGTATTATTTTTATCTTGTTTAATCGTTCTTTATACCTTTTCCATTTAGGTCCCACTTTATTGTTAATCTTTTAGAAGTCTCATTTTTTATAGCTTTTTTGAGAGGAATATACTGCCACTTACAATCTTCATCAGCAAGAAGGAAGGACTCCAGAGTTCTTTCTGGGAGTGGAGGTGGTGGGGGAGAAGAACGATCTTGATGTTGATCTGTAATAAGAAGAGTACACAACAAAAGAAAACAAAACAACAATCCAACAAGTTATGTCAAAACCCCCTTTTGATCTGTAACTTTTCCATATTTTTCAATATTAACCTACACAAGCAAATAAAAAAATTATCTGAACCATAACTGGAGCCTCAAGTATTTTGTTCCTCTAGTGTTTTAGCCAATAAGCCTATGATTCATCAGAAACTTGTACTCTCTTAGAAAAGTATTCTTCCAAAGGAATTGAACTTGAAATTAATCAAGCTTCTAATTCTTATCTTTCTTTTTTAAAGATTTTATTTATTTGCTAGATAGAGATAGCGAGAAAGAGCATAAGCAGTGAGGAGAGGGAGAAGCAGGCTCCCTACTAAGCAGGGAGCTCTACACAGGACTTGGTCCCAGGACTGTGAGATCGTGACCTGAGCCTAAGGCAGACGCTTAACCAACTGAGCCACCCAGGCACCCCCAAGCTTCTAATTCTAACTGCCATTTTACACAGAATCCTGGGGGGGATAGAGTAACATGTTAATAAATAAAACCATGAGAATACAATCAACAAAAATCCAGAATATCTGCAGTCTTTAGCACAAACGACCCATGCTCTTCTACAAATAAATAGCATAAGAAAATATAAAAAGGAGAAACTGTTACAGATTTTATAAGACTGAACAAATATATAAACCAAATGCAGTATGTAGACTTTGAATCGAGATCCAAATAAACCAACTGTAAAAAAAGACATTTTTGAGGCAATTTGAGGAAACGGAATAAAATCTGGAGATTAGATAATAATAAGGAATTATTGTTAATTACATTGGTGTGATAATGCTATTAGGGTAGGCTTAAAATGTGTTTGAAATATTCTCTGATATAAAGAATCTTAAATAATAGAGCTATTTTCCCACAATAGAAGTCCTGAAGATACAAAGGGTGTATGATAATCTCATTATATAGTGCTGAGTATAATTATATACTATACTAATGTCTTTTGAAAATGAAAATGTGGTTCAATGGTAGAGTTTCATCTATCTTTGGTCTTTGGGTTCTTTAGGCCTTACAATTTGTCTCTAAAGCAAGTTCCCTTGTTTCTTTCTTATATACTGGGTGATATGCAAAAGTAAAGTACAACACTTATTTCCAGCACCTAATATAATACCTGGCATATAGTAGGCACTTAATAAATATTTGATATCTACTCTGAAGTTGCTTATCATCTGCCAGTTTGCTGTTAAGATATATCCTGGGAACTAAAGATAACTTGCAGTTAATGATATCCTGCCAAATATCTCCCTAAAATACCACTTTCATTGTATTTCTCCCCTGAGGAATAACCTACAAGGCTTATTACTTATTGCATTAAATCTAAATTCTTCTGCCTACCTGTGCGTGTGTGTGTGATGGAATACATGTAACAAAATTTGCTATTAATGACAGTACATTGTGCAGCCATCACCACTACCTGTCTCCAAAACATTTTCATTACCCCCAAAAGAAACTCCATATCCATTTAGCAGTCACTCCCCATTTCCCCCAGATCAGATTGACAACCATGAATCTGTTTTCTTTATATATAGATTTCCTTGACCTGGATATTTTATCTGCCTACCTTTAAAATCCTTCAGAATCTTTCCACATTTTATCTATCCAAATTTATTTTCCATATTTCCCTGAATAGATCCTCCATTACAACTAAAGTAACCTACTCACCATTTCTTTACACTCATCATGCTTATTTCTACTTTTTAAGTCAATGTTATCCTGATCCCTGCTCCTAGGAGGGAGCTTACCTCCTTTTTCCTCTGTCTATTCATATTCTTAAATTTCTTTCTTCTACTCAGTGAAGCCTTTCCTAACCACTCCAGTGATACCTCCTTTTTTCCCAGACTCTTGGTGATTATAATCAGCGACACACAGATGATCAGTTAGTGGCTCCAAGTAAGTATTAATTTTGCCTACCCAGTTTGAATATAAACATTAAACAGTATCTTCTCTTACATATCCTGCCTATGCTAACACTGCATAAAACATATAGAACTTGCTTAGGAATTGCTCATTTAATAATTATCTAATAAAAATGGTAATAGCATTTAATGAGAGCTTATTATTTGACAACCACTGTGTCAAAAGCTTTATATGCATTGTCTGACTCAACCCTTAAAAAATTCTCTAAGAAATGAATTCTGTTATCCTGGTATTATAAATGAGGAAAATCAACAAAGTATATAATTTCACCAAAGTCATACATTTTGATAACTACTGGTAAGCTAAAGATTTAAATAAAAGCCTATCAGACTCCAAAGCCCATGTTCATTAATCTCTATGTTAAACTACCTATGTATATTTGAATAACACGTTCACATGAATAATTTGTTAAGGGCAACTACATGTATTATAACGTATAGTACCTTTGTGTGCCCAGTTATGTTAGCTGTGGATGTTGTTATTCCATGTATAAAATAAGTAAAGCTTAGGGCGCCTGGGTGGCTCAGTCAGTTAGGCACCTGCCTTTAGCTCAGATCATGATCTCAGAGTCCTGGGATAGAACCCCAAGTGGGGCTCCCTGCTCAGTGGGGAGTCAGCTTCTCCCTCTGCCCTTACCCCTGCTTCTTCACTCTGTCTCACTCACTATCTCTCTCAAATAAATAAATAAAATCTTTTTTTTAAAAAAACGAGCAAAACTCAAAAATCCTGGAGAAGCAACAAGCAAGTTAAATACCTAAAGAGTCACATTGCTAACAACGGTAAAAACTAATAAAATAAAAAAGCTTCAAAGTTTTAAGAGATTCTACCTAAAATAGTTTTGGGTTTTTTTTTTTTAAAAGGACTATATATCAAGGAGCAGAGTTTTAAAATCCTGTGTTTACCTTGCCCTTGACAAAACAAAATTCCTAGCCTGGAAAAATCAGAAATAAACTAATAAATAGTGGGAGCTATTATGGGAACCATGCCATTTCCGGAGGTGAACTACTCTAAATTTAAGGAGTCATCCTTATACTATAAATTCTTAGGGCTAAATGTCATCTAAAGCCAAAGGAAATTTTTTTACCTGATTTGGGACTCCGGAGTTTTACACTCTAAAAGAAAGAAAGAAAGAAAGGAAAAGTGAAAGAAGAATATGTACAGAAATTTACAATCTCAAAGCAATAAAAGGCACTTTTGAAAGCATATTGCATATACTTAGAGAGACAGTTGTGAAATGTTGAGCCTATTTTTCAATTTGGAAGCACACCAAATTATGAAAACGCATCCTTTACCCTTTAAGTGCTTTCTTTTTGTAAATTTAATTCTTGTTTCTTTTTCTTTTTTACAAAGCGAGCTTATGAATTTTTAAAATTTTAAGTGCTTTACTTTCTTTTTGTAAGTTTATTTCTTGTTTCTTTTTCTTTTTTACAAAGCGAGCTTATGAATTTTTTAAATTTTAAATTATTTTTAAGCTTCAAGTATAATTAACATACAATGT
The DNA here is from genome assembly GCF_011100685.1 of Canis lupus familiaris. Classification (NCBI taxonomy): domain Eukaryota; kingdom Metazoa; phylum Chordata; class Mammalia; order Carnivora; family Canidae; genus Canis; species Canis lupus. Next base: position 52,164,107 of record NC_049238.1, read on the forward strand.
TATATTAATTTCAGGTGTAAAGTTTAATGATTCAACAATTCTATACATTACTTAGTGCTGTTCATGATGAGTATACTCTTAATTCCCTTCACCTATTTCACTCACATCCTCACCCACCTCCCCGCTGGTAACCCATCAGTTTGTTCTGTATAATTATGAGTCTGTTTTTTTGTTTGTCCCTTTTTCTTTGTTCATTTGTTTTGTTTCCTAAATTTCACGTACAAGTGAAATCATATGGCAATTGTCTGTCTCTGACTTATTTCACTTAGCATAATATCTTCCAGGTCCATCCATGTTGTCACAAATGGCAAGATCTCATTCTTTTTTTATGGCTGGATAATATCCCATGATACATATGTGTATGAGATATGTGCTTATGTGTGTGTGTATATATATATATATATCATATCTTTTTTTTTTTTATCATATCTTCTTTATCCATTCATCTAGAGATGACATTTGGTTGCTTCCATATCTTAGCTATTATAAAGAATGCTGCAATAAACATAGGGGTGCATATAACTTTTAAAATTAGTGTTTTTGTTTTCATTGGGTAAGTATCCAGTAGTGGAATTACAAGGTCATATGGCAATTTTATTTTTAACTTTTTGAGGAACCTCCATATTGTCTTCCATAGTGGCTACACCAGTTTGCATTTCCACCAACAATTCATGACAGTTCCTTTTTTCCCACATCCTCACCAATGCTTGTTCCTCATGTTTCTTTATTTCAACCATTCTGACTGGAGTGAGGTGATATCTGTGATTTTGATTTGCATTTCCCTGATGATTAACGATGGGCATCTTTTTATGTCTGTTGGCTATCGGTATGTCTTCCTTGGAAAAATGTCTATTTATGTCTTCTGTCCATTTTATAAATTAGATTATTTAAGTGTTTTTGGTGTTGACTTGTATAAGTTCTTTATATATTTTAGATATTAACCCCTGATTGAATGTATCATTTGCAAATATCTTCTGCTATAACCTTATGGTGATTTTTATATGTCATGGCAATTGGTCCTACACTGATTTTTAAAATTTATTTCCTTTGTATTCAGAACATTTCCCTGAAGATTTAATTGGAAGTAAATTGTTGAAACTGAAATTACTTCATGACATTGGAAAAGGAGTAATTGTTCCTGGCTCTAGAAGTCGTTAAGATAAAGATCATTACATGTGGGTATATTATCAACAATGATAACTACTAATGAATTAAAAGTGTAATTAAAAAGAGACTATTTGCCTACAAGCATTGCAATTGTAGGCATTTAAAAATGTTTAATTCATTACCTTTCCGATCTCTGAAATTTTAAGGTAGTTGGTTCATAGAATATATACAAACATGTAAAAGATTACTGAAGCGTGGATTTTACTTCCAGAAGTGGGGAGCATTATTCCGAAAAGTTTATCTCAAGTAATACAGACATCTGTCATTCAAAAAAAAAAATTCTCTACAATATATTATCACCATAAACATGATATAGCCTACCAAAGGACTACCATGAACAGGCTACCTACTTCTGAAACATTTATTTTGCCTATCCTTCAAGTATCACCTCAAATATTTCCTCTTTCACTAAGCCTTCCTTAGTCACGTCCAACTTGTAAGTGTCTTATCCATCTTTTTACCCCACATCCTCTAGCACAGTAGTACCTGCTCAGCATTCATTGAGTGATAGGTGTTAAAAATACAAGGAGTAGGATTATGGTCTGTTGAATCCAGATGAGTAGGAAAAAAAAAAGTTATTGACCTTAGTTGGTCTAAGTCTTACAGAGTCATCAGATGTATTTAACTCAGATGTTCCACTCCATTCTCGTGATATTCCAACTTTTGCCTTCGCAGGTGAAGATAAGGATTTGGGAACACCCAGTGAGAATTCTCCTGAAAGAAAGTAAATATATATGGCCCAATTCTTAGGAGTGTTGTAATTGTCTTTTAGAACAATGCAAATGGGGATCCCTGGGTGGCGCAGCGGTTTGGCGCCTGCCTTTGGCCCAGGGCGCGATCCTGGAGACCCGGGATTGATTCCCACATCAGTCTCCCGGTGCATGGAGCCTGCTTCTCTCTCTGCCTGTGTCTCTGCCTCTCTTTCTCTCTCTGTGACTATCATAAATAAATAAAAAATTAAAAAAAAAAAAAAAAAGAACAATGCAAATGTTACTCAGCAATAACACACAGGAACATTGGCAGGACCTGAGAAGTATTCTGGTTAATCCACACTTTATTTTACACTTACTGAACTGTACTTACCAGCTTCCTCCAGCACAATAAAAGATTCAGGAGTCCGTTCAGGAAGTGGAGGGGGTACTTCATCATCCATCGAAGGAGGGGTTGCTATCCAAAGTGTCAGAAATACAACCACAATTTTTAATTAGAAAAATCCAAAGGAAATTCTTATATTCCAAAGCCCATCAAGCATCATTACAATACTTAAGTTGGTAAGTGTTTACTCAAGGGAAAAGCAAAATAAATTCTTCCATTTTAAGTTGCAAACCTAGGAGGTTTTCTGCTGCTTCAAAGTTTAGTATTTCTTTTAAAAGTCCAAAAGTTTTTTTACTGAGTCACAGTTAAGATAATAGAAAACATGATATTAATTCAGGAAGTTTTGAATTGTTTTCTATATAACCCTTTTGTTTTATGAAGAAAACAATAAAGCATGATAAAGCACTTTGAAATATGCCAAGGATTCAGTTACAGAGTGGGTGGTATTATAAAGATTTTAGCAGCTCTTCTTCATTTTACAGTGAAGACTAGGTTTTTACAAAACAATGGCATAACAAAGTTTTCTGTTTTTCTACAGAAAAATTGAGAATTTTTACAGAAAAATTCAAATGCTATTATAAGAAACTGCCACCAGGTGGCACACATGTCAAGATGCTACAATCCTTAAAGATGGGATTTGATTTTAATGATTATGCTCAGAGAAGTTTAAGGTATTGTGGATATATTAAAAAAAAATCCTTTAAATTATAAAACAAGATCAAAGTATATAAAATAAATAAGGAACTAGATCCGATGAAATATTTTTGTAACAAACTATACATCCACATGTCTATCTTATTAAGAAACGCTGTACAATAAATAATGTTATAGAAAAAAAACTTTCTTTAGTTCCTCTTAAAGTAAAATATTATTTATAAATTTCTAAAAATAAATAAATAAATAAATAAATAAATTTCTGATAATATACCTGGAGAGTTAAACTTGCTCTTTTCTTCACCTTCTTCCATATCAAGCTATTATGATCATCTCTAGCAGGATATTTACTTCTACTTTTTTTTTTTTTACTTCTACTTTCAAACCACTCAATAAAACAAAAACAATATGCGTAATATGCAAAAATCCAGAATTCTGAAAGTGAAAGAGTATGAAAGTAATGGTGTATATAAGATTAAAGTCCTACACAGGATACCAAATACATGTTCTCTTCTACTACGTTATTACACAGGATGGGATCCTCCTGTTCCAACTGCTGCAGCAAGAAAATTCAATTCTTAGCGATCTGTTCAACTCAGTGCAGCCACATGGTTGTGTGATAAAAGTCCCCAGTGATCACGTGGTACTGTGGATCAGATCCTTTCTGCTGTTCCTTTGGAAGTTGCTTCTGGATATTAAGGGTAAACTGTGGACCTCTGATACATTCCAAGGAATGGGGATTGCCTTTTTTAGAAGCACCCTTGCTGGCATAGATCCTGCACCAGATCTGAATGCCTCCATTGCTGCCTGTTTCACCACTATTACATGTTTGTTATTGCTACTTCTTGACTTACCACATCAGTAAAACATTTCTGGAATTTATTTCTTTGAGAAGGAAAAGGAAGAAGGAGACAAAAGCAGAGAAAGACAAGGAGGAGACTGAGAGAAACCAAATCTATAGAAACAGAGTGAAATCCAAAATTCCACATAAACTTCTAAAGATAACTTACCTACTACTACTGCTGTCTCTTGGCTTGGTAGGGGATCATCAGTTGGAGGACTCAGTGCTAAAGAATCATGTGAATTGTAACAAGAAAAAAGGGTTGTGGAGGATGTTGGCAATGAAGAACAAGGTAAAACATTTCCATCTAGCTTCTCAGGTAAATCAAGAGACATCTTAGAACCAGCACTACTTGGTGACAATGATAAAAAATAAGGATCTTCTGAAGACATGTAAGAATATACATCAACAGCACTAGAGTCCTGCCACTTTGCATCAGAGGTATTGCACATTTGGTGCTGAGAGTCAGATGGCAGCGAGTAATTCAGTTCTGCTGAAGAAACATGCATTGCTTTTTGAGGCTGCTCAAGACAAAAGTTGCGTGGTTGAGATTCCAAACAAGAAGCATGTTCCTTGACATCCAGCTCTTTGGTGTCTCTCTGTTGTATCAGTTCAAAGGGAATTGATTTGGTCCTCATTATCGGCCTCTTTGAATTAAAATATCTTCCTGCTACATCTGCAGGTTTAGAATTTGGATATGCTCCAAACAAAATGGAGCTCCAGTCCAAACTTTGATGCTTCTGAAGAGGCTCCCCAGCAATTGGAAATGCTTTTGTCTCCCACTCTGTGGCTCTATCAGCATTTTTGTTACAACTACAATTTAGCTCCAAAAGGTCAAAAGAACTGCTCTGTCCAGCAGGGTGCAAAACTAACCCTTCCTTTTCACTGATGTCAGAAGTCCTGAATTCAAAGGAAGAAGCTTCTGCGCTTTTTACCCTTAGCCTTTGTTTGCTCTGTTGGTTCATCATTTTTGCTTCTTTTATGTCACTAAAACAAAAAGACAGTAATAATGACATCACACCCCAAAGAGGCCTCTTCCTAGCCATCACAATGGGTGATCAGCATGACATTTGCCCTCCACCCCGACACAATTAGACAACATTGAGGTGTGTAAAATTGTACTCACCTTTCCGGTAAATTAGGAGAATAAGACTCTGTTTCTACAGTGGGATTTTGCTCAAGAACTGAATACTTTGCTTGCATCTTCAAGAGAAATAAAGAAGACTTTAGTTTTTAGTGAAGAAATGGCAATGAGTATTTTAACACTCACAAAGTTGAGAAGTTATTTTTCAAAAAACATAAAGATTCTAGATAATTCACAAAAGAGGTGAGTTTCCAAAATATTGAGTCCAACAAGAATCTGTTTCCATATCCAGATCAAAGAGATCCAAATAAAGGATTAGTAGTGGTATAGAAACTAGAAAGTATTTGCTTATAGTATCAAATGTCTTTGGGGGTAACTTTACTCTCATGCACAATCTACCTTCAGAAATGACATAGTCTAAACTCTCAATGTTAGTAAGTTCTTATTATGTTATTAATGTTAGTAAGTTCCTCATACTTTTCTTGTTCTACCTCTTCTTTCCTTAACATGCTCTAGCTAGACTAGTTTTCTTCCCATTCCTTAAGCATACCAAATTTATTTCCAATTCTAGGCTTTTACACTTACTACTCCCTCTGATTGAAATACTCTTGCGGGCAGCCCAGGCGGCCCAGCGGTTTAGCGCTGCCTTCAGCCCACGGCATGATCCTGGAGACCTAGGATCCAGTCCCACATCGGGCTCCCTGCATGGAGCCTGCTTCTCTCTCTGCCTGTGTCTCTGCCTCTCTCTCTGTATGTCTCTCATGAATAAATAAAATCTTTTTAAAAAATGAAATACTCTTGCTCCAGATTTTGCATAACTGGCTCTTTCTAAGTAATTATTCTTTACTTAAATGTCACCTGCATTAGAAAAAAAAAAAAAAACCTTCTCTGACCACTCAACCTAAACATTATACTCCCACACACTTGTCAGCCACTCTTTTTTTCTTCAGAGCAATGCTCACATTATGAAATATGCTACACAGAATCTTAGATACCTCCAATTTGTTTTTTTTTTGATACCTCCAATTTGTAAAATGCATCCTGATTTTAGAAATGTTTAAATATATTTTATAAATGTCATCAGCAATTGTAAGATTCCACCTGTTGTGGATTTAATGAAGACTCTCAAAAAGATTTGTTGAACTCTAACCCCTGATATCTATGAATATGACCTTATATGGAAATAGAGTCTTTGCAGATGTTATTAGTCCAGATAAGGTTATGCTGGATCCGGGTGGACCTATCACAATGACTTGTGTTCTTATAAAAATATAAGCAGGGACTCAGAGACATTCAAGGGGAATGCCTTGTGATGATGGAGACAGAGACTGGAACAATGCATCTGTAAGTCAATGAATGCCAAAGATTGTTGACAAATACCAGAAACTAAGAAGAAACAAGGAAGACTCTGTCTCTAGAACTGTGAGAAAAAGCATGGCCTTGGTGACACCTTGAGTTTGGACTTTCTCCTACCTCTAAAACTATGAGAAAAGAAAATTTGTTTTAAACCCTCCTTAGTTTGTGATATTTGTTACAGTGGGTCTGGTAAACTGATAAGATACATTAGTACCCCATTTTCAATAATGGATAGGTCAGATAGTAGATCAATAAGGAAACAGAGAACCAGACATGAATAACACCATGAATCGATTTAACCTAACAATGCATAACACTCCATGTTATAATGTATACATTCTTCTCAAACTTACATAGACTATTATCCAGGATAGACCATATAATAGGCCACAAAACAAGTCTTAATACATTTTAAAAGATCAAAGTGATACGAGTATTTTTTCCAATGGATTGAGGCTAAAAATTAATAAAACTAGAAAATTCATGGGTCAAAGAAGAAATCACAACAGAAATTAGAAATATTCAAAAATGAATGAAAACATAGTATACAAAAATGAGATACAATGAAAGTGATATTCAGAGGGAATCTATAGCTATAGACACCTACTCTTTTTTGTTGTTGTTAAAGATTTTATTCATGAGAGACACACAGAAAGAGAGAGGCAGAGACACAGGCAGAGGGAGAAGCAGGCTCCATGCAGGGAGCCCTCCGTGAGACTTGATCCGGGGACTCCAGGATCATGACCTGAGCTGAAGGCATGCTCAACCACTGAGCCACCCAGGCGTCGCTAGACACCTACTCTTAAAAAGAAAAAAAAAGGGGGGATCCCTGGGTGGCGCAGCGGTTTGGCGCCTGCCTTTGGCCCAGGGCGCGATCCTGGAGACCCGGGACCGAATCCCACGTCGGGCTCCCGGTGCATGGAGCCTGCTTCTCCCTCTGCCTGTGTCTCTGCCCCCTCCCCCATCATAAATAAATAAAAAGAAAAAAAAAAGGGGGGGGGGGCAGCCCGGGTGGCTCAGCGGTTGAGGGCGGACTTCAGCCCAGGGTGTGATCCTGGAGACCCAGGATCGAGTCCCACGTCAGGTTTCCTACATGGAACTTGCTTCTCTGCCTGTGTCTCTGCCTCTCTCTTTCTCTCTGTGTCTCTCATGAATAAGTAAATAATATATAAAAAGAAAAAGAAAAGAAGAACTCAAATCAATGACTTAGCTTTATACCTAAGTAACTGGAAAAAATCAAACTAAACCTAAAGCTAGCAGAAGAAAGGAAATATTAACTATTAGAGCAAAGATAAATAGATATTAAGAAAATAGTGGAGAAAATCTACAAAACCAAAAGTTAAACCTTTGTAGAGATCAACAAAACAAACCTTAGTTAGATTGACTAAGGAAAAAAGAGAGAAGACTCAAATTACCAAAATCTCAAATTACAGAAATAAAAATGGGTATATTATCACCAGTTTTACAGAAATAAAAAGTATTACAAAACAATTATGTGAACAATTGTACACCAACGAATTGTATAACCTAGATAAAATGGACAAATTCCTAGAAACCCATGACCAACCAAACCTGACTCAGGAAGAAATAGAAAAACTGAATAAATGTACAACTAGTAAGTAGACTGAATCAGTAATCAAAAGACCTTCCAACAAAGAAAAGCTCAGTACCAGATGGCTTCATTAGTGAACTCCACCAAACATTTAATGCCAATCTTTCACAGACTCTTCCAAAAAACTGAATAGGAGAGAATACTTGAGAAGTCATACTATGACGCCAGCATTTCCCTGATAGTAAGACCAGACAAAGATACTATAAGAAAAAGAAAAATATAGATCAATATAATTTATGATTATTGATGCAAAGTCCTCAACTAAATACTAGCAAACTGAATCCAGCATCATATTAAAAGGATTACGAACCATGACCAAGTGGGATTTATTCCCAGAATGCAAAGATTGTTCAACATACAAAAATCAATCAATATAATATACCCCCATTAATAAAATAAAGGAGAAAACCCCTACATGATCATGTCAGCTCATGCAGAAGAAAAAGCATTTGACAAAATTTATGATAAAAACACTCAAAAATCTGGGAATATAATTTCCTTAATGTAATAAAAACCACATATGCAAAACCCACAGCCAACATTATATTCAATGGTGAAAGTCTGAAAGCTTTTCCCCGAAGATGAGGAATAGAACAAGGATGCCAATTTTTACCACTTCTATTCAACTTAGTACTTAAAATTTATTGCCAGAGAAATTTGGCAAGAAAAAACAAAAGGCATCAAAATTGGAAAAGAGGAAGTAATGTTATTTTCATTTGCAGATGACGTGATCTCATAGGCTGAGAGATTCTACATATGCACACACAAAAGCCACAACTAAGAAACGAATTCAGTGAGAATGCAAAATACAAAATCATCACACAAGAACCAGTTGCATTTCTATATACTAGCAATACACAACCTGAAAGGAAAATTAAGAAAACAACTCAATTTTATTAGCATCACAAAATACTTAGGAATAAATTCAAACAGTAAAATGAAAGACTCATATACTGAAAACTACAAAACATTGCTAACAGAAATTAAATAAGACAAATAAATGGAAAGACATCCTCCGTTCATGGAGTGGATGACAAAATATTGATACAATAACAATGTTACCCAAAGTGGTCTACAGATTCAGTTCAATCCCTACCAAAATCCCAATGATGTTTTTGTAGAAATAGAAATATTCATCCTAAAATCTATATGGAATCTCAAGAGACTCCAAATAGCCAAAACAATCTTGAAAAGGAAGAACAAACCTGGAGGACTCATACTTCCACTCCTGTTATACAGGAGTGCCTGGCTGGCTCAGCAGGTAGAGTATGTGATTCTTGATCTTGAGGTCATGAGTTCAAGCCCCATGTTGAGCATAGAGCTTACTTTTAAAATATATTCTACAAAGATACAGTAATAAAACAGCTGAACTGGCTTGGGACAGCCATAAAGACCAATGGAATAAAATAGAGACCATGGTAATAAACTCACATAAGTGGGAAATGGAGTTTTGGTGAAGGTACCAAGATCATTCAATGGAGAAAAGATTCTTTTCAACAAATAGTTCTGGAAAATCTGGACATCCACATGCAAAAGAATGAATTTTGACCTGTACCTTACAATATATATAAAAATTAACTTAGAATGGATCAAATACTTGAACATAAGAACTAAAGCTATAAAAACTCTTAGAAGAAAACACAGAAAGCTTCATGACATTGGATTTGGTAATGATTTCTTGGATATGACACAAAATCACTAGCAACAACAAAATAAACAAATTGAACTTTATGAAAATTAAAATTTTTGTGCATCAAGTACATAATCAACAGTGTGAAAGGGCAACCCACAGGATGGAAGACAATATTTGCAAGTCACATATCTGATAAGGGATTAATATCCAGAATATACAGAGGACTCCTAAGATTTAACAATAAGAAAAAAAAACAATTCAAAATGGGCAAAGGACTTATACAGACAATGATATATAAATGGCCAATGAGCACAGGAAAATTTCTTAACATCACTAAACAGGAAAATTCAAACCAGAACCGCAATGGGACACCACTTTATATCATTAGGATGGTTACCATGCAAAAGCAAACAAAAATAGAAAATAACAAGTATTGCTAAGGATCTGGAGAAATTGGAACCCTTGTACATTGCTGGTGGGAATGTAAAATGGTGCGAGTGCTGTAAAAAACAGTATGGCAGTATCTCAAAAAATTAAACACAGAATTATCATGTGAGGGGTACTTGGCTGTCTTGGTCAGAAAAGCATGTAACTCTTGATCTCAGGGTCATGAGTTTGAGCCCCATGTTGAGTGTAGAAATTACTTAAATAAATAAATACTAAAAAAAAGAATTATATGATCTAGCATTTCCACTTCTGCATATATACCCCCAAATAACTGAAAACAAGGATACAAAAAGATATTTGCACATTCATGTTCTTAGCAGTATTACTCACAATAGTCAAAAAGTAGAAGTAAACCACCTATTCACCAATGGATGAATGGAGAAACAAAATGTGGCATACAATGGAACATTATTCAGCCTTAAAAATGAAGGGAATTCTGACACATTGATAAACTTTGAGGACATTATGTTAAGTGAAATAAGCCAGACACAAAAGGACAAACATATGATCCCACTGATATGGGGCACCTAGAGTTGTCAAATTCATAGATACAAATGGTAGATTAGTGATTGCCAAGGGTGGGAGAAGGGGAGGAAGAAATAGGGAGGTATTGTTTAATAGGTATAAAGTTTCAGTTTTTCAAAAAAAGAGTTCTGGAAATGGATGGTGGTGGTAATTGCACAATATGAATATTCATAGTATCATTGAACTATACACATAGATTTAAAGTGGTAAATTTATGTATATTTTGCCACAATTTTTTAAAAAGATTTTATTTTAAAGAGAGAGAGCCTGTGGGCACACATGCATACATGCTAGCAGAGGGAAGGGCAGAGGGAGAGGAAGAGGGAAAAAATCCCAAGCCAACTCTGTACTAAGCACAAGGCTGACCCAGGGCTCCAACCCACAATCCCAAGATCATGATCTGAGCTGAAATTAAGAGTCGATCCTCAACTGACTGAGCCATGCAGGTGCCCCTATTTTACCACAATTTTAAAAATTTGAAATAAAAGTAGGCAAAGGACCTTTGTTCTACATTTGTCCAGAGAAGCTATACAAATGGCCAATAAGCATACAAAAATGATGCTCAACATCTCTAATCATTAGGGAAATGCAAATCAAAACCATGAGATATCACTTCACACCCATTAGAATGGCTATTTTCTAACAAAACAAAACAAAATCCAAAACCCAGAAAATACCAAGTGGTGGCAAAGATGTAGAGAAATTGAAACTCATGTGCATTGCTAGCAGGGATGTAAAATTTTGCAGCCACTGTAAAAAAACTGTAGGGTAGTACCTTTAAAAACTAAACCTAGAATTACTGCATGACCCAACAATTCCTGGATTCTTCTGGGTATATAACCCAAAGAATTTAAAGTGGGGACTTCAGCAAATATTGGTACACTGATTTTTTATAGCAGCATTACCACATTATCACAGTAACCAAAAGGTGGAAACGATTCAAATGTCAACTGGTGGATGAATGAATAAGCAAAATGTGGGATAGACACACAATTGTATATTATACAGCCATAAAAGGGAGTGAAATTGTATATTGTAATTGTTTTTATTATTATTTTTTTAAGATTTTATTTATTTATTCATGAGAGACAGAGAGAGAGAAAGAGAGAGAGAGAGAGAGAGAGGGGCAGAGACACAGGCAGAGGGAGAAGCAGGCTCCATGCAGGGACCTCGACATGGGACTCCATCCCGGGTCTCCAGGATCAGGTCCTGGGCCGAAGGCAGGTGCTAAACCACTGAACCACCCGGGCTGCCCCTGTAATTGTAATTGTATATTATACAGCCATAAAAGGGAGTGAAATAAAAAAAAAATAGACGAACCTTAAAAACATGCCACACGAAAAAGCCAGATGCAAAAGACTAAATACAATGGTTCCACTTACATCATGCACCTAGAATAAGCAATTTTATAAAGACAAAAAGTAGAATAGAGTTGCTAGGGGTTGGGGTAGGAGGCATGGAGAGTTTCTGTTTAGGATGATGAAAAATTTCTAGAGATAAATAGTAGTGATGGTCATACACATAGTGAAGGTACCTAATGCCACTGTATTGTACACTTAAAAATGGTTAAAATGGTAATTTTTTCCACTGTAATACAGTGATCTATTTTATCACAATAGAAAATATGGGGGAAGTGTTTCCTCTTCCCATTTTCTGGTACAGATTGTGTAAAGTTCATGTTAATTCTTCCCTAAACATTTGGTTAGATTACTAAAATGAAATTATATGGGCCTGGAGATTTCATTTTTGGGTTTTTAAATTATAAATTCCGTTTTCTTGATTGTTATGGGGCTACTCAAATGATCTATTTCATGTTGAGTAAGCTATGGTAGTTTGTGTTTTTTGAGGAAGTAATCCATTTTGTCTAAGTTGCCAAGTTTAGATGCATCCAGTTTATACTATATTTCTTTATTATCCCTTTCATATCTGCAGAGACTATAGGACTCTCCCATTTTACTCCTGATATTGGTCATTTTTAAAAAAGATTTTATTTTTTTATTCATGAGAGAGAGGCAGAGACACAGGCAGAGGGAGAAGCAGGCTCCATGCAGGGAGCCTGACGTGGGACTCGATCCCAGGTCTCCTGGATCAGGCCCTGGGCTGAAGGCGGCGCTAAACCGCTGAGCCACCCGGGCTGCCCAGATATTGGTCATTTTTTTTTTTTTTTTTGATATTGGTCATTTTTATCTTCTTTTTTTCCTCATAAGTTTTCATAGAGGTTTGTCAATTTTATTGATCATTTTGGCTCTTTTTTTCACGGTTTTCCTGTTTCCAATTTCATTGATTTCTGCTCATTATTTCTTTCCTTATCTTTTCTTTGGGTTTATTTTGCTCCTTTCTCCCCTTAGATATTCTCTCTCTCTCTTTAAGATTTTATTTATTGGGACACCTGGGTGGCTCAGTGGTTGAGCATCTGCCTTTGGCTCAGGTCATGATCCTGGGGTTCTGGGATTGAGTCCAGCATCGGGTTCCCCATCCGGAGCCTGCTTCTCCCTCCTGCAGTGTCTCTACCTCTCTCTGTGTGTCTCTTATGAATAAATAATATCTTAAAAAGAAAAGATTTTATTTATTCCTTTGATAGAGATAGCGAGCACAAGCAGGGGGAAGGGGGAACAGGAGAGGAAGAAGCAAGCTACCCACTGAGCAGGGAGCCCTGGAATCATGACTGCTGTTGTACCTCTGTCCCACAAATGTTAATGTGTTGTATTTTCATTTTTATTCAGTTCAATGTGTAGTTTTTAAAAATTTCCCTTGAAACTTCCTCTTTCACCCAATGGATTATTTAGAAGAATGTAGTTTAGTTTCCAAGTGTTTGGATCTTTTCCTGTTATCTTTCTCTTATTGACTTCTAGTTTGATTCCACTGTGGTCAGAGAATACATTCTGTGTGATTTCAATTATTTTAAATATTTGAGATTGTTTTGTGGCCCAAATACGATTGATCTCAGTATATGTTCCATCAGCACTTGAGAAAAATGTGTGTTCTTGTGTTGTTGATTGGAATATTCTATAAATATCAATTTGATCCTGTTGGTTGATGATGATGTTGAGTTATCCTATATTCTCACTGGTTTTCCATTGAAAATCAATCTAAAAGAGGCGTACTGAACTATAACCAGATTTGTCTATTTCTCCTTTCTGTTCTGTCTGCTTTTGCTGTACATATTTTCTAGCTCTGTTTGGTTCATACACAATTAGGACTGTTATTTATGTCTTGTTGGTGGATTGATCCTTTTATCATTATATAATGTCCCTTCCTGCCTGTGATAATTTTCTTTGCTCTGAAGCTATTCCTGCTTTCCTTTATTCATGTTTATTTTTATTATTTTATTTATTTACTGCCATTTAACATCATTTTATTCTAGCATAAAGGACTCTTCTTTCTTACAGATTATTTACTTGGAACTTTAGTGGACCTGACTATTGTATAGGTACCCTGGGTTTAGATTCAAAATCTCCCCCAAAATCACCACAAGTCTTTAGGCCACAGTTTTTGAAATCCATTGAAAGATGGATTAACAATTTTCCAAACAATCTATAGACAAGAGAACTGTCCATAAAGAGTATATATATTTTTTTTCATAAAGAGTATATTAATCCAATTACACCAAATAGTCCTGCTGACCTTCTATTATCCTTGGGTTTTTTTCTTCAAAATTTTATTTAAAGTCTAGTTAGTTAACATATAGTGGAATATTGGTTTTGGGAGTAGAATTTAGTGATTCATCACTTACATATAACACCCAGTGCTCAACACAACCAGTGCCCTCCTTAATACCCATCATCCATTCAGCCCACCCCCCACCCACCTCTCCTCCATCAACCCTCAGTTTGTTCTGTATAGTTAAGAGTCCTTTATGGTTTATTTCTCTTTTCCCCACCTTCTCGTATATTCTGTTTTGTTTCTTAAATTCCACATATGAGTGAAATCATATGGTATTTGTCTTTCCTGATTGACTTATTTCACTTAGCATAGTACATTCTAGCTCCTTCTACATTGTTGGAAATTGCAAGATTTCATTCTTTCTTATAGCTGAGTGTATATATATATATACATACACTGTATATATATATACACTCAGTATATATATGTATGTGGTATGTATGTATACATCCTCTTTATCCATTCATTAGTCAATGGACATTTAGGCTTTTTCCATAATTTGGTTATTGTTGATAATGCTACTATAAACACTGAGGTGCATGTGCCCCTTTGAATCAGAATTTTTGTTCCCTTATTCATGTTTGTATGAATACATGATACATCCTCTTTTTAATCTTTATTTATTTTCTTTTGTTTAATCTTTACTTTAAACTAACCTATGGGGATCCCTGGGTGGCGCAGCGGTTTGGCGCCTGCCTTTGGCCCAGGGCGTGATCCTGGAGACCTGGGATCAAATCCCACGTTGGGCTCCCGGTGCATGGAGCCTGCTTCTCCCTCTGCCTGTGTCTCTGCCTCTCTCTCTCTCTCTGTGACTATCACAAATAAATAAAAATTAAAAAAAAATAAACTAACCTATGTATTTAAAGTATGTTTCTTATAGACAGCATATAGTTGGGTTATGTTTTCAATACATTCTACCAATCTGTCTTTTAATTTATATATTTATACCGTTTTAATTTTTTTTTTTACCATTTACATTTAATGTAATTGCTGATATGTTAGGGCTTACATCTGCTATTTTAGTTTTTGTTTTCTGTTTGTTGTGTTTTTCATTTCTCTTTTCTTTCTCCTGCATATTTAGAATTTCATTTTGATTTACCTATAGTGTTTTTTAAGGTACATTCTTTGTATAGCTTTTGTAGTAGTGGCTCTAGGTATTACATTATATATACATAACCTATCACAGTCTACAGATATTAACATTTCACTAGTTCAAGTACAGAAACCTTTCCCTTTACATCCCTAACGCTTCCCTGCTTATAATATAATTGTCTAAAATATTTCCTCTAATACATTTAGAACTACATCAGATCATATAATTTTTGCTTTAATCATCAAGCAATTTAGAAAACTCCAGAAGATAAAGAAAATCTATTACATTTACCTATGGTTTTGCTTATAATGTTCTCCCTTCTTTCATCATTTCCTTTCTGTTTAGTAAACTTCCTTTGTCATTTTTTTAAGGATAGGTCTACCAAACAAATTCTCTTAGTTTTTTGTTTGTTTTTCATCTGAGAATGTCTTGATTTCTTCTATATTCCTGAAGGATATTTTCACTGGGTGTGGGATTCTGGATTGCCAGTTTTTTTGTTTGTTTGTTTTGTTTTGTTTTGGTTTGGTTTTTTTTGTTGTTTTTTTTTTTGTTTTCAGCACTGAAGAAATACTCTATCACTTTCTTCTGGCTTCCATGGTTTCTGATAACAAATCCGTTATCATTCTAGTTGTTTTCTTCCTATGGTTAAAATCTTTTTCTATGGCTGTTTTCTAGAACTTTTGTCTTTAGTTTTCAAAAGTTTAATTATGATGAGCCTTTTTTAATAAAAAGATTTTACTATTTATTCATGAGAGACAGAGAGAGGCAGAGACATAGGCAGAGGGAGAAGTAGGCACCCTGCCTGGGGCCTGATACAAGACTTGATCCCTGAACCCCAGGATCATGACCTGAGCTGAAGGCAGATGTTCAACCCCTGAGCCACCCAGGTGGCCTCATAATGAGTCTTCAAGTACGTTTTTAGATTTGCCTTTTTTCCCCTCTCCTTGTTGGACTTTGCTGGCACAAATGCTAGGCTTTTTGTTGTAGTCCTTTAGTTCCTTAAGGTCCTGTTTGTTCTTTTTTTCCAGTCTATTTTATTTCTGATGTTTAAATTGGGTAATTCCTATTGTTCTATCTCTTAGTTCATCAGTTCTTTTTTTCTGTATGTACTCTGAATTCTGCTATTGAGCTCACCTACTAAGCTATTTTGTTCCAGTTACTACTTTTTTCAATTCTAAAATGGTTATTTGGTTCCTCTTTATATCTTCTGGGTTTTTCACTATATCTTTTTATATTTATTGCTGAGCCTTTCCATTTTTTCAAAAAAAATTTAAGCATGTTTGTATTTGCTCACTGAAGCATTTCTATTGTGGCTGCTTTTAAAACGTTGTCAGATAATTCTAACATCTTTATTATCTCAGTACTGTCATCTATCGATTGTCTTTTATTCATTTGGTTTGAGATCTTCCTGGTCCTTGGTATGATGAGTGATTTTCAACTCTGAATCTTAGTTAAACCTTCTGTTTTAGTTAGGTTCTTTTATTTTTCACTCCATACTACAGGGGATGTGGAAGATGCTGCCTCATCACTGCCTTGTTACTGTCAGGTAGCTTCTACCTCCACCAGTTTCCTCACTGAGTCTTTGTTGACACCCAAGGGGAGACATCACGGGAAAGGCTCCCCATGTGATCTCTACTGACACTGTGGCAGGGGAGGCCTTATCACTACTGGATAATGGTGAAAGTCCTAACTCTCTACTAGGTTTCTTCTGACACTACTTCAGGGGGAAGGCATTACGGTATCATATTACTGTTGAGGGGAAGCTCAGGCTCCCCATGCAGTTCCCACTGACACTACAGGAAACCCTCATTTCAGGCCACTGGGGATGAAACTCCTACCTCTTTCTTTATCTGACCTTCTCTGACATCATTGCAGCATTCTACTACAGTGTTAGAAAGGTGGGAGTCTAGGACCCCACTCAGCCTTTGCTGACATGGCTGGGTTTGGAAGGGGGTATTATTTTCTGTAGTGTTGACTAAAGTAGAGTGATGTTTATCTAAAAGTTTTCTGTCTTCCTGGACTGTCTCTTTCCTGGTCCTTTGGCTAGACAGAGCAGGGTTTTGTTGAGGCTTTTTTGACTGCATCACTGGCATTTCCAGGTTGTTGACTTCTTCATTTTCACGTTCGGGATATATGAGGCAAAAGGAAACCCAAGGAACTTACTGTCATGTCTTTTCTCAGATCCCAAGGTCCCTAGCTGGTCTGTCTTCTTTCTATCTCTCAGAGCCTTCTTATAGTTGTTCTATATATAACATCAATTATATATATGATATCTGGTTGCACTTAGTGGGAGGAATAGGAAAAAGTATGTCTACTTGATCTTTCCAGAAACAGGAATTCTCTTTAATTAAGTGTAACCAATTCTCTCTGTAGAAGTTTGAACTGTGTTCCTATATTCCCATTTACCGACTAAGGGCCCACTCCAAACAAGCAGCCATGGCACTGCTACTGAGCTAAATTTGAGTATTGGCATTTCCTGGTACCTAAATAAAATATTAGCCCACATACTCTAGCAACATATCAAAAGAATATTCTTTGTTCAAGAAGGGTTAATTCTAAGAGTACAGGGATGACTTGATATTAACAAACCCAATGATATGACTGTATTAATAGGTCAAAGGAGAAATCCACATGATCATTCCATGAATACAAAATATGCAGTTGATGGAATTCAACATTCTTTCTCTAAAATTTTCCTAATAAAATGGAGATCAATGAATACTCTCTTTAAACAATGGAAAAACAACAGTTCAATTTATAATTGCACCAAAATGAATAAAATACCTACAAATAAATTTAACCAAGGAGGTGAAAGATATTTATTAAAGAAATAGAAGATGACACAACAAATGGAAAGATATACTGTGCTCATGAATTGGAAGAATTAATATTATTAAAGTGTTCATACAACCCAAAGCAATTTACAGATTCAGTGCAATCCCCATTGAAATACCAACAGCATTTTTCACAGAACTAGAACAAATAATCCTAAAATTTGTATGGAACTGCAAAATACCTCAAAGAGTCAAAGCCCAATCTTGAGAAAGAAGCTCAAAGCTAGAGGTATTGCAATCCCAGATTTCAAGATGTATTACAAAGCTATAGTCATCAAAATAGTATGATACTGACACAAAAATAGACACATAAATCAATGGAACAGATAGCCCAGAAACAGACCCATGTTCACATGATCAATTAATCCATGACAAAGGTGGCAAGAATAAACAATGGGGTGGGGCACCTGGTGGCTTAGTTGTTGAGCATCTGCCTTTGGCTGAGATCATGATCTTGGGGTCCTAGGATTGAGCCCCATGTTTGGTTCCCTGCTCAGTATAGAATCTGGTTCTCCCTTTGCCCTTCCCCCTGCTTGGCTCACTCTCTTTCTCACACACCAATAAATAAAAATCTTTTAAAAAATGAATTTACAATGGGGAAATGACCATCTTTTCAATAAATGGTATTGGGAAAACTGAATAGCTACATGCAGAAGAATTAAACTGGACCACTCTCTTACACCATGCACAAAAATAAACTCAAAATGGATTAAAGACCTAAATGTGAGACCTGAAACCATCAAACTTCTAAAAGAAAACACAGGTAATTTCTTACAGTAATCTCTTGGACATCAGCCTTGGCAACATACTTATGGATATGTCTCCTCAGGCAAGGGAAACAAAGCAAAAATAAACTATGGGAACTATAGCAAAATAAGCTTCTGCACAGCAAAGAGAACCATCAATAATACAAAAAGGCAACCTATTGAAGGGAAGAAGATATTTGTAAAAGATATATCCATAGGAGTTAATATCCAAAATATATAAAGAACTTATACAACTCAACACCAAAAAAAAATATCTGATTAAAAAATGGGCAGATAATGCAAATAGAAATTTTTCTAAAGAAGACATGTAGATGGCCTACAGGCACATGATAAATGCTCAACATCACTAATCATCAGGAGAATGCAAATCAAAATCATGATGAGATATCACCTCACACCTGTCAGAATGGCTAAAATAAAAAGCACAAGAAACAACAAGTGTTGGGATGTAGAGAAAAGGGAACCCTCATGCATTATTGGCAGAAATGTAAATTGGTACAGCCACTATGTAAGACAGTATGGAATTTCCTTAAAAAATTAAAAATAAGACTGCCATTTGATCCAGTAATCACACTACTGGGTATTTACCCAAAGAATACAAAAACACTAATTTCAAGGAATATATGCAACCTTATGTTTATTGCACCATTATTTACCATAGCCAAACTAAGGAAGCAGCTCACGTGTCCATCCATAGATGAATGGATAAAGAAGAAGTGGTATATACATAATGGAATATTACTCAGTCATAAAAAAGAATGAAATCTTGCCATTTGTGACAACACGGGTATTATACTAAGTGAAATAGGTTAGACAGAGGAAGACATTTCACTTTCACTCACACGGGGAATCTAAAAAGCAAAATTAACAAACAAAAGACTCTTTTTTTTTTTTTTTTTTTTAAGTAGGCTCCAGGCCTAGCATGGAGCCAGACACATGAACTCACGACCCTGAGATCAAGACCTGAACTAAAATAAGGAGTTAGACACTAAACTGATGGAACCACCCAGATGCCCCCAATAAACAGACTCTTAACTATAGAGAACAAACTGGTGGTCACTAGAGGGGAAGTGGGTAGGGGAAGAGGTGAAGTAGGTGATGGGGATTAAGAGATATAAACAAACAAATATCTCCAATAAAGTAAGTATCACACTTGATAATGAAACATGAGAATCTTTCCCATTAAAATTTGGTTGTCCATAATCATCTCTATCATTTAACCTTGGTCTGGGAATACTAGCCAATGAAGCATACATAGATAGGATATAAGTAACAATTTCTGGGAAAACTATTATTTCCATCTCCTTCCACCACATTGTTTTCCCTTGAAGTTCACACTAACCATAGGATTGCTTAGTCCATTTCAAGCCTCAACAGTATTTCTGGCTTGCTTTCTTTCCCCACAATTCAGCATTTGATTGACAGGAGTTACGATCAGAATCATGTCTTACATACTTTGTATTCCCAATGCTAGGTAGTAGCTAGGTAGTAGCTAGGTAGTAGGTTCTCAGTGAATATTTCAGATTAAGAATCTAAAATGTGATGTTAAAAATTAATCAGTGTTATAAAATATACCCTTGAAAGGTAAATCAGTAATTTTATCTTCTGAAAGTTTGTTCAGAACTTAATACTTTGTGACTACACAGTAAGTATTTGACTTATCAAGTTTTGTGATGAGCTTAAAATAACATATCTTGGAATATGCAACATTTCTTAATTGAAATTTGGTTAAATCATAATTATTTTTATACCTAAGACCTTCAGCTAAAAATTCCTCTGCATATTCTAAAATAATCCCCAAATTTGATGAGACATATTCAATCAAAGTAGTTTGGAGGAACCTGAAAAATCACATCAGTATTCAACCATGATTTCACTTTGTAACTGTCATTCTCACTTTTAACTCGCCATACAGCTAAACTGGGAACAGAATATACACTTGCCCTGTCACTCACCCTTATTGTTTCTAAATTTAGCTGAAAACTGTATACAGTAAGTTAACCAAAAGATTCATTTTCTAAGTTGAAGTGTTGAAGTATCGTAGTGTAGCCCCATGCATCCCTGACAAGTCAATTTAGTTGTGACAATAAATAATGCTATTGTTATCTGAAATCCCTTGACCAAAATCAAATATGAAAAAAGACAAAATATCAAGTTTAATGTTTACCTCTGTTCCCGAATATTGATCCCTGATAACATCCATCTGTCTCTTAAATAGTTCTAATACAGCCTTGTAGACCAGTTCATACTGTTCCTGAAGAGCATCACAAACCGAAACAAATGAAAACAAACAAGAAACTCAGTGAACTACAGAACCAGAGTTCAGAAATGTGAACATCAGTAAAATCTTAGTACAGCAGACCAGAAAAGACCATCAACAGTAGTTTAATTGTAGTGCCCTTATGTTTGCCTACCTCATTTCGGATTGCAAAGCACTTCTAGGCTATTAGAAACAGCTCAATATTTAATCTTCTACCTCTAAATATGCAAGGATCTTCCAGCATGTGTTATGTTCTGACCCTACTGTCTCAATTATCTTTCCCTCCACCATCATCCCTCCAATTCGGTTCTCCTGGCTCATGTTTTAAAAGTTTTAGTTGATCCTGGATGCATTTTTTTTTTTTGTAAGCCATCTCATCTTTCCTGGAAAAAGATGGATAGATTATGGTTGATGGGTAGATAGATGAATTCTTCATTTGACCTTCACAATTGATCTCTAAGGTAGGAAGGCTATTATCCGTGTTTGTGCAAGGTCATTCAGTTTCCAGTAATTTCCAGACTTGGACTCAAATCTGGATCTTCTGACTCAGTTCTGTGCCATTAGGGCTAAGATCAAGCCACTGTGATTTTCTCCTAGCAAAGACACCAAAGAAAAGTAGACCACTACAGAGAGTCTGGAAATTTGTGCTTGTAAAAGGATTTCACCATTGAGAAATGGGACCACCACAATTACAAGGTCTGTGGGTTTTTTCTGCCACAGGACCTGCTCTAGCTCTTGATTTTGGATCTACTTTTCATCTGAAAGAGCCTAAGCAGGGTCTCCTTGGTACCTCACACAATCCTACACAAATAAAGCACAGCTTTTGACAATTCTAATCTTAGCAGAACAATACAAAACCTGTATCACCCAACACATCTATTGGTACACCCTTCAAATTTTTTTTTTTAAGAAAAGAGAAAAATCAGACAGGAAGCACTCAGCTGGTTACAGTGTTATTTCCTGGTTAGAGTGCTGTCAGAAAAAGTAGCTACAGCTGGTAAGGAATTTGTTCAACTAGTTGATAATGCCAACACGCGAAGGCTAACCGAAAATCATTTCAGCTGTCTTCAAACCTTTACAAGTGGACCAAAAATGGGCTTTCTCTGAAATGGGGTATGGTTTTATTTACTGATTCAATATAACAATGTAATATTAGACAACTAGGCTGCATACTTCCTGGGGTCTTTATACATTTACATGGATCAGCCCACTTTTAAGTCTGGTAGCACTAAACCAGCCAATGCTTTCATGTCACAGAAACTTTTTCCTCACAGGTTTAATATAGAAAACACCTACAGTCAATGTGTGAAAAAAATTTTTTTCCACTAGCTATTGGTGGAAAACCTGTGTGGGCCAAACAGAAGGCTTATATTACAACAGCTCTTAATTTTTTCCCCTCAATTCACAAATGCTAGATGAAAGTATCTAAACTGCCACTGTCAATTATTTTACCTCCAAGTCTACGTTCATGTTCATTTTTAAGAGCCTTAAACACTTCAGGGTCTTGCTATTTAAATCGTAAAAAGTAGTTCTAATAAGTTATGTGAAAGTGTCTGTTACTTAATATCAGTAAATGCTTGGTGAATGAATGGGTGAATGCTAAACTCCATTAAAGATGGAGACCACTTTTTTAGAAATATGGGTAAAAATGTGGGCATAAAGTCTAGATGAAATTAATATTGTAGAGAGTGAGAGATCTGTGCTGAGAATGTTTCATCTAGGAAGTGGATCTTGTGTGGGAGAGGAGAGAACCAAACAGGGGAAGAGCATTCCTAACAGAGTGAATGACTGTGAGCACTTTGGGGTGGATGAAAATACTGTGATACATATATAGAATAATTAAATTATGGTTTTTTAAGTATACATGCAATAATGATCAGGAGAGACTACAGAAGAATAGTAATTGTGGCTACCTCTAGGTGGTAGGACTTATGGTTTTATTTTTATTTTTCAAGTTAAAAAAATGAGTATATAGACTGCATTCTCCAGATTCTGTTACCACTTCCTGAAGTAAAAATGACAAATCTGATTTTCTATGGTTTCAGAACTGAATTATTGCTACAAAACTTCAAGTTAACCTGACACAGCTATTTCTTTCTAATAAGTCAAACAGCTTGTGGAATTTTTTCCATGCCATTTATAAGACATATTACATTAGTTTCTTAATATTTTCTGAACAGGCAGTAAAATACAAGGAATGAGAGGAATTTAACCCAAGGCAAGGGACATAGGAAAAATATTGATCTATCAGAGTTGGAGGAAATGCAAATGGACTAATGCACCTAAGAGTAAATTGGTGTTATAGCTAGTCAGTCAGCTGTTTTGCCTTACTATTGAACAGAGAGATGTAGCAAGACCCAGACACATGTTATGACCCATTCACCATGGTTACATACCTGTGTTTGAACAAATGAAGGTCTTTGTGTTCGCATTTCCTGGATCAAGCTAAAAACACTGAAGTTCTCAGGAATTATCTATCAGTTAAAAGGAAAAAATATCTTACTCCTTTGTTCCCAGCTTTGTAGATAAATTATTTCTTACAGTCTTGTCACTCCCATGATATCTGCTCTCCTAACATAAGATAATATAATAAGAGAAAGAATGCATTTTTAAAATGAAGGAGATTTCTCATCACTTGCAGCGTGATTTAGAGCCTGGTATTTTCCCTAGAAAAGATTGAAGAAACCCTTGAGAATGATTTTACATGTGGTGATCAAATGTCTGAAGTTAAAAATATATATGGGAGAAGGCTCAGTAGATGAGCAAGCATGAGAATTTTATGAAATGAAAGAAGTTGGCAGATAGGTTTAAAGCCCGTATTTCCAACTTCCCACTTCCTAGAGATTGGAGCACAAGGTTTGGTTGTGGTGGATTAAGTCCATTCACTAAAGTAATTTGGATAAGGGAAGGGTAACTGTGAAATTTAGGGCAGTGATTCTCAAACTATAGCATGCATCAGAAGCACCTGGAGAGCTTGCTGGGCACCTGCCCCCACCCCCCTCCAGAGTTTCTGCTTCAGTCCATCCAAGGCAGGGCCCAAGATTTTGCATTTCTAACAAGTTTTCAGGTGATGCTGATGCTGCTTGTCTGGAAACCACACTTTGAGAGCCATCATTGTAGGGACTAACTTAATCATCTGACAAAGTGGGTCTATGGTAAATATTCTAGAAAAGATGAGTCATGGAGATAGATGTTTGGAAGAACCAAACAATTCCTAAGTCTGAAAGTAGCAGTGTAAGCAAACAGGAAGTGCCTACAGAGAGAAACTCACCCCATCTTTTAGTAGCATCCAGGTATAATCAATAGCACAGATAACACCAGTCCTTCCACAACCAGCACTGAAATGGAAGATCACAAGAGCACATGTAGTTGTAGAGGGTGGATCATTGACAATAGCTGGGAAATTTCCCTGGCAGATTGAGGAATCAGAAACCTTGAGGCAATGAAACAGTCCCAACTTCCATCCCTACTTCCCAGAGCATGCGTGTCAGTTGCCATGTGCCCACACTGAACCTTGGGACAGATCCTACGTGACTTCTCTCAGCAAGAGTCTCTAGAACTGCACTGTTCACAAGTAATTTGTCAGGAAATACTGATTTAATGCTCAGGTTGAATTTATTATGATTTGTTGTTGCTTATGGACCTTGCTCTTTCAATCACTTTCATTTCTTTCTTTTTTCTTTTTTTTTAATCACTTTCATTTCTAAGCTTCATTCCTTTCTGATCAACTGGGAAAACTGAGACTAGGATCAGGAGCCTACATGCTACTTGTCTGTACCATTCCAACAAAGTCTGGGTGCCTGAGTGGCTCAGTTGATTAAGTGCCTGGGTGCCTGTCTTCAGCTTACGTCATGATCCCAGGGTCCAGGGATGGAACCCCATATTGAACTTTCCACTCAGGGAGAGTCCACTTCTCCCTCTCCATCTGTGCACTCTCTCTCTCAAGTAAATAAGTAATATCTTTAATAATTATTAATTAATTTCAACAAAGTCCATCTTCCTTTGGTTATAGCAGGAGTCCTGGCCAGACTATGACATTTGGTTTGTTTTGGGTGGAAGTTTCCGAGAACAGCATCATACCTGCAGTGAATGCATATGGGAAACCTGTCGTCCTCTTGGTAAGATCGCACATCCCAGATGAGCTCAAGAATAGGGTCTATAGATGAAGGCACATCATGGTCTGGCCAATTCTTGTAATGAAACTGGTAGATAGTTCGAGTTTCCTATAAAAAAGAGCCAGAATAAAAGGAAAGCTCAGTGTGAGGACCCCACCTCATTCTACCACCAGGTTATTCTGATTTCCTAAGTAGCATCTTGGTCCTGTTGACAATTTATGCTGCTTTCTTCTCTGGTGACCACATGCCATCTGAGAATAATTAAAAGTGATCTCAAGTCACTATTGGTCTGTCCCCACTCACAAGAGGAGGTAGATATTAAGATAGTCCAAACCAGAACTTCCCAACTGGCATGCTTCACCAGTTCAAGTGGGTCCCTGGCATGCTGATATATTAAACCCCTTGGGCCTAGAGCAACGGGGCAATGTGAGCTCTTAAGTTGGTTCCCAGCCTCTATCCACCCTACAAATATTATCATGTTATAGATGTGCCATAGTGTGTAATAGACTGGGGAATAGAGACACCAAAGGTTTCTTTTGCATATGAAGATTTTTTTTGTTTTTTTTTGCATATGAAGATTTACCCGAAACATCAAAGGTCCCCTACTCCCCATTGTCCTATGCCCAGCTCTTGAGTTCACTACTCCAGTTCCATACTTACACTATTGAACTTGGCTTTTAGAGTCCTGATTATGTAATCAGATTTTCTATTTTCAGCTTCCTAAGAAGTAAATTAAGATATTAGTTATTTCAAAGATGAATCTTCAAAAGCTAGTCTCTATAAAGTAGATCCCAGAGCGTCTTCTCAGCCATAATGGGAGCAGACATCATACTCACACAGGATATGGAAAAAGGGCCAAGTTGCCGTTGTAGCTCTCCTAGCTCAGTCCAGTAGCGCTCACACTTTTTCTGTTGCATAAAGAAGAATGTAATGATTTCCCTCCAGATATTCTAGTCTCTTTTGGGTAACAAAACCCACTCCCCCTTTCAGAAGCAGATTCATCTCTGTGTCCTTCGCTTAGGTTGGGAACATCTAACCCCTGGGGCTTCAACCCCAACATCATGGTCTGGAATCTCCAAGGATGGGAAAAACACGAAAGGATATATAAATTACAGACTTCCTAGGAGTCGGAAGAAGTAAAAGAGATCTGACATTTTTAATACAGTAGTTGCCCCTTGTCTATAGCTTTGTTTTCCATAGTTTAGTTATCCAAGGTCAACTGTGGTCTTTCAGGTACCTACAGTCCAGGATGTATTGTCAGAAGGGCAGGAGTAGCCTAACCCTACATCACAACACCTATGTTATTCCCCTCACTTCCTCTCATCACATAAACATCTGATCATCTCACATCATCATCATAAGAAGGATGAGAACCGTACAATAAGATATTTTGAGAAAGAGATCACATCCACATAACATATAGTATGTTGTTATAATTGTTCTATTTTATTTTTGTCGTTGTTAACTTCCTACTGTGCCTAATTCACAAATTAAACTTTACCATAGGTATGTATGCATAGGAAAAAAACATAGTGTATATAGGGTTTCAGGCATCCACCTGGTGTTTTGGAGTGATTCCCCCGTGAATAAGGGGGGACAACTGTATTTCAAAGGGATTAACAGAAATCATGTCTATTAAAGCAAAGCTGCACAAGCTAAGTGAAAGCTTATTTTTTTGTTTTGTTTTGTTTTTAAAGAGAGAGTGCAAGGAGGAGGGAATGGGGGGGGAGGGATACAGGGTGGAGGGAGAGGAACAAGCAGACTCCCTGCAGAACAGGAAGCCAGACTGCAGCAGGGGCTTGATCCCAGGACCCTGAGATCATGACCTGAGCCACCCAGGGCCCCTGAAAATTTGGTTTTTAACTGGAATTATGAATGCCAACAGTAGGTAAGAAGAGTGTCTTTCAATAGGAACATAATGTGAGCTCTACATGCAGTTTTAAGTTTTCTAATAGCCACATTCAAAAATGAAAAAAATGAATTTTAATGATACATCTTATCCAGTATATCAATAAAACATATAATCAATATAAAAAATATTAGATATTTGGCATTTCTTATCTCGGTCTTCAAAACCCAGTGTGTATTTTATATTTATAGCACATCTCAACACACTAAATTTCCATTGGAAACATTTTCTTTCCATTTAGAGTTCGTCAAATGTATAGATGAAAAAGATTCACGTACCCTGGTCGTTCAAAACATAAAGTTTTCCAAACACTGAATTGGAAAACTGAGTTTTAAATTTAAGCTCATTAAAATAAAATGAAATAAAATTGGAGTTCCCTGGATGCATTAGCCATGTTTCAAATGCCTGGTAGCCACATGTGGCTAGTGGATGTCATGGTGGGCAGCACAGGGTTAGAAGTACTGACTGCTGGTTAAAGACGCCTGATGCAAAAAGTGGGAAAATGAATCATTACATTAAAAGCATATTTGATTTTTACTTGAAAATATAGAGCCTACTGGGAAAATGGGCAAAAGGAGTTCTTAGGGGAAGAAAAAAAAAAGCCACGAGAGTCATTTGAAATTCCCAAACTGACAGCTAGCAAGAAGAATAATTTTTAAGTAGACACACTTAAGGAAAGTTCTACTACAGTCTCCTTCCCCTTTCTCTTTCCTTTATCTTTAGGTCTACTAGAAAGCAACTTACCTTCCCCATCTCAAACTCCATGCATGCCATAACAATGATCTGAGGGGATTAAATAGAGCATTGAGATGGTTAGAAAGAGCAGTTAGTGCATGGATCCCAGAGTCATTCTTTTTTTCTATTTTGTTTGGTTTTTAACCCAAAAAAGAAATCTTGGTAAATGATAAAATGTTGTTCCTACCCTTTTTTCTGTCCTTCCTTCCCTTTTCTCTATTCAAATTAGTAAGTTCTTGTTAACAAATGAACCTGTCAAGATATGAACTTTCATTTCCTTGAATAAGGGTGAAATTGTGATTTTGACAAAAAATTTGCCTGACCCTGAAATTCCAAAGACTGACCCCAAGAGGCATTGATTTTAATGCAAAGGAAACCTCAGTCACATACCCTGACACCCTCCTCCCTCCATCCCTGACAGCTACAGAAGAGAGTAACAGAGGCAATTCTGCCCTTACCAGGACACTGTATTCCCAGATCATCCTCCAGAAGTCCAAGACAGTTGTAGACAAGGGTCCCTGGGTGGCAATATAACCCTTAGGCCCATAAACTCCCTAAGGGGGAACAGAAATTATATAGGATGACTACAAATAATATTGTCTTCTTCTTGTCTAGTATCCCCTCCACCTTTATTTTAGGTAGCTAGAGAAATATGGTCTGGTACCCCGACCTCTTATTTGGGTACCTAGAGAACTAGAGAATACTGGGTATACCTTAATGAAGTTGGCATTGATGTAGTTGGAATCTTCACCAGAGGTTACCAAGGACAGCTCTACTCGGCTATGATCATCTATAATACAAAAGACAGACATAGTCTAAAAAGACTAAAAAGGCTTAGAGAGTTTGCTGTAAGTCAGGAACTAGCACTGTGAATAGTGGATGCTCATGAGTGCTGAGTGAGTGAATGCATGTTCTTTTGTGGTTGTAAAAGTACAGGCTAATTTGTCAAAGCACTGTTCCAGGTCTAGGAACAGCAGGCAATGGTAAAAAGAGGTAGGAATGATAGAATTTGGGAGGAGGTACAAGTTTATAGGGAGAAACAAAACTCACAGGGCAAGATATCCTTATATCTGTTTTTCTTGATGTTCGTGGGCATCTCAGCCACAGTTGTGGGATAGATTTTGTCTGCCTTGTACTTGGTGGATTGTCTTTTCAGCTTCTGTAATGAAATTCCAAAAATTAAATCCTCCTAGAGTACGGAGATAAGATGCTATCTCTAGAGAACTTTCGATCTCTTCTGCCCAAACAGTCCACTTTTACAACATATAGCATCTTCTAGAACTACCTCCAATTCAGGACAGAGCCCCAGAGCGTAAGGTCAGCAGACTTCAGTTTGGAGAAGTGAAAAGATCACACTTAGAGGAGCTGAGCCACAAATAGCTAAAACCTAGAGGTGAAACTAGTGAATATTTTAAAAGCCAGTATCTTTTTGAAAACAAACTACATGCTCCACACAAATGTCAGATATAAAGATACCTTCTTTATAGCAGAAATGGAGCTTAAGCCTAATAAAATCTCTCCATATCGAGCAAAATATCAAAGATTTCAGTCCCAAAAGCAGTCTTTTCTTTTTTCCTTTTTTATATGACCTAATCTGCAAGCCTACCTCTCAACCAAGCAACAATCTTTGAAAAATATCCTATTCAAAAAAAATTTTTTTTTAATTAAAAAAATAAAAAAAAAAGAAAAATATCCTATTCAGTTAGTAGAATATGATCTGAACCAGGCTAGGCCTGGCATAATATGGTTCAACAAGATTTCTCAAGAGAGTGGATTAAACTCCTTAAAATTACTCCTGTTGGGATCCCTGGGTGGCGCAGCGGTTTGGCGCCTGCCTTTGGCCCAGGGCGCGATCCTGGAGACCCGAGATCGAGTCCCACATCGGGCTCCCGGTGCATGGAGCCTGCTTCTCCCTCTGCCTGTGTCTCTGCCTCTCTCTCTCTCTGTATGACTATCATAAATAAATTAAAAAAATATTTAAAAAAATTACTCCTGTTTTCCAATATTCTATTATAGACCTGAATTTGGGGTCAGAGAAAATGATAGGCCCTCTGTAGCTCCTTAGGAATCAACTTGGTCCCAGACTTTAACCTCCCTTATCACTTAAGGAAACCACTTTTAATAGAGCTGACCTTGGTGAAGCTGTACTCAATATGAGAAAGAAAGGGAGGAAACAGCTGTGAGAGCCAATGAATATTTGTTGAATTGAACCACAGAAAATAATTTTCATTATCTACTCACTATTTCATGGTGGATCAATCACGTGCAGAGCATTAACTACTTCCTATAGGTCAGATCGCTCAGGATCCACTCAGTCTTCGTTCTCTTTAATTTCCTTTTTGAAATCTCCTCCTCCCTTGGCCCTTCCTAATGTACATTATTTTGGTTCTCCTTCTCTGCCTTCTCCATTCCCATGTCTACTCTCTCTCACTGGCTCTTTTGTCTGTTTCTGCCTTCCGGTTGTGAGTTATTCAAAGTTCCGAAGTTAAGTCCTCAACAGTTTTTTTTTTAAGATTTTATTTATTTATTCATGAGAGACACACAGAGACAGAGGTAGAGACATAGGAAGGGGAAGAAGCAGACTTCCTGTGGGAAGCCCGATGTGGGACTTGATCCCAGGACCCCGGGGTCACAACCTGAGCCAAAAGTGCAGACGCTTAACCACTGAGCCACCCAGGTGCCCCAAGACCTCAACTCTTTGTTCTTCTCTCACCATATACATTTTCTTGGGGATACCTACATACTCTGATAGAAGGCACACCAGTGGGAGATGTTAACATTTATTTATCTAATTCAAATTTAATTATAGATCCAACCCTGATTGGAGAACTCTCAAATTTCTATATTGAGATTCAATTCCTAAGTTCAGTCCTGACCATGTCCTAGACCTTTCCACTTTCACATCTTATTAGACCCTCAAACTTAGCACATTTAAAACTAAAATCACCATTGTTTGTGCTGTCGATGCCAGTGGCATTATCTTTATCCCAGGCAACCACACATGGGAAACCAAGAGTGGCTTGTCGTTCCCCCTTTCTGACAATTCCTACCTCTAATTGGGCCAGCAAGTTCAACTGATTCTTCCCACGCAGTATCTTGCAACTAACTGCCTTCCTTCCTATGTCTCCTCTCCCACGGGTACCTTAATTTATATCCTCTACCTTAAAATTCAAACTTGTTCCAGTTGCTTCTTAACTCACCTTCATACTTTTCTGTCTTTCCTCACTCAAATTCATCAAGGGACAATCATGTCAAGTTAATCTTACTAAAATATTGCTTTCTTTATCTCTCTCATGCCCACAACAACTCAAGTGAATCCCCCTTGCTACTGGGAAAAAGTCCACACTCCTTAGTTAAGTACTTAAGATTCTCCCCAGTTGGACCCCAAGCTAATTTTCCCATATTCCCCACTGTCCTACAATTATAAAACGCCTTAAGATTGACCTCCAGGTTCTTTTAAGATTATACAAATTGAGGGGGGCCCAGTTGGCTCAGTTGGTTAAGCATCCAAATCTTGATTTGGGCTCTGGTCATGATCTCAGGGTCATGAGATTGAGCCTTGTAGCAGTCTCTGTCTGTGCTGGGTGTGGAGCTTGCTGGAGATTCTCTCTCTCTCCCACTCTGCCCTTCCCTGCTACTTGCACATGCAAGCATGTGCGTGTGCTCTCGCTTTCTCTCGCTCTCTCTCTCTCAAAAAAAAAAAAAAAGGATTCTACAAATTGATGTCACTGTCAATTATGTATAATATGATTTCTTTAAAACTATGGTTTCCTTTTCATTATTCTAAAAGTGTATCTGGCACTGCCTTTACATTTCTCAGCCAAGATTATGGTCTATTTTGTTCCACGAGGTAAAATAATAGAGAAATAAAAAAATAGAAAAAGAGATTTCCTCAAGGGATTGGCAACAAGAAAAAATAATAAAAAAAGAAAGGGGTGTGTTATTTATTGTTGCTTAGTTGCCATACCTCATATAGAGTTTTCACATAATTATTTTTTAAAGATTTTATTTATTTATTAATGAGAGACAGAGAGGGAGAGGCAGAGACACAGGCAGAGGGAGAAGCAGGCTCCTTGCAGGGAGCCTGATGTGGGACTCGATCCTGAGATTCTAGGCTCACGTCCTGGGCTGAATGCAGACACTAAACCGCTGAGCCACCTAGGGATCCCCTAGTTTTCACATAATTAGAATGTGTGTTTATCTGTAGTAGTTTATGAAGGACACTTACAACTACGTCATTTAAAAAAATGAGTGAGGAAGGGAGAACCTAAAATCAAGGTATGATGACACAGACAGAGACAGAGAGAGAAATAAAAAAAAAAAAAAAGGTCATAGAGAATAGAAATTTGCTCCAATAAATCATCCAAATCCATCATTAGATTTCAAGATCAGCTCAAGATAACTTAATGAAAAGTTGGGATCATGAGATGTTTTTTAGGTGCAAGTTCATAACACAAAGAATTCCAAATATCTAGAACTAATTAAATTGGTACTTTCCAAATAATACATAGATCGCTAAATTGTTACATCACCACAGAGTATAGGATTGTGAGCGTTTTCCCACTAAAGGTGACAAACAGGACAGTTACTGCCTGCTGAGTTGCTGAGCCACAAATACCAGCATGTGTTGTTTTAATGACCATTTTTTCTGTTTCTAGAGGTAAATCAGACACAGGAAACCTATTAAAAAGCAGGTATACAGTCCTTAAATTCTCGTTTCTTACCATGAATTCCTGTGGATTTTCAGGATTAGTTTTAAGGGAACTAAACAATAAACTGAACTGACAACGATATGACATATTTTCATAGCAAGATAGATGCAAGTGGGCTAATTTGGGAATTTAACTAAAGATATGCCACAGGCACATGGGAGGCTATAAGATTCCCACTCAAGTTACACCAATTTTTCAGCTGTCTCTGCTCTGATGCATCCTTGGAATGATCATTTTTAGGTTGCTGAAAAGATGTCAAGTCCCAGTACTGTTTCTCTTAGAAATCTCCAGAACTGAGCCTAGTGCTTACTCCTTGCTACATGGTTCCTACTTGTTTGTTTTGCTTTGCTTACTTGTGGAATGCTTTCTAGGGAGAATGCTGTAGACCAAAAGCCCTTTTTGTAAGTTAAGCATCTATTAATTTGGTAAAATGTCACAGATAAAGACTGTGTGTGTGTGTGTGTGTGTGTCTGTGTGTGTACACACGCACATGTGCACTTGCAAACCTGTGCTTGTTCAGGTTTGTTGAAGGTGGACCTGCCACCTTCAACAATGGGACGGAATGGCTTTCATCCCCCCTACCCCCCGACTCGTTCCTCCTCCTGGAGTCATCCTGCTGGATGACACAGGGAGATGCGCTCTTAACAAAACATCACACGGGAAATGTCTATGGAATTGTTAATTTGGAAAGTGTGAAAGGTTTTTGTTTTGTTTTGTTTAGTTTTGGATACCTTAGCTCAGACCACTGTAAGGGCCTTTTTTTTTTTCCTTCTCTCCCTACCAGACCCACAGGTTCCAACACCCCAACAGAGAACAGAACAGACCAGAATTAGGACAGAAGAACAGATATACCTTATCAGAAAAGGAGGAGCTATGAGACTAGACAGCAAAAATGCATAAAAGAAAAAACACAGCCAGGGGATGGGTTGGGATTGAGGGGGAAGGATAGGTCAAAAGGAGAAGGTATTTCTCTGCCAACCACAGGGTACAGGGATGTGCGTTCACTAGAGGCAGCACCAATGAGAAATCAGGGGCAAAGTTGCTGAGAGAATAAGAAAAGGGGAAAAAAGGGCGGGGGGGCAGCATCCCTCCTGGGCTGTGGTCAGTTGGGATGTATGACAAACCAGATTCGGTGTATGCTTCACAAGCTAATAGTACACACATTTGGTTTATGGTCTATACTATCTTTTTCCCTTCAAAACAGGAAAACTGAAGTCTTGGCCATAAAAATAGAAATCAGGACAGAGTCATTAGCATGTTCTTATTGACTAGTCAGTAAATTACTAACAAGTGGATTAAGGTCACTCCTAAAAGAGGACAGAAAGAAAAAGAAAGCCCAAGACCATACTATCTTTGTCTTGGAGAACGACATCATTGTATAGAAGACCTAGCATAAGTTACATTTCAGAGTGGGTGAATTCAAATTCGGCCCACCTGTGCTAGATGAGAGAGGAGAATCAGGTTGGGCTGTTTCCAGAGCTTCTCAAGCTAGTTCTTCAAAGTCTACAACCAACGCCAGGTCAATAAGATGTATTCTAAGCCTCCAATCTAGCTCCAACTAGCCCGCCAAACATATGAGGATCGGGTTGCAGTCCCATAGTTAAGGCAAGTGGGTGAGTGGGTAAGCGATTGCTAAAGTGGGGTGAATAAACCAAGAAGTTCAACTCTTTAGATACTTACAATGTAATGATATGACAAGAAATGTTTTTTTTTTGTTTTGTTTTTATAAATCCTGTGAGTATCAGAAAATGTAGGACTGAATAGTCCCCAGTGAGAGGCTGGGATGGAGTTGAAAGGAGGTAGCTTTAGAAGTGATGTATTTACTCTGGTGGTAGCAGAAAAAAAAATTTCACCTCAGTGTACACAAAAGTCAAGAAATGCTGGTAAGCATGTTCACGCAATAGGCTGTTTCACATCAATGAGTCATTGAATTGGACCAATGTTTGTGCACTGGCTATGCAGAAGGTACGGTGTTCATGGCTGCCCAGTTAGAATTGTTACTGTAAATAAATACAGAATTGAATTTATCTAGATCTTCCCTGTGGAACTAAAATGTACCCATGCCTTCTCTGGTATGTCTATGGTAAGTCTCCAGAAGTTGCTACACTACCAGTCTAACTTCTAATGTATTATAAACCAACATTACTGTGACTTTCAGAACCGGGTATATTCTTTCTACTAGGGCTCATTGAATTCTTGGTATTTAATAAATATGTCCTTGTATTTGATAAGTATAATGTATCCTTTTTCTACAAAAATACCTCATCCCTAAGAAACATAAAAATCATCCTCCCCTTTTTTTCCTCTTTAGTTTTCCTTAAGTGGAATGAAACAACACTAAAGGAAAATTTTAAACATAGATTTCTTAAATAAAAAAGTAATGTGTATTCATTGAAGAATTTTAGAATACAGAGAAGCAAACAAAATTAGAAAAATCCCCTATAATCCCACACTACCCAGAGTTAATCATTCTTGATATTTTATATTACATTCCAATCCTTTATCTAGGTGTGTAATAAAGATGGGATCACACTGCATATAGGGATTAGCAACTTGCTCTTTTTACTTATGATTTTGCATCTACATTTTTAGTGACGGCAGAGTATTCCATTATATGGGGTGTAACATAAATTACTTTTGAAGCCTGTTCCTTTATATTTGCACATTTAAGATGCTTCAATCTTCCTAAATGATGGTTCTAAACAATATTATTAAAGGTAGCCAAAACCTATATCAATGTCTTTCATTATTTCCTTCAGATAAATTCTTAGGAGTGGTCAAAGAATTTGTCAACTCTACAGGCTTTTGATCCATATTATCAAACATATATCAGGAACGGTATACAAATTCTGCCTCCAGAAAGGTTACACCAGCAATGTATGACACTGCATATTTCTGAACTCTGACCAATATTAGGGTTATAATATTTTAAGTATAGGGCCATCTGATAGGTTAAATGCTGTTAGTGGTATTTTTGTTATTTGTACTTCTATTTGCTATTTCTTTCCTACAAAACATATTTTAGAAGAAAGAAGGTAGATAGACCATAATCAAATTACCCTAGCTACATGAAGCCGGGTTCATATTTTTGTAATTCCATTTAGCCTTTGTATAAATACATACAGACATTCAGTGAGCTCATATATGTATATTCTTGACATTTGCTAAGCTTTCACTTTTTGTACACAATTCATACTTTTAAACCTGCTTTCTTTTTCTTTGTTTTTTAAAGATTATTTATTCATGAGAGACACACAGAGAGAGGCAGAGACATAGGCAGAGGGAGAGACAAGCTCCCTGTGGGGAGCCTGATGCTGAACTCAATCCCAGGGCCCCAGGATCACAGCCTGAGCCAAAGGCAGATGCTCAACTGATGAGCCACCCAAGCATTCCTATACCTGCTTTCTAAATGAAGACACGTTAACAGCCTCCAACATAGAAAACTAAACCAAAGGAGTTTTTTTTTTTTTTTAAGATTTTATTTATTTATTCATGAGAGACACAGAGAGAGAGGCAGAGAGACAGTCAGAGGGAGAAGCAGGCTCCATTCAGGGAACCTGACATGGGACTTGATCTGAGGGACTCCAGGATCAGGCCCTGGGCCAAAGGCAGGCCCTAAACCGCCGAGGAACCTAGGATCCCAAAACCAAAGGAGTTTTAAACAAAATTGACCAGCATGTGATATGCATAACCAAGCCTTGACCCATATTTCATACAGTGACTGAAATGTACATGTCATAAACCACAATCAGTTGCAGTAAGTGGCCAAAGGGAATGCCTATTCCTCTGCAAATTGTAATCTATCTGATCAAAAATGCACTAATAGAAGCAGATGGTCCTCATGCTAAAACCTAGAAGACAAGACATCCAACACTGTCACTGTGCCCCTAGTGCAGGCCAGGAAAGAGTAGTAGTCACAAGCTTGAGGGTTGGAACAAAGAGGTGGGGACCATACCATCACAGTTGAGGCCACCAAAGCCACTACGCTCATCAGGCAACTTTCTGATTATAGTTGACTTCTCACATAAGTTTTTCTCCAAGCTATAGAACATGAAGTCAGTCAATGAAAACTTGTCCTCTGACAGTGATTTTTCTGACTAAAAAATTAATAAATTGGTACTCTTATTTCTGGTGAATTTCTTATGTGTTTGCCTAGTCCTGATCCACTCTAGGCATACTGATAAAATTGAATTTTTAGACCAGCAAAACTAAAGCCATGACCCTGGACTGTAGTGATCCAAAATAGTTAATACCATCCTAAGTGACTACGTGACCTTGCTCAATGCACTCTGTGATCACAATGCTACAGTAATTGCATATATTCAACCCTGATGGAATTCATAAAAATTATTAGGAAAAAAAATCCAAATGTAACAAAATGTATAGATTTCATAAATATATAGAATGAAAGACAAAATCAAAAAGACAAACACACACACAAACATAACATGATTTCATTATATAAAATTCTAAAACAGGTAAAATTAATCTCTACTGTTCAGTTATACAGGCCTTAAAGCTATGCAGAAGAACAAAGAAAATAATTCACAGAGAAAGGCAAATATCACGTGATCTCATTTATATGTGGAATCTTAAAAGATAAAACAAATAACATGAAAAGAGAAATAGACTCATATATACAAAACCAAACCAGGGATCCCTGGGTGGCGCAGCGGTTTGGCGCCTGCCTTTGGCCCAGGGCGCGATCCTGGAGACCCGGGATCGAATCCCACGTCGGGCTCCCGGTGCATGGAGCCTGCTTCTCCTTCTGCCTATGTCTCTGCCTCTCTCTCTCTCTCTCTCTGTGTGTGACTATCATAAATAAATAAAAATTAAAAAAAAAAAAAAAAAAAAAAAAAAAAAACAAAACCAAACCAAACCTAGTGATTGCCAGAGGGGAGGGTGTTGGGGGATGGGCAAAATAGGTGAAGGGGATAGAAAATAAATAAAACTCATAACCATTTCCGAGCAGCGTTTACTTCTAATGTGGTGGGTTTTGGGGGGGAGTTGTGATCTAGAAGGACACCCAAGGGATTTCTGAAGTGTAGGCAACATTCTATATCTTGATCTGAGTGGTGCTTGTATGGGTACCTTCTTTATCACTACTTGTTAAATTGCATGTATATGCATTTATTTATTTTTTAAAATTTATTTTTAAGTAGGCTCCATGTGCAGTGTGGAACCCAGAATGCGGCCTGAACTCCCCACCCTGAGATCAAGACCTGAGCTGAGATCGAGTCAGATGCTTAACCAACTGAGCCACCCAGGCTCCCTTCATATGTGCATCTAAAGCACTTTTCTGTGTGTATATATAAGTTTGAAAGGTTCAGACCAATGCATAAATTGGGAGCAATAGAGTCAGCGATCAGAACGAGGGCTAAGAGCACAGACTAACCAGTTAGATAGTTTTATTTCCAATCCAAGTTCCACCACTTAATGAACTGCAATGACCTTAGGCAAGCTGTCCCTCAGTGTCTACTACTTGCCAAACATGTGCTAGTGGCTGAAGATACCAAGATAAGCAGAACTAAATGTGAGCCTTGTCTGTATGGAGCTTCAGACTGATGGAAGAGCAGACATTAATCAAATAATGGCACAAAGAGATGTAAAATTGGAATGGTGATATATGCTATGAAAACCTATATAAAGCTGGGGGCAAAAAAAGAGGCATTAAAAAAAAGACAGTGCTAATGAGAATGTATAATGGGAGGTTTGCTCTATTTGGAGAGGTCAAGAAAGACTTTTCTGAGGAAATGACCACCAAATTGAAATCTGAAGAACTACGAAGTGTTAACTAGGTAAAAAGGAGTATGAGGGACTATTCAAGGAAAGGGAGAACAGCACGTATGCCACGGCCCTGTGGTAGAAGAAGTACGACAAGGAGAAAAAACTCAACGTGCTGTAGGAATCTGGAGAAGCATATGAGCACTGGTCCGTGCAGGACTTGGTTAGCCAATGTAAAGGATTCTTTGGGAAGCAAATGAGGCTCTATTTGTGAAGCACTTTAGCACAGTCTGGAGCACAGTTCCATGGATTAGTGATTGTTGAAGGTAGAATAACAGAAAATTTATATAAGAAAATGCAGGTTGAAAAAAAAAGAAAATGCAGGTTGAAAATAACCATGGAATATAGAGTTGTGGAATCACTATGTTGTACACCTAAAACTAATGTAACAACTGTTGGTCAACTATACTTCAATTTTTAAAAAAGAAAGAAAAAGAAAATCAGGAAAATGTTTGAGTCTCTAAAATCAAATAAATAGAATTAATGTAACAAAGTACTATTTTACACTAAATTGGGGGCAAAGTACTATTTTACACTAAATTGGGGGCAGGGGGAGGCACGTTATGATGTTATGATGCAGTATAGAGGTAAAGGGCTTTTAGTCAGACCAGTTTCAATTCCTGGCCTTGCCATTTTATGGGTTAAATGAAGATAATGCTTTCCTCTCGGGGCTGTTGCAGTGATTATGATCATATATGGTAAACCACTTATTGCTTAACATATGGTAAGCAGTCAAAAAGATTTATTTATTTTCTTGTATAGTTATTAAATGACTAGTAAGGTGGGACACCTGGAGTGGCTCAGCAGTTGAGCGTCAAGGTGGGACACCTGGAGTGGCTCAGCGGTTGAGCCTCTGCCTTTGGCTCAGGGCGTGATCCTGGAGATCCCGGATCAAGTCCCACATCGGGTTCCCCTCAGGGAGCCTACTTTTCCCTCTGCCTGTGTCTCTGCCTCACTCTCTCTGTCTCTCATGAATAAATACATTTTTTAAAAATCTTAAAAAAAAATAAATGACTAGTAAGTGTTAATAGAGAAGATGATAAATTCAGACTTTGCAAGTTAGAAAAGCTCTTTAAAAACCACATTTGGCTTCAAGGCACACTTACTTCTGAGAGTTGAGCACAAGTCCTATCCCTCCCGGCTGCACTCTCCCTGTGCACTTAAATTCTAACTCCTTGGGATCCCTGGGTGGCGCAGTGGTTTGGCGCCTGCCTTTGGCCCAGGGCGTGATCCTGGAGACCCGGGATCGAATCCCACGTCGGGCTCCCAGTGCATGGAGCCTGCTTCTCCCTCTGCCTGTGTCTCTGCCTCTCTCTCTCTGTGACTATCATTAAAAAAAAAAAAAAAAAAAAAAAATTCTAACTCCTTGATGTTCAATGCCTGCCACATGTTGTGTGAGAGGCAAGTGGCAAATTGCCTACCCAGAAGCCTTGTGTCTCGAGTTCAATACAGCACTTTCCTTGAAACCTGCTCACCGAGAGTTGAGCTAGGTTTTTCCTGCAATAGGAGAGACGAGTTGAAAGCTGGCTTGAAGGCATACATACACACTTCTGAGAGCTGAGCCTATGGCGTTTCCCTCTCGCATTCACAACCGAGTATACCTAGGCCCTAACAGCCTTCTGTACAATGCCTGGCAGAAATGGTGTGAGAGGCAAGTCTCTTCGTGCAGACCTGGGATGCTTGCGTCTCCAGGCTGACTACAGCGCTTTCACCAAACTTCCTCACCTCGAATGGAGTTTGCTTCGATCTCTCCTAAGAGAGAGGCTAGTTGAAAGCTGGCTTCAAGCCACACTTCTGAACGTTGAGCACCCAAGCTCTCCCTCGTGGCTCCACACTGCATGTGGAATTAGCCTCTAACTCCCTTATGTTAGAAGCTTGTCAGAAGCTGTGTGAGAAAAGAGTGCACAGCTGCAGGACCAGACGGCATGTGTTTCCGAGTTCAAGAGCTTTCTCCACGGAACTTCCTACCATAGAAAGGCGTAAACCTCTGAATCTCCAATAAAAGAGTCTACTTGTAAAAACAAACAAACAAACAAACAACAAAAAAAAACGCATTTGGCAATACTTAGCCAATCAGATGCTAAGACTCTTTGACCCAGTAAGGACACTTTTGAGGATGGAGCCCCAGCATTTAGTCCAAAAGAAGGGGAAAGCCACATGGCCAAGTGCATTTATTGCTGGTTATTAATAATCGTGAAAAGTTAGAAATAATCTAAATGTCCAAGAAAAGAAAAAATCAAATTACTACCACACATCAGGCATTGTGTATATTTATTCCATTTCCTATACAGCAATTCTGTAATGTGAATGTTTATTTATTCCCACTTTTAAATGACTTTGTTCAAGGTGACAGAGCTAAAGATAGGCAGAACCTAAATGCAAACTCAGGTTTATATAATGCCTGAGTTGTTAGAAATATAAATGGTGAAGCAAGACTACTTGAACTTGAGTCTCTGTTCCACCACTTACTAGCTCTCTGACCCTGTGCAAGTCAGTTAACTTCTCTGTTTCCTCATCTATAAAATGAACATAATAATAGTACCTTCTTCAATGGATTAACTGAGTTGATACATGAAAGTGTTTAGAACAGTTTCTATGAGAAATACGGAAGTATTAGCAATTATTATGAATATTACTCTTTCATTATACTATGCTGCATCAAAAGCCATAAATAGAGATTTTAATTAACATGATAATTTTGGTATAATGTTAAGTGAAAATATGGGAATACCAAATTGTATCTATGCTATCACTGCAACAATGTAAAAGGCAGCATATAAATGGACAAGAACTAGAATTTCCCCTCCAAAAAGACTGTATTTGTTGGGATATTGGTACTAAGGTGAATTTATTTTCTTTTAACTTGCAATAATATTGTTTTATAAGAATAATGACGATATGGGGCACCTGGATGACTCAGTCAGACTCTTGATTTTGGCTCAGGTCATGATTGCAGGGTCATGAAATTGAACCCCACATCAGGCTCTGTGCTGACAGGGGAGTCTGCTTGAGTTTCTCTCTCTCTGCTTCCACCCCTACTCAATCGCTCTCTAGAAAGAAAGAAAGAAAGAAAGAAAGAAAGAAAGAAAGAAAGAAAGAAAGAAAGAAAGAAAGAGAGAGACTATACTAACTGGAGACTTACTCTCAGGCTGGACCCTTTGAGGGACTCAGTGTTACAGGCTGAAGCAAGACACTATTGCATAGGATTAATTTCACAGGCTTTGAAATGATGGATTCAGTTTAAACTTCAAGGGCTGAACAGTGGCGTGAGCTTAGGCCAATTATTTAACCTCTCAGAGCCTCAGTTTTCTCATCTGTAAATTACTACCGAATGTGTGGTAGTAATTTGATTTTTTTTTTCTTGGACATTTAGATTATTTCTAACTTTTCATGATTGTTGATAACATGCACTTGGCCATGTGGCTTTCCCCTTCTTTTGGACTATATGCTGGGGCTCCATCTCCAGAGTCAGAGATCGTAACTACCTGATAGAGGTTTTTTTTAATGAGTAATAAATAAGATAATGACTATGATGCTTCCTTGGCACACCACCAAGACTATCACAATTCAATATTTACTAGGGTAATTAGCTATTTAGTGTCTACCTCCCTATAACATCTCCTAATGTCTTTGACATTGCATTGCATATTGCATTATCTAGCACATAGTAAGCGCTCAGTAAACACATGAGTAAATGCATGAATAGCTTATAGTCATGGCAGTTTCCACTAAACTAAATTTCCACTAGTTTCTTTCTTTCTTGTTTTTAAGATTTTATTCATTTATTTGACAGAGAGAGAGAGTAGAGAGCACAGCAAGTGGAGTGGTAGAGGGAGAAGCAGGCTCCCCGCTGAGCAGGGAGCCCAATGAAGGCTCCATCCCAGGACCTGAGCCAAAGCCAGATGCTTAACCGACCAAGCCACCCAGGTGCCCCCTTCCACTAGTTTCATGGCAGTTCACACTATAGGAACGTGATCATATTTAGCATTGGCATGGGAAATATCCTATGCCACATGGTATTGGCTTCAACTATCATAGCAGGGCCATGTGCTCTGCACACAGATACACAGCCAAGAGGGAGGTTGGAGACGGAAATCCAAGCCACTGACCTGGTAGGGGCAGGGTACACAGATGGTCTACCTGGAACCAGAGGTGATTTTCTAGAATTCCCACAAAGTCTCTACCATTTAGGCTAACAGTGGCCTTGTGTCACAGAATCAGTCCTCCAACCTCAAAAATCAAATCTTGGGAGAATAGATGAAAGGGCTTAAGGAGGGGTAGGGAACAGGACCAGATGGAAAGCCCTTCAAGTTAACAGCAGTATTGATCTTGTCCCGGCAAGCAATCTAGCCCTGTTCACCACTACCCAACTCCCCCAAAATGAATGTCTCCGATATCTCAGCTGAACCGTTAGGTGGGACTGAGGGCAAGACTCTGTTTTTCCACTGGAGGACGTGAGTCAATGAACAGTGAGGTTCCACTTAATCACCATCCAAAAACAAGGTCCTTGAAACCAAGAGCTAGGAAAGCAAGGAAGTGATTAATACAAAAGTCAGGATAGTGATTATTCCTTGGGCAGAGCAGATCAGGACATGATGGGGGTGGGGGATGGGAGTGGGGTGCAAGGTCGGCCAGAGAAGTGATATACAGAGGTCTTCCTAAGTCCAAGAATGTTCTGGTCCGTGACCTTGATGGTGGTGGCTTTATAATTATACTTACACATGTTGTATGTAGCTTTATAACTATGTATTATATTTCACAGTTTTAAACAGCTGAAAAAAAGAACTATACAATGTTTTTAAGCAGGGGGAAATGGCCAGGTCTGTGGTTATTAGATCAGTTGGGTACTGAATGGAAAATTGATTGAAGGTGGGACAAG
This sequence comes from Canis lupus familiaris, assembly GCF_011100685.1. NCBI lineage: Eukaryota > Metazoa > Chordata > Mammalia > Carnivora > Canidae > Canis > Canis lupus. Next base: position 52,207,272 of record NC_049238.1, read on the forward strand.
TCTAGAGGCAGAGAAAACAGGAGGTTAGGTGACTTCCATAATTTGGTGGGAGTTTATAATGACTGAGGTAAGAAAAGGTACAATATTGGGGATGTAGTCTATATTATTTTTAAAAACACAACTGGAATAAGACAGAGGCTGGCCCTACCTCCTCAGGTCACTTTTTACCTCTATGTGTTGGGTGAATTTGGCTCTGGAGTATAGCCCAGGGGGAGGCACATATCTAAACAGACACGTAGGTCAGGACTTCTCCTTGCTTCCCTCCCTGGTAGGTCTACTCAGAGGGACTCACTGCCTGGCCAGTGGCGATGAGAGTACATTTTTCACGATGCCCCAATATTACCCAAGTTGAGTTGACATAGGGGCTTCTCTCACAACATATAATCACTCAGTCATAATATCTAATCACTCAAGACTTTACTGAGTGCTTTCATATCTACTATCGGGTGCCAGAATATTAGGTCCATGAGCACAGAAGTTTGGTCTTGTTCATGGCTGTATCTTCAGTGCCTAGAACCAAACTTGGTATACAGTAGATGCTCAATAAATATTACTGAATGAATGAACACTTTTAATTATTATTGATATTTAATCATCACAACAACCTGTGAAGACAGGTAGGACATGGATTATCATCCTCATTTTGGAAGTTAGAAAACAAAGACATGGGGAAATTAAGGAACATGTCAAAGAAAGAGAATCATGATTTGATTTCAGATTTTCTGCTTCAACTCTCTTGTTTTTCCTACTTATTCACAGCTGAAGACCGAAGGCTTCGAGTTCTTATAGCCCCGAAACACCAGCTGGAGGTATTCCAAAATACATAGTAGGCACTATCAGATAGCCTATGTCCTCTGATATGCTAGGTTATAGGACAAATGAGGCCTACCCAGCTGCTGACACATCAGTCACCACAGTCTCCTCAGAAGAGAAGCAGTGTTTTCCTGGATGGTCAGATCTAGTTGGCCCTAGGCTACCTGGCACTTATATTTGTCTCCATACCCCTCACTTGTGTCTACTCCCCCATCCCTGTTATTCCACCCCTCCAAGCAAAAGAAGCTTAAGGAAACCCTGTTAGTACAAAAACACATGTGCTCATTTTTCTTCTCAGAAGAAAAATAAAAGAAGAAATAAAGAAATATGACAGGAGGTAGTTTCAGTGCTCCTCAAGAACCTTTGTCATCCAAATGGGATTCCATGGGGAGGCTAAAACATCATGTTCCATGAAAAGTTAATCTTGGTTTCTTTCCTCTTAATATTAATTAAAAGTAGTCATTTGAGAGCAGCCTGGGTGGTTTAGCAGTTTAGTGCCTGCCTTCAGGCCAGGGTGTGATCCTGGAGACCTGGGACTGAGTCCCGCATTAGGCTCCCTGCATGGAGCCTGCTTCTCCCTCTGCCTGTGTCTCTGCCTCTCTCTCTCTGTCTCTCATGGATAAATAAATAAAATCTTTAAAAATAAAATAAAATAAAAGTAGTCATTTGAAGCATCAACCACAACTCAATTCAGGTACCTGGGAACTCCAGATGGTCAATTAATATGAGTACTTATACACCTGGAATTGTGTAAGCCTTCCACAGGAATCCTGGCCAAACTCCTGAGAACTAGCAACCAACATTTGAAATAGTTTTTTCAAGAGAAAAACACACAAGCCACTGAGAAAAGTCGAGCTTCTGGTTTTGCCTCTCTCCCTTCTTCCCCTGCAAGGTCTGACATTCACTTTTTATCCCAAGAGCAATTTGGTCTAGGACAGTTGGACCATCCTCATCAATTAAGCAGTCTGTGTAACTACCTTGAGAGTGTCACACATAGGACTCACCAGAAATTCATCAGCAAACTCCTCTTTGCTAGATTTCTTGTTTTGGGCCTCATCCAGGAACTTGTGCAGAATTTCCCTTTGGTCCATGCTGCAGGCCAAGAGAAGCTGTCTACCAGCGGGTTAAGGGAGGGCATGTCAAATGTATGTCATGGCCGAGATACCACCAAGAAGCCACTGCTGCTGCCAGAGCAGAGCATGTTGAAGGCTGTGGTTAACTGACTTCGTCACAAGCCCTAGAGGAAATTAGTACGCAACCAGCCTCTGTGGTCACACAACAAAGCCACCATCACTCCAGGGCCCTAGTGCCTCCCTTCTCAAGGAAGGAACCTGGTTTACAGTTCAAGTTTTAACAAACAAGAGGCTAACCAGAACATAACACATGGTCTGCTTAGCTCTGAGACTCTTCCACTTCATCATCTTTAAGCAAGATTCACCTTTTTTTTTCTTGTTTCCTAGAGAAAAGGCAGAAGGCCAGTTCTCATGGCTGGGGTCTGCTTCTCCCCAGTTCCTCCACGAACACAGAGGTCCTGCTAATACTTTCTGTTTCTTCAGGTCCCAGATGAACTCAGAAAAATTAGTGTCAGAAAGGGAGATAGGCACTGTATGGAGTTAAGACATCTTCCACCTGTACCGTTCTCCCCAAAGTTCTTTGTCCACGTGATCAGTGGCAAATTTCTGTTCATCAGACAAGGCATTTTTATTCAGAAGTTTTAAGCCTGCCAGACAGACCTCAAATTCTCTTTTGGATGAAGCAAAGTCAGCTGCTTCTGACAGTCTGTATCTCTCCCCAGGGCTGGGGAAGTGCCGACCTGCTTAAGGGAAGTGTTGTTGATCTCAGGACTGTACAGGAGCCAGGAGAATAGTGTGACCCCGCCCCACGAAGAGCACCTGATGAGGAAGTTGGCCCAATATCCTCTGTATCCAATACTAGTTAACTATAAGGAACAGAAGAAAGAGTAAAATCGACTACCTTGCTGGCAACAGTAGCTTTCCAGGTCTAGAGAAGACATCTCTACTTTCCCAAAGAGTGCTTTGGAAAAGGCCATTGCTTCAGGAGGCCACACTGTACACATGGCATTTTGGCTTGTTTGACAGGCAGGCTGTTCTAGAAAAAAGCTTCCATATCTCAGCTTGAATAAATCCTCTCCTCAGCGAGTACAAACCTACCTAAGACTGTCTCATACAGAGTAAGTGCAAGCCAAAATCAGCATATCATCTCTGCTTGAGGACAGGAGTTCCATAAATGTTAGCAAAATTAGCCTGAAATAATACCAAAGGAAACCGGGAAATGTGCCATTAGAGCTTCCTCTATTTAAGATATTAGCAATCCTTTCTGTTTTGCATTATTCAAACTTCCTTTAGGAAATTATGATTCCAAACACTATGAAGCTGCATCCACTTTATTTTCCTCACAACAGGAAAGGAACAGTCTTTGAGGGATCCTGCTATAGGCAGGTGAGGCCAATAAAGAATTTCAATCCAGAGCCACATAATAAATTAAAATTAAGCATAATTCTTCAATAATATTTGTTGAGAATAGGATAGTATTTCCCCAGTTAGCCCCATCTGGCATTAAAGGGGAACTTTTTGTAGCACTAACTAATGTGATGTTTAATTTGGCTATTTTAAGACATATAAAATATAAGGAAAACTTTAAAAGCACAAAGGCTAAAGTTCACAATAACTAAAACTCTATAAAAGTATGTATAAGGTTAGGTGAAGACTAAGTAAGTGATGCAGAAAAGAATCAATTGTGTAAGTGCTGGGATCAAGGGTGCTTTTTAAAAAGTCTTTTAAAATTATTATGCTATCTTTAAATTAGAATAAAAGACATAACAATCCATCAATTTGTTCACAAATTTATTGACTATCCACTAAATATAAAGCACTATGTCAGGGCTGCGGATATAGTAGTGAACAAGCCACAGTAAAAAGCACTGTTAGCCAATAATAAAGCATCTCAAGACTAAGACAAAGATGTAACTACTAATTAAAATAAAAAAACATTCCAAACTAACTTGCTCATTTGCAGAGTAGCAAAGCATACCCCTAAAAGGAAAATGATGTTCTATATTTTAATGAGAGAGTTTCGGTCCCCTTAGAATATAATTACTTCCAACCAAACCAGATCTTTACTAATTAATAAACAAAAGAGACCTAATAAAATGAGATTTAAAGCTCTTTTTCTCAAGTTCATATTTCAGAACAATCTTTAACTTTAGTCTCATCTTAGGGAGAGCTGACATAGAGATAGATATGAGACAGAGAGAAATTCGCTGAGATACCCTCCATAGCACTTTTACTCCAAATATAAGAATCTAAAAATATTATCTTCACATAACTGTAGAGTTTTTACAAAGCAAACAGCAATTCTTAGGAGTCTGTTCCACTCTAAAACCAAAAGATACAGAAACATCGTGAAATAACCCAACCTCAAAAACCCACTTAGCTGAAAGACCATTTCCTGAGTAGACCACTCAAGTAAGCAAAAAACAAGAGTGAAGGAGAAAACAAAACAAAACAAAAAAACCCTTCAGTTTTATTTTTTTTTTCAGTTTTATTTTGAACAAATCTAAGCTGCTATACTTAATTTTTTGTACTTCCTTCTACAGGTACCAGAGGACAACAGGAGCATCATGCTTTTTGATAGAGATTCTGATGACTCATTTATCTCCTGTGGGAAGATCAAGAGCTGGCAAAGGGGGAGCATGTTATACAGCAAAGACTGGTAAGCACCTAAAAGGATTTATGAACTTGTGATGAAACATTTAAACCGGGCTGGCATAAACCCTGAGTGAACACGACAGTTCCATGCAGTGAAAAACCCATGAGCACTTTGTCAGAACCCTCAAAGGTGAGTTCTAGTGGAAAGTAAAAGTGAACGAGCGCCTGAAGAAGAGAGAGGAAGGAGGACCTCACTGCTGCCTCCTGTGGCTCTCCTGTGTGCTCAGAAGGAAGACAACAGTGGAGAGAAGTGACCATCACACTGTCGCCCACATCGCAAAGAGGGAAGTACGCCAGTGTAAGGGGAAACATGAGTGTCACCGTGGTTGGAATTCAATGACCGAAAGAAAAAAAAAATCTTTCAACCAAAGACAATATCAGGGGAAAGTATTAGGACAGTTATTATTTGGTTAATAGGAAATACTCTCAGGTTTCTCAGAACATCCTTCTCTCTATATAAGAAGGCATATTTCACCCTGGGGAAGCCACTCACCAATTTTTGCTGTAGTGGCACTATGCCTGCCTTTCTCTACATTGCAGGGCCATTGATTTGATATGGGCTCCGTGTGTTATCTGTGGGATACTCCATTCTCTGTGAGCATCCCCTTGGTCACCAGGGCCAACTTGTCCTCTCTCCTCAATATCTGATAGACTCAAGCAGTCTTGTCCATTCCCCTGCTGACCACTATCCCCTTTTGTACTTTTGCACATGTGGGTTCCTGTAGCAACAGGCTCTCAGTTATACCCGATGCTACCATCTCCTAGGAACCAAGGCTTCTAGAAACCACGAAAGTTCTTAAAATTCTACTGTCATGCTAAAGACCCAAAGTAATCGCTGATGGTCTATGGGAACACGTCTGTCCTGATTCTTCCACTTGCCACCACGCCCCTCCCCATGTGTCCCTATCCAAACTACCTAGCCACATTATCCACAGGCCTTGCTCATTCTATCACCACCTCTTTTGCTACTTCTCACCTTTCCCCTACTTTTTGTCAAGACGAAAATAAAGCTGTAAAGCCTGGTTACTCTTTTCTTCAAAAACCCTGCTCCTAATGCCATCTCACCACACACTTCTCTTACTTAGTTGGCCTTCTCTCAGGATCAAGTCTATATATTCAGCTATAGAAGTTTTATTCATTTTTTCACATGTTCCTAGTCTCCCGTAAGATTATTTAAAAGAGTTTATTCAAAAGAAAAAACATAACCCTCCCCCTAGAGGGTTAAGTTTATCAAAGGCAGTGCTAGTGTCTTCTGTATGTATCTGTGTAAGCCACAACACTTCACGTGGTCTTAAGCACACTTAAAATAAACCTGTTTCTGTTATGAAAGCATGTGCTATATAACACGGTTAGGTATTGGCGAGAGATGCACACTGACTTGCTTACTCACTACATCAGTGACTCCAGGTCTCCTGCCTGGCACAGTCTACACCAGTCTCTGGCTGGGCACTCTCACTATGCCAGGAGCAGATGGGCCTTCCCTGCAGGGAGGCCCCGAGAACCTGGCAAAGAGCACTTGCCTGAGTGCTACTGCCCAAGCAGCAGGGCCATTGTTGAGGAAGGAATGGGGCCACCACCACTGAGGCAGAGTCCAATCCTGCAGGGCTGTGATGGCTGGGGGAAGAAATGATCTCCTTCCTCTCCAGAATACATCCATTCTCCCTTCTATAAATGGACACAGAAGAGTCTTCTAAAACACCTCTGATGAAGCTTGTTGCTTTGCTCATCTTTCTACATCACCAGCACCAGGAAAGTCCCCTACCCATGTTCTTGTCACGATTGCTTCTGGTCACAGTTGTTTCTTGTCACTACAGCATTCTGAGCCCTCATCAATCTCAGGTCATCGGCTATGAACCTCTTAGTTAGCTTCCTACATTCCACAGGGAATCATGTTCTGCCTTTGGTTTCAGAAACAACCCTCAGAAGGCAAAAGTCAACTGATAGTTTGCAATCGACACAATGTACCTTTTCTTAAAACAGAATTGGGACTCTTGGTGGGGTTTTGGCATCTTGTTCAAAATATAATCAAACTTGAAGTCTTGGGGTGCCTGGGTGGCTCAGTGGTTGAGCGCTCGCCTTCAGCTCAGGGCATGATCCCAGGGTCCCGGGATCGAGTTCCATATTGGGCTCCCTGCAGGGAGCCTGCTTCTCCCTCTGCCTATGTCTCTGCCTCTCTCTGTGTGTCTCTCATGAATAAATAAATAAAATCTTAAAGAAAATTAACTAGAAGTCTTATCTTCCTTTTGATTGTTTATTCAGTCTATTCATCTATTTATTTAATGAATATTTAAGAGATCCAGATATATGCTAGAGAACAGGAAGAGGTGCACTACAGGTGAATACAACAAATTATCTTCTTTCAAGGACCTCTTATACTTGTGAGGAAGGTTAAGTATACAAATAGCTATAATTTAAGGCCACTTGTGGTACAGCTATAAATGTTATACAAACAAAATTTTGAGAAGGCAAAGATCACATTGACTTGGGTTACCTGGATAGCCTTCATGGAGGAAGCAGCATTTGAGTTAGGCCCTGGATTTGTCAAAGAGCCTGAGGAGAGGCAATATGAAAGGGTGGGGGGGGGGGCGAGTTTAGCTCAGGGTGTCATCCTGGAGTCCCAGGATCAAGTCCCACATCGGGCTTCCTGCATGGAGCCTGCTTCTCCCTCTGCCTATGTCTCTGCCTCTCTCTCTGTGTCTTCAAAAATAAATGAATAAAATCTTTAGGAAAAAAAAAGAGAGAGAGAAAGAACAATAGGAAGAGGGTAGCTTAGTGAGTGGCTCAATCTGACCAAGCCTTGGTTATGTAGAGTCCTGATTGAAAAGGCTAGAAATGGCAGTTGGAGACAGACCCTGAGGGAATTTGAATACCAGGCTGAAAAGTTGGGCTTTATTTGACGGGCAGTGAAAAACCAGCGAAGGTTTTGTTTTAAAAATAAATAAATAACAACTTTATTTAGGTACTATTGAAATACAGTAAACTACACATTTCAAAGTGTGTGGTTGGATAAGTTTGAAATGTGTACACCCCACAAAACCATCACCACAATCAAGATAATGAACGTATCCAATCACCTTCAAAAGTTGCACTGGAAAATCTTAAGAAAATGGCAATTAGAGCAATGGTCCTTGATATTTTTTTTTTTAAGAAATGGCCCCTTGTAATTAATATTTTGAAAGTCTCATCATCTCCTTCAGTAGTATGTAAAATTTCAAAATGAACTATACCATATCTAAAAACTAATCAAAAGAATAGACAAGGAAACCATGGCTTTGGTTAACCTGGTGGCAGTATACAGAACAGACTGGAATGGGGCAAGCCTGGAACAGGACAATCAATTAACAGCCTAACTAAGAGGTTTTACCAAAAGTCCAGGTAAGTGGTAATAAACTCTTGTGAGAGAATTAGGTCAAAAAATAAGGAATAAGTGAGAAAGACTAATTTTGTGTGTAAGACTGGAAAGAGCGAACAGGGGAAAATGACTAAGGTTATGAGCTAGCTGGATGGCAGTTTGGGAAAGCATAGATATAAAAAAAAAGGTATACAGAAATGAAGAATCAGAGCTTGTAGATGTGGATTTAGGAAGAAGGAAAATTAGTCAGACTTAGAAATCACTCACATTGAGGTGAGAGGTAAAGCCAGAAGGTTGGCTTATCTTTGTAAAAGACAGTGTCAGTGGAGAGAAAAAAGTCAAGCTAGAACTTTACGAACCCCAAATCACTGCAGCCTCAAATTGCTAATGGTGCAGTGCTTAAAATATTCCAGAAACTGGGCTAAGCCCTTAACACAATGTATTGCTTCATTTACCCCTCACCTCAATCCTATGAATTAGTGACCAAACATCTCTATTTTAAGATGTGGAAACTAAGACACAAAGGAATTGGATTACTGGCCCAATTCACATGATTAGTCTCTGGTAAAACTAAATTGTTAAAATCAGACAATCTGAAGGTATTTTTAATCTCTGGGCTACAGTGTCTTCTTGCTGCAACTCCACCACTTCAGCTCGCCTAGAAGCGGATGGCCTAGTAACAAACACAACATCCAAATCAGAGCTGCATTACCCATTTATTTGGTATAATCCCCAGAGGCACCATATCCTGCAATCTCAAAATAATGCTGTACACTCGGAGCCAGATTCATATTCTAATGTTTTATTGGCAGTATAGGATGAAACAGGGAGCTGGTCTAGCTAAGTGGGAGAAAAAAAGACAAAGAGGAGGCTGCTGGCCTCTGACATTTATCATTTACTTTATCTTTCAGCTGATTGAGATGTTATGACATGTAGCATTGTATAAGTTTAAGGCGTGCAGTGTAATAATTTGCTATATATGCATATTTCAAAATGCTTACCACAATAAGGTTAGTTAACATGTCTATCACCTTACCTAGCTGAATAGATGTGTTTTGGGGTACCCAGCTTGCTCAGGCAGTGGAACATGCGACTCTTGAACTCAGTGAGTTCGAGCCCCATGTTGGGTGTAGAGATTACTTAGAAAAAATAAAATCTCACTTGACGGGATGAGCACTGGGTATTATGCTATATGTTGGCAAATTGAACTCCAATAAAAAAAAATTGAACTCCAATAAAAAATTTAAAAGAAAGAAAGAAAGAAAGAAAGAAGAAAGAAAGAAAGAAGAAAGAAAGAAAGAAAGAAAGAAAGAAAGAAAGAAAGAAAGAAAGAAAGAAAGGAAGGAAGAAAGTGTGTGTGTGGCGAGTTCCTTAAAAATCTACTCTTTTAACAACTTTTCAATATATGATACAGTATTATTAACTATAGTCACCATGCCGTATATTACATCCCTAGACCTTTCTCATCTTATAACTCGAAGTTTATACCCTTTGCCCACTTTCATCTTCTCCCCCCACCTCACACGCCCTGCCCCTGGCAACTACCAATCTGTTCTGTTTCTCTGTCATTCAATTGAGACTGCACTTGCTGAGAATTAGTTCAAATATGTAGACACAATTTTATTTCATGAACAAAACAGCATTGGTCAAAGTGAAAATAGTGATTTCGCCGAAGAAGTCAAATACCACAAAACCCACCATGTTGAATTTATAGTAATGCAAAGGAAAAAGGAATATATTGAGTGTCTTAACTTGGTAGCAAAAAAGCTAATTTCTATTAATAGAGACATGGAATCTCATTTGGGATTACTAACCTGTTGTGATTTATCTATGAATAGAGGAAAGAGCATAACTTGAAAAAGTCAAAATATAGTAGCAATGCTACCTACATCCTTGTTTCTATGCATTTGGGGAAGCAGATAGCTGGCTGGCTGAAGGGAGGGGATGTGGTTACACTTGAGCCAAACTGTAACCAAGCCATTAACGCTGCTCTTCAAAAATAGATATAGCAATGCTTTTTTTCTCGACAATCAGTTAGGTAGTCTAGTCTTGGGGCTTATGAATATAAGAGTCTCTACTTGAGGATTGCCTACTCAACTATAAGATGATTAAGGACTATTACAAGACACACATACCGTAGATATCATATGCTTCCAGTCACTACCAGTCACCTATGGTAGGGCCAGGAAAATGTATACCCTCTAATGACTGACTACCTAGGAGTCTCGGAGCTCTCTGATTCAGAGTCCTAGAGAAAGTGTTTACTATGCAGGAACTAACAAACACTCTCAGACTAAATTCTAAAAAAAATAATAAAAATAAAAATGAGTTATCCTACATACAGTTGTGTTTGGCATGAGTGATCAGGATTGCAACAGAACTTAAATAATTCAAGGAGAAATGTTCACCTAGCTTTAAAGCTACACATGTTCCATAAGGGCCAGATATTAAATATATTTTACAAGCCATAAGGTATCTGCTGTGACTCCTCGACTCTGCCATTGCAATGCTAAAACAGCCATAGACAATCTAGAAACAAGCGAGTGTAGTTGCATGCCAATAAACCTATCTGCAAAAAAAGTAGTGGGCAGTATTTGGCCAAGCCCTGCTCTAAAGTAATGGCTCTCAAATTCTATATGTACAAAAGAATCCCCTGTGGAACTGGTTTTCAAAAAGGTAGGATCCTAGGCCTCCGCCCACCCCTACAGAATCAGAATCTCTAGGAACGGGGCCTGGAAATCAGCAATTTATAAGGTCCACCAGGGGTATGTAAACCAGTTTTCGGTTTGAAAAATACTGTGGTATACAGCTAGTTTCATCTAAGCTGGGATGGCCCCACTGTCCTAGATGTGGGCCAGCACTTCCTGCATCCTGTGGCAGTAAAAATATGACGTTTCATCTTTTGTCGGCCTTTTTAGTAGAAAGGCAGATGAGGAAACTGCCATTTTTTGCTTTCAACCTAAAAATTCATAAAATAATTCTGCTTTGGTGAAATTAACACAAAACTTAGGCTAGGGATTTAAAAGAAAATTCTCAACCTAAAATAACATGGTTCCAACCAAAATCTCCCAGAAGATCTTTAAACTGCAAAATGAGTAGACAAGATCCTTACCAAAAGACAGGGCCAAATCTGAATGAATAGTTTACCACGTGCTCCCTTTTCCAAACTATCTCCAGCGAAGTCCTGCTCTGTCACCTGGAATTCCACTCCTAACAAGCCATTACTTTGTATCTGGAGGTATTTGCTTAAATGGAACCTCATTAAAACTCACATAAAGGCAGAAAGTACAAAATCTCTGTAGACCTCCGAGGGCTGCTCCTAACTTTAGCATCATCAGTAGAGAAGAAATTATTCAGCTAAGTCCAAAAGAAGGTAGCTTTGCATTTGGTCATCTGTTTTAACTGCCAGAAATCAATCGCCCGATCAAAGTAGCAGTGATGTTCAAGCTGGTAAACAGTGCCACCTCTTCTTCAGCTCTCCAGATTTTCCTAGGAAGGACAATGAATATCTTTCGGTCAAAGGGATCATCTTCCTACAGGGAGCTTCCTCAAGAAACCACAAATTACTTACAGGTACCTCCCAGGAATGCAGCTCTTACTAAGGCTTCTGCTGATGCTGGACATGAAGAGGAATGCTCTATGAGAGCAGATATTCTAATGATTAGTAAGACATGGGCTTAGTTATTCTCCTATAGTTATTACTGCAGCAAATGACATTGTTTTTGGTTAGACAACAGGGGATGATTCTGAATTTCTGAAGCCAGGCTGAGCCCAGTACACTATCACTAGTATGCTTCCTAGGCTGTTATATCTGGGAAGCGGAATTTAGCTCTACACTGTTAGTAGTCAACTAAAACTTTAGGCAAATGTTTCTGGAGTCCAACATCTATAATCTTGAGCTTCTGACTGCTGCCATTTCCATGGCACACACACAAAAACAAAAACAAAAACCTGCCATTTGCAGCAAAATAAGGAGGTCTGTTTTTCTACTTGGTTTCCAACTTACAGAAAGAATCTGGAATTGGGAGTCCCAGGTATTAGTACAAAAACAATGCAAATGCCTATTAAAGCCAGGGGCTCCGACATACTTACCCAACCTCCCTGTCCCTGGACAAACTCCCGGATGGCATTGTTCCCATTGATCATGTTTGTCATGGGGGCAGCCATCTGTCTTGCCATTTCAGGAGCCATGCGGGCCACATATTCAAGAAGCTTCACTGACACTGCCAGAAAGGCTCTCTCATAAGCTAAGCTGGAATCCTGAGCACACCAGGCCTGGCTGAGAGATTTTACTGTGTCCCGAAGTACAGCTCCTGCCTGGGGAGAGACATAGTTTATCAGTGAAGTATCGATAAATAAGCAGAAGAGGCTGCAGGGGCAGGAGTCCAGTAAAGCAAGAGTTTCCTAGAGAATGGCAGATGCACAACTGGTTGTATCTGGGGTAATCTTAAGGAGTAGATGGACAAATGTCTATTATTTTATTATTTTGTTATTTATTGTAACATGTATAGAGAAAACATAAGTAACCCATCACATCCCATGATTTTAGACATTATTACTGAGGATGAGCAAAATGGTTGAAAGAAAAACAAAATGATTTGAAAGAAAAATATTAAGTATGTGATAGCATAGCTGGTTGAGTGGTGACAGTATTATTTGAATGACTGACATCTGGGAAATTCTAAAGTTAAAAAAAAAAAAAGACTTGTTTTTCCTCTTCCTCTGTCCTCTCCCCAAAAACTGATCCAAAAGTCATTAGGTGGGGCCAAGCAAGATCTAGCGTAGTGTTGTAGGGGGACCCATGTTAGTCAGAGTGGGCTGTCAGAGCCAAACACACTGAGAAAGACATTTACATGAGTACCCAGATCTTGGTTTCCAAATATCATTCTCCATTAAAAGAAACCAAAGGTCCCTGGAGAGTGGCTGATTTCAGGGTGGGGCTTAGAAAATACAAAGAGATCTGCCAGAAATTAAGGAAGTACCCACAGAATGACAGGGGCATGCCAAAAAGACACAGCCCAGATGGAGAGGATTCCCACTGGTCAAAACTGGGACAATTTGAGCATCCAAATAAATAGTGATAGTAACAGATTTTAACCTTTGAATAAAGGAGGAATTCATGAGTCCATGTTGATGTAAAAAATAAATGAATAGATTGAAATGTTGATGAGATATAGGATATTTACATGGTTTCAACGTACCTCCCTCCACAACACTTGACTATATTAACCAAGGATATTAACTACAGTGGAGAAGTCTTGCAGACCCTATCCTTAAGTGATTGAAGTTAACATCAGTAATGGGACAGATTGAAATTTGTGCCACTTAATAGGTGCAATGAGAAGAACACAGCAACCCTTCTGTGATCTTCCTACCAAAAGTACATACCCTGAATCCAATCAGGAGGAAACATGGAACAAATCCAAGGTTACAAAATAACTGACCCATAATCTTCAAGTGTTAAGGTCATGAAAAATCAAGGCAAGACTGAGAAACAGTTCCAGATTGAAGGAGACTAAAGAGACATGACAACTAAATGCAGGATATGATTCTGGCCTAGATTTTTAAAAAATTTTATTTATTTATTTGACAGAGAGAGAGAACGGACGAGCACAAGCAGGGGGAGAGGCAGGCAGAGGAAGCAGGAGAACCAGGCTCCCTGTTGAGCAGGGGACCCAAAGGCAGATGCTTAGCCAACTGAGCCACCGAGGCACCCTGGCTTAGATCTTTTTGTTGTTAAGTGACATCACTGGGACAATTGGCAAATCTTGAATGGGATCTGAGGACAAGATGATAATGTGTCAGTGCTGATTTCCTGGTTTCGATGCTTAGACTGTGGTTATATAAAAGAATGGCCTTGTTTGAAAGGAAATGTGCCAAGTATTAGGAGATGATGGAACATCCTATCAGCTACCCACTCTCAGATGATTCAAGAGGGAAATTCTTTGTACAATATATACAACTTTCCTATAAATTTAGAACTGTTTCAAAAAACTTTTTTTTAATTAAAAAATAAAAGTAAATTCAGCTTTCTGCTACCTAGGAAAACTTTAGTGCAAGCAATGAAGAGTGATAATACAGTTCTGCCTAAATAGGTGTATTATCCAGAATAAAGCATAATGGTGAAGAGTAGGATTCTGGAATCAGTCTGGGTTCAAATCCTAACTTCAATACCCGCTGAGTAACCTAATTTCTTGTTTCCCTCTTCCTCAGTTTCCTTATCTGTTTACATGGATATCCAGTCAAAAAGTATTTGTGGAGGGTCTCTCGTATAGGAGGTACTACTCTGAATTGTGTGGATATTGCAGTGAACAAAAGGGTTAGATGTTTGCTCTCATAGCACTACATGCACAGATGAATAACAGTTTCTATAACACCCCAGGGAGGGGTGGAAGGTCTAAATGAGATAATAAGTGCAAAGTGTTTGGAATACTGCCTGGCACGTATTAAGTGATAAGTTCATATTACTCGCCATTGTTGACATTAGTCAGAAATATCTTCTAGAACACGACATCGTCTATGGTCTTTACAAGCAATACAGAATCCAAGTGCTTCTGCCAGTAATCAGCATTCTGATGAAAATCCAGATATGCCCTAGATGGTTGCTGTAGGTACTTACCCCTCACCCCAGCAGACTTGTCGACTGTCTTGTCTGCCTGTCGTTCTGAAATTATGTAGATAATTTCATTGCTGGACCTTGTAGGGGGGAGAGGGAGATGCCTACTCCCAGCCAAATAAATATTACAACAGGTACATAAAAGAATAAAGTGCTTTACCTAGAACAAAGTGCTACAGATGTGCTCTATGCCATGTATGCTCCGCTCTGCTGGAAAACGAATGGGAACAGTCTGAAGGCTGACCACCCAGAAGATTTTCTTCTCAATACCATTTGGACCTGTGATTAGCTCCTGAAGAACTAGCAACTGGAGAGCTCCTGCTGTGTCTCCTTGGATGAACATAAGCCCCCAAATCTTTCGAAGGACATTTCTAGTTACAGTTGTATAAGAATAGTAAGAAAAGAGTGTTTGGAATAGAAAAACTGCAGCAACTTTACCTGTCCCCGAATGGTTTCTGCAATGACATTTTTGGCAGAAGCTTCCAATTCTCCATTGAACTGGTCCCCCAACATCCGAAGGCGACCAGCAATGATGGCCACATCAAAAGAGCAAGCCTCTCCTAAGAGGGGGAGAATACATTTACATTTGTTACAGAGTTTGAGGGGATGGCAAGTCCCAGGAATCTGGGTGTTAGAGAACGTTCTCTAGACTTTTAAACAATCTTGGCATCATTCTCTTCCAAGAACAGCTTCAATATTCTGTCAACCCCATAGTCAGAAGATCTCCCTTCCCTGAGAACACCTTTCCCTTCATGGAGGCTACTGATGTTCAGGTATTGCTGAAAGCTTAGTTCTCATTTTGGAAGTGAAGACAAAATAAGAAAGCATACTCAGCTTCTCTTATTGACCTGCCATCACGACCTCGGGCCCGGAGCCTTACCTGAATCTGTTTCATCTACACAACGTAGGTTCCGGTCAGCAACCAGCAGCGTGGTGCCTAAGAAGTCTTTGAGTAAAGTGTCCACGATGCATTCCGTTTGCTCCTCAAAAGTTCGGGGTTTCTTCATTTTAGATGCTTGCTGTGGAGTTTTGCTTTTCCACAAAACAAGCAATTTTCAGCCCAGCAGAAAGTCAGAAATATTGGTAAACCACATGCGTCTGTCTCTGTGCTTTGTAAGGTTTCCTAATGGGACTTATAGCTCCAGAGCCTGTCCTACCAATTTTTTCAAAACTTGCTACTCAGAAACATGGGACTTCTCTGAAGAGCTCACTTACACAAATTGGGGCGACTTTATGGAGACTTTCAGTTCCTTTTTTTAGTACCACACCCTAGCCAGCACCTAAGATTAATGAATAACTTTTATTGTTAACCAATTTAGAACTGAAAGAGAGCTGAGGAAGAATTTCTTGGGCGATTTCCTTTAGAAATACTTCCTGTTAGGTTTTGTGTATGGCGTAACTTAAAGAAGGTTTTGAAATGATAGTAGACAAACATACAACTCCCGATAGATGGCATTTGTTTACCATAATTAGACATTTTATTTACTGAGTGTCTATGGATAAGGAAATATGCCTGGAACTACAAATAACACAGGAAAATGGAACAGATACATTCCTGTCTTCCTGGAGCTTACGCTTCAGTGTGAGCGACAGATATTACATGACTAAGAATAATTTCTTGTGCTTATTGAGATACAGTGTGTGATTACAGTGTGCAATGGGGAATCAGACCTAGAGGGTTAGGAAGGCTTCTGGAAGTTGTAACATCTGAGATGAGCTCTTAAGGACAAGTAAGGATTATGAGGCAAAAAAGGAGAAATAAGACCATTCCAGGAGGGAATAGGATATATATAAGCTGACAAGGTAGGGGAAAAAACTTGAGTGAGGAATTGGGAATGGGGAACATACAAAGTATTTCACAGGGAAATTATGAGGATTAAATAAGATAATGTTGTGTGGAATGATCCAGCAGTTTCTCACAGGTAGTAAATGTTAAATGTCTTCCAGTTAGCCTAAACCCTGAGGACCAGGATGAAGGGGATCTGGGATTTACTCTCTAACAGGAGTAAGTAGGATTCTCCTAACAGGGTTAGACTCCACCAGTTTTTATGAGCTCTCATGATTAGACACTTACCTATAGTAGCTGTCTTCTTAATGTAGCTATACCCAGATTTTGGATTTGAGAGTCAGTTCTCAAACCTATCAGCTCTTCCAGAGTATTCTGAACTGGTGAGCTGATAAGAGATTCAACCATAAGCACTGTAAGGCAGTTGTTCAGAATAAAAGTTCTACTTGCGAAATAAAAAGAGCCAACCTTCTATTTTCTATTCTAGAAACAAATGATCATAAATTGCTTTGGGACAAGGAACAAATTATGTAAAGGGCCATTTTCACTTCTCATCTGTCACTAGGGCTGAAATTTCAGTTTCTACTAGGTAAGCTTCAGATCTCCAATGTAAGTAGGTCCTTTGGAGATAATTCTGGGCCACCCTCCTTTCACACTACAGTCAGTTACTAAAAATTTAAGGATTCCAACAAATTAATTTATGACATACTCCCCAATTAGCATATGAAAAGAAACAAAAGGTTTTTAAGATACTATCCAACTGGTGTTAAAGAGCTTACCCAAGGTAAGTGACATCCTTAAGTGGCAGAATAGAAATTTAAAATCAAGCCCATCTTACCTCAAATAATAAACCTTTTCCCACAGTAATTGATTTCACAACTGATGTGCTTATAGACAAATGCCAGCTTTGGAATCTGATCTCCAGATTATCTTATCTATTCTTAGCATTACCTTATAGAATCAATGTTGTAAGGCTAAGGAAATGAAAGTCTACTTTCTCTTGGACAATGTGAGCCTTCATTATAGCATCTTTGAGAACTGTCCCATCCCTTCTCCCACGGCCCACATATCCTTCACTATTGCATTTCAAGTACTATCTCCCAGTCCAGTTAGTACTGAAAAATGAGGCCAGAATGTTTTCACCATCATTTGCTTCTTTTGCTGCTGTGGCCATAACAATTTACATCCTGCTCTCAAAAACCTCATCACCTTTTATCATTGGCTCAAAGCCTTGTCATCTGCACCATGTTTGCCTGTGAATGAGGATCCTTGGCTACAACTCCTCTCAATGTATAAATCTCTAACTAAAATATAAATTATTTTATAATGGGTATATTTTCTCATATACCCAATATATGAGAAAGAGATAGAATAATTGTAACGAACTCCCATTCAAGAAAGGGGGTGGAAGAAATGGAGGCATGTAATAGTCCATAGCAATAAGATTATGGTCAGGAACTACATAAATGATTGCTTCTGCAATGTTCTGAAGCACCACAGTCATCAGTAGGCACCCATTACATGTGTTACATACTATTTCCCAACCAGGATAGACATTAGAAGGCCATTTTTCTAAAAGCACAATATCAACTACCCTCAAGGATTTTTAAAAAATATGCATCTACTTATGTCACATCATCAAAGCATATGTCTGCCAAGGCTAGAGAGCTAATTTCTAAATTAGCAAAACTAGGCTACAGTTAAGAGGAATTGTTGCTTTACTGAGATCATTTTAAAAGTACACTTTTCAAAAGCAACAGTTTCATATTCTGTTATGCCCCCATACATTACAGAAAAACAACCAAGTAGGACTTAATCTTTTAAAAGCTCCAATAACTGGGATCATTTTAGTAACATTTATTCAATTACTGAGCCATACCTAATTTTCTTTAGGTCAACATTTTTATTGTAGTCTTTAATTTTTAAAAAAGTCAATTTACTTAATCTCCACCATTTATATCCTGATGCCTTATAACTCTAAATTGGCAGCACTTAACACTTCCATTTTATTTCTTTGAGTACCTAATTGACATTTATGGTTTAACCAAACAAGTCAAACTATGGAAAAAAGCAATTCTAAAGCCGTTCTAATCTCTCTAATGTAATCCCTAAGGACCCAGGATTGAGATCATTCTCAATAGGGAGTGATTTTGTCCCACCAGGGCACCTTTGGCATTGTCTGGAGACATTTTTGTTATAACTGGGGGTTCTATTGGCTTCTGGTGGGTATAGGCCAAAGACGCTAATAATCATCCTACAGTGCACAGGAAAATCCTCCACGACAAAGAATTATCTGGCCCCGAAAGTCATTAATACCACTTTTTTTTTTAAAAAGATTTTATTTATTTATTCATGAGAGGCACACACAGAGAGAGAGGCAAAGACACAGGTAGAGGGAGAAGCAGACTCCATGCAGGGAGCCCAACATGGGATTCGATCCCGGGTCTTCAGGATCAGGCCCTGGGCTGAAGGCGGTGCTAAACCGCTGAGCCACCCGCGCTGCCCCATTAATACCACTTTTGAAAAACCCTAACCTAGATGGACTCCCATTATCATTTTGTTTGGTTGATACAATATAACAAAACTTACTTCGAACACCAATCCAAAAACACCATCAGAATCTAATTACTTACATTCATTTGATAAATATTTATTGAGTTATCACTATGTGGCAGACTGTGGAGATGGAAGAAGAGAGTACCACAGTCCTTAGAAATTATCCAGGTGGGGGGATCCCTGGGTGGCGCAGCGGTTTGGCGTCTGCCTTTGGCCCAGGGTCTGATCCTGGAGACCCGGGATCGAATCCCACGTCGGGCTCCCGGTGCATGGAGCCTGCTTCTCCCTCTGCCTGTGTCTCTGCCCCTCTCTCTCTCTATCATAAAAAAAAAAAAAAAAAAAAAAAAAAAGAAAAGAAATTATCCAGGGGGTAAAACAACTCACAGAATCCAGGCCCTTGGGACGCCTGTGGCTCAGCAGTTGAGCATCTGCCTTTGGCTCAGGTGGTGATCCTGGGGTCCTGAGATTGAGTCCCACATCGGGCTCCCCAGAGGGAACCTGCTTCTCCCTCCTGCTGTGTCTCTGCCTCTCTCTCTGTGTCTCTCATGAATAAATAAAATCTTTAAAAAAAAAAGAAAAAAAAAATCCAGGCCCTTGCCAGAAAATTCAATGCTGTCTGTTATCTACTCCTCTTAAGAGCCTAGTTGAGAGAAGTAATGAATGAAAAAATCTTTTAAAGGTATGCAAGTCCATTTATGTACCTATATAGTAAAAGTCTTTGAATTAAGCTAGATGACATTTGGACCATGTTATCGTTAAGTTCTTGAAGAAATGCCCTCACTAAGCTCCATGTTAAAGTTATGCTCTTCATTTTCATTAAAGAACCCTGTAAGTCATGAGAAACCCATTACTAACTTTCTGTAAGAATCCTGTACTTATCATTCAGTGCCACCTATGTGAAACTACATGTAGATTCCTTTTAAAAATGAATATTGATGGGGCACATGGGTGGCTCAGTGGTTGAGCATCTGCCTTTGGCCCAGGTCCTGATCCTAGGGTCCTGGGATTGACTCCCACATCAGGCTCCCTGCCAGGAAGCTGCTTCTCCTTCTGCCTATGTCTCTGCCTCTCATGAATAAATAAATAAAATCTTAAAAATTAATATTGGAAAGTTTCTTCCCTCTGATGACAGTTATATACCTATTTCTCTTCACCTTGACTGTCAAATCACTTACGGAGCTAAATTTGAGGCTCTACTGCATCAATTATGTAGGCCCTTAGACCTGAACATGTGCGTACTTCCTTATCACCAACCACGTTGGTCTTAAGTAGTTATTTCCATTTTTCCCTGTTGTAGATCCTCTGGTTATCTACATTTCACTATCTATACTTTAAATCATTTTATTACATCTGCTCTTAAGTTGCATCAGTTAATGTATGAAATGTGGGCAGGTCTGAATGCAACTGAAAGCAGAGAAGAGTGACAGGAAACCATTACACCAGTACTGCTAGACACATGCCCTGGATGCCAGGACAGCCCGAACAGGACCGATAATGAGAGCAGCAAGGGTCACAGAAAACTTCCTGCAAGAGCTCATGACTTCCAGTGTGCATGACTTAGCAGAACACTGTAAGACAAGGACTAGATGGTATTAAAGAAAGAAGATAGGAGGGTGAGGAAATGTTCTAGCCAATAAGTAAAAGGTATCAAAGCACAGAGGTGAGAGAGCCTTGTGCATTCAAGGAATGCTAGTGGTTTGCTTTTTCAAGAACAGTGTTTGGACGAGCAGTGAGACAGGACACCAAAGAGTCACTTTGGATGCTACTTTGAACTCTGGCCTTGAAAAGTGTGATTAGAAATATGACGCCAGTGAGGAATTTATTGCAGTAACACAGGGAAGAAAAGATGACCCCCCCAACACACACAAATGATGACTTCATCAGTTTCCATAAACATTGAGCATCTTTAATTAGTAAAACAATCCCTAAAATGGATTAGAAAAGAATCCAAATCCTATCCTCACCCCATCCCATCCCCTTACCAACATTAACCTTTTCAACAACACCTGGAAAAATGGGGTCATTCACCTAGAGGTATGAGAGGAAGAAGTCAATTGTCTTCGGACAAAAACATAAGAATCCTGATTCTGAGATTGTCCATTCTCTTTTGCATTTGATAATATCTGGACTTCAAGCAATTCTAATCAGAAAAACTAGAACTCTGATAGCTACTCCTCTCAGGACAGGCAGCAAGAACCTATTAGGATTTTATGTCTCCAATGGTTCCAAGCACAGTTTCTAATACAGAAATAAAACCGTTCAGTGTCTCAGTCCTCGGCTCATTCTGTTTCACAGAGATCTGCATTTCTGAGTTCTCGGGCTCCAACAGCAGTTCTGTTAGAAACAGGCAGCCGGTGTCATCCTGAGCACTGAGGTAGGCTTTCCACGGGTGAGCCCCAGCCCTGCTCATTGCGATGGTCTGGATATTCACTACTTGCAGGGCCATCTGGAGGGTGTCAGGATGGACTGCTCCCTTCCAAGGGAATACTTGCTGATGAGCAACTTTCAGGCTAAACCAAGTTTTCTCAAAATACTCAGCAGTAAGCTGGCAATTGGGGACGAGCATGAGGGCTCCAGAATCTGGTTCTTGTACTGTCTCCTTGTGCTCTTCAGGAATCAGGGGACCTAAAAGAGGCAGAAAGCTTGTATAAGAGATCTTCTTAATCTATATGAACTATGGTTTTTATCTAGATTTCCAAAAGTACACAATGTGACTTTTATCTTCGGATAAATGGTTGAAATAACCAATGAAGAACTTCTTTGTTGCCCATCAAGACTTCAAATTCAGGCAACAGCCTAAGATGTAGCTAGGGTACTCTACTTTCTACCAGTCATTGCAAAAAGTAAAGAATTTTCACGACAAGATATAAAGTAAGAACTATTTTTACCTGAGGAGGCAAAGGATGCAGTGTTAGGAAGCTCTGGGCCCCGATGCTCTGCCCCCTGGTATTTAGAGATGGCTGCCCAACGGGCTTTGCCATAGACCGGCACTAGTGTGTTGAAGTCTGAGGCCCAGCTATTCACAGGTCTTTCCGCCTGATCCTCCAAAAGTCCAAGAGAAGGGTCAGATTTAGGGCTACACAGGATCCGCTTCACTTCATCAATGCCAGCTAAGAGAAGGCGATAATAGAAGAGACCCCGGTCCCGTACTGCCATATCCTTTTCTTCCTCTGAGGTTAAGACAAAGACTGAGTTAATTACAAGCAAAAACAAAAACACTCTTTCTACCCTGTGCCAACCACATGGCGGGGGGAGGGGGGGAACGACACTCCTAGAGAACATTAGCATCATTAACATTGTCTTCTTGGGTCCCAGACATGACTTACCAAACAGGGTCAGCTGTCAGAATGTTTACTATCTGACAAGAACAGTTTCCTTCTGAAGAGCCTACCTATGCAGTAATGTAACAGACGCCCCAGCATGTCCTGGCACTCAGCAGGTCGGCAGAGGAAAAGGCGCAGCAGTGCAGTCAGTAGCTCCATCTTCACCGCTGGAAATGTCTCTGACTTCACATTCTCCACAAAGTCTTCTAACACGTAGGGAGCATTGGGAATTCTTTCCCCATGGACACCAAGGAGCCAAATAAGTGCCTGTTTCCCCTGGGGAATAAAGGAGTAAGAGCTCAACATTTGGCTGTCCCAAACACAATGGCAGGTTGTGCTTCCCCTGCAACATCGGCAGCAAAGGTATAATCTTTTATTTACTTCAACTTGCATTGTATCGATCCCCTGCACCCTGACTCCGCTCTCTACAACAAATAGGAATAAAATGTTACTACACAAAAGGAGACTCCAAACTCCCAGAGCCTGTGTGGGTTATATATTAAGGCTTCCTCAGTTTGGGGACCTTTGCCCCAATCTGGGCTTTATTAATGTGCCAATGGAAGCTACTGAAAGATTCCTCTAAACCACTTCATGAATGTAGTAATTAACCTAGAGTGCAAATCGAGGTCATATGTGAAGCTTCTTAAAAACCTTGGGATCCCTGGGTGGCACAGCGGTTTAGCGCCTGCCTTTGGCCCAGGGTCTGATTCTGAAGACCCGGGATCGAATCCCACATCGGGCTACCGGTGCATGGAGCCTGCTTCTCCCTCTGCCTGTGTCTCTGCCTCTCTCTCTCTGTCTCTCTGTGTGACTATCATAAATAAATTTAAAAAAAAATTTTTAAACTTAAAAAAAAAAAAAAAACCTACCATCCAGGTCTACCACTCCTGAAAGTTTGTAGGCCTGCGGTGAGGCCCAAATACCACATATGACTCTGATTCTCATTCCAGCTGAAAACACCATGGTCTAAATCTTGGACTCAAAACAGTTCAAGAAAACAATACTATCAAAGCATTTGTGAGAGAAGAATTAGATTCCATTTTACAGAGCAGGGTCCCAAGCATTTCTCCTCTGCCTGAAGTAAAGGAGAATTACCACCTACCTCGCTATCCTGAATGTTCTCCTCACAGCCGGGCAGAGCCTGACACACAGCTTCCGTACACTGAGGACACAACCAAACCAGGTCTCGGAAAGTTTGCACCACCACTAAAACACAGCTCAGGATACAAGAGCACACGATTAGAGGCTCCACGCAGGAAGGAATCTTAAAAGAAGTCACATATTCAGACTAGATTGCTACTGTAATTGCTACTGAATTTCTGTAAAATGGGTGTTGGAGGGGTGGTCAATGATTACCTGAGAAATGTTGGACATGGGCAATAATTTCTTAAATGAATGTTGCCCTTATTGGATTGGCTATGAGGATAAAGGAGCTAATATATGCAAAATGTACAAAATGTGCTAATATGTGCAAAAGCACATTATAGAATGTAAAGCAAATGTGAGGTCATATTATTGTTGAAAGCTATTCTGAAGACAGTATAAATGGAGCTACCATGGCTGGGACTAGGGTAAGGCAAACAAGGCACTGGGGGTGTAAAATTTAAGAAGACACATAGGGTTAGCACTTGCACGAACCTGAGAGTGAGTGCCTCTTTAAATTTTTACATCCTGGGGACCCTGCTTGCCTCACCCTAGTCCCAGCCCTAGAAGCCACTGCTGACATAAAGCAAAAAGAGAAGTAAAAGTGGGGAGTTAACAAGCATGAGCATTCTGGTACCCTTCATTATCTACAGAACAGCCTTGTAGTTATGGCAACCTGAAGACCCTCTACCTATTGGATCTAAGACCTTATGCTATTTCTGATAGCAACAGATGATGATGCAAAGAAAAGTTTAAAGCTCTTATTCAACAACAAATATTTTATAAGCAACTGCTACGGGGCAAGCAATTGACCAAAAAAAAAAAAAAAAAAAAAGTGCTCAAAGGGTAGCCAGCCATTACCTGTGGTAATGTGCTCTTGTCGAAGCCCCAGCAACTCTGTTAGAATCTGCACACACTGATCTGTGTAGGTCCTGGCAATACCACCTACGGAGGAACAGAGAGCAAAGTGGTAAGTCAAATCCTAGCACCTCATTTTTAAAAAACTTCCCATCAGACAAAGACAAAGAGAACCAAAGATACCCTTAAAAAATAATTACCTCTTGCTTGATTAAATAACAATCTGTTTCCTAAGTTTGGTAAAAGTGAATTTTCCATTGAACAAGGTTGAAAACTTTCAGCAACAAAGGTATTTATGTGGCAGCTAGATACGAGGCATCGCGGGCTGCAGATCACCTACACAGCAATGTCCTGCCAGGAACACTTGACAGCAGTCACCTGACTGCAGGAGACCCTGCTCTCCTCTTTGTTCTCTCTTCCTGCTCCTGAAAATAATCATTCTTTATTCTAATATAAGGGTTCCTTCTCCTCTGCCACTTGAAGCCCTCCAACAAAACATAACTCCCCGGCTGCTTTCCTTTTGTGAGTCACTGTGGCCTTTTGAATTCCAGAGTAGTATGAAAAAGCCTGTAAGGTTTCGGATTTACTCTGTGTTGGTATGTACTTAGCACAATACATAGCTCGTAGCAGAAACTCAATAAACAACTGGCCAACTCACATAGGACTTTTTTTTTTTTTAAGATTTTATTTATTTATTCATGAGATACACAGAGAGAGAAGCAGACACAGGCAGAGGGAGAAGTAGGCTCCATGCAGGGAGCCCGATGCAGGACTCAATCCCAGGATCATGTTCTGAGCCAAAGGCAAACGCTCAACCGCTAAGCCGCCCAGACATCTCTGACATAGGACTTTGAGTCTGGAAAGTCGACTTCCAACCCCAGGTCAGGAACTACATGACCTTTCGGTCAATTTAATAACCTTTTTGTTTCTGGGTCTCTTCATCTCTAAAACGAAGTGATAATACTTGTCCACTTTTCCTGACTGCCTCTCAAGATGGTGCTAAGATGATATACAGGAAAACATTCTGGGTAGCAGCCAACAAAAGGCAATATAAATTTTAAGTACTCTAGTTTGAGTTACCTGTGTTCTCTCTCTTAGAAGATATGGCAACACCAGTGTTGACAAAGAAAAACACCTCCCCCCCACTCCTGTCTGCGGTCACTGACTCTATTCTTTGGTGCATAGTAATTTGTCTCTGACGCAAGATTCATTCCCTTTTCTTCTCTATGGTTCCACAGCTTTCCGGTTGGTCGAACCTCTCCAAAAGGAAAAAAGGCAGCAGATACCTACCTATGGCAAAGATGGCGGCCTGAGCAAAATCGGCTGACACATCCGTACAGTACCCTCGGAGCTCCTCTAGCACCTGCTGTACATTTTCGTCGTTCACCAGCTCACACAGCACCTCCACCTTCTGCAACTTGATGTAGTGGGGCTCCGAGTAGGAGCAAAAAAATTTTTTGTAGTGGCTGCTAAAGTGACCGGGCAAACTATGCAAGATCTGACGCACATGACATAGAGCAGCAAAACAGAGCTCACGGCTCTCTGAAGAACAGGCAGCCAGCAAAGGTCCCTTGACTTGCACAAGCACATCGGTTTGTACATGGGGGAATTTTTTTGCCAAGATTAGGAAGAGTTTTGTGGCCCCCATCACCACACCAGGGCTACTACTCTTGAGAAAGCTATCTAACAGATTGAGAATGTCAAACAGCTCCTCCTCACTGCGGGGTTGATAGCGTAGCAGAAAGTTCAATACTTCAGCCTGGCCCCATTGGTCCAGTTTTGGCATTCTAGCCAAAAAAGAAAAGAAAAGTGTTATTTTAGCAACCAAACTAGGACCATCTGCATGCAAATGCCATGTCACCAGTCATCTGTTCATCACAAGGAGGAAATTCTCAAAACAGTCTATGCCATAAAAGAATTATTCTTTTTATGTACTATTTAAACTTTACACAAAATAGGCTTTAAAGTCTGAGTTGAGTTTACAGTACAAATTCTCACTTATCCAAGGCCACAGACCATGATCACTATACCTAGATCCTGATTTTTTTTACAGTTTAAGATAGCATAAATGCTTCGTTTGGGGGAACATAATGATTGTAGAGGAGGACAGAACCTATTTCCAAAAAAAAAAAGAACCTATTTCCACGGGATATTTCTGCCATCTTTCCATATAATCAAAAGAATCTAAGACAAATAAAAGAAATTCTCTCAGTGAAATACAAGAAAGTTAATAGTGATGGTTGACTTTACTACTCTAAAGAAGTTGTTCAAGATGTCTCCTTAGAATAAAGGAAAAGGAGTGAAAATATCAGTGAGGGTGACAAAACATGAGAGACACCTAACTCTAGGAAACGAACAAGGGGTAGTGGAAAGGGAGGTGGGTGGAGGGTTGGGGTGACCGGGTGATGGGCACTGAGGGGGGCACTTGGCAGGATGAGCACTGGGTGTTATGCTAAATGTTGGCAAATCGAACTCCAAAAAAAAAAAAAAAAAAAAAAAAGATGTCTCCTTAATTTAACACGTCAAGATCCCACTAGGATGCAGATCTCATAATAACAAAAAGAGCACTAAGGCAACCAAACCGATTTAAGAGATGGTGGGCGATGGGCTTGTTGATGACAACACCTCCTTCCTGTTTCAGAATTTCTTCTAGAGACCTCAGGCAATTCACAACCACAATTGGATCCTGGTCACGCAGCAAACTGTATAACTCATTTACCAGAGCACCGTCTATAAAAGAGCACAAAGATCTCAGATAAAGAACAGCTTCAGAGTCTCAGGAATAGAACCAGAGTAATAACTCCAGGTAGACAAAGCTGAACTTCTCTGCCTCAAAAATAACAAAGGCAATAACAAAGTGCAAGGCAAAAAATTGCCATCTCCATACTGTTCTAAGTAGCTAATCCAATGGATCTCACCTGGGCCCCCAAAGAAAAGACTTCTCTAATCTCAAAAAATACCAAACCAGCCTTTCTACTTAAAGAGGCAAGTACAGAAGTAGGGCCATATTACTATTTTCTACCAAAGTCATGTCATCTTTTACAAAACCATACATATAATGGAGACACAAATAAATACTGATCATGATGGATTACACTGAAACTTACCCACTTCAGAGTCTCCATGAAGATTATGCATCTTGGCACAACCAAGGACCGCCACCCTCCTGACATATGAAGCTTTATCTCGCAGGCCATTGAGAATAGGCTGTTGGATATATTCCTGCACACCAGGCATCCTAAGCAACACATCCTGGAGTCAGCCAGATCTTGAAATACTAGTTTTGACATACTTCAGCCCCTATTCACTTAACAAGAGGGTTAGTAGATGTTTGAATGTACCTCTATCACATCATAAAGAATTAGGGAAAGCCACTGCCCAACTTAAAAAGTCAGACTTGATTTTTCATTTGGAATAATACTCCAGGGGCAGCAAAAATATATTATCTACATATTATCTATATTTACTGACTTGTTTAGAAACCTTTACCCAAAACCAAAAACTATTTCAGTGAGGATGGAAAACTCCCTTTAATGTAACCATATGACATAGTTTTTTTAAGCCTAAGCAATGGCTGAAAACCTGAGTTCAGGTTACAACAGCATTTTCCCTAGTATTACGAAGCTCAAATAGATTATCACCATTGAAAACATGTCCCATGATCTCCTGAATACATCAGCCACTGATAAACAGTCAGGGAAGCGGGTACTCACCTAAGGCTACACATGCTCCGTAATGCCAGCCCTCGCACCATCGGATTGGGATCCGAACAGTCTTTGCACAGCGTATTAATAGCCAAAAGAGCCAGATCTGGTTTCAGGGGGGCGTATGTACACATGTACAGATAAACCAACTTCTTCTGAACAATATCTACAGTGGCACTCGCCTTCACCATTTCCATGAAAACACCGGACATGTCCAAGCCCTGAGTCATGTGCCTGAAACCAATACACACAGTAGAAAAAAGTAAAATACATAATCCCCAGCCGACAACAAAAGGCATTTTACCTATACACATCCTGGCTATCCAACTGGATTGTGAAGGAAGCAACCACATCTACCTTGCCTATTACACTGCACAATACTTCACACTATGGGCCTACCACAAATGTTCTATTCATTCAACAAACACTTATTGAATTCCTGGTACATTCCAGTGTAACTCAGCTTCTACATTCCAGGGATATGCTCTGGGGATATAATCTTGAAGAATGCATGGTCTCAGATCTCTAGGAACTCAAAATATGACTAAGGAGCAAGATAAAAAAAATGCCACTAATTACAGTACCACAGGTAGGTATTAAAACAGAAGTAACAGACAAGGTGCAGTGGGGATCCAGAAATCTAATACTGCTAAGAAATCATAAAATTGGGGGTATCCCTGGGTTTCTCAGCGGTTTGGTGCCTGCCTTCGGGCCAGGGTGTGATCCTAGAGTCCCTGGAAAGAGTCCTGCATCCGGCTTCCTGCATGGAGTCTGCTTCTCCCTCTGCCTGTGTCTCTGCCTCTCTCTGTGTCTTTCATGAATAAATAAATTTAAAAAAATCATAAAAAATGTTTCCAAAGGGGAAGTAATACTTCAGTTGAATGAGCTGGAATTTTCCAGGCAAGTGTAGTAGGTAAGTAATGCTACACTCTGCGAGTCTGCAAGTAGTTCCCTAAGCAGGGTGTTCTTTGGTTGCTATGATAAGAAGTTTGGACTTTATTCTGTAGATCACTGTTTCTCAAGCGGTGGTCTCCTACAGGAAGCAGATGGGATGTCTGTTTCCAATGCATATTCCTGGGTTCCACGCCACCTTACTAAAAGCAGTATTACTGGACCGGATGAAAATTTTACATTTTTTAAAAAAAGCACCCCAAGGGACTTTTGTGCATACCAAAGTTTGCAATCCACAACCACAGGCAAGAGTTATGCATTATTCAAACTCATATGTTGGGAAACTTGACTGAAATGAGGCAAGGTGACCTACTGGTAAGCCGCTGCAATTGCTTTGATAATAAAACCAGAACAGCGGTGCCAACAAAAAATAAATAGGTAGAACTTTTTAAGGAAAAGAAGATGGATATCTAGAACTATATATCCATACCATCTGACCAGAGAAGTGAAAATCAAGAGTCATCAAGACTGATTCCCTCCCCTGGTCAGCTGGATGGTGACATTCCTCAACCCAAATACCAGCGGAAGAGCAGGTTTGGGGAGAGGGGCAGGACACAGGTGCTATTTTGCATGTCTTTGAAGAAACATCCAGAAGGGAATGCCCAGCAGGCAGTAGGATATGTGGGTCTGAAGATACAAAAGGCTTTTTGTCCCAGATTCTATAGGTCTAGAGGGAGTCAGCAGTGTAAGTTCCAGGCACGGGTGTAGCCACTCTCCCGAGTAAACGGAGTCAAGTGGGTCCCCCGGGGGAGGCTGCGAAGGCCGGCGGGGCAGCAGGGCGACCCGACGTGCCCTGCCCGGTGTGAGCGGCCAGGGGTGGAGGGCCCGCGGCGGCGGGGAGCGCGGGCCGTGGCTGATACCTAATCACTCGCTGGATGACATTCCGGTAGCGCAGCCTATCCGCCTGAACGTGAGGGTTGCACAGAGCTTTCTTCAGCTCCTTCACCACGTCCTCGGAGCCCAGGTACGGCATCGTCTCCCGGCCAGGAGCAGTCCCCGCGGGCTCCTCCCAGCCCTGACGGGGGAACCTGGGCGAAGCAAAGGTCGGTCGGCGAAGCGCCCCGAGGCGTGAGGTCGGCCCCGCCTCCGCTTCCCCCGGGCCGCAGCCCAGGCTCCACGGCCCGGCGAGCCCCGCACCCGCTCCGGCGGTTCCCTCCTGGGGCCCGCAGGCCGGCTCGCTCCGCCCCGAGACGGCCCCGGCTACCCCGAGGCCCTCCGCCCCACTCCCAGCCTCGCCGCCCCAGGGCGCGGCCCCCTCCCGGCCGGGGCCGCCGTCCGAGCGCCTCCGCGCGGCGACCCGCCCCGATAGGCCCCGGCCCGCGCCCTGCGGAAGTCCCGCCTCCTCCGGGCCGACGGCGCCCAGCCGCGCCCCCCCTCCCCCCCCCCCCCCCGCGGGAGCGCCGAGCGCCGAGCGCCGCCCGGACGCCGACCTCCCGGCGCCCTCCCCCGCCGCTCCGCGGGGCGCAGCCGCGCAGCTCCCTCTGCCGGGGGCGCGGCGACCATCGGAGATCCGCTGCTTCGGCCTGTCTGCGCCCGGCAGCGCGCGCTTTGAGTGCCCGGCCTCAGCCCCGGCTCCCGCGCGCGGGGAGGAGTGGCGCTCGGGCGGGCGGTTTGCGCGGTTTGCGCTTCCAGCCGGGCCTCCCGGGAGCGCGGCCGCTTCCTTCTTTCTGTCCCCGCCTGCAGGGGCTTCTTCCTCTCCCGGGCCGGCTTCCCGTTGCCCCCAGCGCGACTTTCCAGAGGGCGCGATCGCGGAGCCCTGAGCCCATGAGGATCCCGCGGGTGAGCCCGCGGCCCCGCCACCATGAACGGGGCCCTGATCCCCCACACCCCCATCGCCGTGGACTTTTGGAGCCTGCGCCGGGCTGGCTCCGCACGGCTCTTCTTCCTGTCCCACATGCACTCGGACCACACCGTGGGCTTGTCTAGCACCTGGGCCCGGCCGCTCTACTGCTCCCCCATCACGGCTCACCTCGTGCACCGTCAGCTGCAGGTACCCGGGGGCTCGGGGGAGGGGAAGGGGGCGGGGCGGAGTCCCGTGGCGCTGTGCGATCCGTCACAGCCTCGGGCGCGTAGAGCGGGGACAGGAGGGCCGAGTTTTACAAATGCGGGAGTGGTTTGAATCCAGAAATGCGCCTGGCTTCTTGACTGGCCGACTTGGGATGTTTCAGCTAGAAGTCGGGGAGATCTTTTAGTCCACCCAAGGAAACTACCTACCTTTTCATGTAAACCAGGCCAGTGCTTCCTTAGTCTCATCAGAATCCACCTAATGTGCTGGGGGACTACACATGTTCTCCAGCGGCCCCCACCCTACCTCCGCTCTCCCACCGATCCAGTAGATCTAGCTGGAGCAGGTCTTGGAAATCTGGTTGGACCAGGTGCTCCCTAGGGATTATGATGATCAGGAATGTTTGAGAATCTCTTGGCTAGACTGGTTTTGGACTCATAATTTAAACTGTACAAAGAGTGGGAGGGGAGAGTAAGAGAAAGAAGGGGGGATTTGAGGGGACTCTCCATAGAGCTCCTGCTCCACGGTGGCTTAGGATGTGGTCTGCTTTCCCTCCCTCCTTGCCGTAAAGGGTTAGTTCCTGATCCAGGGCAGTATCAAGGAGATTCTGTGTTCACTAGAATGACCACCTTTTTCCTCAGGTATCTAAGAGGTGGATCCGGGCCTTGGAGGTTGGTGAGAGCCATGTCCTGCCTCTAGATGAAATTGGGCGCGAGACCATGACTGTAACCCTCATGGATGCCAATCACTGCCCTGGCTCTGTCATGTTTCTCTTTGAAGGATACTTTGGAACCATCCTCTACACAGGTGGGCCTCCCTCCTACCTTCCCAGCCTAGATACCACTTTTCTTGAGTAGCCTTAACTCAGAAGTCTGGAGGCCTCCTAGCTTCAACCCATATAAACAAAGTGACCCTTTCTCAACTGATTTCCCACTCTTTAAAGTTTCAAACCTTATAAAGAATAATAAAAACAGAAGCAAAATGGAAACAGAAGCTATACTGTGTTAATGCCTGACTTCTTGTTAGTTTTTCCACAGGCCAGTAATCAAGTGTCTATCAGCTGTTGGAAGCAGGGAGAGGCTTGTGTTTTATACTTTTGTCTCTGACTCTCTGCTCCCTGTATGTTCTTTGTCTAGGTGACTTTCGGTATACACCATCCATGTTAAAGGAGCCAGCCCTGAAACTGGGGAAACAGATCCATACCTTATACCTAGACAACACCAACTGCAATCCAGCCCGGGTTCTTCCTTCCCGACAAGAAGCTGCCCGCCAGATTGTTGAGCTCATTCGAAAGCACCCACAACATAACATAAAGATTGGTGAGTGGTTTCCTTTCCTTTTTCTTTCACCCATAGGTAATGAATCTTGGGGTTTTTTTTTGAGGGTTTCTCATATCCTTCAGGTCTTTGTAGACCCCCCGTACTTCTCCATGAAATCTACCCTGACCCCCTTATCTAAAATTGCAGTCTTCCTGGGGTGCCTGGATGGCATAGTCAGTTAGCCTCCAACTCTTGGTTTCAGCTCAGGATCGTGAGATCAAGCCCTGCCTAGGGCTCCACACCAAGCGCCCAGTCTGCTTAAAATTCTCCCAGCTGTCCAACACCAACATCCTGCTCCCCACCCCACCCCCGCCCCGCTGTGCACAGTGTCTCTAAATAAATAAATAAATCTTAAAAAGAAATTACAATCTTCCCACCATCTCTATTCCCACATTCCCACTTCCTGATCCCTTATACCATCTCAGCTCTTTCATAACGCTCATCATCTTCCAGTATACTCTATCCATGTTTCAATATGCTATCGCTTATTTGTCTATTCTCCACTTCTGCTATATATACACACGCACACACACCCCAACTCCTTGAAAGCATGGATAGAAGTAGGAAGGAGTCTTATTTGTGGAACAGAGAAGCAGCAGCCAGAGTGACAGGCACACAGTGGGTGAGGAGGCTGTCAAGGTAAGAGGGACTGAAGTGCTTGCTTATAAGCTTGAACTTGATCCTAAATGTAATCCTTAAGTGTAACCTGATCCAAATGGTTACATTTGGATAAAAAGCTGTGGAAGGTTTTCAAATAGGAGAGAGCCAATATTAGATGATCACCTCATAACATATTCTACAATTTACATTCGTTGTATTTGGTTATTACCTGTTTACCCCTACTAGAATATAAATTTCACAATGGTGGGGCTCTTTGTTTTATTTGTGGATATATCCCAAATGCTTAGATTAATGCCTAAGGAGGTACTCAATAAATATTTGTTACCTGAGTGAACAAAATTGATCAGAATGTAGATATTCAAGTGAAGTGCTTAAAACCAGACACAGCCAGAAACCAACTATATGGTTGGGTCTAGCGATTCCACAATTGTATATAAGACATTTTGGGCCTTTTTTTTTTTTTTTTTTGTAAATTTTATTTATTGAGAGCACGAGCACACACGAGTAGGGAGAGGGGCAGAGGAAGAGACTCTCAAGCCGACTCCACAGAAAGCATGGAGTCCAATGTGGGGCTTGATCTCAAGAGTTGGAGATCATAACCTGGGCCAATCAAGAGTCAGATGTTTAACCAACTGAGCCACCCAGGTGCCCTCATTTTGGAGCTCTCTAACTGGTACTTCTGCTTTCAGCATCTCCTCACCCAGGTGACCCAATAATACTGCTACTACTTTTTTTTTTTTTTCCCCCTAAAGCCCTCCTCTGATCATTTTATTCCTGTGATTAAAATTAGCCATTTTCCGGGACATCTGGGTGGCCCAGTGGTTGAGCATCTGCCTTCAGCTCAGGGTGTGATCCTGGAGACCCGGGATCAAGTCCCACATCAGGCTCCCTGCATGGAGCCTGCTTCTCTCTATGCCTATGTCTCTGCCTCTCTCTCTCTCTGTGTCTCTCATGAATAAATAAATAAAATCTTAAAAAAAAAAAATTAGCCATTTTCCTGCTGCACATTCTTTAATGGCTCCCCTTCACTTACAGAATTAAGTTCAAACTCCTTAGCAGTGTATACAGGCCCTTTATTATGCAACCCTTACCAATTGTTCTCTCCTGTGTCATTTCTTACCAATTCCTTCTTTGCACTTTAGTAACACTGACTCATCATCCCCTTCCCTTGCCAGGTAGACTCAGACCCATCCTTTATGACGACTCAGTTGCCACTTTCAGGAAAGTTTCCCTAATTGTCAACCAGTAGATACTTTTCTTTACTCTCATAATACTGTGTGCATGTCTCTAACATTGCCCGTAACCACATTGCTTCTGGGTCCTTGTGGAGGTTACACTCCTTGAGGACTGAGGCTTATGCTTATTTTCACAGGGCCTAGCACCTGGTATATGCTTTCCTTTGTTGAACTGAACCAGTGGGTGGATTCTGTTTAAGCCTTCCCCCATCTTCTGTATATCTCAGCTCATATGCCACCTCCTCCCCGATGTACTCCCCGATTGCCCCATCAATTTTGTGTATTTTTGTTAAACATTTGGTTGATTTCTTAGGATTCCCCAGTATCTTCTTTCTCTTTCATCTCTTGCTTTTCCCATTTCCTTTAACATTATCCAGGACTCTATAGCCTGGGAAAGGAGTCACTGCTGGAGCAGCTAGCCCTGGAGTTTCGGACCTGGGTGGTACTAAGCCCTCAGCGCCTGGAGTTGGTGCAGCTGCTGGGCCTGGCAAATGTGTTCACCGTGGAGGAGAAAGCCGGCCGCATCCATGCCGTGGACCACATGGAGATCTGCCGCGCTGCCGTGCTGCACTGGAACCAGACCCATCCTACCATTGCTATCCTTCCCACGAGCCGGAAAATCCACCGCTCCCACCCTGACATCCACATCATCCCTTACTCTGACCATTCTTCCTTCTCAGAGCTTCAGACCTTTGTTGCAGCACTGAAGCCTTGCCAGGTGGTGCCCATTGTCAGTCAGCAGCCCTGTAGGGACTACTTTCAGGACAGCCTGAGCCCTGGGCTCTCTATGCCCCTGATCCCAAACTCTGTGCAGCAATATATGAATTCCTCTTCAAGAAAACCAAGCTTTCTCTGGCTATTGTTAGAAAGGAGGCTAAAGAGGCCGAGAACTCAGGGTGTTGTGTTTGACTCCTTTCAGGAAACTGCTGATCAGTCGCAAGCTGACAGGGACTCAAAGAAGGCCAGGAACGAGAACCTTTCTGGGGAGCTTGAGAAGCAGAAACCATCATTCCTGGACCTCAGCAGCAAAGAATGGGTTGGGGCAGTCCCAATCTCTGAGTCCCAGAAGATGGTGACTGTACTGACTGCCCCTTTGAATTTTTCAATGCACTTACGGTCTACAGATGAGGAATTTCTCTCTCTAGAAACTGGGGAGGATATGGGTGTAGGGCCCCACTTGGTACCCAAGGGAGACCATGCTGGCTCAGCAGCCTCGGGGAACCAGAGTACCTGGGTGGGCCAGGATTCTCCGCTGTCCCACAGCAGCAAGGCTGCTCCTCTGCTGGCTCCTAAGTTCAGGGGCCTGGCACTAAAATACCTTCTGACTCCAGTGAACTTTTTCCAGGCACAGTTCTCTTGTAGGGGCTTTGACCAACAAGTGGAAAGATACCATAAACCCCTACTGAAATACAGAGAACTGAATGCAGAATGATCCCTTTAGCTGACCCAACACTGCAGTTTTAAAGATAGTGACTGATAGCTGGTGAGGAGGTGTGTGGTGGGCCTTGCTTTTCAACCTTCATGGGATCCCTGTGGGCTCACCCTGGAGCATTACCTCTCCAAGTGTGTCCCTTGGAATCCCAGTGCCTACAGACTTATTAGTTTTATGGTTGACTCTGTTTAAGAAACACTTTTCATTATGCCCCCTGCCCGTTATACCTGAGCACATCAAAGGTTCCAAGAAGTCTAGTAATTTAATCTGCTTAACCTTAACTTGGTATTTCTCCTTTTTGGGACATATGAACATGCAGTCCTCTGATGTGGGTGCAGAAAGAGGTGCAGTCTCAATCAGAAAGGACCAGGTTATTCCCATTGTCATTTCGTGTGCCATATGCCATTCCCCATGTCCCCTTCCCCCTCTTCCCAAATAAAGGCAGTTATGTGTTGTTGTGAGGTTTTTGTTTGTTTAAGTTAGGAACTGGGTTGTTGGAGGATAATGTGGTGATCCAGGCAGGGTGTTCCAATCCTGAATGTCATTGACTTGCCATGACCCCATCAAAGGGACTTCCTCTCTTTGCCTCTGGGAGGGAACAGGAAGCAATGAAGAACCCTGGAATGGTGCAGAGAAACTCCCCCTTGCATCCATGAGAGTTTGCAATTAGTGTCACTGGAGACTTCTCTGGAATAGCCAGCTAGGGGATTGGGCATGCCCCACCAAGGCCATATCTGGAACCCAGCTGACATTAGACTTAGGGGTACAGCAGCCTCCCAGCTGCCTGGAGGCCCTGACTATTAGGCTGAAATAAAGTTATAAAAGATCAAATGTGTGCCAGATATTCCTGATTGTTCACATAGCTGGGATATTTGCTGCTCTCCCAACCCCCCACCCACTTGGGTTGAGTAGGGAGGGAGCCAGAGCACACAGCCTGTTTGTTTTAGTATCCAGGGCAGAGACCAAGGAGCCAGCTGGTGGAAGGGGTGGGGGTGTGCAGCTCTGCCCTGTCCTTCTGCTTGCAGCCTGACAACATGCCAAACCAACAAGCGGGACAACAGATACCATAGGCTCTGAGAGGGCACAGGCCTGTGGAGCTAGGCACATGGATAAAAACTTCCTCCAAATGGAGCCTTACAATAGAGAAGGTGGTTTCTTACCCAGGAAAAAGTTTATTACTCTCAGAAGATGTGATGAGTTTAGTAAGTAAAATAAGGCCTTGCCCTTGGGCAAGCTGTACACAGCTCTGTTCTGTCAGTGATCTTCACTGTAAGCCTCCCATGGGCTCACTAGGAGCCACAGCAGGTGAGGCATGTGGGGCAGCAGGAAACATGGGTTTGTCCTGGGCTCAAATCCAGGGCACCTTGGGTAAGGAGCTACCACACCTAGATAGTGGAGCCTCTGTTCATCTGTAAAGTGAGGACCGGGGTTCCTGGGGAGAGTGGCTCAGTTGGTTAAGCATCTGCCTCCAGCTCAGGTTATGATCCCAGGGTCCTGTCAGGCTCCCTGCTCAGCAGAGGGCCTGCTTCCCCCTCTCTCTCTGCCTACCCTCTCTGACAAAATCTTTAAAAAATAAAAAAATAGAACGAGGACTGAGAGACCTACCTCTCCTGGTTGCTCTAGAGGTTAGATAATTGGTAAAATTCTGAGCTCAATGTCTATCCCATGTTGGCATTTCTAATACTGGTTCTCTTAGCTTCTGGTTCTCTAAGGAGATTATTCTATATATGAAATACTAAATTTTGGAAGTCCTATAAAAAGGATAAAGATAAAGAAAAAGCCAACTGTAATTCCCCCATGAACATCAATTGTTTTCTTCTAGTCCTTTTTTGTATTTATAAATGTATTAGATATATGTTTATTTTTTCACAATTGGGGCAATACTGTATACAGTCTCAACCCTGCATTTTACTTTCAGAATATCTTAAACATTTCTTTGTACCATTAAATATTATTTGAAATGTAACTAACTATGAGTAGTTGTAAGATACCTTACATAGGTAATACCATTTCCAAATTCAACATTTTGTGTGCCCTTTTTTCACAACTATACATATACAGTGAACATTTTTAGGCATATCTCATGGCATTTTTGTTTATTTCCTTAAATTATTGAAAGTAGAATTACAGTTGTAAATTTTTTTGGGTTGGGGAGGGCAGGGGCAGAGGGAGAGAGACTCTTAAGCACGCTCTACACCCAGTGCAGAACCCTGTCTCACAACCCTGAAATCATGACCTGAACTGAAATTGAGTCAGATGCTTAACCAACTGAGCCAAATTGTAGGTGCCCCTACAATTCTAAATTCTTTTTTTTTTTCAATTCTAAATTCTTAATGCAAATTGTGCCCAATTGCCCTTCAGAAAGGGCATCCTTTCTGCAGAAGAGGATAGCATTAGAATATCTTGAAGATTTGTTAAGTTCAAATGATGACTTTAGACTGGAACGTGAACATCTGGTAAATCACCGTGTATGTTAATAAATATTTACTAGAGCTGTGTGAGCAAAGGCTTTGCCAGAGTTCCTTTGGGAGCCTCTAGCTGTCTCAGTTCTCTGCTACCCAAAGGTGGCTGGGAGAGATAAGGTAGTCTCCATACAAGGGCCCCCAGATTGGCGTTATCTTCTAGCAACAAGGGAACCTGTCTACTTTTGGCATGTGCTGTGTCACATGCATTCCTTGAAATGGGATCTATGTGAATTCAGATGGGGGAGTAGAAGCAAATGGCTTTGAGGAACTTAATTGTTGATGGCATGTTTGTGTTTTAATAATGGGAAAGTTTTCTAAAGTAAATTTGTCTGGCTTATAATAGAGATTGGCTGTTGCCAATAGTCTCATTTGAAAGTGCTGCATTTCATATATCCATAAGTAGCCAGTTTATTTATTTTTAAGGTTTTATTTATTTACTTACTTGTGTGAGAGAGAGTGTGTGTGAAGGAAGAGACCAAGGGGCAGGGAGAGAGAATCCCAAGCAGACTCCCCACCGAGTGTGGAGGATGACACGGGGGTTCGATCCCATGATCCCATGATCCTGAGATCATGTCCTGAGTCCAAGCCAAGAGTCAGACCCTTAACCAACTGAGCCACCCTGGCACCCCTTAATGAATTTTTAGAATCTCTGAATGATCGGATAGATCTAAGGAGATCTTATCATTAGGCTTGAAGATACAGGGAGAAAGGAAATTTCCTAGGGATTAGTTGTTTCATGATCTGTGGGAAAATGTGTACTATTCCACAAGAAGACTGACAGTCCTGGCTTAAGTCAGACTGGCTTAAGTCCCTTTAGAGAAAAAAATCTGCCTGGCTGGCTTTGAGGGGCCATCTCTCACTCCTGACCCATACTGCCCTTTATAGTAGGAAATAGGAGATAAGCAAGAATGCTTATTCAAGAAAAGCAATTGGATTTGTGATCTCCACTTCAAGTCCACTCCCAGGGAGATCATTCTCTCTATATTCTTGGAGTGGTTCTGAAGCAGGAGAAATCCCACCTGGGGGTCCATATGCACGTATTGCTGGTGCTACCACTACTGAATAGCTGTCGGTTTGTTACCTGGTTCCACCCCTCACCCTCCCTAATCACTACGAAACAAGCTATTATGTCTTGGGTTCACAGTGCTTTCCACTTCCTCCTCCATGGAACACCCCACCACATCAATACAGAATAATTCTGCTGGCCGTCATAATCTTCTACATCTATAATTCCTGTGGAGATTCTCAGAATGGTCAGGCTTGTCTTTATTTTTACCACAGTGCTTTAATTTAGCTATACTTTTCCACCTTGACTACTTGTTCCTAGATAACTTCCTCTTCTTTGAATGCATCCTTAACCTACCCGATCACAGAATGCTCCCAGAATCTTAGGCTTGGTTCCTTTCCTGGACAGATGGCTCATTGAATCATTTTGCAATCACACAAAACTTCAGACTAGCCTTGGGTTAGTCTTTCCCTTATAGTATTCACATATTAAAAAACACAATTAGGGACATCTGGGTGGCTCAGTGGTTGAGTGACTGCCTTTGGCCCAGGGCATGATCCTGGGGTTCAGGGATTGACGCCCACATCAGGCTTCCTGCATGGAGCCTGCTTCTCCCTCTGCCTGTGTCTCTGCCTCTCTCTCTGTCTCTCATGAATAAAGAAGTAAAATCTTTAATAAAAATAAAAATTAAAAACAATTATATTGGCTATTTTACCAATCCTGAGTCCTCTCATCAGTTTTCAAGAATTTGGGGGCATGGAAGATGAAAAGGCTGTCCTAGATGCTATAATCCCATTCTTAATGTGTTCACTGTAAAGTGTGCTTTTGTGGAACCAAGAACATTGTGTCCAGCTCACTCACCCTACTAACCAAGCTCCACAGAAACAAAGCATCAGGGTGGCACTAGACTCCTTTACAGAGGGAGTCAGGGATATAATGTTTGGAGAAAACCTGCTAAAAGGTTCTGAGCACCCAATTCCTACACTGGGGAGGGCAAGTGGAGAGAGTTCCCCACCAACCAACAATTCTTTGATGCCAGTTGGGTATCCTATAATTCAACTCAATTCTGACTCTCTACCTGGAGATAGCCTCCAGTCCCTCAAAGGGCTCAATCCTATAAGACTGCTCTCTTTCTCCTCAGACACCAGTTGCAAGTCCAGTTTGTCACCTGTGCTTCTGACCACTGGCTATTGACTGGAAGTTCCAACAACTCCTCTTTGGGTTTGATTAATTTGCTAGAGCAGCCCACAGAACTCAGAAGGACATTTCACTCACTAGATCACTGGTTTGTTGTAAAAGGATATAACTCAGATGGAAGAGATGCTTAGGGTGGGGTCTGGAAGAGGGCGAGGAGCTTCCATGCTCTCTGAGCACGCTGCTCTCCCCAAAATTCCATGTGTTCACTCCTTCAGAATTCTGTCTTCATTCTGGATGATTTCAATGTTCCAGCCTTTCAGCTTCTTTGACCTCCGAAGACCTTATTTGTGTCTTCCTCACCACGTCTGTAGTTACCAGAAATTGCACTGCATCTGAAATCTCAATTTAAGCCTTTTCTCCCAGCTTATTTGCTCACATCCCTTCCATTGCTAGTGTAAGCCCCCTCTGAACTTCCACTTCCCACCTTGACCTGACTGCCTCCCATGATCCTTTGATATAATACAACTCCCTTGCTCTCTTACTCAGACACCCTTGCCTTGAAAAACTCCAATTCTGAATAAATTATACCATCTATTTGCCCATTGCCTATACTGGAGCAGCTAGATGCTGTTGGAGAAACCCCTCAACCAGGCTGACTGGTTTCATTTTAATTCATGACTTCATACATCAAAATGGCTTTCCATTCTGCTAAGCAATCCTATTCTGTTTATTTAGAGGGCTTGGTTTCCAGTTTTCCTTCTCTCTTTGCTTTCCCTCCCACCCTGCTCTACCATCTGTCAGTAAATCCTATTGACTCTACCTTGAAATATATCACAAATCTTATTTCCTTTCCCCGTCTTCACCCAGATCTGCCACCTTTGTCCTACCGAACAGCTTTTGTCTCATGTGTGAATTATCGCTCGAGCCTCTTAAATGTTCTCCCTGCTTCCAACATTGCCCCCTCCCCTGCAGACACATAGTCTAGTACCCACAGCAGGCCTGACATAAATCATACGGTGCTGCTTCTCTGTTCAAATCCTGCAAGGCCTTTCCAGCTCACCCAGAATAAAAACTAAAGTTCTTAGAGTGGTCTTCCTGGCCCACGTGGTCTGCCAGGTACTCTCCTATTACTCCCCTACCCTTCACTCACACTTTCCAAACATGCTAGCCTCACTGCAGTTACTCCAGTGTGCAAGGCAAGCACTTACCTCACTTTGTTCCCTCTCCTTACAATGTCTTCCATTTGGATAGCCACATGGTTTCCTGACCTCCTTCAAGGTTTTGCTCAGCAAGACTTTGTCATCTTATTTAACATTGCAACCGCCTGGCCAGTTACCCGCTCTCTCCCTTCCTTTTTCTCCATTGAGCCCTTACTACTTTTCTAACACACTCTAACATTTACTTATTGAGGTTGGCGTGTACCTCACTGTACTAGAATGCAAACTCCAGGACTTTGTTTCTTTTGTTCACTGTTGCATCCATAATGTCTAGAACACATAGCAGGTTCTTAATAACAAGCCTTGGTAGGATGAATAAATGAATGAATCTAGAGAAATGGATGGATTGTTCATCCTTTAGGCAATCCTATCTTAGTAAATACTGTTTCTCTCAAATAGGTAATAAGGCAAGTTCTTAGCCCTCAAGGAGCTAGCAAAGCTTACCTTGGCAGACACTTTTTATATGTTACTTCGAAAACCTGTGTCCACAAATCACTCATTCATTTGCTCAGCCAACAAAATTTACTGAATGCCTTTTATGGGCCAGGCATGTGTTCTAGACATTGGAGATACAAAATAGGGAAGAGAAAATGTCCTGACCATGTGGCATTTGCATTCTAAAGAAGTGAGACAGGCAATATACATAAATATCAGATGGTGATAAATACTAAGAAGAAAATGAAACTGGCTAATGGGTGTGGGGAGCAGTTCAGAAACAGGTCAAGGAAGGTATGTTGGGGGATGGACACTTCAGATGAGACTTGAGTGATGAAAATGAGCCAGTGAAGTGAAGACTTGTTAGCATCAGGGCAAGGACGATGTGGTAGGAATGAGGTTTGTATCCTAGGAACATTAGGAAGAGCATGTGTCAGAGAGGGAGAAGGTAAATTCAGAGAGGGAGGCCGATGTGGGGTCAGAAGGGTCTTGGGGAGAGGGGCACCTGGATGGCTTAGTGGTTGAGCATCTTCCTTTGGCTCAGGTAGCTCCCAGGGTCCTGGGATTGAGTCTTGCATCAGGCTCCCCAAAGGGAGCCTGCTTCTCCCTCTGCCTGTGTCTCTGCCTTTCTCTGTATCTCTTGTGAATAAATAAATAACATCTTAAAAAAAAAAAAAAAAAAGACCTAGGGAGGGGGCGGTGCCTGGGCAGCTTAGTCAGTTAAGCCTCTACCTTAGGCTCAGGTCATGACCTCACAGTCTTGAGATCAAGCCCCTGTGGGGCTCTGCAGTCAGTGGGGAATCTGCTTCTCCCTCCTCCTCTGCCTGCCCCTCACCCTGCTTGTGTGTGCTCTCTGTCAAATAAATAAATAAAATCTTAAAAAAAAAAAAAAAAAAAGAAGTGTCTTGGGGTTAAAGTAAGTTTGGGCTTTAGTCTAAGTGTAATAGGAAGCTACTGGAGTGCCTTAAAGTGTGTGGGGGGGCATGATATGATTTTATATACATATTGAAAGCAACAGATGGAGAATGGGGCAGGCACAAAAGCAGACAAACCAGTTAGGAAGGTCTTGTGACCATGAAAGATACTGGTGAGCTGAACTGGGGTTTCTGGAAGAAAGGGGACTTGTGTCTGGATGTAAATCTATTAGAGAAACTTCTTTAGCACAAGCAGTTACAAAAATAAAAGACATGCCTTTTCTTCCCCCAAAGCTTTCACGAAGGAGAAATGTACACAACTGTAAAACTATGCCCATGAATATCTACATACTGATATTTGAGGGGAATAAAGAAAGAGAGAAGAAGAAAATAATGAATTTTACAAGTAACTGGTATATTTTATGAATTAACACTATTTTCTATAATGGCATGTTTTATAACTATGTACTTAAGAGAAAGTTACTGTTTTATTTGCTTTGGAGTTAACACAAACCTTAGGGTTAAAGGTTATATTTTCTGAGAGACTAGGGCTCCTCAGAAAACAACATATATATTTATCAGAGAAAACTTAATTTTTAAATTATGTAAATTATTATAAAGTTTCATCCATAACATTTTATTGGGAATAACATTAGTCCTGATTTCTGAATATCTGCATCTATGAGGATAGATCAAGGATGTCGTAGAAATCAGAGTATAGTCAAATTTAGT
Source organism: Canis lupus familiaris (assembly GCF_011100685.1). Lineage (NCBI taxonomy): Eukaryota > Metazoa > Chordata > Mammalia > Carnivora > Canidae > Canis > Canis lupus. The sequence goes on from NC_049238.1 coordinate 52,250,620, forward strand.
CAGAGTTGAACCTTTTTGTTTAATTCACCAACTTGTAATATTCTACATCCTTACAGAGGAGCACCATAATGAACAGGTAATTTTTTGTTCATGACAGCGCATCCTCTGTAAGGCTCCTAGTTAATATATACATAACTAAAACATGCACCCCCTTTAATCAAGATAGGACTGAAAAATGCATATTTATTATTAGTCTATATCTCACTTCTTAATGTCTGTGAAATCAGAAAGTCTGTATCAGTGGAGATAAATAGTAGTGGATTCAGGATATTTTTGGAAGTAACACTTTTACTTCTGTAGTTTACTTCTGTACTGGATGTTCTAGGGGCACTGAGGTTAGCCAGGCACAATCCTATTTCACATCAGAGAATTAATCCTTTAGGATTTTAATAGGGCCCATCCTTCTACTTGCCTCCAAAGGAGTGAGCCATTTGTTAACCAGTTGATGAGAGCTTATAGATTTTCTAAAAGTGTTTCCAAAAGTAATAGTTTTTAAAAACTAATTTAAATTCACAGCGAAAGATGAAGATTGTTGAAATTTCCAAAATTCTATTCTATAGTTAACTATAGAATACTTTGAGCACCATGAATAAATAGTCATTTGCTCAGCCAAATAGTTATTGGTACTGACCACATATCAGGCATTACGTTAGGCAAGGGATACTTCATTAGGTCCTTTTATATCTTTTTTTTTTTTTTAAGATTTTATTTATTTATTCATGAGAGACACACAGAGAGAGGCAGAGACATAGGCAGAGGGAGAAGCAGGTTCCCTGTGGGGAGTCCAATGTGCGACTGAATCCTGAGATCTGGGGATCATGACCTGAGCCAAAGCAGATACTCAACCACTAAGCCCCCCAGGCGTCCCTGTGTCTTTTTGATTTCTGAGTCTGTAGGAAATGCAAAATGACTTAGCACAAATAATAGTCAATGATTGAATTTCGAGTTCCTGTCCTGATTCATAGCCCTCTCCCTTGTGGATCTCTGTGTCCCTTCCCAGACATTTGTTTTGCCTTTGGCTTTTGCTCAGAATTGAGAATAGGGAAAGAGGGAAGGAAGGCTGGTGCTAAAAGCTTGTGTAACAGTTGGTTGAAGGTGAGAAGCTACAGAATGGTGGAGGCATGATAACAAGAATTTTCCTTGGCCCAGGAAAAGAGAGAGAAAAGCACTATCCCTTGGTTGTGCTGAACAAAGAGTTGGTATATGGAGAAAGTAAGAGAGAGTAAGATGGTCATGTGTAGATAATGGAGGAAACAAACAATTAGGGAGAAGGAGGGTCTTAGGAAGAATAAACACGGTTGTATGAGTGTTTAAAGGATTGCTCTTCTCCCAGAAGTTTCTGGATTGACTCTTTTTGAAAGTTACGAAAATTAGGTATCAAGTCTCTTGCCTATTATCTCTAAATCCTGCAAATCTCCCTCTCCTCCCCCCTTTTTCGGAATTGAAATCAGTGGCATTTCATGCATTCACAATGTTGTACAACCACCACTTCTCTCTGGTTTCGTCTTCCTCTTCTTTTAGCTAGTTGTATTTGATTCTTTTTAATCCCACAGCCACGGCCTTCTTCCAAACTCCCTTTCCAACCAAAGCCATCATTTCTGCTGGGACCCAGTCACCAAAATGTTCCATTTTGATACAAAGAGAAAACAAGACCAGCAAGACTTACATCCGAGAGCGGGGAAGCCAGTTCCTACTTAAAATCCCACTATTCAGCACAGCAACCACCCCAGCTTTAGTGGGAAGATGTTGGGGAAGATGAGAGGTGTGGGAATCATGAGGGGACCAAGGCTTCTTACCATACAGTGGAGGGACTCACTCCCCCGATTATCCTAATACAGGTAGGTGCTTCACTTAGCTCTGTATATCACACTCATCCCTGCCTGGTTTCAGTTTCTAACCCCATGGCTCTCTGGTGGCCTAGTACGGACCAGTCACGCTTTCCCAATGAGTACTTGTCATACTGAAGAGCTCCTGTCTATTGTATATGATAATATAACAGCATATTTATCCTGTTCACATCTTTCATGAAAAAGGTACTTGAAAATAGTTGCTAAAAACAAATATCTCACTGATGGCCTGGCTGAAATAGTGCTGTCGTCCTTAAGTCCCTGTTCAGCCAATAGTGATACTTTAGATGCTTCTGCAGTGATCGTCAGACAATTAACGCTTGTAATGCCACTTTGAGGATCAGTCTTGGACTTGTTATAATTGTTCCTAATTTATATCCTTAATTAGATTGTCAGATCCCTGAGGTCACAGAATGTGCTTTACTCATCTTTTTATTCTAACTGAATGTCTGGTACTTATTATACAGTCAATAAATCCTGGAAGAAAATGTTTTTAAAAAGGTCCTATTCACTCCCCCATCACACATGCTGGATTTGCTCTCCATGAAACCAGGTAAGGGGCCAGAATAATTTTTCTTGGCTTATGCCTGTGGGAAGTGGTAGAGCAGTCAAAGTGATTCAGTTTGTGCATACCCAGATGTGGGCTGAAGTGGACAGGTGGAAACCAAGCAGCTTCCTTAGATCTTAGGAGCTGAATATGGGAACTGACTAGAGTAGATTCCATCTTTCCTGGTTTGTCACTCACCACTTATACGAGGAAAAATCCTGGGTGCCTGGGTGGCTCAGTTGTTGAGCATCTACCTTTGGCTCAGGTCCTGATTCCAGGGTCCTGGGATTAAGTTCCTCATCAGGCTCCCCACAGAGAGCTTGCTTCTCCCTCTGCCTGTGTCTCTGCCTCTCTTTCTGTGTCTCTCATGAATAAATAAAATCCTAAAAAAAAGAATCCTTTGTAGCAATCACTTTGCTTCTGCCCCCACCATGCCACTAAAATTGCTGTTACCAAGATCAGCAGTGACCTAATTGCAAATCCACTGGTTGCTCTTCATCCTTATTCTCTTTACTTCTCAGAACATTTGGATATCCACCACCAATTAGCTCCTTTTTCTAGAAAATCTCTCCTAATTCTTTCCTGTAGCAACTTAAGACTGATTTTGGCTGCAAAGAACAGAAAACTTGTCTAACAGTGTTCTTGAAACATACAAGCATTTATGTAAAAAGTCCAAAAGTGGTAGGCAGTCCCAGGTTAATTCAGAAGTTTACCTCTGTCATCAAGGACCCATTCTTTCTGTTTCCTTTGCTGTCCTCAGCATGTTGACTGTTTTCATCTTTGTTTATTGTCACATTATGATCACAAGATGGCTATGGCATTTCCAAGCCTGGTGTCTTCATTCCTTTGTCTCAGCAAAAAGAGAGGCAGGAACAAAAGAATTTCTTCTGTGAAGGTCCTGTCTTTTTTATACAAAAAGAAAAATTTTCCTAGGAGCCTCCATTAGACTTCCTTTCCAATTTCATTAACCAGAACTGAGTCTATACCCACTCTTAGACTAGTCATTGGTGAAGAGAAGTGGAATTACCAGGATTGGTTTGGACCATTGTGATTTATCTTCTGAATTGGTGAGAGGATGTTACCTTCTTTGAAATCAAGGGATCTTCCTTCTCTCTGAATACAACTGGGATTGTATTAATATGGAAGAAGTAACACAAGGAATGGCTTTTGGACAAGCGTGGCACAGACTGGCTTAATTTTTACTAAGTCATGTCTCTTTTCCCTTGGGCACACGGATTGTGTCACCTCCTAATCTCTTTAGCAGTATCCATGTTCCTGAGTGACCACCAATGTGATGTGTGCAGAATAGATCTATGTGTTTGCTACATGCAGGCCTGGTGTATAAAAACTTCCCACACAAATAATCCATATTTTTTTCTTTCCTTTGCTTTTTTCTGGCCAGATACAAAGCACCCAGTGGAGAAATCCAATGCTCCAGGGAATGGTGAACGAGCAAGAGTCAAGATGAGTCAGGGACATCTGACATTCAGACATGCCAAAAAGGACACAGGAACTTGAAAAGGCACCCATATAAATCTGGAAATTTTTAATTTTATTTTTTGTGTCATCATTTTAAACTTAAAAAAAAAGATTTTATTTATTTATTTGAGAGAAAGCATGAGAGAGAGCCAGTGAGCACTAGTGGCAGGGGTGGGGTAGGGGGGTGGGCAGGGGGAGGGTAGGAGAGGCAGAGCAAGAAAAGCAGACTCCCTTCTGAGCAAGAAGCCCAATGTGGGGCTCAATCCCAGGATTCTGGGGTCATGACTTGAGCCAAAGGCAGATGCCTGACCCACTGCGCCACCCCTAAATCTGGCAAATTCTGGCACCCAAATAATTAAGGACTGTAAGGAATTATAAACCATTGAAAAACATAGTAATCCATGAGTCTATATCATTAACAGATAACTAAATTAATAAGAGATGAAGGAGGACTGGTACAAGTTAAGAATCATCAGCGGATGCTAACTCTAAGGGAATATGTTTAATGAGGAGCAGGAGCTTTGCAGGGTCTAGGATGTCTCCTCATAGATTGCTTATTACAAGGAAAAAAATAGCAAATATACTGTGGAGAAATGAGACACCTCAACAAAGTGACCAAAATTATTACCCAGTGAGGGATAGAGTCATCATCTGACTTTGGGTTTGATACCCTGAGAAGGACACAATATCACTTATGTAGTATTCTGGCCAGGAATGGATAACAGGGATCTAATAATGAATAAACGTGAGACAAACATCAGGGACAAATTGGAAATGAGGAACATTCTTTTGTCCGAACCAAGCGGGGGTGGGGGGTGGGTGGGGCTGTACTCTTCAAAAATATCAGACAAAAAAAAGCAGCTAAGGAACTGATGCAGATTAAAGAAGCCTAAGAGACCTGCAATATAGGATCCTGAATTGGATCCTCTATTGGAAGGGGAAAAAGGGTAAGCATGACGTTACTGTATTAAATGACAAAATTTGGAATACAGATAGCAGATTAAGGGATTGTATCAATGTTGTCTCCTGGAATTGGTAACTGTATATATTGTGTATGTAGAGTGTACATATTCTTAGGACATTCAAGTATTAAGGGATAAAGGAGTATAATGTGTGCAATTTACTTTCAAATGGTCAGAAAAAAATAACGTGTATGTGTCTTAACTATTGGAGACTGCAAGTGTCAGAGCAAAAGGGGCAAAATGTTTTTGGGGTTTTATTTTTTTTTTAAAGATTTAATTTATTTATTCATGAAAGACACACAGAGAGGCAGAGACACAGGCAGAGGGAGAAGCAGGCTCCCTGTGAGGAGCCCCATGCGGAACTCGATCCCAGGATCCCAGGACCATGACCTGAGCCAAAGGCAGATGCTCAACCACTGATCCACCCAGGCTCCCAAGAGGAAAAATGTTAATAAAAAAATCCAAGCAAAGGATATATAGGTGCTTTTTTTATTATTAACTTTTCTGTGTGTTTGGAATTTTTTCCAGATAAAGTCTTCTGGGGTCAGATTTTTAAAAAGCATTGAAGATTCCCTCCTGCTTCAAAGGATTTTTCCCTGTCCTGCCTCCTGTCCTTGCCTTCAGACCTTTACTCTCATCTAGTCCTCCCAGTTTTACAACTAACTGTTGGCTTCTACTTGAATTATCCTTTTCTTCCTGGACTCTTGGATTCACTACTCCTTCACAGGGTTTGATGAGTTTTCTGATTCAACTTCTCTCATGACACAGCCTTTTGGTCAACTCCTCCAGGTTGGCCTTATGCACTGCAACTCCCGAGCAAGTGACTTTTTCCTGCAACATTGAATCTAGGCTCTAGGCCCCAGAGCAATATTATACCCTAGGTGAGATTCCGTGCTTCCAACAGGCAACAGCTTCATCTCTCTCTCCATCTGCACTGATTTTGTCTAGGAGGAGAGTTGTCCCATCAGCCTCCTTCTCTCCAGGGTCTCTGCTTGACCAATCCTTTATCATAGCTTTCTAATTAGGCTCTCTTCCTCTAGCCTACACACATTCCAGTCAGCTATCCTCCTTGCTGCCACTAGCTCTCTCTTTAAAGCACAGATTCCTTCATAATACCTGTCTGATTAAACCTCTTAAGTGTTCTTCATTGCCTTTAAAAGCTGACTCTACCTGCCTTACTAATTCCATATCTTGCCACTTCTCTGCTAAAGTGTAAGGTCTTTCAGAGCATGGGCTATGCTTTTTCTTTTTTGTATCTTTAATTTCTAATGTAGTGCCTGGCACACAGAAAATACTCAATAGACATTTGCTGTATGGACAAATGAACCCTAGCTACATTCAATTTTGAAACTTCTTTGACCATGCCATGTTTAAATATCTCCTTTTCTGAAGTCTTCTCTGGCTCTGTCATTCAAGTCTTATATATGTCTCCATGCATTTTTTTTTTTTTTTCCTCAGTAGACTGTAAGCTGAGGGAAGAGACTATACCTTATTCATGTTGCATCTGACCCAGTATCTAGGAGAGTGCCTGGAGTAGAGGAGGCCCACAGAGGGGGAAATAGTAGATTTTGAGAAGGTCTCCCTGTAGTGAGGCAAACTAAAGAGGTGACCTAAGAATGAGGAAAATAGATCAACAAGTATAAACAAGAAAGTAAATACAGAGGATGATGTAAAGAATTAAATCATTAGAATAAAGTGGGAGTTGATCGGGAAAGGTTCCCTAAAATTGAATTTTGTGAGTTTGAAAAGAGGAAAGGTATATAACTTGAGATAGTAGGAGCCTAGAAGCACGCCATGGAGTTGGTTGAGCTGAGGCCTGGTAAGCAGTTAGTGTGTTTGAAGCCTGCTTTTTGAGCAGGGTCTGTTCTACACCAGTGCTCAAGTTCTGCCTTTTTCCAGGTTCCCCAAAGCTGACATGCTTACCCAGTCTCCACATTTTGCTGTTTCCCAGGTCAGCCCAATGTGAGGACTTTATGTTCTCAGTTCCTGTGAAAATAAGCAAACAAAACTGCCCTGTGGGATTGAACACTTGCTAACCTTGGTCCTCTAGGGAACTAAACTTCCCTTTTCCCATAAAATAGAACTGCTCCCAGCGTTGTTAAGCCAGAAAGAGAAACCCTAATGTACTAACGTGGTATCACCACTTCTTCACAAAAGTGTTAGCACAATTTTTTTTTTTTTTTTTTTTTTTGTGAGGAGTCGGCGCTACAAATAAGTCAAGAATGTATAACAAGTGAAATCCGGGAAATACAATGTAATAGCAGAATCTTGACTTAGCCACATCTGTCCCCCTCCTGAAAGGGTATATGGAAACACCCACCCGTGATGTTGGGACAGTCACTTTGTAGGGCTCAGATCACTGCTGCCTCCAGCACTTGCCGGGTAGAAAAAAATAAACAGATTATCCTACCGTCTCTCTAAAAACGCTCCTCACTTCAGGAGTAGGAACACTTCACACAGCAGGAGGAGGTACATGTGAAGTCCTACAGAATCTCCTGACTGGGAGGTGGCGACAGTCTTTCCGTCAGGATAACCTAGTTTTTACAGTGTCCATTTTCTCCACAACGCTGCGTGCCCGACGCACCGGCTTCCTGAATACCCAGTCCCACTCTCCTGGGAGGGGCAAGGACGTTGTGGCAGCGTCTGCTCAGTGCCCGTTTTGAGGGGCTGGTCCGGGGCACAGGTTGTCGCTCACTTCCTGAGGCACACACAGGGGCCTATGGCGGGCAGCGGGGGGGCCTCCTGGGCGCTCCCGAGGTGCGCGGAGGCTGCCAGGTCGCGCACGCCGAGGCCGCTCGGCTAGAACGTCTCCGTGCGGGCGACGAAACCTTGAAGCCCAAACTGAGGTGGTTTCTCGCCGGCAGCGGGGCTTCCCGGGAAGGCGCTGCCGCCCGCGCGCTGCCCAGTCTCCGCGGGTGTCACGCTGGACTGTGGTGATGTCACACTGGCTGGGATGACATTTTACAGCTGGACCCCCTGCCGCCACCAAGGACCTTTAAATCCCCGCGGAGTCGGCCGCGCGGAGGGGGCGGGGAATCCGGCCCCCGCACTCGATCCACACTGGCTCCCCACGGAGGCCCCCCCACTCCCGCCGCCACCCGTACGGTGCGGTGGTCCTAACCGGCCGGCGCCTCCACACTTCCGCCTCAGTAGGTGTCATGGCGCCGGGCTGAGGAAGGGTTCCCGCGGGGCGGGGCCGCCGGATGGGGGCGGCCGCTCGGCGCTCGGCTCGTCGGGTCTGGCGACAACGGCGGCTGCGGAGCGAGGGGCCCGGCGGTGGCCCCGGACGGCAGCGGGAGGCCGAGGCGGGAGCGCGCGGGGCTGAGGCGGCGGCGGCGGCGGCGGCGGCCAGGGGCCGGGCGGCGGAGCGGGCGGGAGGCTGAGGGGGCTCCCCCCGCGGGACGGGCGCGGGGACGGCTCCGGGGGGCGGGGGCCGGGGCCCGGGCCGGCTCGCGCGGGGGGTATGATGACCCGGCGGCGGGGCCCCGGATCTCGTCTCCTCCTCCGCCGCCTCCTCACGGCAGCCCCGGCTCGCGGCTGAGAACCAGACCCACCGGCGGTGAGTCGGGCCGGGCGGGAAGGGGCCTCGGCGGGGAGCGAGCTCCCATCGGCTCCCAGAGGCGGGGCCGGGCGGGCCGCGGGCTCTCCGGGGACGCCCGGCCTGCGGGGGGCGCCTGCCTGGGCGTCCCCCCCCGCCCCCCGGGACCCGGCGCCCGGCTCTGCGGCCCGGCCGCTGGCGGGCGGCGACGGGCTTGCGTTCCCGGGAAGAGCGGGGAGGCTCCGAGCTGGTCTTCCGCGGGGCAACTCCCCCTGCCTCCTGCCCCTGCTCTCGGGGCGTGCTGCTGTCCCCGGGTGACAGGGGGCCGCCTTGCGCCTGCTCGCCCGGCCGGCCTCCCCCGGGCCGTCGTGGCCGGTGCCCAGCGCGGGGCTTGTGCGTGTGTATGCTCAGCTCTGCCGACCACCCTGCTTCTGGGTCATCTGTGCTCTTTGCGAGCGGGGAGCGGTGTCTGGACAGGACGGCGGTGGTCGGGTGGGTGTGGAAGCTCCTCGATCCTCTCCGCTTCTGTTCTTTAATCGTTAGGTTTGTAATTTGTAATGATGGTGGAGACGCCGTGGGACCAGCCCACCTAATATGTGTCTGGGCAAGGCGGATTTAGAGGTCTGGCTCGGAGGGAAACTTTTGCCGTCGGTCGCCACTCTCCCAAAGCTTTCGTTTAAAGAAAAGAGAGAGAGACAGAGAGAGAAAGAAAAGGTGAGGAAACAACCAGAAACTCTTCAAGGCCCGCACGGGTCACAGGTCTGTGGGAAGGAGGAGGCCCTTTTTGTGTTTAGCAACCGGGACTTGGGGGTCGGTCTCCGGGAGCGCTGGTCCAACCGCCAGTTTGTTGTGGTGACAGACCGGGAGCCTCGGCCTGTGTTTATGCTGGGCGCGTTTTCTTTCCTGTTTGGGTGGGGGAAGGGAGGAGGGGCTCGAGGCGGGGAAGAAACAATCCGAAGCTCCTGTAGGTCTTTCCTCCGCCTTCAGGCACTCGCTCCGTCGTAGATAGACTCGTCTTGAGGCGGCCGTGGGTGCTGCTTCTTAGTGACACTTTGGGAGTTTTCTGTAATTGCATCAAAATAAATAGTCCTTCCGACTGTAGACTCCCCTGCCCAGTCTATCTTTTATCTTATTTGTTCCCTAGTAACTGATGAAAACAGCAGCCTGGCTTCCTGCTCTTGATGAAGTGGGGTTAAATTAAGTGGCTGATGCCCTCCGCAAAACCTACAATTTTGCTCTTGTTTGTGTAAAGCTATTTTTGATTCCTGGTCTCTAGTTTGCGTGTGTTTGAAAGATTGTAGAGAATTCAAATCGTTAACAAGCTTTTACTTTTATAGGTCTGAGGCTTCCTGTAAAACATTTAAAAATCTAACCAGCCCTATTACCTAATGGTTGTTATTCAGCTGGTGATTTTGGATCGTTGCATGTAATTACCTCCGGGTTCTGTGTTACAATAAGGGTACGATGGGAGGATGAAGTATATCGTTGACTTTAAGATATACTGTTCCTAGCTGGGAGGAAATTTTACTAAAGTAACTTGTGGTTGGAACCGGAGGCAGCCAAGCCAGTAAAGCATCTGATGAGTAGAATGGTGAGTGAGATCTTGTAAATATGTATACTGGCTCTAGTTGGTAAGTAGGACTTTTGTTGGTGACACTCATAAGAAGTTTATACTATTTTTGGATATTGTAGTTTCACAGATTGTAGAGTAAGTTAGTTGATCGGTAACTTGAGATTGAAAACCAAACCAGAACTCTCCTAAAAGAAAAAAAAAAGATAATCTCAAAATTCACAATTCTCTGGAAAACAGAATTTCTTCATTCTGTGGTTTTGTTTTCATAAGCTCAGCTCAGTCCATGGTTGTGTTGGGAGAAATCAGTGAGCCAAACCTGCCTTGTAAACTTCTTACACTTGGAACTTGCACAACTTGATGTTAGTTATATATTGTAACTGGTCCTTTTGTAATTTGAAGTAATTTTGCAAACATGAACTTCCTGATCTGCCCTTTTATTTTCATTTTCATGACTGTATAGACCAATCCATATATTTTTTAGCTTTTTTTTTTTTTTCAAGTTATAGTTGTTAATTTCTCCCAGTTTCTTCACTTACATTTCATGCCATTCTGAACACAGGTCACCAAAAATAATTTTTCCTTCCAAGTACCACTTCAACAATCACTGATTTGCTTTTTGGTTCCTTTTTTGTTCCTAATTTACCAGCTCCCTAAATGACTGACTTATTTTTGTAGAGCATAACTTGGCTCTATAAAAAAAACCCTTACATCCTGTTTTTATGTCTTTTAGGTGCGGGGAGGGGAGGGGCGGGGGGGGAATGTAAGGGACGGGAAGGGACTGTAGTCCTTACTTTCCTTTCCTTCCTTTACTTTCTTCTTTCTTCTTTCTTCCTTTCTTTCTTTCTTCTTTCTGTTCTTTTCTTTCTTTTCTTTTCTTTTCTTTTCTTTTCTTTTCTTTTCTTTTCTTTTCTTTTCTTTTCGTTTTTGTGTGTGTGTGTGTGTGTTAAATCACCTAAGCAACATTCTAAACTCTTTGAAGATAGGGAAACTTAAGTGTATTTCTTTTGGATTCTTTTAAGGGCACCTGGTACAGTGCTTTCCCAGAGTGCTTAATTGAAAAAGAATCAGAAGACTTGAATTCTTTGCCAGCATTGCTACTCATTAGCTCTATGTAAAACTTGTTTGCCTTTCTTGAGTCTCCTTTTTCTCATCTTGGAGTTAGGGCGTTTTGGAAAGAGTCTTATAAGGTTCATTTTAGCTGTAAGAATCCCTGTACTTTTTTGCCAGTGTCTTCTGCATCAGATACATCTCCTTACTTGAAACAGTTTTTCATTTTTCCACATTGCCTGGCATATTGGCAAAAGTTATCTCATTCATCTGAAAGAAGTTATTCGACCTTCCCATCTGCCAAACAGTTGTTACCTTATTTAAGTTCTGTTTTCCTTAGGCCTTTGCTGACTGATCTAAACAGGGTCATCTCAACATTTATGTTCTATACTGATGTATGCTTTGTTAATTTGACATTTCCCTTATGCTTGAAACTCCTCCAGGTATAGTTTTCTTCATTCTAAACTTTATAGGCCCTGTAAACTGTCGGTTGCACATACCAAGATCGACCTTTTTACCAAATACACAAAAACCCTACTTTTGTTTTGTTTTGTTGCTATAGATGCATCATTCCAAATAAATAATAGAGCTATTGAAATTTAGGAAAAGATATCCTGCCTAAAAGGAAAGCACCCATCAGCTGGCTTACCAAAATATTACAAAATATTGATTATATGGCTGTAAATAATAATAGAATTGTAGAGTTACTCTTTCATCAGTTAACACCACTTATTCCACACCCTTTCTTTGCATACTAGTTGAGCAATTGGCTTGTTAGTTCCTTATGAAGGAAAGTGCTACAGGAAAGGGGTGGGGAACTTCCATTCAAATGGTGTCCTTAGAGTTTTTCACTTATTTTTTCCTTCTGTATCTCTACACTTATTTTTTTTTTTTTTGTATCTCTACACTTAGAAAACTAACTTAGATATTCTCTTGTAGGCAAGAGACTATAATTTCTGTCTCACTTGAATATTAATTTAGTTCATTCAGTATGACAGCCGAGATCCCCTTATGTTTACATATGGACAAATAATGATCTTTTTTAGTCATTCATTCTTTTTTTTTTTCTTTTAAGATTTTATTTATTTATTCATGAGAGACACAGAGAGAAGGCAGACACCGGCAGAGGGAGAAGCAGTCTCCCCATGCTGGGACTTGATCCCAGAACTCCAGGATCACAACGCAGGGAACCCCATGCGGGACTTGATCCCAGAACTCCAGGATCACAACGCCCTGGGCCAAAGGCAGGCACTAAACCACTGAGCCACCCAGGTGTCCCTAGTCATTCATTCTAATGAACATTTGACACATACTATACGTCAGCCATGGTGATAGATGCTGGTAATACCCTCCGCCCTCAAAAAAGATACCTACTCTACTATTGAAAATTCCCCACGCAGAACTTGAAGTTTAGAAGAGAAGTGAACTTTTTTTTTTTTTTTTGAGAGAGAGAGAGAGAGAAAGAAAGGGGAGGAGGGAGAGGCAGAGGGAGAAGAGAGAGAGAGAGAGACAGACAGACAGACTTTTAAGCAGGCTTCATGCCTAGCATAGAGCCTGACCTAAGACTCAGTCTCACAACCCTGAGATCAGGATCTGAGTTGAAATCAATAGTCATGCTTAAAACCAACTGAACCACCTAAGCACCCTAGAAGTCAACTTTTAAATGGTCATACTTAGAATAAATTTTAGGGTGGCCTAAAGAGTTAATATATGGCCTGGCCCTTGTCTGCCTCTTTGGGCCCTGCTTGTCATTTTCTTTCCTGTTCTAGTCCATCCATACTGGTCTCTTCTTTAGATAAGCCAAGAATGTACCTTGGCACTAACTGACTGTTCTCTTTCACTAGAATGGCTCCTTCTTGTCAATTAGGTCTTAGCTTAAGTGCCATCACATTACAAGGCCTTCCCTGACCACCAAATCTGGAGTATCTCTCCCCTTCCCACTGTTTGTGTCATTTCGTTGTGTTTTGTTTTTATCATAACATTGTCACTAGTTACTGTTTTCTTGTGGGGGCTGTGTGTGTGTCTTCCCAAAAGAAAGTAAGTTCCAAGAGAACAAGGGATCTTGTCCATCTGGAGCATCACTTTTATCCGTAGTTTCTAGAACAGTGCCAGGCAAACAGACTAGGTACTCAATATGGGTTGGTTAAAAGAGTAAATGAAATAAATAAGTACAAGTGTGGTAAGTGCTAAGAAGTAGTAGAGGATGCTGTGGGAGCTTTTACCAGGAAACCTAAGCTAGTACAAAGTGGTCTGGGCAAGGCTTTCCTGTGTGTGTCAGCAAAATACACATAATCTAGGAAAATAGTTTTCCTCTCATGTAACAGCCTGAAGTAAATGTTCCAGGTTGAAATGGGCATTCTTAGGGGGCAGGCGGTTCTGCTGTTACATGATCAGAGACAGTTCTTTCCATCTTATTGCCCTCTCACCCCTTGAGCATTGTTTCGTGGTGGAAGCTGGATCTCCATAGGTTCCTGCTGGTGGAAATGGAAAGGAACACAGTAAGCTAACCCACACACCACTTTCTGTTGGTGAGAGGGACTGGTAAACATAGCCGTGTGCCTGGAGTGAAGGAGAGAGTAGAATTTGATCCAAACCAACCACCTGTATATACCACACTGAAAAAAGTGAGGTTTAAGCGGAGACTAACAGGATAAATAGAAGTTAGAAAAAGAGAAGACTAGGAAGGGAAAATGAAGTTCAGAGAGGGAACGTTATGTGTGAAAGAACTAGGATGGGAGAAATAAGGTGTATTCTAGGAACTCAGAGAAATTTACTGCTGCTGGGAATTTAGAGATTTTGGACTTTATCTCAAGGTTTCAAGCAGAAGACAGATTAAGTATTTTTAAAAGCTTCGGTGGTAAGGTAAAGTATGAATTAGGAGAAGGGAATTTAAAAAGGGGACTTGAGAGTACTATTTGGGGGAAGCAAGTTAGGCTGTTAAGTAGTCCAGGATCATCAGCAGGAGTGGAGAAAAATGGGTGGAGTGAAGAGAGAGATGGAGTTGTGGTGAAGGAGTTTTCATCCTGAAAGTACTCCTTGCTTTCTTTTTACAGAATGTGTTTTCTTACTTACTGTACTCCTTGCTTTCTTTTTACAGAATGTGTTTTCTTACTTACTTTAGTGATAGGAATATTCTTTATATATCAGCTTGCTGGAGAAGATGTACAACTATGTACATGTCATCTGAGGACTAGTGCCAGAGGAAGCAGTCAATATACAGTACTGATTTTAGGTTATTTAGGTCACCCAATTGTTAAATTGTATCAAAGAGACAAAAGTGATGCTAAGCAAAAGTAGTAGGAATTTTATTATTGGTGTGGAAGATGGAAGTTACCTGAAGAGTAAGGGCAAAACACTGACAAATGATTACTGGTTGCCATAACCAACTGTTCCATTCATAGTTTTAATATTTGAATTCTTTGTGGTAAGATGACCTACTTGGAGTGTCCATAATGTGGGGCACCTGTAGATGTTAGATAGATGTGACCATGGCAGTGAGTGGAGAAGCTATTAATTTGTTTGTTTTTGAAAGCCTTAGTTCTAGCAAGACTCAATTATCTTTAGCAATAAATACAAGTACTAGTAGCCTTCCGCCTGTTAGTTCTAGTTCCAGATTAATGTAGTGACCAAATTTGTCAATATATTTAGATAGTTAAATTCTCAGAAAGTCAGGTTTAAAATGAAAAGACTAGTTTATTACTAGGGTCAAGAAGTGCAACATTTTCAGGAAATGAGAAGTAAGTTTTAATTTATTGGGAGCTACTCTCCCAGGACTTGAGAATATTCATAAAAAAGTTTTCCACAGATGATAATTCTGTTCCATATTTTTGTTTGGGAGGTCTCACCCTAGGAAGAAAATTCCTTTCCCATTTTGCAAAGGCAAATTTTATGGAACATAAAATCTTACGTCTAGAAATGGCTGCTTTTAGCTGAATTTCAAGGTTTTATATAGGTAAGTATTGATTTTTCTAGACAGTTTTGATTTTGCATTTTCTTTTCACCTTGTGCTTGTTGAGGTCAGAATGAGACTCAGCCACACTGGCATGATACTGACTTAAGTACCACATACCTCTACTGTGGGGAAAGCTAGTTAAATTCTGGGTGGTTCTTTTCCTATGTGTGGACTTAAAGTTTGTCTTGCTGAATAAGAATTATAGTCATTTATATAAACTTTTAGAAAAATTCCTAGAACTTGTGCTTTTTGCAGTGCTCACTGTGAAGATTTGAAACCATCAGTATCTTTTTGTTTATTGAGTGAAAAGTTGTCCATAACATTATTCTGGTAAATGTAATATTTTAAAAAGTGTGTAGTAGTGAACATACTTTTAAAAATTTGGTGTTATACTTCATGATTTCTTTTCAGTATTATTCCTTCAGCTTCCATATTCCTAGGCATAGCTACAAACTGCAAATTTTGCATTCAAATTCTTTTATCAAATACGTTTAGGTACATAAAGTTTGTGTTCCTGTTTCTTGATAGGTTATTAAAATTAGTAGCTCAACCGATATGAAATGGAAAACAAATTTCAAAAATTTGCTTCCTTTCATTGTCCAAAAAGTTGGCTCAGTTTTATGATGATGAGAAATATTTCTGCATATATTTTAATAGGTAAATTCTGTAAAGGCACTACCTGGTTTTACATTTTTATTTTAAATTGGTGTTACGTCAGTGACATAGGCAGAACAAGAAGACTTACAGATTTGTAGCTTTGGAGTTCAATTGCACTGACTTTAGCTTTTAATTTACACTTTTTTCTCTTCAGAGTTCACATAAATTATGGAAACTCTTGTTTCAAGTAAATCCAGACTACATTTTAGAAATTAAGGCTGAGGATTTGTTTTCGTTCCAGCTGTCTAGTCCAGTGCAAAGGGTTTTTAGTTGCATTCAGGCACAAAGAAACGTACACATTGCTTTTTTATGTGCTGTAACATCCTTTGTCACACTTCCTTCCTTTCTTGTGTGTGTTTATTCTCTTATGACTAGTAAAATTATACTCTGTGTATTGGAGTGGAGACTTCCCCCATATCTCACAGGTTGCACAGATAAAAAGGAGGGACGTTTGAAAAATAGAACCAAGAGTTTAAAAATCCTGTGGTTTAATATGAGTGGTAGGGAGTAGATAAGAGGTTGGTAGGCAGCGGTCAGAATCATCCAGCAAATACTGCATGTTTGTATATTGCCAGAGTCTGTGGTAATTGCTGGTGGTGATAGAAGCAAAAAACGAGACAGTTATGGTACCTGTCATGGAACTTACACTGTAGCTGAGAATGCTAAAGTAACATTAAAGAAATACTTTTGAGTCCTAAGGGAGGAACAGGACGCCTTGGGAATGCTTGGTTGGGGGGAGAGTTGTGGGGCGTGTGTGTGTGTGTGTGTGTGTGTGTGTGTGTGTGTGTGTGTGAAGATGTGTGTGAATGAATGGTTTTCCCAGAAGAAAATCTTCAGCATATCAGAGGGCCTATCCAAGAACTGAAGGAAGGGCAGTATGGCTGGAATGGAGGAATCAAGGTGGAGAGATTCTGGAAGACAGCAAACAGATTTTTGGAGAGTTTTTAAAAGCAAATTAAGGATTTTGGATTTTATCCACAAAGCAGTGGAAAACCCTGGAGGCAGGGGGAGGAAGGTGGTTAAGAAAGAAAGAGCAGTCATCTGATTTGCATAGTTTAACAACAAAGGTCATCCCCAGAGTGCATTCAAGATTAGTTTTGGAGGCCACTGGCTGTTGGAACTAGAATAGTCCTGATAGAGATAGAGAAAAATGGCTGATCTGAAATATACTTAGGAGGTAAAATCAGTTAAGATTTGGTTATAGATTAGAGGTGGAGTAATGAGGAGGAGTCAGGATAATAATACTAAATGATTTCCAGACACTAGCACTTTACATGTATTAGATAACTTAATTCTAGAACAACCCCTTGAGGGTAGGTATTGCTACCACCAGTTTATAGATAAAGAAACACCCATTGCCTCTCTGATTTTTAGCTTGAGATGTTGGGTATATGGTGGTGTCATAATTGAGATAGAAGACTGGGGATAGGGTGGAGGCTCAAGTTTCATTTTGGACATGTTAAATTTGAGAGATGTCTGCAAGATACCCACATTTCAGTGTGGAGTGGTTATTTGGAAGTAAGAATTTGGAGTTCAGGAGAGAGAAGTCTGGGTTAGAATCAAAAATTTGAGAATCTTTTGTAGATGACTGATCCTGGGAAGTAGTTAATTGAAAAGGGGAATGTATGGACAAGAGCAGAATAATTAATATAGAGCCCCAAGGCATCTGAGGGTTATATGGTTGAGAAGGGAGAAGATAAATAGAAATGGCTTATATGCTGTGTCAGTTGTTTGAACCTTTTTCTGAAAGTATTAGCTTTGGGAGTCTTGAGGTTTATTGAACTTGAGGTGTTTATGGGATATTAAGGGACCAGAAAGCTGGGTTGTTCTGCCCTCTTTCTCCTATTTTTCTTCTTTTTTTAAAAAATATTTTATTTATTTATTCATGAGCGACAGAGAGAGAGAGAGAGAGGCAGAGACACAGGCCGAGGGAGAAGCAGGCTCCATACAGGGAGCCTGATGTGGGACTTGATCCCGAGTCCCCAGGATCACGCCCTGGGCTGAAGGCGGCGCTAAACCGCTGAGCCACCCAGGCTGCCCTCTCCATATTTTCTAAAAATAACTTCATGTGGTTCTTCAGAAGATCCTCTCAATAGGGTTCCCATCATCTTGATTACTTTCTCCTGGTCATTTTATCAGTGATCCTCTAATAATGTAGTGTATAGAGCTAGACATCATTAAAATAGTGTATGACTTGAGCAGAGTAGTAGCCTTCACTTTGTCCAGCACATTTTGGACACTCTTTCTGTGAATGTAGTTTAAGATTGAATTAGCTTTTGGTTGGGGAAACATTATTACATAGTGTTTCTTTTACCAACTCAAAGTGTTTTTCATATACATGTGCTCCTGCTAAACCTTGAATTTTTTTATCCTGGTGCTTTGTGCTAGTCATATTTTGGGCCTGTGTAGGATTCTATATTTGTGTCAAATTTCATCTAGATTTGTCTTGCGGCTTCTGCCCTATTGTGATCTTTTGGGACCCGTTATTTTAGCAATATATTGAATATCCTTCGCAAATTTGATTCAGCTGTAAAATTTGTAAGTGTGTCATCTATCTCTAAATGATCAAAAATCTCATCAGGGTAGGAATGAAGACAGAGCTGTGGAATGAGTTCTGGGGCCAAAAAGCCTCGGTTTGAATTCCAGTGCTGCTACTTAATAGCTGTGCTATTTTGGGCGAGTTACTCTAGCCACTTTGTATCTTAGTTTCCTCATCTGTAAAGGGGAAATAATGATAGTATCTTTTCCAAAGGGTTGTGGTGACAATTAAATGAGTAATGCACGTGGAAGTGCTTAGACTACTCCTTGACACATAGTAAGTGATCAATCATCTAAGCTATTATTATTATGGTTATTATTTTATAAACCATCATAGATGTTCATGCTCTTTTGACAAGGTGACTTACTATTGCTGAGTCTCAAAGAGTGATTAAGGGTGAGTGATTAGGGGCACCTGCGTGGCTCAGTGGTTGAATGTCTGCCTTTGGCTCAGGTTGTGATCCCAGGGTCCTGGGATTGAGTCCCACGTCAGGCTCCCCGTAGGGGGTCTGCTTCTCCCTCTGCCTTTGTCTCTGCCTCTCTTTCTGGGTCTCTCATGAATAAATACATAAAAATCTTTTTTAAAAAAAGGGTGTGTGTGTGTGTGTGTGTGTGTGTGTGATTAGACCAAAAAGTTTATCCTTCTGTAATAGGAAACATATTTTGGAAAATGCATAAAATAAAACTCCAGCCAGATAGTAATATTTTACTTGTGGTTTTACTAAACTAAAAGTTTTCTAATCTATTAATTGCAGGGTTGTGTAAAACTGAGGATCTAATTCTTCCTCTCTCTCAACGTAGGTATGGCATCACAGCTGCAGGTGTTTTCCCCCCCATCAGTGTCGTCGAGTGCCTTCTGCAGTGCGAAGAAACTGAAAATAGAGCCCTCTGGCTGGGATGTTTCTGGACAGAGCAGCAACGACAAATATTATACCCACAGCAAAACCCTCCCAGCCACACAAGGGCAAGCCAACTCCTCTCACCAGGTAGCAAATTTCAACATCCCTGCTTACGACCAGGGCCTCCTCCTCCCAGCTCCTGCAGTGGAGCATATTGTTGTAACAGCTGCTGATAGCTCGGCCAGTGCTGCTACATCAACCTTCCAAAGCAGCCAGACCCTGACTCACAGAAACAACGTTTCTTTGCTTGAGCCATATCAAAAATGTGGATTGAAAAGAAAAAGTGAGGAAGTTGACAGCAACGGTAGTGTGCAGATCATAGAAGAACATCCCCCTCTCATGCTGCAAAACAGGACTGTGGTGGGTGCTGCTGCCACAACCACCACTGTGACCACAAAGAGTAGCAGTTCCAGCGGAGAAGGGGATTACCAGCTGGTCCAGCATGAGATCCTTTGCTCTATGACCAATAGCTATGAAGTGTTGGAGTTCCTAGGCCGGGGAACATTTGGACAGGTGGCTAAGTGCTGGAAGCGGAGCACTAAGGAAATCGTGGCTATTAAAATCTTGAAGAACCACCCCTCCTATGCCAGACAAGGACAGATTGAAGTGAGCATCCTTTCCCGCCTAAGCAGTGAAAATGCTGATGAGTATAATTTTGTTCGTTCTTATGAATGCTTTCAGCATAAGAATCACACCTGCCTTGTGTTTGAGATGCTGGAGCAGAACTTATATGATTTTCTAAAGCAGAACAAGTTTAGCCCACTGCCACTCAAGTACATCAGACCAATCTTGCAGCAGGTGGCCACAGCCCTGATGAAGCTCAAGAGCCTTGGTCTGATTCACGCTGACCTTAAGCCTGAAAACATAATGCTGGTCGACCCAGTGCGCCAACCCTACCGAGTGAAGGTCATTGACTTTGGTTCTGCTAGTCACGTTTCCAAAGCTGTGTGCTCAACCTACTTACAGTCACGTTACTACAGGCAAGTGGCAAATGTTAAAAAGCATATCTTAGACTAGAGATCTATCTTTATATTTAACATATATTACATAGAGTACGTATAACAAACTGAATTTATTTGCAGATTGCAAGGTAGAATAGGAAAATATGTTTTACTTCATTCCATCTCTGGCATTCCTATATGTAACATTATTTCTGAAGTTTTATTTAACACTAGAAAAATTAATTCAGTCTAATTCTGAAGGTTGTTCATAGTTGAATTATACTAGCATCCGGTTCCTTCTCAAGTACCATTAAACCTAATTCTCCCATTTTAAAGAGTCTTTAAAAATATAAAGATGTTTACTTATTTGTAATGAATTTAGGCATATGCTGCTACTTTTCCAAGTTCATATCTTGGCAGGTAAGATGCCTTGGGAATAATTCCAGGTTTAACTCTAGCAACATTTCATTCTTTGACGTTTTCTTTTTTGTGTAGTAAAGAGAATTGGATTTGATGATTGCCGAGGGCTCTTCCTATTTTAACATCTCCATAAGAGTTCGAACTTAATTTGGCTATGACCTTATTTGGTTATCCTAAAATGTCCTTGACCCAATAAGTGCCTATATTTTAGTGATTTATATTTCCAGATTGATACTTCTAAGAAAGCTGTCTTTTTAATATATAATAATTATTGTGAAAGTACTTAAATGCTTGTATATACAATGTTGTCTGTGCTATAATCAGGGAGAATTACTGAAAATAAAGGGGGAAGTCTTAAATGAGCTTTTATTTCTTAATACCACATTTATTTATTTGTCTAGTTACTAATTATAAGGAACCTAATATTTAATTTTAATGATCATTCATTAAATACAAATTGTACACTCACCCAATCAAGAAATGAAACAATAAAAAAAGATAATCCACAATATATGTTTATCAGGTGATATGTCCAACATATCAAATGCCCATATTAAATTTTCAGTAAATAGAAAGTCTGAGCTTAGAATTTTATATTGTGTGTGAAAATAAAAGAAGGATATTTTAATCTGAACAAAGGCTCAGAAGGTATGCCATCTACATATTTTTTTCTAATTGTGTAAAATCTTCCTAATATGAAGTTTACCATTTTAACCATTTTAAATGTACTATTCAGTGTGTTAAGTATGTTCACAGTGTTCTGTAACCATCACCACTATTCCTAAAATTTTTTAATCACTCAAAACAGAAACTCTGTAACCATTAAGCAAAAACTCCACCTTTCCCTCTACCCCTGGTAACCTCTATTTGACTTATTGTCTCTGTGAATTTGCCTATTCTAGATACGGCATGTAAGTTGAATCATACAATATTTATCTCTTTGTGTCTGGTTTATTTCACTTAGCATAATGTTTTCTTTCTTTTTTTTTTTTTAAAGATTTTATTTATTTATTCATGAGAGACAGAGAGAGAGAGAGGCAGAGACACAGGCAGAGGGAGAAGCAGGCTCCCTACAGGGAGCCCGACATGGGACTTGATCCCAGGTCTCCAGGATCACGCCCTGGACTGAAGGCAGGCGCTAAACCACTGAGCCACCTGGGTTGCCCAGCATAATGTTTTCAAGATTAATTCATACTATAGCATGTATCAGACTTCCATTCCTTTTCATGACTAAATAATATTCCAGTGCATGTATATACTACATTTTGTTTATTCAGTCCCTTGGGTTTCCACATTTTTGGCTACTATGAATAATACTGCAATGCACATTAGCATTCAAGAGTATAAGTCCCTGTTTCTTTGGGGTATACAGCTGAAAGTAGGATTGCGGGATCATATGGCAATTCTTTTTTTTTTTTTTTTTTAATTCTAACTTTTTGAGGAACCACCAAACTGTTTTCTACAGCTGCACTATTTTACATTCCCACTATCATTGAATGAGGATTCCAGTTCCTACACCTCCTCATCAAAACCTGTTTTTTGTTTTTTTTTTGTGGTGGGGGGGATAATAGCCATCCTTAAGTGTGTGAAATGGTATTTGTGGGGTTTTGATTTGCATTTCCCTAGTGATTAGTGATGTTGAGCATCTTTTCATTTGCTTATTAGACATCTGTATATCTTCTTTAGAGAAATGCCTGTTCAAGTCATTTGTCCATTTTTGTCTTGGGTTTTTCTGTTGAGTTGTAAGAGTTCTTTGTATATTCTAGATATTAATCTCCCTCTGCAGGTAGATGGTTTGCAAATACATTCTCATTCCATGGGGTTGCCTTTTCACTTTGGTGAAATGATACTTGCGCAAAAGTTTTAAATTTTAATGAAGTCCAGTTTGTGTTTTTTCTTTTTGTTGCTTAGATTTTGGAATTATATTTAAGAAATCATTGTTAAACCAATGTCATAAAACTTTTTCACCTTTGCTTTCTTGTAAGAGTTCTATAGTTTTTAGCTCTTACTTATAAGAATATAAGAAATACAGACATAATATTTTTAAGTTAATTTTGACCTATTTTTAAGTTAATTTTTGTATATGGTGTAAGGTAGAGGTCCATTTTCATTCTTTTGCATAGATATTCAGTTTTCCTAGCACCATTTGCTTAAAAGACTATACTTTCTCTATGGAGAGGTCTTGATATTCGTTGGAATTCATTGACCACAAATACAAGAGTTTATTTCTGGGCTCTCTGTTCTATTCCATTGATCTTTGTGTCTGTTTTTATGCCAGTTACCACACTGTCTTGATTACTTGTAGCTTTGTAGTAAGTTTCAAAATCAAGAAGTGGGAGATCTCCAGCTTTATTCTCTTTCAAGATTGTTTTGGCCATTTGGAGTCCCTTGGGATTCCATATGAATTTTATAATGGATTTTTCTATTTCCTCAAATAATCTCGTTGGTTTTTGAAGGATTGCCCTGAATTTGTAAATCAGTTTGGGTAGTAATGACATCTTCACAGTATTACGTCTTCCAATCCAGTCTTCTCTATTTTTATCTCTTCCTTTTATAGTTTTGTAAAACTGATTATTTCTTACTTGAGTGAGATGGAGTAAAGAAATTCCTACAGCCTTGGTTTCTGGTTTCATGCTGCTCTAGGCAGTTTAGCTAATTTTGAAAATCTCACCTCCATTTGGTTATTCACGACTTGGAGGATTTAGGTTCCAATTATTTTTTCTTTTAGTATTCTCCTTTGAGCAATCCTACCACCACCTACTCATGTATATATACAGAAACATTCTACAGGTACACTTAAGAGCTCAGATCTCCTTTGGAGCATTGGGGAGGTAGGAGGGAGGGCATCGCTGAGGTGGGTGGAGGCTGATCAGCTCTTACTTCTTGATCTCTTTTCTAGTCGGTGCCTGCAGGTATTTTTTAACTATTTGGTTTGTCTTTATGGTAACGGAAGCAATTTTAAGATAAAAAAAAAAAGCGATAGAAATAATTCTTTTGTGAAATAATTTTGATGGAATTTTCTCTTAAAGGGTAAAGGAGATTTGAGGAGTAAATAGTTCTGGCTGCTTAGCTTTCTCTTGTAAGTAATTCATTTGAATAATTTTCAGTGTTAGGTTGATGATCTTTGCCCCTTTCCCTATCCTTTTGATTTAATTTAAGCTGTCATAGGAGTAATTTGGTTATGTTTTATCTTTATAGCAAATATGATTTTCAGATTTTTAAGTCTACTGTCAAGTACTCTTCAACAAATCATTCTGCAAATCCATTGCATTTAGTTCTTGACTATAGGAGTAATTGTAAATGGAGCTCAGTTTACCCCCTTAAAAACAGGAGTTCTTTTT
Organism: Canis lupus familiaris; assembly: GCF_011100685.1. Taxonomy (NCBI): domain Eukaryota; kingdom Metazoa; phylum Chordata; class Mammalia; order Carnivora; family Canidae; genus Canis; species Canis lupus. The sequence continues at coordinate 52,274,361 of NC_049238.1, forward strand.
GTGTATTACTGAGTAATTACTATGCATACTGAAGTTCAATGTCCAGGGCTTGATTACATTTAGGATTTAATATGAGTATTCTGTTATGTCATAATAATACTTGATAATGAACCTCAGGCCAATGGAGTAGTAGCTCAGGCATTCCTTCTTTATCAGTAGTTTTATCCACAGTGGCCTTCTTCGTGTTGCTTTTAGAGTCTCACCCTGGTGTCCTTCAGAACACTTCTGGGAGGGGCACCTTGGTGGCTCAGTGGTTGAGGTCTGCCTTTGGCTTAGGCCATAATCTCTGGGTCCTGGGATTGAGTGCCATATCAGGCTCCCCTTCGGGAGCCTGCTTCCCCCAATGCTTGTGTGTCTCTGCCTTACTCTGTGTGTCTCTCTTGAATAAATAAATAAAAATATTTTTAAAAAAGGAAAAGGAAAAAGAAAACCTCTGTGAAATCCCTTTGGCCAGTGAAGCATCCTGACTTCAAAGTGAGATTTCCCCTTACCCTCCCTCCTTTTTAGTTTACATTGCTTCATCTTGCTGATGACCTGCCAAAATATTATCATTTGACATAAATTTTTACCAGCATACTGTCTCTGTTGGCCATAGGCATGGCTAAATACTCTAGGCAGTGGAAATAATATAGTTTATTTTCTGGCCGCTGTAAGTGTAAATATAGACTACTTCCAAAGAGATTGCTGTGTTTGGGGCTTCAGTTTAGGTACAAAGGTTTGCCATACTTACAAACTCAGTGCTTTTCCATTCTTTTTTTTTTTTAATTTTTTTAATTTATTATTTATGATAGTCACACAGAGAGAGAGAGAGAGAGGCAGAGACACAGGCAGAGGGAGAAGCAGGCTCCATGCACCGGGAGCCCGACGTGGGATTCGATCCCGGGTCTCCAGGATCGCGCTCTGGGCCAAAGGCAGGCGCCAAACCGCTGCGCCACCCAGGGATCCCAGTGCTTTTCCATTCTGAACAAACTAGCTGGCCTTTATTAAAGTTGAGATCTCTGTATTTGTTATGTATGGAAGGACAAGGTCTAGAGAAGGAAAGCATATTTTCAGTTTATCCTAGACAAATAACATACTACAGTTTCACCCAAGCCACAGATGCAGGAAGTTAGACTTTATGTAACATCTCTGATCTGGTAAGTTTGATGCCTCTGAGATGGGCAGGAAGAAACAAGAGTATTCATTAAAATGATCAGAGGGTAATTTGTGCTGTTAAGTGATTCTAACAGTAGTTTGCTCTGGGTTCTAGTGAAATAACACTTTGGAGCAGTTTTTTAGTTTCATGAAATTTGAAGTTGGAAAATCAAAAGGCAGGGATTATTTCTACCACCTGGTTGTAGTATTTAGAGCCCGTGTAGTATCTGTTCCTTAAAGATGGGATGTATTTTCAAAGAGAAGACCCACTGTGTCCAAAGTACAATTAATGCCATTTTCCTACAAAAGTGACTGCCAGTTTGGGTTTTTTCCCTCTCTTCCCTGTGCTGCTGCTTCTTCTTCTTCTTTTTTTTTTTTTTTAAGATTTTTATTTATTTATTCATGAGACACAGAGAGAGAGAGAGAGAGAGAGAGAGAGGCAGAGACACAGGCAGAGGGAGAAGCAGGCTCCATGCAGGGAGCCTGACTTGGGACTTGATCCCGGGTCTCCAGGATCAGGCCCTGGACTGAAAGCGGCACTAAACCGCTGAGCCGCCCGGGCTGCCCCCTGTGCTATTTTAGGTCATCTTTTTTGCTGTACAGGTGTTAATGTCAGAGCTGGTAAGGGACCTAGAAAAGTAATTACCTCACTCAGCCTCCCTATACAGATGGAGTAGAAGCAGAATTTTAGTGTTGAGAGTTTATATTTGAAGGATTGAGAAACAATGGAGGCCAAGGGAAAGATGATATACTAATGAAGATAGTACCAAGAATTATCTGAATTCAGAGTTTAAAACATTCCGTGTTTAGAGGTGAACCTGCTTTAAATGATTCTGATCTGTTCAGTACAAGAAAATAACTTCTGTTTTTTTGCTTCCTAGAGTTTAGTTCAGTCATCATTTCTAGTTTCTAATGATAGTGAAAAGCCCTCAATAGACTGAACAACCTTATTTTATTTTTACTTTCATTGTTTTTTTCCTTTGATGCTCACTTTTTTGTATGGTAGATGTAGTAGAGTTACTGTTGTGAGTTTTTGCTGAAAATCCTTAGCGGCTTTTGTTACTCCAGAAGAAGAAATGAGACTAAATGGAAAAACTGATTCCAGCCAGTCTTTAGAGTTTTGTTTTGTTTTGTTTTGTTTTGTTTGTCTAATGGGGCTTGGGGACTGAAATTAGTGTTTTTCTTAAGTTCTCTGAAACTTTAGGCTCTGGAAGCCTAACAATGATCACATATTATTGCTACCTTTTTAAAGAAGTAAGTTATTGGGTGGCCTGCCCCTCCCTATGACCTACCTTTGGATTTTAAAATGTCTTCCTGGTATAGTGGGAATGGCAAAATCAATCTGCTGCTCTTCAATTGATGCTTAGGAATGTTCTAAGCCCAGTTTTTATTTTGGCACAAAGCCATTTGTGCTCTCCCTGCCAGCTCTTTTTGGCACTGTCATGAACTTGAAAATTAATGATTCTGCTTGCTGAAAGTAAAAATTTTGTTCCTTTTCAATTTTAGAAAAGCTTTTATGTTTCTGTATACTATTACACTCTAGTTTATTAATGCTATAAAACTTGTGCCATCTTAAAAACATGCTACAGTGGTTGGGATTTAATTAAACTCTGGAATTCCATCAGGAATATGTGGCTCTAGCTACCTGCAACAGGAATATCCCTTTTGAAGGTTGTTTCTTTGGCTAACAAAGCCACGGTTAACGTCAAATAATACAAAACTGGTGATATTCATCCTTCTGCCCATAGCTGTCAAATAGTGGAAGTCTCAGCAGGCCTGGATCATCCTTCTGCTGTTTCTGTACAAGGATCACCTAGGAAAGCCTCTAGAGCCTATGAAATCCTCTAATTTACCTTATTTTCTAAGGGGGTACTTAATTAGAAAATTACCTGGGGAGAATATTTTTATTTAGGGAAATATCTTTATATTCTTCCTGCTCAATCCTTCCTGCCCTTAGAGCAACAATGTATACATAATACTTCAAAGGAAAGTTGGAGAAACGTAGGCACTCCATGAGGGGACACAGCCCCTTTGAGGGCCCCTCGTGGAGAGAGATCTGCTGAGGGGTCTGGATCTGGTGTGCCCTTACAGATTCCAATTCTGTGACTTTTAAGAAAGAAGGGAAATTGGAGATTATGATAAAATGTTTAAGAGCTCAGCCCTAAGATTCAGGTTGCCTGTGCTCCATAATTTAGTACTTGTGTGACCTTGAGTGAGTTACTTCTCAGTGCCTGGTTTCTTCATCTGTAAAATGGAAAGGATACTTTATTATGTAGCATCTAAGATACCATTGATTAGAAGATGAAACATTTTGTACCAATAAGAAAGTAAAAGCACTGCCATTAAGCTAAGATACATCCTCATTTGCAAGAATCTTCTTGATTTCAGAGATGTTAAAATGTGAAAAAAAAAAAAAAGCATACATTTTAGGATTGATGACATGGGGTGTCTGGGTGGCTCAGTTGGTTAAGTGTCCGACTCTTGATCTCAGCTCAGGTCTTGATCTCAGGGTTGTGAGTTCAAGCCCCTGCAAGGAGTCTAGTTAAAAAAAAAAAAAAAAAAAGAATTGATGACTTAACAGTAGTAATGTTTATTTTCATAGGATTATTGTAAGGAGTAAGTGACCACATTTGTAACTTAGAACAGTACATGGCACAGAGTAAGCACTATATAAGCATCATCTTTTATTATTATTGACATTAGTAATACCTGTTAATATCCCCCCCTTTTAAGCCCATTTACCTCATAATTTTAGTCATAGTTTGAAAAATGCCATGTATACCACCATGCCAAATAGATTTATATAGGTGGATATATACTTAACTTTTACTTTTTTGAAAACATTACAATATACTCAACTCTGGGGCCAGACTGCCAGTGTTCATATTCTAGCCCTTCCACTTAACTGTGGTTTGGGGTAAATTACTTTGTTTGCCTCAGTTTCCCCTATAAGTAGAGATAATAATTTTACCTTGGATGTGGTCATATATATAAAGCTCTTAGTTTATGATATTATCTTAGTCTTCTCTTTAAGCTTCCCTAGGGTTAGATTTCTCGCTTAGAGCATTAATAGAAATGATTATTTCTGTAGTGTTGTCAACCACTAAGTCTCTATAGAAGGCATTTCTGTTACCAAGGGGTATTTATTGATCAGGTCATTTAATTGATTTTTCTATAATTAAAAAGGTGCTACGAGTAAAAAGAATAAATCTGCGATCGTTATCTCTGATTTCAAAATTAAAAAACTTTTTCTGAGTTTTGTATAAGCTCATTTATTGGCAAAATCTGTCTTGAACCAATGTAAGGCTATTTAAAGTATTCAGCCAACTTAGTATGACTGTTCATTTGTTTTGTTGTAGAAATATTACTGTGTTTGATTATGGGTGCTTCCCTAAACTCCATTGGGATTATTATGCAATATGTAGTTTTATGCTTGGGTACTACCTTTCTTAAATTAAAAAGAAATCTCAATTCCAAAACACATCTGGCTCCAGAAGTTTCAAATGATGGATTTTATATCACACATAGTTTTCAGGTTCTTTAAATAAGTATGTACCTTAGGCTGGTACTAAAACAGGACTTAGTCAAAGTAGTTAATTTCCCCAAGTAATGTTTGTTTTTTAATTTGCTATTTTTGTTTTTGCTAGAGCCCCTGAAATTATTCTTGGATTACCATTTTGTGAAGCCATTGATATGTGGTCATTGGGCTGTGTGATAGCTGAGCTGTTCCTGGGATGGCCTCTTTATCCTGGTGCTTCAGAATATGATCAGGTAAGAGTATATATTTGGATGGAAAGAGAAAGCAAGTATATACTAGTGAAATAGATTCTAGAGGAAGAAATGTGCTAGTGAAGTATTTAGATATCAGGGAAAGAGCAGTCCAGTTACAAAAGATTTTTTTAAAGAGTAGGATTTTTCTACCTGCTTCTTAGGCTGGTGGTATATTTGCAGTACAGCAATTTTAAAAGGTTTTTTATTTCGTATTACCTTAGATTAGTACTTTTCCAGATCTGTCATGACTTATTAGAGACTGGTTTTGGTTAACAAACGTGTCTTGTGAGTTTTTAAGATAATGAAAGTAAAGAAGGATGAGGAGTTGGAATTTAAAGAGTGAACTTTGTCTCGTTCAGAACTGTTACTTCCTTTTATACATGACAGATGCTGAAATAAGTACTTTCTACATACTGAAACACATTGGGCCCCAGAAGCTGTGATGTACACTGGGTTTCTATAAAATAGGATTTAGGAGGGAAATTGTATGAGTTGAAAAGTATTGTAATAGATAGTCTGTGTCTCAAAAAGAGAAACTTTGCAGGATATGCTATGATTTCCCAGGGAGCTAAGTGCTGAGGGAAAAGGTTTTGCCATGGAAATTGTGAATTCTTATTTCTTGTTCTTTTTTTTAAAAAGTGGTTCTAACCACAATGCTGTAAGCAATTTGAGGGCATAGATTGTTTGATTCCACCAATGTATCCTCAACTCCTCACATTGTGTTTGGTGCATAGTAGGTGCGTGAGGGTTTTGTTTTTGTTTGTTTGTTTGTTTGTTTGTTTTTAAAGAAAGAAATGGTTATCTGGAATTATTAAAAGGAAAAAAGAATAAAATAGTATTTTCCCCTGTTCAACTTAGGATTTTGATTCCTTGATTCATTTTAGATTCACCTTCCAAAAATTTGACTCTTTGGGCATGTCTTTGAAACAAAAATCAGTAGCTCATGTGATAAGTAATTGAGCTTTATAATTGACCCTTTTTCTTCCACCTTGTGAGAAAGAAAGCCAGGTTTCTTATTTTACAAAAAAAAGTGTGAAGGAGAGTAAATGATGCAAAACCAGTTGGTTGAAATAAGCCATTGATTCTCCTTTTTGGGTCTTAGACTATTTTGAGAATCTGATGAAATACGGGTATGGATTGTCTCAGAAAAATTTGTGTACAGTATTTTGAGTACAAATTTAGGGGATTCGTGGATCCCTAATTAGAAACCTTGCCCCTCAAGTGCCATTCTTAGGGCCAACCTTCAATGTTAGTAGACAGATTGGTACTGTAAATTTTCCAGGAAGTGGAACCAAATGAAATTAGATATAGAAGCTAAGGTACAACTGGGGCTTTTTAAAAGAAATGATCTGATAGTTTTGAGAAAATTCTTTCCTGGTACATAGATGTGAAACTGTGGGTGGTAGGAGGAAGTCGTTTTTCCCATGCTGAATAAATAGGATACTGCTGTTGTAGAGCAGGACTGGGGATAGGTTATCTTGATGCTTCTCTCATTATACAAAAAGATTTTAGTGACAGGATCTCTGTTCTTACAGCCGAGTTTCTTTAAAATAACTTATATTGAGATATAATTCGTATACCGTTTAATTTAGCCATTTGAAGTGTACAGCTCAATGATTTTTTAGTATGTTTACAGGGGTGTAAACCATCACCATGATCAATTTTAGAACATTTTCATCCCTCCATAATGAAACCTGTACCTGATTAGCACTCAGTGCCCATTTTTTCCTAACCCCCACCCTCCCCCACCCCTGGCAACTACTAATGTACTTTCTGTCTCTATAGATTTGGCTTATTGTAGTTTATCATGTTTGTTACATACAATGTGTGGTTTTCAGTGTTGGGTTTTTTTTACTTAGCATGTTTCTCATCCATGCTATGGCATACATCAGAACATTAATACTTTTTATGGCTGAGTACACTGTGTATATGTGTACCACATCTTGTTTGTCCATTTGTGAGTTGATGGTTGCTGAGTTATCATCTTTTGGCCATTATGAATAATGGTGCAATGAACATTGGCATACAAGTGTTTAAGTCCCTGTTTTCAATTTTGGGGGGTATATAGCTAGAAGTAGAATTTCTGGGTCATATGGTAATTTTATGTTTAAACAAACTTTTCCACAGCAGTCACACCATTTTATATTCCTACCAGCAATACACAAGAGTTCCAATTTCTCTACATCCTTACCAACACTGGTTGTTTTCTTTAAAAAAAAAAAAAAAAGTAGCCATCCTTAAGAATATGAAGTGATAATCTCATTGTGATTTTGATTTGCATTCCTCCAGCAGTTAGTGATGTTGAGCATTGTTTTATGTGCTTATTGGGTATCTTTATATCTTCTTCAGAGAAGTCTACTCGAAAGGTGCGTGGGTGGCTCAGTCAGCTGAGCGTCTGACTCTTGATTTTTGTCTCAGGCTATGATCTTGAGGTTGTGAGATCAAGCGCGAGTCAAGCTCTGTGCTCAGTGGGGAGTCAGCCTGAGATTCTCACTTTCTCTCTTCCCTTCTCTAAAAATCAATCAATCAATCTTTAGAAAAGTCTGTTCAAGTCCATTGCCCATTTTTGTTTTATTTTTTTAAAGATTTTTATTTATTTATTCATGAGATACACACACACAGAGAGAGAGGCAGAGACATAGACAGAGGGAGAAGCAGACTTCCCAGAAGGAGCCCAGTGTGGGACTGGATCCCCAGACCTGTCATGCCCTGAGCTGAAGGCTCAAACCCTGAGCTACCTGTGTATCCCTTCAATGCCCATTTTTGAATTTAGGTTGTTTGTTGTTGTTAAGTTGTGGAAGTTTGTGTTCTGGGTATTAATCCCTTATCAGATATACATAATTTGCAAAAACTTTCTCCCATTCCTTGGGATTGCCTTTTCACTCCATTGATAGCTTAGTTTGCACAAAAGTTTTTAATTTTGATGAAGCCCAATTCGTTTTTCCTTTTGTTGATTGTACTTGTGGTATCATATCCAAGAAATTATTACCAAATCCAAAGTTGTGAAGCTTTTCTTGTATGCTTTCTTATAAGAGCTTTATAGTTTTATCTCTTGCATTTAGGTCTTTAAGCCATTTTAAGTTGATTCAATTTCATTATTTTGCATGTGGATATTTAGTTTTTCCAAAACCATTTGCCTGTAAGACTGTTCTTTTCCTACTGGATTGTGTTGGTATCCTTATCGAAATCAATTGACCATAAATACATGATTTATTTGTGGACTGTCAGTTCTGTTCCATTGATCTGTACATCTGTATTTATGCAAGTAGCACACTGTTTTGATTACTGTAGCTTTGTAGTCAGTTTTGAAACCAGGAAGTGTTAGTCCTCTAACTTTGTTCTTTTTCAAGATTGTGTTGGCTATTCAAGGGCCCTTGAGATTCCATGTGAATTTTAGTGTAGGTTTTAGGTTTTTTTTTTTTTTCCTGCAAAAAAGTTATTATTATTTTTTTAATAGTTGAATACATTGGATCTCTGGGAAGTATCATCATCTTAATATTTATCTTCTGATCCCATAAATGTGACCAGAATTTTTAGGTTTTTTTTAGTAACATTTTATAATTTTCAAAGTATAAGTTTTACATTACTTTTATTAAATTTATTTATAAGTATTTTTTGATGCTATGTGAATAGAATTATTTTCTTAATTTTATTTTCAGAATGTTCATTGCTAGTTTATAGAAATACAATGAGTTTTGTAATTGATACTGTATTCTGCAGTCTTGTTGAATTTTTTCTAGTAGTTTTCTTTCTTTCAAGGTTCTTTTTTAATTTTAATTAATATCTATGCCCAAATGGGACTCAAACTCATGACCTGAAGATCAAGAGTTGCATGCTCTACTGACTAAGCCATCCAATGCCCCTCAAGTAATTTTCTGATAGAACTCTAGGTCTAATTGTTTTGATGGATTCCTTACAATTTTCTATCTACAAGATCAGGCCATCTACAAATAAAAATAGTTTTACATCTTCCATTCCAGTCTGGATTCCTTTTTTTTTTTCCCCCCTTGCCTAATTGCTTTGCACTGAAGCACTAGTAACAGTGTTGAATAGAAGTATAAGAACAGAAATTCTTGTTCCAGATTTTAGGGGGAAAGTATTCAGTTTTTCACTATTAAGTAGGATATCAGCTATAGATTTTTCATAAATATTATAGCTGAGATTTTATAGCAGATATTTATGATTTTTGAAATATTAGTTAATAGCTTCAGATTTGTTGGAAACATTTTAATCGTTTAATATAACAGACAGTAATACTTTGTATAAATGTAGGACTTTTGTTTTTGCTCTATTGTAAGCTATGTGAGAAGCAGTATCTGGATGATAGCTTTCCATTCTACTTTCACAATGAAACTCATTCTATAATATTAAAATTTTTAAATGTTTTAATTTTTTAAGTGCATCATTACAGAAAAATTAGAAAAGATGCAGTAAGCCAAGAGATAAAACTTCCGACTTCTAGTAGTTCCATCCTTCAGAAGTAACCCTGTTTATGATTTGGCATATTTTGTATTTATTTATGTATATAATTTGTTAATTTTCATCGTGTATTTATTGAGTACCTACTTGACACTGGGGATATAGTGCTGCTTAAAGCATTGTATTGCCCTCATGGAGGCTATAATTTGGTGATGGGAAACAGATATTAAATAACTATGTAATAGTTTTATATATAACATATAAGAATTATATAATATGATTGAGATCTCCAGTTTTTTTACAAAGTGATTTTTACAGAACACAGATTAGATCATTCTACTTCCCTGCTCTTCAGTGGTTTTTTTATTCTTTTTTTTTTTTAATTTTTATTTATTTATGATAGTCACACACAGAGAGAGAGAGAGAGAGAGGCAGAGACACAGGCAGAGGGAGAAGCAGGCTCCATGCCCCGGGAGCCTGACGTGGGATTCGATCTCGGGTCTCCAGGATCGCGCCCTGGGCTGAAGGCAGGCACTAAACCTCTGCGCCACCCAGGGATCCCTATTCTTTTAGAATAAAGGGCTAAATCCTTAATATGGCCTCTGAGCCCCTAACTGGGTTGTCCGTCCCCTGTCTGTCTCCCACTAGATTGATATTCTACCTTTTCTTCTTGCTTTTCATCCTCTAGCACGATTGGCATCATTTCAGCATTGGTTAAGAATATGCTTCCCTCCAGCACAGGCTCTTATATATGCTGTGCTTATAGTCTTATAGCACCACCCATTCATTTCATCTAGTCAGTGCCTACTGATTCATTAGTGCAAGTGTTACTTTCTCAGGGAGCTTTTCCTTACTAGTCCCTAGTCTAGCTTGGGTTTCTTTGTTGTTATTTTTATAGAAGCCTTTTTTTTTTTTTTTTTTTTTTCCAGAATGCCAATTCAGTTTGAATTTTCAGTATCTGTCTCCCTCACTTGACTGCAAAGTCTATGAGAGCAGGAACCATATCTATTTTTAAAATCACCAGTGCCTGGCTCAATATGTACTTACTAAAAGAATGAATGAATATATGTGCTATATATAGTTCTGTTGTGCATAATAAACTTAGGGATATAGGGATAATAAACATATATAAGCATATATACTGTATTTGATGATATCTAAGACACCATTGATTCAAAGATATACCGTTTTTCTGTATCTGTAAGAAAGAATGCTACTAATTAAATCAGGATAGTTATCAGTTGTAAGACTTACCTTGATTTCAAAGATGTTAGTATGAAAAAATGTGCCTCTTAGAATCAGTGAAATGTGATATTTTTAAAAAGTGAGGTTATTTAATTTGTAATCTACTTTTCTACTTAATATACTGTGAAATATCTTTATGTGTCAATAACTGTACTTCTACTCTGTCATTTTATTTATTTTACTTATTTTGAGAGTGTGAATGTGCACATGTGAATGAGCAGGGTCAGGAGGGGCAGAGGGAGAGGGAGAGAGAATCGTGAGCAGGCTCCATGCCTAGCACATCTAGTCCCAACCTGGGACTTGATCTTAAGACCCTGGGGTCATGATCTGAGCCAAAATCAAGAGTCAGATGCTTAACTGTGTCTGAGCCATCCCAAGTGCCCCTCTACTCTATCATTTTAAATGTCTGGGTAATATTTTATTACACAGATTTTATCCTCGATTTAAAAAAAAATTCACCATTTTTGTACACAAAAGATATTCACATTTAAAATGTTCTTATCTACATTAAAATATATTTTCTATTTTGTTAATGATTTATTGGCTTCCATTATGTAGGTCTCACAGATCAAGAATAATATCCTGCTCTTATCTGAAATTGGCTCATGATAGCAGGCTAGATTTGGCCTATAGGCCATAGGTTGTTGACCTTTGCTTTACACTGATAAAAAATTGGGGAGGATCCCAAAGAGCTCTGTTTGTATAGGTTATATATATTAGTATATACTGCATTAGGAATTAAAACTGGGCATACCTGGGCGGCTGTCATTAGGCATGAACTCTTGATTTTGGCTCAGGTCATCATCTCAGGGTCCTAAAATCGAGCCCCGCCTCAGGCACCATGCTTAGTCTGCTTAAGATTCTCTCTCTCTGTGTCCCTATCCCTCTGCCCCTACCCCAGCTTGCTTTCTCTCTCTCTCTCTCTCTCTCAAATAAATAAATAAAATCTTTTAAAAAATAATAAAATAAAAATAAAAAGTATAACTTAAAAAGACACTAAAACTAAAGTTTTTAGGAGGAGAGGTGGAAAGTAAGATTTATTTCCCTGCTTTCTAATTTCATCTTAAGTACAGCCATTCAAATATGGAGGAGGTGGTAAAAAAGATTACTTCTTGTATCACTCTCAGTAGTGGAGAGAAAAGCAAATTACTTCTTCTGTTGCTTTCTTGGGTCATTAGAATTGTGGAAGCAAACAAATGTGAGTAATAAAACTGGGAAATTTTTAAAACACAAGTATATATAAGAACATGTTTTGTTAGCCATTAGAGCAATGACATCATCACACATCCTCTCTGGAAATCTCTACTGTACACCCTAAGAAGGGGATGAAAAAGGCAGAGAAGTATTATTTTTAAAAATAGTTTTTACTTCGTGGACTCCCTGAAAGGATCTTAGGGATCACCAAGGGTCCCCACACCAGACTGAGAACTGCTAGCCTAGTTCATAGTAGGTATTCAGTAAATGTTGATTGAATGAACACAGTGCCTGCTCTCTAGTAATGTAGGGATAGAGAAGCTAAATTAAGTGTTTAATTTTATGATGTGAGAGAGAAACTCTATGGCAATTTAGAGTAGGGACAATTGACAGGAGCTAGAATAGTTAAGGGAGAAAGTAGCTTATAAAAAAAAATGTTTTCTTGATCTTTTAAATTTGGTGATGTATCAACAAATGAAACAAAATCCCTTGGTGATCCATGAGGTAGTTTGTTGGAAATTATTCTGTTCTGTCCTAAAAATCTCCTGACATTTTCTGAACTATGTATCAGAGGTCTACAAAAAAGCAAAAATGGTTATACACAAAATTTTCAAAACTGAATTTTCCTTGTAAATAACAATTTTAGTAACATAGAAACAACTGAATAAATATTTGGGAATTACCTGTGAGTGGGTTAGCATAAATATGTATTTACAGATAAATTTCACTTATATTGATTTGGCTAGAGCTAATAATGTCTTAGTGTAAAAGTTTTTAATATTTTCCTTTTCACTCCAAATCAGTGTTTTAATGGTTTTGATGTTTCAGATTCGTTACATTTCACAAACACAAGGCCTGCCTGCTGAATATCTTCTCAGTGCTGGGACAAAAACAACCAGGTTTTTCAACAGAGATCCTAATTTGGGGTATCCACTGTGGAGGCTGAAGGTCTGTCTCCCTTTCTATACTATCCATTCCTGTACTCCTCACTCCCAACGTTTTAGTTACTAAATTCTTGAGATGGAGGGAAAAGAGGTGGTGGTGATGGGAATTATGTTTGCAGAAAGAAGTACTTGGAAAAATTATTTTGTTGTACCTCTTTGACCTGATCCTTAGTTAAAAAAATAAACTAAACACCTGTTTGGTTGTCTGAGATTATTTTGTGTATTTGAACCAGCAGCTGAGAGGGGAGTATGGAGAATAGTGCTCACCATTAAGTCACAGGAAGAACTAGAGTAATTTAGCAATGACTGTTTTTTAGAGAATTCTCAATAAATAGGAGAAAACAACATAATTTCCTAATTCCCCATGCTAAGGCCTTACGTATTTTCATGAAACAAATACCAGTGCCTGCTTTTTACTTCTGAGCCTTTAGCTTGAGAGATCTCTGAGTAATTTGAATAACCCTGTGAATCTCTTCGCCTGAGCCTGCCTGTTTAATAGCTAGCATTTGAAATGTCATTTAATTTGAAGTAACTGTAAGAGAAAAATGGTAATGTCCCCCTCTTATATGACATTTTCAGGAACCATCATGCTACATCATTTTTTCCACATTTAATTTAACACTGTTGAAAGGGAAGTCAGATATTCAGGTCCCATCTCCACCAGATTTTTTGGTTGTAAATTACTTTCATGTTTGCCATTTCTGGTTGGCAGGTGATGACAATTGTTTCTTTGTATTTTGGCTTTAATTTAGAACAAAATATGAAAATAACATACCGATGGAATTTTGTTTTTTAATTTGTATTTTATAGACACCAGAAGAACATGAATTGGAGACTGGAATCAAATCAAAAGAAGCTCGAAAGTACATTTTTAATTGTTTAGATGACATGGCTCAGGTGAGTAGAGAAAGTTTAAGGAAGCCAGACTTTTACATATCTCTTAATCAGAGACATACTTCCATTTATTAGTTATATTAAAAAATAGATTTAATCTGTTATCTTCTAGTCTGCTTTCATTTTTTAGAGAAAAAAGTTCATTAATATTCTGCCATGTATTAAAAGAACATTTGAATCCTAACCAAGGATACTTGTAGAATTATCTGTTTCTCCCTTACATTTGATTAACTGGTCTTGTTGCCTGTCACTATTTTGAAATATTGTTTATGAAGCTTTCTTTCCTGTCTCTTTTCTTTGCTAAATAAAGACATAAGAACTTAATTGAGTGCTTATTATGTTCCAAACTCTGTCTAAACACTTTTTACTTAACTATATCATTTAATCTTTTCAACAATAGAAATTTTAACATTTAAGTAATGATAATTGCTTCTGCTTAACTTGTTCATCCAAATTTTGAGTGAAAAGACTTCATTCAGCTTTATTCTGCCACAAATTCTACCAAACTGAAGATTTTAATTAGCATAAGAAGAGCTTCCACTTGTGAAAATGATTATACTATAATTAAAAAGAATTTCCTCAGGTTTTTCTCTTGAGATCTATGTCTGTCTATCTGTTATGCAGATGTTTAGTGTCAGCTTTAAAGGTTAAGTGATGAAGTATAATATTTCTAAATTTTCCTTGGAAGGTGAATATGTCCACAGATTTGGAGGGAACAGATATGTTGGCAGAGAAGGCAGATCGAAGAGAATACATTGATCTGTTAAAAAAAATGCTAACAATTGATGCAGATAAGAGAATTACTCCTCTGAAAACTCTTAACCATCAGTTTGTGACAATGACTCACCTTCTGGATTTTCCACATAGCAATCAGTGAGTATGTTCTGGGCATTTGCCATGGTGTGGTTCTCTGTTGAGTTACCATCTTATAGCTCAGTGGAATGATCACATGAGCAGCAACCTTGGTACTTTGCATATTTGGCTCACTGATGCTTTCCTTTCTCATTGAAAAATCATGAGACTTAAGGTGTATTTTTTCTCTTTATGGTTATAAAAACTCTTGATTCATTTTATCTGAATACTCTTGGGGGAAAATGTTGATCTGTATTCATCTTGAGTTATTTGTTATCTCTTTAAATCTCAGTATTCATTTTACTGAAACTTTAATCTCTTTTTTCAGTGTTAAGTCTTGCTTTCAGAATATGGAGATCTGCAAGCGGAGGGTTCACATGTATGATACAGTGAGTCAGATCAAGAGTCCCTTTACTACTCATGTTGCCCCAAATACAAGCACAAATCTAACCATGAGCTTCAGCAACCAGCTTAATACAGTGCACAATCAGGTATTCAGTAAATGATTTTGGAAACTAAAAACCTAAGTGGGGTAAAGAGTAGTAAGAGTACAGGTTGGGATAAAGAAACCAGTCTTTGCTTTGGTGATCTTGTTGCTTCTCACATTTTTTACATGACAAAAGTGATGGAAGAGCAAGTAGACTGATGATACCTACCAGTCATGTGCCACCGAAAATTAAATACAAAGACCTAATCCAGGCTTTCAGTCTTAGCATAGTCCCATAAACAGACCATAGCTATTGTACTACTTACCACTGTTAGTTGTACTGACTTTAGCCACTAACTTTCTCTGTTGGAAAGATTTTATATATCTCATTACATGTGCTGAAAGGAGTTTCCAGTAATTTTTTTCTTAAAGATTTTATCTATTTATTCATGAGAGACACAGAGGGGGCAGGTAGAGACACAGGCAGAGGGAGTAGCAAGCTCCCTGCAAGGAGCCCAATTCTCGAACCCGGACCCTAGGATCATGCCCCGAGCCAAAGGCAGACAACTGCTGAGCCACCCAGGCGTCCCTCTCATAATTTTTTTCTATCCTGTACATTAGATCCTCAGAACTTATTTATCTCGTAACTGCAAGTTTGTACCCTTTGACGATCTTCACCTATTTTCTCTCCCACCTGTTGTCCTGTTCCTAGCAACCACCAATCTGCTCACTGTTTCTAAAAGTTCAGTTTGGTCTTTCCAATAACTAACTTGAAGAGTAGTTTTGGGGCAGTCCAGGAGGCTCAGTGGTTTAGCGCCACCTTCAGCCCGGGGCCTGATCCTGGAGACCCAGGATCGAGTCCCGCATTAGGCTCCCTGCATGGAGCCTGCTTCTCCCTCTGCCTGTGTCTCTGCCCCCACCCCCAGTCTCTCATGAATAAATAAATAAAATCTTTTTTTTTAAAAAAAGTAGTTTTGCATTTGTTTGCCAAATGGAATATTTACATTTGTTATTGAAAATGTGAGCTTTCTAATTTCTTAGCTAGGACTACTTTTAAAATGAGATTTGGTGGTATCTCACATCCAGCAACTTTTTCGCACAGAAAGAAAGATGAGGCTGTCCTCAGTCAGTGTAGGACCATTTTTTAATTCTTTGTTTTCTTATTCAACCTTATAATATACCTTAAATTTGGAGATTGGGAAAACTTCTTAAGCAGAGAATTATTTCAGGGATAGTTAATACTGAATTTCAAAACTCTATTTTAAGATTTTCTGGATGGATTCTGCATGTGTAAAAATACTGTTCTTTCCATTTTATACCAGTGTACAACTATAATCTTTTTGTTTTTAGGCCAGTGTTCTAGCTTCCAGTTCTACTGCAGCAGCTGCTACACTTTCTCTGGCTAATTCAGATGTCTCACTGCTAAACTACCAGTCGGCTCTGTACCCATCATCTGCAGCACCAGTTCCTGGAGTTGCCCAGCAGGGCGTATCCTTGCAGCCTGGAACCACTCAAATTTGCACTCAGACAGATCCGTTCCAACAAACATTTATAGTATGTCCACCTGCTTTTCAGAGTAAGTGGGGAAACATCTGTATTAAATGGTATCATATCAGACCTACAAATCTTGCTTTAGGTAGTTCCTTAGTGTAGGTATCTAGCTGTTTAGTTTTGATCTCTGACAACTTTAAATTCTGTCTCTGAATATGAAGATAACTGAAATTAACACAGTGGGTTTACCTTTTTTACATTGGTTATTTATCTAATTATGATACTGACACATCATGGGAGTTCAGTGAACATTTTCATATTTGAACTGCCCTAGTGTCAATTTCTTGCCCACTGAGACCTTGTACCAGTGTCCTATACCTTGTTTAAGCATGTATTTATCAATATGCAGAAATACTAAGCTTGAAGAAATTTGTTGTAAACAAATTCTATATTGATTCTTATTTCCTATATCATTCCATTATTAGATAAAATTAGCATTCCAAATAAAAGGTAATTTTATTCTAAAATGTAAAAAAATTATACTTCAGGATATAGAAACCTCATGAATTATATCCAAAAATAAAGATTATTGTTTATTGAACTGAAAAATTCTATAAGCTGAGGTATTTGTGTGGGGCGTGCATTAAAATCTGCTTCAGCTTATGAATCATATTGTTCCTGCAAACTCCTATCCGCAAAGGAACAGAATAGCTGAAGGAGGAGGCTCTGACCCCATGTGTTGCAATAAGATTTAAATTTTCACTTTCCCATCCTTCCTCATTTTTTTTTTTTTTTAATTTTTATTTACTTATGATAGTAACAGAGGGAGAGAGAGAGGCAGAGACACAGGCAGAGGGAGAAGCAGGCTCCATGCACCGAGAGCCCGACATGGGATTCGATCCGGGGTCTCCAGGATCGCGCCCTGGGCCAAAGGCAGGCGCCAAATCGCGGCGCCACCCAGGGATCCCCTTCCTCATTTTTTTCATTGTTGTTCTATAATTGAGTCTATCCAGTTCCTTTATTCCAAAATATGGGAAATGTGTTTATTGATATGGTGAACCATTTAAAAGGTTAAATTATTTTAAGGATAAATCCTGACAACACACTTGACTTTCCCAACAGAAAGTCAGCATTAGTACTTTGTGGTAATAAATTAGGACTTAGGTGTGTCATAGCACTTTAAATAGAAGCAGGTAGCATTTTTATCTTTTTACTTTAGTTACTTATTGACTGTGACTCTCTTGTTTGGTTTCTGACAGAGTCGGAGCAAGCAGAAGGAAAAGAGGGGCTAGGGGAGACTGAGAGATTACCGGGAGGACAGGAGAGCAATAGCGATGTAAACCAGGGAGAAACCACAGGGAGAGCGGAGGAGCAGATTCAAAACCCGTAAATGCAAATTTAGCCTAACTTACCAAATTATTTTCTGCGTCTGCTACATAATAGTAAATTCTATACCTTTGGGTTGTTATATGTTGAGTGATTCTTCTACTGAATTCAGCAAACCAGCCACCCACCTCCCCCTCACCTTTTCCAAAGTGAGTCTCATGGGAACAGTTTTCATATGTGGGACTCAGAAGTCTTGCTGCTTCTTGGGATATTTACAAGAGGAGGCAGAACATTTTAGTTCCTTTAATAAAACAAAAGGTAGATTCGATGTAGAGGGGGGAAAGTGGTGTAACTCCTTTTGGTATAATTAGATAAGTGTAAGTTTGGGAAAATTTTTTCTAATTAGGAAGTCTGAATAACCTGAGGAGCTAGAGCAAATCATAAAATTTCCAGACAAAAGGGAGTTTTTAAATTAAGGTAATGCGGATGCAAATAGCTCTTATGTACACACCAGATAATGTTCTGTTTCTACATGTATTAATTCATCTTCACAAACAATCCTAGGAAGTGGGCAATGTCATTATGCCCAATGTCATTCTGTCCCATTATAGGTGAGAAAATTGAATGATTCTCTCATCTACCCAAAGTTTTAATAACTAGTTAGTGGTAGAACAGGGATTTGAACCCAGGCAGTGGGATTCATGGCTTATGGATTTTGAAATATTCTGTACCACCTCTTAGTATTTAAACTTAGCTGTAAAGAGTTGTCAGTTGATTTGCCAGCCACAGCCATATGCTGGTTTCTGCCCAGCAGTCGGCTATTCCAGGTTGCCTTCTTTTCTTTCACCATCTGCTTTTTTACAATATACTATATACTTAGAGGAAAAATGACAACCCTCATCAATTAGACAGTTTTACTCTTCTTTCCATACTACCATGGGTTTTTTTTTTTTTAAATTTAACAGGTTGTATTCAACAACAAAAGCAAAGCAAAACTTTGAATCATTTCCTAGTTCAGGGTTTAGGGAAAACCTTCCAAAAGTGTTGCCTTTTGTTAATCTTTGTTTCCACTTATAGTTCCCTGAAGAAGCAAGTTTTAAACTAGCTTAACTGCTGTGGCTTAGCCTAAATTAGGAAAGCAATCTAATGCTTATTTAGTTACATTTGTAGGTCAGTACTATAAATACTACTTTCTATACTATTTCAGTTGACCAAAATAGATACACAGTTTGCTCAGTGGTAATGATTTTATTCTGTTACTTTGTCCCCTTTTACTTCATTATCCTGGAACTTATAGGTGAACCTTTATCATGAACATTTCTTTCTAAATTTTACCTGCCTTTGCCCTTTGTTCCTGCCCACTTATAGGAGGCTATTATAGTAATCTTGTCTTGTAGTTGGCCATGTGTCCTGGGAATTTAGACAAGAATTTTGATGTTGTTTAGCTGTCTTATTAGATAGCATTGCCTTATGGCTGGCAGATTTTTTGATTTGGATATCTGGATTTCTTACTTTTTTTTTTTTAATATATGAATGGCACTTTTGAAAAGTTATTGTTAGAGTATTTTAATTCTGATTTTACTAGTCTCTCTTACTTTGTGTATTTTTGGATTGTGTTTTCCAGTATGACATCTTACTGCTAAGATACTTGCAAATCACTGAAATGGAAAATTGGGAGACTTGCTGAAAAGTACAGTATTAGAGTTTAGGAGTTATGCTTATTTGCTATCTCCATAGTAATATTAAGAGAAATTAGTTGGTGATAGCTTAAGAAGTGTCACTGAAGAAATATTCTAATTAAAATAAAATGTATCACCACTTAACAAAACTGCAGGCATTAGTGAATTAGAGAAACTTCTGTTAGTAGATAATAGAAGCTTAAATTCTCCACATTGAAGGTTTTGATAGGACAGGTTTAAAAGAAAGCTTTGAAATCTCTCTTCTCAAGTCTTGGCAAAAAGGAGAACTATCTTAAGCCGCTCTTTTCCCCAGAATAAGAAATTCCTATTTGCAGGGAACATTTATTCAGCATTTATGCCAGAACAAGGCAGCAAAAAAATTCCCAATTTTTTTTTTTTTTTTTAGTTGTCCGTTAGTTGCAAAAGAGCCTTGTTAGAAAGCTGTCAATGGCAAAGGCAGATTCCTAAAGTAAATAGAAAAAAGTGTTTCTATAAACAAATATATCTACTTTTTAAATATTTTTATCCTGGGTTATAATTTCTTCAGTTCACATGGTAGGTGTAAAATGTACAGTTTGTAAATTTTTTGAGGAGTAGGGTAAAACATCTTAAAATATTCTGAAAGGGTAACTTAATAAGTAATGATCATTTTTCTTAACTAATTAAGAATCATAATTTAATGAAAAGTTATAATTATTTTCAAGTCTTTGCTTTTATTTATTTATTTATTTATTTATTTATTTTTTTTTTAAGTCTTTGCTTTTAGTAGATTATGTATAAAAATATTTTTTTTTCCTCCTAATGGATTAAAAGGTGAATGTAACTTAATAAGTGTAGGTTTGTTTGCTTTTGCATATGCTATTAATGGGAGAATGGGATGGGTGCTATAAGTGTTGCAGGATAAAAAATTTCTTAGAATTCCCTTAACTGTCCCTTCTTGTATCAAACATCTTTCCATGAATTTAACCTCAAAGGAACCAAACCACTCTCCCTTTTCTTAACTCCCTAGACTTCTATAAAATGCCTTTGTCTTACACGTCTAAAACTAACCCGGGTGGTCGATATTTGAACAGAAAAGCTAAAAACAACAACAAAATAAACAATACTGCAGACCTAACAAAGCAATTTAACTGTGTTGTTGTTTTCTACAGCTGGGTTACAAGCAACAACAAAACATTCTGGATTCCCTGTGAGGATGGATAATGCTGTGCCAATTGTACCCCAGGCGCCAGCTGCTCAGCCACTACAAATACAGTCAGGAGTTCTTACGCAGGTAAAAGCCATAACAATTTGGACACTCAGTATCACTGAAGCACTATTGAGATGCAGATATTTTGTCCTGGAAGATGGTATTTGCTTTGACCATAAGATCTTTCTTGGTCATGATTCAGTGGACTTAAAATGAAACATCTATAGTTGAATGATTCCTCATTCCTAATACTATTACAATTTTTGCCAATGTCTTCCTTAGACTTACTTACAGGAATAAATACCCAGACCTTGAGTCATTGTGTTTTGAGTAAACTTACTCAGACTTTGTGAGATGAAGTTAATTTTTCATACACATGTAACAACATTTTGATTCTAAAGATATTCCCCTTTTGTTCCGTTTCATGTCCCCTTTGCTCACTCTTTCAGAATGACATCATGGCAGAGAGGCTGGATCATATCAGGATGCCTCTTCAAGTATTACATTCCTTCACTCTGTGTGTTTAAGCTATAGAAAGCCTTAAAACTTTCTACTAGCCATGGGACATGCAACCAAGATGGGCAAGAAAATCGTGAAAGACTCAAATAAGCAACAGATACTATGTTTTCAATTCTATGTGTAAATGTTTGTGGCCCATGACACAGAGGAAATTTGGAAGTCCAAAACTCTTCTTTTGTGAGTAGGAAGAAGAGGAATTCTTACATGCCTTTGTTAACTGAGTTTTGTAGAACCGATCTTCTGAATCTGGCCCAAGAAGGATTCCTATCCTTTATCGCTTTAGGCCTTGACATTTGACCTAGTGAGCTGATGCTCTGATGAGCAGAGTTGAAGGGGAAAGTTGTGTTTGTACATGCATTTTAGGTGATACAAAATTACTACTTGTTGGTAATATCTTGGGGGGATTGAGAACCCTTCTGAATCCAGATAACCTGCCTCCGTGTTTGTTTCACTCACCTGCCTAATCTACGTTGCAGGGAAGCTGTACACCACTAATGGTAGCAACTCTCCACCCTCAAGTAGCCACCATCACACCGCAGTATGCGGTGCCCTTTACTCTGAGCTGCGCAGCCGGCCGGCCGGCGCTGGTTGAACAGACTGCCGCTGTACTGGTAATTCCCTCACTTGATTGTGTTACTAACGGAGTTTCTTTGGTTTCTTTCTTTTTTATTTTTTCCTGTTTGTTTTTGTTCTGTTTTCTTCTGGTTTTCTCATTTTTCAAAAGAAAAAAAAATTTTTAACTTAGTTTTTGCAGAGGGCATGGAAGCATGTGCCATCTTGTGGCTGTGTTCTTGCTACATTTTTAATGTCTCATCGTTTTCCTCCCCAACATTTGCTGAAGCACTGTTTGACTCTGATATTCAGTGTGGCTCTGTAAGGAGCCAGATCGCTTTAATTCTTCTTTGGCAGCCTAGTGTGATAAAAGCTCTTGGTGTAGTCTCAGAAGAACTTCAACACTGTTATCTGTTTTCTGCCCTTTTACCCTCTGATCCTTGAGAATGAAGGAAATGGCCTTTAGTTTGGCTCTGCTACAGGTATCCGGATGGCCAAAATTTGAACTCCTTGACAAGTTAGCTTCCTTCTTTATTTGCTATTTTAATCTTCTAAAATTTTTGTACATGTAGAAATGTTTAAGATGCTCTTAATTTACTACTTTATCAGCTGATGTTAACTTTCCTTCTCTGAACACATGAAGGTAACTCTTTTTGCCATTCATGATCGATGGCAGCTTATATCTTCCATTTAAAGATGTTCCATTTAGAATCTTTTTAGATCATATTTCATGTGTTGGTTGAGATTAAAGGTGAACTCATTTTTAGGGGTTTATGGAGAAATTAATGACTTTACAAATAGGTCTTTATACAAAGGTGAAAAAATATGGCCAAAAACCTCTATGTAAATGCAATACCTTTGTTACTGCAAGTCCTGGGGAAAAGTTATTAAATACAGCAGCAAATATAATACTATGGGGCTTAGAGATAGGAAAAACAAATAGGACCTCAGGGTGTGTTTCAGGATTTGTACCCTTCAGAGTGGTCTTTGGATGTGTTTTGGTTTATATGGGGGAGTTAGAATTGTTTATTGGACATCCCAGCATTTCGTTATTTGAAATTTAAAGTTAGAAAAACCTTATTGATACTATCGAATACTGATATCTACATCTTTCAAAGTGGCTTTACATTTCTTTTGTTGTTTCTCAAGGACTCATGTGAGTGTAAACACTTCCAGAAACATACTTTGGTTGTTGGAATTTGTTTGGTTTTAGTTTAAAAGTCTTCGTCAACCTCCAGATTAATTATATCCTAAGCATAAAACCTGAGTGCGAGGGAGTCAGATACATTTCCAAACTTGATTGATCCAAGCCACTGGTTTTAACTTGCTCACCTATAGTTTTGAGAATGTTAGTTGAAACTTCTCCTTTGCTGCTTCTCTTAAGTTTGCACTAGTCATTTGCTAAGCTTTGCATATTTTTGTTCTTCCTCTGTCAAAACAGTTCGTCGCTTGGAACGCCAGATTTCTGCCTCACGTTGGAATGTTATTTCTTGCTCTGTATTAAACTACATGCTTTGTCTTGTGCAGGTGTTGGCTTATGGAAAGACGCATGGTGTGACTTAACATACTTCTCTTATTTTTTGTTTTGTTTTATTTTGTTTTAAATTCTGCTTATGGTAGCAGACGTGTTTGCAGTTTCTCTGCTTTGAAGGCTTCTTGTTTGGAACCAGTATTTGTAACAAGTGGATCTGTTACTTGCAGAAATATTTTTAAAACAGTGTGTTGATGGCCTTGCAGTTTGAAATTCAAGAAAGAACCATATGTACCCAAGCATTGTAGGTGATTGTACTGTAGAATTTAAGTTTAAAAAGGAAACTTTCAAATCTGTTCCCATTTTTTTAGAAAATGCCAGAATTTCTCTAAGAAGTTCAGAAAACATATTTGTTGCTGTCTACTGCAAGCGCTTGTTAAAAACTAGAAATGATGTATTTTCTAGTAGTGATTAGTTTTTATGTTGAAGTATGTTTCTATAAATGATACATTAAACAGTATATTTTAGGTAACTATTAAAAGCAAAATATGGTGCTCCCTGCATCTATTATGGAAATATTTTACTTACTGCCCTATTTCATTCTATCATATGGCTATATATGTTGAAGTTAGCTTTCTCTTGCTGACATAAGCTTGTTTGCCAAAGGATTTTGGCCTTTGGTCATCCACATCTGGTTCTGTGTTCCAAGTTCTACCCTTTTAAAAAGACACAATTCTCCCCTTTGTTTTATGGGTTGAACTGACCTGATGTCTTAACTGATTGGCACTTAAATTTTAAAATTCCTATTTTTAATCTCAAGGGAGCTGTCTTAACTCTTTTTAGGGATATTTTTAGAATCATTGCAAAAATGAAACTCCATCATTTAACCAGAGCTTACCTCTGAACTTTCAGACTCCTTGACTCTACAGTATATTACAGAAACTCTTAACCACAGGGATCTTCTTTTCTTTAATACCCTGGTGGTCATGTTAAAGAGGTGGCTGACAGAAAGCAGCATGTTGTCTTTCCCTGTTTGTAAGACTTGTAACCTTGAGCCCCTCTGACTTTTCTTTTTTTGATCTCTGCAAGTTAACAATCTACGGGCAACTTCTCTTAAGATATGAATTTTTCTTTCATCTGAAAAACAAAAGAAAAAGCCAAGAATGAGTCAAGTCTGGTTCTTTTTGTGTGTCTTTCCTTACAGCAGGCTTGGCCTGGAGGAACCCAACAAATTCTCCTGCCTTCAACTTGGCAACAGTTGCCTGGGGTAGCTCTGCACAACTCTGTCCAGCCCACAGCAGTGATTCCAGAGGCCATGGGCAGTGGCCAGCAGCTCACAGACTGGAGGCAAGTACCCAGTGTTCTTCTCTGGGAGATTTGCAAGGACAGATCCCTTATGGCAGGAGTGTTTGATGATTTGGTCAGACTGGGAAGAAAATGAAGGAAAGGAGAGATGCATCTTTGTTTCAGATTCTTTAAGAAAAGAATCCTTATTAGACTAGGAGATGGAGTAATGAGAAAATTTTGAATATAGGAAAACAGTAGGTTCTGAGATCGGGAATCATTTATTTCAGATTTAAAGAAAGTCTTTTTTTTTTTTTTTTTAAGAAAGTCTTATTAGTCAATTAGAAACTATAGCCTTGTATAATCCAGGTGCCCAATTTAAAATGTAGCTCTATTTGGTTGTTTCATTGCTTTTGATACCTTTTCGGACCTATTTCCCCAGTGGTTGAAGTCTTCAGTCTTCTCTGTGTCTTTCCATTGAAACAGGAATGCCCATTCTCATGGTAGCCAGTACAGCACCATCATGCAGCAGCCCTCCTTGCTGACTAACCATGTGACACTGGCCACTGCTCAGCCCCTGAATGTTGGTGTTGCCCATGTTGTCAGACAACAGCAATCCAGTTCTCTCCCTTCCAAGAAGAATAAGCAGTCTGCTCCAGTCTCTTCAAAGTAAGTCTCTGCTAGAACTGGTAGATAAAACTGCCAGTTTGGGAAAGATGTTGCCAGCATTTAAAGTGCCATGGTATAGATTTTTGGTGTGAAGCAGCAAGTGGCTGCCGAATTGAGGAGGAGCTAACCTTTTCTGAGACTTGGGCATGCATACCAGGTGCGTCCTGGTTATGCACATCCTTTCTCTCTGCTGCTACTTTGAATCCAGGCCATCTTTATGCCAATGTTGTTATTTCTCTGCCCACATTACAGAGTGAAATTTAACCATGGAGTAATGGGCATACAAAAATAAAATTTATGTTGTATTTTAGGGTTCTTATCCCTGGTGGAAACTGTGGCTAGCACGACTAGTTTATTATTTATTGGAACTTCTGTAGTTAAGTGTATTGGCTTAATGATTAGGTAAAAATGAATTAAAGAACAAGCTGGAAAGAGTTCTGGGGAAAAGATGGATGGTTTGGGGGGCCAAGGACTGAGCGGTCTTTCCTTGTGACCTTTTTCTACAGGTCTTCTCTGGACGTTCTGCCTTCTCAAGTCTATTCTCTGGTTGGGAGCAGTCCCCTCCGTACCACATCTTATAATTCCCTAGTTCCTGTCCCAGATCAGCATCAGCCAATCATCATTCCAGATACTCCCAGCCCTCCTGTGAGTGTCATCACCATCCGCAGTGACACTGATGAGGAAGAGGACAACAAGTATAAGCCTAGCAGGTAAGATAGGTGAATGACCCACTGGTTCCTTGGCTCCTACCCTTAAGCTTAGACTCTTGGTTTTAGGCAAGTGGTCCAGTTTGGGCTGTGACAGGAAGGACTGATAAATGGTATTTTTGGAAGCATGGTCTTGGATGCATGAGACAGAACACTCAAGTTTCCACAACTGAGCATCATGTTAAATCATCAGTCTTTTCAGATACATTAGCTAGAAGGGGGTTGGATATTAAGCTGTTTAATATTCATCTGCTTTGCCTTGGAATGCACATCATACCACAGACATGATTCCCTGTCTTTAAGGACCTTTAGAGTCTGAAAATAGATGCCGTAGCAGAAGCATATAAACAGCAATTAATTGGAACAAGTCAGTAATCAGGAGATAATTTGTAATTTCTTAATCTGCAAAGGCCTCTTTGGAAGAGTGCAACTTCTTTTTCTTTTGCTTTGTGGTCTGAAATTTGAGGAATGTAAGTATCAAAGAATGTCCTTTTATCTCAGCACCTTAATCCAAGTTCTTAACTGGGCAGTTAACCTAGAGAGAGTGGATACATTTAAGAACTGTTACATACACCTCTCTCTTAGTGCTAACATAGTCAATTGCTTTGATTATGCTGTGTTGTATTCTTCACTGGGCCTTTGTGTTAGGCATAAAGAAGACAGAATAACCCTATGTATACCTGAGGAGGTAGTTACTATGTTTATTTTGTTTGAATTAATCTAAAAGTGAATTTGTAGTCTCAGATTCACACATGACAGTAACTAAGAAACCATGCAGTTTTATATAAATGAAGTTTAATGAACTGAAAGAGTAAATTTAGAATGAAGTACTTTAAAAGAGCTACTTACAAATGGTATTTACAGTTAACAAAATGGTATTTACAAATGGGACGTAGACTTTGTTTTTTTTTTAATTTTTTAAAGATTTTTTATTTATTTATTCATAGAGATGCAGAGAGAGAGAGAGAGGAGAGAGAGAGAGAGAGAGAGAGAGGCAGAGACACAGGCAGAGGGAGAAGCAGACTCCATGCAGAGAGCCTGACGTGGGACTTGATCCAGGGTCTCCAGGATCACACCCTGGGCTACAGGCAGGGCTAAACCTCTGCGCCACCAGGGCTGCCCTAGACTTTGAAACTAAGTCTTAAAAGTGGTTTCTGAACTGATTTGGGGAAGAGAAAAGGTAAACTTTCCAGTGAGGAAAAGTGACCACGTAGTAGCTATAATTATGTAATCAGCAGGATTGCTTTGACTGAAGCCAATTCTTTCCAAAACTCGGGGAAAAATTAAAGTTAGGAGGTGGAGTTTAGTTTGTAAAGGAACATAAAAAAAAAAAAGTATGGCAAGTTTGATTAGACATAATAAGGAACCGTTTCTAGTCTAGCAGGATGATATGGGGAAAAAGTAGTTCTTGAAGAATACTATTGAAATAACCGTGAGTGGAAATGGCGGAGAGGCACCATAGAAGAGCTGTTAGAGGTGTGCATCTGGCATAGTTCTGTCCTGGCTCTGAGTACTGTCTTCACCACTTACCACTTGTGTGACCTTGGCCAAGTGTCTTAATCTTCCTGTGCTTCAGCATCCTCATCTGCAAAATGCGGGTGGTAGTACCTACTTCATAGAAGTGTTGTGAGGATTTGGTGAGACATAGGTGGAGTGTAAGAATAGTGCCTGACGCATAATAAGCACTCAGAAGTTCACCGCTGCTAGTATTATTCTGTCGCTGTCATTATCCTTGTAATCATGGGAGGACCAGAAAGCATCAAAGAAACATTGCTAAACAGGAGTTGAATTTTCACGTGTTTTCTTCTCTTCAGCTCTGGCCTGAAGGCAAGGTCAAATGTCATCAGTTATGTCACTGTCAATGACTCTCCAGATTCTGACTCTTCCTTGAGCAGCCCATATTCCACTGATACCCTGAGTGCTCTCCGGGGCAATAGTGGATCCCTTGTGGAGGGGCCCGGCAGAGTTGTGGGGGATGGCGCTAGCACCCGCACCATCATTGTGCCTCCACTGAAAACTCAGCTTGGTGACTGCACAGTAGCAACCCAAGCCTCAGGTGAGCATCTTCACAGCCACAGGTGAATTCTGTGTTGATGAGTATAACCTTAATATGTTGCTAGTCTACTTATGCCAGTGGTAGCAACCAGTTACTTAATCCCGGAAATCCATTCCTTGTGATGTGAAATTATTTTCGGTGATCAATTTATCTTACTATGTTTATTTTGTTTGGATTGATCTAAAAGTGAATTTGTAGTCTCAGAAATAATCTGTTGATGGGAGAAGGCAGACGAGCTGTCATATGGCAGGGAGAATTAGCAGGCCACTTTTTTTTTTTTTTGCCACAGCCGATTCAAATTTGACAATCCAGGGTGAACAGGAACTGATAATATTAAAAATGACTGCAAACATTTTTATCTTTGTTTTTGTTTGGAAAACAAGATATACTTAGATCTTTTCTTACCCAGTGTCATAGCATTGATACTTTCATGGTTTTATTATCAACCTAAAGACCTCCATCTTTTTTGCTGTTAAATGTTGGATTTAGGCTCCCTAGTTATCAGGTAATGCTAGTTGCAGTAACAAGCCCCAGATCTCCCTGGCTTGACGTAATAGAAGTTCGTTTCTTACTCACTTCCCAGTGCTAGTGCTCCTACTTGGTGGGCCTGCAGTGAGTGAAGGATCAGAGCCCAGGAATCCTCAGTCTCCAGTGAGATATAGGGAAAGAGTTTGGGGAGGGACACACATTTCTTTACCTCTTAAGCCCTGGAAACAGTGCAAACTAATTCCGTGGCCCCACCAAGAGGTTTGGGGGCCCAGGAAACAGAGTCCTTATCTAGGCAGTTGTTTTCCAGTGGCAGCTCTTATACATTTAAGGAGGGGAGCATGAATTGGTGTCTGTGCTATACTTAAATTAGTTAGTCTTTTACTCTGAATTATGTTACTGCCAGAGACACGAACAGAGTTCTGATTTCAGGATATCATTAAGCTTCGGTACGGTTCCTCCATCAGAAGTAGGCAGCTGTCCCATTGCAGGCAAGGCAGAACTTCCTGACGCCATGCTACTGGCGAGTGTTGTTAGGAGCTCTGTCCACCGTGGGGTCCAAGGAAGATTGGCTACTCCACAGATCATTGAATAAATGCTTCTGTTTTCCTAGTGGGACCAAGAAAGAAGCAAAATTTTGAAATTGATCCTGCTTATGTCCAACTACCCTGCAGTTTCTAAGAACCTGAAGATAGTGCCCAAAAAGATCTAATTTTGCCTTCTTTTAAAGCCCCTTTGAAACCTCAGTGTCCTCTAAGGATCACCAACATCTTCCTCAGCTTCCCGTTGTCATGTCTATACTTGTTTAACCGTTTCCCACATAAAACCCTAGGGCCCCTGGGGATGGGGACTATGTCCTACTGGTGTTTGTATTTCTAGTAGTGTCTTGCACATTACAGGAGACTAGATTTACTAAAGTGAAGGAAAAAAGACTCTTTTCAAAGATTATTTTTGGAGCTTTGTAGTAAGACAGAAAAGTAGGTTCTGCAGTGTTTGTTCCTCTGCTGTAAATGTAATTAAAGAAATAAGGTACACATGAAACCTTACCTCTTTCTTGCAAACCTCATGCAAATGTGGACTGATGAATATGCTGCCATCTGAGGTTTAACTGAGGCCACTCATAACTGACTACGGTCTGACCCTTCTTTAGGTCTCCTGAGCAGTAAGACCAAGCCAGTGGCCTCAGTGAGTGGGCAGTCATCTGGATGCTGTATCACCCCCACAGGGTATCGAGTTCCACGCGGGGGGACCAGTGCAGCACAGCCACTCAACCTTAGCCAGGTAAGCGCTAGGGGCTGCTGCCTTCTGTTTGGGGCCCTCCCTACTGTCACTTTCTGGAGAACTCTGCTTCTGGCTGGACTGCTGAATAAAGCCAAATGAAGCCCCTTTTGTGTCAGACAGTTTGGTGTTTTGTGGCCTGCGTCATACCTGCATGTGCTGTGTCCTTTTATTCCCTCTGTAAGAGTGTTGAGGATGCACATTCCAGGTTTTCCATCAGACATCCCTAGTCTGTCCTGGAAGATTAGAGAAATGTCTGGAATTTAGAAAGAGCCATGGATGCTTTAGTCCCTCCCTGCCTGCTTCTGTACCACACCACATGAGACCTCTTCCTTTATCTCCCAGGTCATAAATAACCCAAGCCTCACCCTGATTACTTGAGGCAAGAAACAGTACAAAGTTTTGTGGCCACTTCACCAACTGGTTCTAGTGTTCTGTGTTGACTTGAGTCTGGGATTTCCCCCCCCACACACACACACCACTGTGAGATCTGATGGGGTGGGGAGGGACACTATTCTCTTTCTAAAGGGGGCAAACTATTCACTCTTTCTTCAGCTAAAATTCTGGTGCTTGTATGATGTCTACCAGGAGTAAGAAAGTGTAAACATGAGGGTGTAACTGTGAGTGTGCACGCGTGTGTGTATGTATGTGAGAGAAAGAAAGCACATGCAAGTGCAAGTGTAAATTCGAGTTAGTGCATGTGTTTTAGGCTCCACAAGTCAAGAGGGATATGAAGAACTTAGAGGAGAACAAAAGAAAACAATGGCAAGAAAGAAAGGTTAGGAAAAATTCAAATTCCCTGGCGCCAGAATAGGGTGAGTTGAGTCAACAGTTACTAACTTGCAGGAGCGGGTAACCCTGTGAACTCTTGATTCCCCCCCCCTCCCCTTGCCTCTGTCA
This sequence comes from Canis lupus familiaris, assembly GCF_011100685.1. NCBI lineage: Eukaryota > Metazoa > Chordata > Mammalia > Carnivora > Canidae > Canis > Canis lupus. Next base: position 52,304,848 of record NC_049238.1, read on the forward strand.
TACTTCAGAGCAAACTGCTGCTCTCTGGGCTGGGTTAGGATCTGTTCTGCCAAGAGGTGGAGGGATGGAGGCTGACTTCTGACAGCATTGCCAGCCTGGGAGCTTCTGTGCTGTTGCAGCCCAGGAGCAGTACAGGTTAGAACCTCAACTCTCAACTTGGCCTTGGGTGCCCCCTGGACTAGCACGGCCTCCAGGCTCCTCACTCCCTTCTTACTCCTTCCAGAACCAGCAGTCATCGTCAGCGTCGACCTCACAGGAGAGAAGCAGCAACCCTGCCCCCCGCAGGCAGCAGGCGTTTGTGGCCCCGCTCTCCCAAGCACCCTACACCTTCCAGCACGGCAGCCCACTCCACTCGACGGGGCACCCACACCTGGCCCCAGCCCCCGCTCACCTGCCAAGCCAGCCTCACCTGTATACGTATGCTGCCCCCACCTCCGCTGCTGCATTGGGCTCCACCAGCTCCATTGCTCATCTCTTCTCCCCCCAGGGCTCCTCAAGGCATGCTGCAGCCTACAGCACCCACCCCAGCACCCTGGTGCACCAGGTCCCTGTCAGTGTTGGGCCCAGCCTGCTCACTTCAGCCAGTGTGGCCCCTGCTCAGTACCAACACCAGTTTGCCACCCAGTCCTACATCGGGTCTTCCCGAGGCTCAACAATTTACACTGGATACCCACTGAGTCCTACCAAGATCAGCCAGTATTCCTATTTGTAGTTGGTGAGCAGAGGGAGGAGGGGTCATGGCTGCCTGTTCCTGGCCCTGAGTTCTTAATGACACACGATGATGAGCTCCTCCCATAAGCCCCTCCAGAAACTCCTTAGCCAGCAACTTGTCCTGCAGGGGCCCACTGAAGCAGAAGGTTTTTCTCTGGGGAACCTGTCTTAGTGTTGACTGCATTGTTGTAGTCTCCCAAAGTCTGCCCTATTTTTTAATTCCTTATTTTTGTGACAGCATTTTTGGTATTTGGAAGAGTTGAGATGCCCATCTTCTGCAGTTACCAAGGAAGAGAGATCGTTCTGAAGTTACCCTTTGAAAAATATTTTCTCTCTGACTTGAGTTCTATAAATGTTTTTAAAACCAAGTGAAGCCCCCTCTTTATTTAACTTTGTTTTATTGTAATTGCTGGTCAGAGGAAAAATGCTGATAGAAGGACTTGAAATCTGGTAACAAGTGAGAAAAGAAAAATAATCACTCTTCTGTTTGTTTAAAAACCAAGACTTAATTGCCTATTTTAAGAGCAGCTTACACAAGTCTGTATTTGACTATCAGGCATTTCTCCTCAAAATCTTATCTTTCTTTATGGGACTTTAGACTTACAGTGTTTTAGTTTTGTTTTTGTGTCATGTTATACTTACTGGGCAATTGTTATTTTAGCAAAACTGGTTATAAACTGCTCTATGTTACTCTTGGGATTCTCTCAGTTGCTCCTGTGTTTATTATAAAGTAGTGTTAAAAAGGCAGCTCACCATTTGCTGGTAACTTAGTGTGAGAGAATCCATATCTACCATGTAAGCACTAGGTATTCTTTTTAAATGAAGTACCATGCATTCTTCTTAAGTTATTTTTAAAAGTCTTTGTCTCTGTTTCAGCTTAAATTTTATTATTGGAAAAGCCATTAAGGTGGTTATTATTTTATGGTGGTGGTTGTCTTATACGCAATATCTCTTTGTATTATGCGATACTGGTATTGATGAGCTTTGTCTAAAGTTTTTTGGCATTGGTGAGCTTTGCCTAAAGATTAATATGAATTTTCAATAATACACCTCTCTCTCTCTCTCTCTCTCTTTGCCTCATCTCTCCCTTCTGTTCTATGTGATTTATCTGGGGAGAAAGCAAAAGGATCTGAAACCAGATAAGAACTTTGTGTATAGCTTTTATACTTTAAAGTAGCTTCCTTTGTATGCCAGCAGCAAACTGAATGCTCTCTTATTAAGACTTATACAATAAGTGCATGTAGGAATTGCAAAAAATATTTTAAAAATTTATTACTGAATTTAAAAATATTTTAGAAGTTTTGTAATGGTGGTGTTTTAATATTTTGCATAATTAAATATGTACATATTGATTAGAAAAATATAACAAGCAATTTTTCCTGCTAACCCCAAATGTTATTTGTAATCAAATGTGTAGTGATTACACTTGAATTGTGTATTTAGTGTGTATCTGATCCTCCAGTGTTACCCCGGAGATGGAATGGATGTCTCCATTGTATTTAAACCAAAATGAACTGATACTTGTTGGAATGTATGTGAACTAATTGCAATTATATTAGAGCATATTACTGTAGTGTTGAATGAGCAGGGGCATTGCCTGCAAGGAGAGGAGACCCTTGGAATTGTTTTGCACAGGTGTGTCTGGTGAGGAGTTGTTCAGTGTGTGTCTCTTCTTCCCTTTCTCCTCCTTCCCTTATTGTAGTGCCTTATATGATAATGTAGTGGTTCATAGAGTTTACAGTGAGCTTGCCTTAGGATGGACCCCACGCTGTTCACTGGGATTTAGCAGAACAGGATCAGTAGCTGTGCCATGTAAATGCATTGTTGTCAGTTTCCCTGCCAAGACTGAAAAATAAAAACAGCAGCTTTTCTCCTTTACCACCACCTCTACCCCTTTCCAGTCTGGAATCTCAGCTGAGTTCTCACAGAAGCATTTCCCCCATTTGGCTCTCTCACGGTGCATTGCTACCTTGCTTCTGTGAGAATTTGGGAAGCAGGTGGGAGGAGTCAAGCCAGTATGAAATATGTGTTTTTTTCTTTTTCTTCTTCTTTTTTTAAGTATGTGCAATCACCTTTTAGAATGAGATTCTTTTCCCCCTTTTCCCATGTGGCAGTCCTTCCTGCAAATAGTTGACATTCCTAGTAAAATATTTGCTTGTTGAAAAAAAACCTATAACAGATCTGTTTATACCAAAGAGCCTGTTGTATTGCTTACCATGTCCCCATACTATGAGGAGGAGTTTTGTGATGCCGCTGGTGACAGGGAACTCAAAGGTTTCTGAGCCGGTGAAGAATATTAAAAAGAAACCAAAACCTATCGAGTCATCGGGCTTTGGAGGTTTCTTTTTAACAACTTGAGTATTCTTGGGGCTGTGAAATTGTCCTTGTACTCTCAGCTCCTGCATGGATGTGAGTCAAGTGGAGGGTACTGGGGATTGGGATGTTCCTGCCCATAAAAGATTTGGGGGAAGAAAGTTAACTCTAAGATATAGAAGTGTTCCATCTGAATTGAAAATTCTGTTATTTGAGGGCTAAGTCTAGGACTGGTTCTTTGTAGAGATGGCGTCAAGGAGGTGCAGGATGGAGATGGGAGATTTCATGGAGCCTGGTCAGCCAGCTCTGTACCGGGTTGAACACCGAGGAGCTGTCAAGGTATTTGGAGTTTCTTCATTGTAAAGAGTAAGGGCTTCCACGATGGGGCAGATAGTCAGTACAGCCTACCAGGAACATGTTGGTGTTTTCTGCTTTTCTTTCTTTCTTTTTTTTTTTTTTGAGGAGTGGTGGTGGTGGTGGGGTTATTCTCTTGAGTTGTGTTTGCACCGTTATATTGGTGAAGATACCCAAGCAGTTTTTATAGTTTCTGTCACTGGTGTTACATAGTTTTCTGGTCTGCGTGTGTGATCTTTGTGTTTCCTCATTTGCTGAGTGTATTTTTATTTTCTTGCTCAAAGGCAGACCTAAGTTTCCAGGAGAAACATTTCATTGTTCCTCTTTCCTCTACAAGGGATAAGATTTGTTGTTTCTGTAACAAATGAGATGCAGGGAAAATATACAGAACACTCCACTCCTGCCCCGCCCTGTCCAATAAGTAGATACCACTTAAGATGTGAGTCTTACTAACTTATGGGGAAAAGACAATACCAAGAGCGTGTATTGTTATCTTAATCACCTGACTAGCAATGTGTGGCTTTAAGAATTTTAGAAGTTTTCAGCCTTAGTCTGCAAATTGGCATTTCAAATTTACCGAGGTAAAAATCTGTGTCTGCTGAATTTTTATGTGCTCCATGTGGCTTTAGATTCTGTCCCTGGGGTTTAACATTGCCGGCCCTGACAGGATGGGGGAAGCCCTGCGAACTCAGCCAGTGGCCTAGCCTCAGACCAGCTTAAGGCTTTACGTCCTTTCAGAACTTGCGTTTCCAGCTTCTCCCCTGCAGGGTTGAGAGAGAAAGCGGGGAAGGTTTAAGTACAGCCACTCTGGGCTCCTGGGCAACTTGATCACTCCAGAGTTTGAAGAGCCTGCAGGAGGGAATACTGCTGTCAGTACTCAGCTCAGATACCAGCCCCAGGAATAAGAACTCCATTTCAAACAGTTCTGGCCATCCATCGTCCTCCACTAGAGGGGCTCAGCTTGACTGCCCTTAGCCAGGCAAGCACAGTAATGTGTGTTTTATTCAGCATTATTATGCAAAAACCCACTGGTTAGGTTGGTTTGTTTTAGGATAGGAAATGAAATTGCCTCTCAGTGACAGGAATGGCCCAAGCCTGCTTCCTATTTTAGTTTTTGGTTTATTTTATTTTTTTAAACTGATGGATGGTGCAGCATGTCTACATGGTTGTTTGTTGCTAAACTTTATATAATGTGTGGTTTTGATTCAGCTTGAAAAATAATCTCACTACATGTAGCAGTACATTATATGTACATTATATGTAATGTTAGTATTTCTGCTTTGAATCCTTGATATTGCAATGGAATTCCAACTTTATTAAATGTATTTGATATGCTAGTTATTGTGTGCGATTTAAACTTTTTTTGCTTTCTCCCTTTTCTGGTTGTGCGCTTCCTTTTACAACAAGCCTCTAGAA